>NC_138069.1:30559060-31759060 GCF_964194185.1 Rhinolophus hipposideros | reverse complement strand
ACCAAACGCCTGTGCTCCATTTTCATTTAACATTTAATGAACAAGGATTCATAATATCATTCTGGGCTTCGATTCAACAAGAACATGTGTCTCATCTTTATCCACTGTCCTTGCACATGCCATGCTCCGCTTCTCTGTGGTGGATTGAATTCTTCACTTTTCCTTGCGTCTACACGCTTGCTGTCACCTCAGTGAGGCCACTTCTCTGCCTCTGAGCTTTGGGCTTGGCCATCTGAATTGCTTTGGCCAATAATATATGGACAAAAGTGAGTGTGCGAGTTTTAATCCCAAACATGGAGCCTTATGAGCTTCTACTTTCTCTCTTGCTCTTTGCTGTTATCACGAGAAGACTACTCTTAGCTAGTCTGCTGGTTCCGGAAGCAGAATGAGAGTACAGCTTGTCTAAATGAGCAGCCCCATCCGGACTTACATTAAGTAAGACCATCCCCAGCCCAGTGCTGTGTAAATGCCTGTTTTATTATACGCCACTGTGGTGAGATTTTGTGGTTATTATTTACATGGCACTAGATAACCAGTATATCCTTTCTTTACCGTTATTTGCTTGTTTGTTTTTTGATGTTACTTCATAAAGAAGTTGTCACTTTTCTTCTACAGCCTTTGGGGATATCTAGGAAAATTTGACTTTCTAGCTCTCAAGTCTCACTTGAAAACTCATCTTCATTTCCTTATCTTTCTTCACTTACCAATGCCCCGCCCTCCCCAAGGATGTATACATCCTTCATTTTTACACTATGTAATGAAACTGTCATTTAAATGGTTCTGGTTGTTTAAATATGCGCATGTTTGCCTTTAACATGGTGGTCATGTGTCTGACATGCTAGCGACACCGCACTACAGAACACGGTCACATACCTCCTATATCAGGTCGAAGTTTATTGTCATAGCCTTCCAGGAGGTTGTTTAAGATAACAGTGACATCACCCTCAGGAACTTTCGGTGTCAAGACCCATGTTTTGTTGGAAGCGTAATCCTCATAATCATCATCAGATTTTTGGCTAGTGAGGCTGAGAAAACAAACATATTGACCATCAAATATATAGACTACATTCAAGTTAGTCTTACCCCCAGACTCCTGGCGGGAAGAGAGAAGTTAAACCAGATTACAGGAATGGGTGAAAATGAGTTACAGTGAAAATTCTCCCCTGAGGGTTAGTCTCCTTAGCGGATACTTAATGTACAACTGCACAGATGTACATTAGTATTGACAGAAGTGTACTCTCCAGTTTCCCAGGATGCCTTGCCCTCCCGTCTAGAAGTATATACCATGCTTTGCCAGTTATTTGGCCTTTTTCATAGTTGATATTTCTTCTTGCTCACATGCCCAGCTTCAGGAAGGACATATAAAATAACTATTTTGTGTGTGTGTGTGAAAGTGATACTTAAATGATCATAACGTAGTCCATGAATTCAGGCATAATGTCTACTGCTTTTTCCTGTGAGAAGTTAACTTGCTCCAACCTATTAATGAAAGTAAGAGACTGATAATTAGATTCACTCCCACACACTGCCAGATGAGCTGCTCCTCCCTCACTTGAACTACTAAGGAGAGCTCAGTCTTGCTGCCTTTTCTTCCCGCAGGGTGTGTGTATGTGTATTTTTTTCCCCTCACTTGCACTGAAGGCAAGGGTGGTTCATTTATCTTTGATTGTTAAGAACCTGGTACTATGAAGTAAAATGTAGTGGTAGGCTTTAAACCACTCTTTACTACAGCAAAAGTTCCTAAGCTGGAAACTCGTTCTATTGGTTGGTGTACTACAATGATAGAAATGAAATTACCTATTTTCAGTGATCAAAAAGCCACATGATGTCCTGCGATTCAGTTTTCTATGCCCAAACCTGTCAGAAAACCCCCACATTTGGGCTGGAAGCTAAGGCTGACTTTGGAAGGATGTTGGGCTGCCTGTAGCATGTCTCTCCCCTGCCCCAATTCCATGCCCTACCCCCATACAAGATAATTATATTTTCCAGATCTAGAGGTAATGCAAAACCTTGCAAAAGCTGCCATTTTCATCAGCATTTAGTGAATACTGGTTATTTCTGTGGTGTATAGTGAAAACAAATTACAAACACAAAATATAAAATTTCCCATCCCCATCCCCATCTTCAGTTTATTTTCCTAAATATATGGTATAGAATGGATCCTGTCAGAAATAACATCATTGCCACATTGCCCTGAATGAATTTATACATCATATTTCTTATATATATATATGTATGTATTTCTCAAACCATATTTATCAGTTTTCTTCAGTCATACTCAGTCATATATCTCGCTATGTTTTTTATATATGTAACTTGAAGATAGATGGGTGGATGGATAGATAGATAGATAGATAGATAGATAGATAGATAGATAGATAAATAGATAGATGATAGATAGAGAGATGATACCATGTTTCCCCGAAAATAAGACCAGGTCTTATATTAAGTTTTGCTCCAAAAGATGCATTGGGGCTTATATTCAGGGGATGTCATACTGAAAAATCATGCTAGGGCTTATTTTCCGGTTAGGTCTTATTTTCTGGGAAACACAGTAGATGATGATAGATAGATAGATAGATAGATAGATAGATAGATAGATAGATAGATTAGATAGATAAGATAGATAGCTAGATAAAATACATAGATAGATGATTAAATATGGCAGAAGAAAGCTGATTAAGTGATTAATCTGGTTTGAAGATGAATAAGGGAGATGAAGAGTAATCACTTATATGAATCAACTTAGTAAGCAAATAATCCCTTTTTATATTACTTTAAAGCTTTATGAAAAGGAAACGTTATATAAACTGAGCCATACATCTGCATAAAAACTAACATAGCCAGTGTCTTCCATGTCGCACTTTAGTTAGCATAGGAACTTGAAACAGCATGGGAATTTCATAGCTTACCCATAGAGGGTACGATGGTTGGACAAAGCTTCAGTGAGCCCTCAAGGAGAAAGGCCTCAGGATAGCCAGAGACCAGTTCTCTGCTGGAGAAAGTCCTCTTGCTCCTCAATGCATTATTGCTCCAGAGCACTGTGAACTCTGCCTAATAGAAGGACTCTAATCCCGTGATCTAAATCTTACTAGTTTAAGAAGAAAAAAACAATGAAAAATACTTTCAAACTAAGAGCTTTTCAAATCCTTCTAATAAATCATTGAGAAAAGAATGTGTTTGGCCCATTGGATATTACCGTAATGGAATTTCACTACTGTTTAATTTGTTCAAAGGGCCTTTTCAAAAAAAAAAAAAATACCTTCCTGTTCTCTCCCCCTTTTTTTTTTTCTCTCTCTCCCCTCCCCGGCCCTCCCCCCTTACTCTCTCTTTCTCTTTCTCTCCCTCTCTCTCTACAGAAATATGCACCCTTTTAAAGTTTCTACAAGGGATGTTGATTTATATTGTTGCTTGTTTGTAGCACTTCCTCATACTAACAAAGAAATGATCCAAGCTTGATGGTGCTGTATTACGGTCATTACTGTTATTTGGTGAACTATGAGGATAAATACATTAAATGAAAAGGTAAGGGACTTGCTTAGAAGGATTGCTATTTTCCAGAATTGTACCAATAATTCTCTTTGCATCATCACGTATTGGATGCCAGAACGATAATCAAATTGATTGTTTCATATAAAAGTGTCAAGGACAGATTTTCTTAATACTTCAGGATGAGTCCTTAGCCACAGAGAGGTAAGAAGGAATAGAGAAATTAAGAGTATATACTTGAGAGTTAGAAATTACCAGGTCTGATTTCTGCATTTACATCTTCTTGCCTTTGTCACTATTTTGTAACCTTGGGCATGTTATTTAAACTTGCTAAACTTCTAAGTCCTCGTTTTAAAATAAGGTTAACACTAGTATTCATATTGCATTTTTGTGTAAGGTAAAGTTATTACTTATTAAGTGCCTAGCATAGTGCCTGACAAATAGCATTGAAAAAAGGTTTATTATAATTAATGACAAAAAGTGACCATTGCTAGATATATTATACTTCCAACCAATGTAACTAAAACCTGATTCTATAGATGGTTTTCCAGGTTTTTATCTAATATGGGTTGAGAATAACTAAAAACAGATGTTTTCCAGGAAGGAAAATAATGAGCCCCTATATTATAGATAAATGAAGTTTTTATTCTCTATAGTTTTCCCACTGGGGTTTAAATTAATAGGGAGAATACATAAGCTGGGATTGTTTCCAGATTTGTTTTTTTAAAAAGAATCTCTCTAATTCAATGGAGGCTGTTTCTTTCTCTAGAAATCTTTGAAGTCAAGAACATCCACATTTATAAGTGAACAATCCAGAGATAATGAAGTCTGACCATTAAATAAGGCATTCTGTACAATCATGAACTGCATGAGAATGCCAGGGTAGAAACTGATGGGTAAAGATTCAAGAAAATCGATTTAACAGTTGAGTGAACTAAGAGCAAGTGCACTTCGAACTTGAAGCTCAAGGCACCTATCTGAATAAACAGCCTTTAAAAGTGATTACTCCTTCTTGGGCCCTTTAGTTTAAAAGATAATCTTAAAAAGGGAAAGAACTGAAATAAAAATAACTCTTAAATTTACTTATCATAATGGACTCAGTTTTTGTAGTCTGAGTGTTAATTTCTGAAATACAGTACCAGAAAATGTTAAGTTTTCATCTTTGAAAGCTTTCAGAAAATAGGAAGCCATCTGACTCAGAGCTTTGGACTAGCAAAATTTTCATCTCCTGGGAAATTGCTAGAAATGTAGACCCTTGGGCCCTACCCGAATTCCTGAATGAGAATCATTAATAAGATCAGGTGATTCATATGTATATTAAAATTTGAGAATCTGTCATCAAATGTTTAAACCAATGGTGCTCCTCACGCGCGCATGCATTGCGGGGCTGAACTCTTTTAAATATACAGATTCCCAGGTTCCTACTTTAGATCTCCTAATTCTGAATCTCCATGTTGTCAGTTAGATTCTTACTTTTTATTTTCATTGTTACAGTTTCATGCATGATTTAAATTTATGCACAAATACAAACACGTAATGAGTTCATGTTTAAAATCTGAAAAAAAGTTGATTCTATTTAGTAAAAAAGTAACTTAGAACACAAAACAAATACTGGATAGACATAGTTTAATGAGAGGTTGCTGTCAATAATATAGAAGATTCTAAATATTTGAATTTTGGTACATATTCTGGATATTTGCCATTGAAGAGTAATCATGCAGTTTATGGAACTTTACATTTTAATCCAGGTATTTTCAATTTGATTTCCATACATTCAGGAAAGCTCTAAGTTTTGTGGGGAGAGGGAAATCTAGTCATTTTACTCTCCCCGGGTCGTACAACCACAAACATTTGGATGAGATATAAAAACAATTCATTCAGGTATCTTCCAATCCATTGGTGTTTGGCATCATTAAGACCGAGTCTACACTTTTCTTTTTCCGGCATAGGTAGGTAAATAGTTGAATAAACAAAAACTCATTTATTTTTATACTTGAAATATTTTTAATGACTAGGGTGTCATTCTTTCAAAACATTAGTTTCATTAATATTTTGTTGGTACAAGTTATGGCCTACTTTTGTTTTATTTGTGTAATGAGTCAAATGTAGAGTTTTATATGTCAAAATAAATCTCTAAGACATATATATCAGCAAAATTAAACCTTATGAAACATTTTTATTGAATATTCCTGTGCATTGGATCTTCTGCTGCTAATATTACCTGTATTGTGAATCTCCACTATGTAGTATGAAATCTCTTCCTTCCTTTTATTACATTCATAGGGATCCCCTGCTACCCTAAATTCTCATCAGGCTATAAAACTCAGTGAGACTCTCATACTCCTAAAGCATCAATAACAGAAGAATGTGTTGTTCCTTACATTATCATGTGACCTGAGAGTTTGTTGAGTTCCAGAAACCTGGCCAAACTCCAGTAAATACCTTTGCATATATTATTCTTGCTGCCTACATCTTTTCTTTTCTCCATCTCCTTAAACAGTGTTTGTCATAGCTTATTCCTTTGACCTTTCAATTTTCAACACAAATATCACCTTCGTATAGAGGCCATCTTTTACTATTTATCTACCTTTGTCACCCACCCCCACCTTTATATGTTCTAACCAATCCCTTAATTGTTCCTTAGCATTGTCGTATTGTGTATTTATTGGTTTTCTTAGTATCTGTCTCCATTGCTAGACTACATTCCATGAGTGCATGGTTAAGTAAGATTTGTGGAGTCACTTTTTTTGTTGTTGTTGTTAACTAGTTTTCCTCAGATAGATACTAAAACCAACAATGACTGCTGATAAATATTCACTATATTCTAGTGAAGTCCTTGTAGGACTTCATGTGCATTTTCCCACTTATTCCTTAAAACACTGATATTCCTATAATTATCCCCATTTTACAGATGAAGTAAAAACAACGGTGTTTACCAATAGTCACTTCAGTTTTCCAAAACCAAATGTTACAGGCATTGGGGCCAAAGAATCTGCCACCATACATTCATCAAAAAATAGGGCCATCCAAAATAAATGCTTGCTCAAGTTCATTTTCCCTTAGGACAATAAATTCGTTTATGCCTTAGCTCAATAAAAGTATAGCACCTTCAGCACAAAGTTAATAACACTCAAATTTCATAAACTGACCATTGTAGATACGGATGATTTAATCTCCCCACACTGTGGAATAAAAGCAAAGCTCACAATTTAACTTCATGGATGTGATAAACTGCCTCACTTAAACAATTTCTTGGCTTGGAAAGCAATGCATGCTGCAGGGGTAAGGCACACGCATAAGGTAGTTCATGTCACAGAATGTCCTTCAGCCACAGCAAAAGGTGGACTTTGGTAGAAAGCGTAGGAGCAGCTATGGTACATGAGTAGATAGCCTCAAAGAGCATAGGGAATTCCGCTTCTGATCATGGGAGAAAACGTGCTCTGTCCTGTCCAGGCTCACAGGGAGTTGTAGAGGGACATTGTGGTGTCGTCCAGTGAACAGGAGCATTAGGGCACCGGGTGCTCTTTCATACAGTGTCCTTAGTGGCCGAGGGGATGCTGTACCTCCCAGGAAGAACATGTAAGGGATCTGCACAGAACCCATTGGGAGGGGTGTTCTGTGCACAGGTGTGTACAGAGGAGTGTGTACATGCAAAGAGGATAGAGTGAAGGCAGAGAAGTAAATCCCTAAATATCGAGTCGCGTAGTGAATTGCCCTGCTTGTAGTGACTTCCTTAGCTCGCACCTAGTTCAATTTTTTGATAATAGGTTAACAGCTATTGGGAAGTGTGTTTGACTGAGTCAATTATCAGAACTATATCTCCCAATATGTAAAACACAAGCTGTTTATTTTATTAGCAATCACCAATGACCCATCTCAAATAAAGATGTGGGTTTTTTTTTTAGCTAAGATGAATTTTATTGCAAGTATCAGAACATTCAAGCTAAGTTGAGAGGTACTGGAATGTATAATTATACAGCCGAAGGTACAATAAGCTTCACGATGCTTTGATTCAATTTCCCAATTATCTATTTAAAAACTCAGATTTTTTTTTCAATTACAGTTGACAATCAACATTAATTTATGTCAGTTTCAGGTGTGCAGCATAGTGGTGAGACATTGTATAATTTACAAAGTTATCACCCAGTAAGTCTAGTAACCACCTGGCACCGTACATGTTTATTACAGTATTATTGACTATATTCCCTATGCTGTACTTTACATCCCCATGACTATGTTGTAACTATCAATTTGTACTTTTTAATCCCTTCACATTTTTCACCCTACCACCAACACCCTCCCATCTGACAACCATCTGTGTATTCTCTGTATGTATAAGTCTGTTTCTGATATATTCATTTATTTGTTCTTTAGAATCCACATATAAGTTAAATCATACAGTATTTGTCTTTCTCTGTCTCACTTAATTCTTAAAACACTGATATTCCTATCATAATCCCCATTTTGCAGATGAAGGAAAACAGTGATATTTATCAGTAGTCATGTCAGTTTGCCAAATCCAAATGTTTAACCACTATGCTGCAAGGTTATGTGAAGCAGGAATTGGGGTGAAAGATTCTGCTGCTGTACATTCATTAAAAAATAAGACAATTCAAAATAAATGATTGCTCAAGTTCATTTCCCTTTAGGACAATAAATTAGTTTATGCCTGAGCTCAATAAGAAGATGTGGTACATATATACAATGTACCACAAAAAAAAGAATGAAATCCATAAAAAAAAAAAAGAATGAAATCTTACCATTTGTGACAACATGGATGGACCCAAAGGGTCTCATGCTAAGTGAAAAAACTCAGATTTTTTTCTATCCCACCCTTCTATCATCCATGCTCAGCTTCAATCCAAGATGGCCTGACCGTGTGGTCACAAGATGCTGGCAACAATTCCTAACCTCTATGCCTTCGTATTTCCATCCATGAAAACAGAGATAATCTCTTCCAGAAGTTCTCTAAAAAAGATGAGATGTCTACTTTTCTAAAAGTCCCCAAAAAGTCTCATTTTGCCTGTCATTAGCCCAACTACATAAGAATTCATACATATGAAACCAATATCTATGACTACAGAATGGGACTCTATTCATTATTTTAGCCTAGTTATGTCCCACCACTAGTATCAAAGATGGAATCAGCTTTCCAAAAAGCATGTGGGCTTCACAGATACCAAATGAAAAGTGGGGCAATTGGGAAAGTGAGGAGAGAAAATGTGGAGAAGACAATCACAATACTCACTGGGGAAAGGGGCATAAACAGGAAAAAGCCATAAATGCCAGATCATATATTAATATTAGGATTACCGCTGAAGTCCATTTTCTCCGGTTTCGCTCCCTTATCGTAGTTCTGTTTGTATTGTTTGTTTGTTTTAACTTTTCTTAAATAAAAGTGGGAGAATGTGGACCTAAGACTCATACACCGCTGGAGGGACATTTTGGCATTATCTGCTCATGATGAGAACCTGTGTATGCTATAAGCCAGAAAAGACATCCCTAGATTTTTATTTCAAAGAGATATACATGCATATGTCTACTCAAAAACCCGTACAACAGTGTTCATAGCTGCATTATTGGTACTAGACATGAATAGAACCCAAATCAACATGAGAATGGATAGATGAAATATGGGATATTCATATAAGGAGATATTATGTACTACAAATTAGTGAACTAAAGCTATGTGCTGCAAAATGAATCTGAAATATAAAAATTGGAGCAAAAGATGCTACACATACCCATACACACACACACACACATACACACACACACACACACACACACTCACACACACAGTATGTTTCCGTTTATATAAAATTTAATAACAGACAAAATTTAACTGTGGAACTCAAAATCAGAACAGTGGTCACCTTGAGAGGAGAGAAAGGTAAGCTGAGAGGCAAACGAGGACGTTTTCTGGGGTGTTGTCAATATTTTATTTCCAGACATGGTTGGTAGTTATATGGGTTTTTATTTCTGTTTGTGATCATTCATTGAGCCATGTTTTATGTACTTTTTGTACATTTTACCAACAACAAAAAGCACTGAGAAAATTAGCCTTAGGTATGAGAGTTAAAAGCTGAGCATTAAATCACTAAGGACAAAAATGTTTCCGTCTTCAACAGTGTCATTTTCCAAAACTTTACAAGTGTCTGGCACTTGACAAGACACCATATGAATATGTTTCAAAATATTGAATGAATTAATGACAGTAGGGGCTATTTTTATAGATTTCGTGTTTATGAAAATTAACTTGGTAAAACTCACTCTCTGTAAGTTTGCATCTATATATAACAGTTGTAGCTAATTAAAATGAACTTCCTCTTGTATATACATCACATGACTGCTGTCAGTATTGACGTCCCATTAAGATCACCCCATGTTAGTGTTTCCCAAAGCCTAGGACACCTACCCCTGGTATCCAAGACAATTGTGAAGGTCACACATGGACATGGAAACATATAATTAGACGTTTTTTCCCTTTTCAATATTTTTTCAGCACATCCAGTTATATTAAGGACAATGTCTTATGCTATTTGTAACTTGTCTTTAACCATGTTTTCAATTTACTAATCTATTTTCTAAGGAGAGCAGCATGAAGCCCAGCAATTCTGTTGGCTATAATGTCATTAAAACCTGATAATATGGTTTCTTGTTTCACTGTATTTACTCTGTAGTCCTCTTATGTTAGAAAAAGGGAAACTAATTTTCCAGATCTTGTTATGTTTATTAAGTGTATTAAATAAAATAATTACATTAAAAAATACTGATTTCATGAAAACGATTATGCTAAAAAATAACCAGGTGTCATTTAGATGTGACAAAAACCATAAAGGTGACTGAGTTTGGGAAACAATGCCTTATAGATTTCGATTTCTTGACCCTTCAGTTAATCAGTATGTTTTTTATTGTGCAAGGCACAGTAGCAGATAGAAAGAAGTGCAAAGCACAATGCTGATATCAAAACACCTCTCATCTATTTGAGGAGACAAATACCTGAACAGCTAGAAAAATGCAATACTTAAATAACAATGCAAGGCAGTAGTAAAAACACTGTCTCATGGAGGAATATGATTAACCTCTGTCTCCTAGCACCTTCAACTTGATATTAGGGTTATTTCTATCAATGTTCCTTTGTGTTTACTTCCAAATCTCAACTTCTGTGGTAATAATAGTATTTTTCTCTAGAACATAAAAGCATTTGGGGGAACTAATAATACTTTTGGTTCCCTCGTCTGGAAAAATAGAAGGTAATGCCTATAAAGGTAATAAATATAAGCATGAAAAATTGTTCACTTATTTACAAGGAGGCCACAGGTGGAGGTGAAGAGAATTATGTGTACTTTCTCATGGTCTATGAAAGAAAGGTTAAACTATCCCCAATTTAGAATAATGTAAAGGTCACTGAGAGCAAGTGTATGAAAATAGAGGCTGATTCTATTGCAGGCAGCATCTACATATCTGCAGATATATATTAAAGTGTGCCAAATTCAAATATATTCAAAATGTGTTGAAAATGAGTATCTTAGGTATGTTTTTGATCTTATACAAAATCCCCAAATTGTTCTTCATTTTTTACATTCTCATTAGCAATGTATGAAAGTTCCAAGTGTTCCCCATCCTTGTCAACACTTGGTCTTGCCAGTATTGTTTTCATTTTACTCATTTCGATAGGTACATAGTGGTATCAAACTGTGATTTTAATTTACACTTACCTAATGGCTAATAATGTTGAACCTCTTTTAATCTGCTTAACTAACCTCTGTAACTTAGATGAACCTCAAAGGCACTATACAGAGTGAACTATATGATTCTACTTACATGACATGCTTGAAAAGAAGAAAAGAAAAACTGCACTAATAAATAACACACCGCTTGTTGCCAGGAGTGTGTGGGGGAGGAGGGGGTGACGACAAATGGGTGGCAGAGATGGGGAGAAAGAGAGCACTGCTCCGACTCTTGATTTGGGATGCTGTATTACAAAAATTTCCATGTGTATTTAAATTCACACACTGGCACACCAATAAAGGTCAGTCTTGCTATATGCAAACTTAAAAATAAAACAAAAACAAAGCTATTATTCCAAAAAAATAAATCACTGTGTTTTTTTTTCAAAATACTCATTGATGTGATACTTTTGTGAAATTTCTTGATAACTGAAGTATGAGGTAATTGAGTCTAAACATTTTAAAATCTCCTGGTGAGAAAGAAAATGTTATTAATGAAATGGTACTCTGGTTTCTTTTGAATTTAGTATATAGATTTTTGTATCTCTTTCAGGCTTTAGATGATCTTGCTATATACATAAGAGTAAGTTTAATAACGTATTTTAAGTGTACTTTCGTTAATGCTCTCTATGAGAAACTGTTAAAATTTTTTAATGAGTCATTCAAATAACTGACCACAAATCATATTTAGTAATTTGGCATTTAAAGATCTTCTTTGTCATTTCTTAGATGCAAAATATTTATCTTAAAAAAACAATACAAAACAAAAAACACGATGTGTTTAAACACATGAGTTAAATATTGTGCAATCATTTTATAATGATGCCATAAAATGAGTATTATTTTTGAAATAATTGACGTAATAGATGAATCAATAACTAATCATTGACCCTGCTATGATTTTGTAGAGCAACAATATGCAACTCTTAAGGAAGCTAAAAGTCAACAATTAGGTTAATTGCCAAGCAATTGAAAATAGATAGGTAAATTGTAACCCTCACCGTTTCCCAAACGCAGAGGCACACTTCTTCCTTAAGAATAAAACCACTGGTATTATTATGTGAAGTATTTTCGTAAATCACACAGATTCATACTCCTTTCACGGTTCCTGCAGGTACTGTTACTCATGACGAAAAAAGTCCTTCCCTTCAGTTTTTCCATGGCTGAATCTTTTTCATCCTCCTGTAGTCTCAACTTCTTATCCATTACTCAAGATTGATCTTTCCTGACCATCCTATCTAAAGTAAATGTTTTCTTCATGGCACCACACTTTTTACTTATTTCTTCAACATTTGTCATATTTTGAAATTTGTTTGTTTGCTGTCTGCTTGTCCCCAGACCACATGCCCATTTTTTCTCACCTTTTTATCTCCAACCCCAGTACAGTACAAAACAAGTATTAGGAACTCAATAAATATTTATTTATGGCAGGAAGATAGGAACCAAGAAGGAAGAAACTTGTCCTCCTTCCATTTCTTTTTTAGTCTACATTTAACATCACAGTTTAGAGCTCAACAAGAGAGAAATGATATCCATGTTAGGTTATTTCAAGGAGAAAAAGGACAGAATCATGAGGACTCATGGGTTGAAACAATGGTTGAGTGTAAAATGTCTATCTGGTTACACAATTTCCTTAAATCTGAGGCAATAAGTGAAATGAATCAGTTTAAAGGTAGAACATTGTCAGTAAGTAAAGATATGAAATATGGTTATAATATATAAATATGCTATTATATTATGCTATTATACTATTATAACATTATGTGTAATATAGTGTTATGTTTTTAAAAGCACATCTTTATTCTAGAATGTAAGTTCCACAAATGCAAGGACTATATATGCTTTCTTCAGTGTGATATCTTCAGCATCTGGCACAGTGCCAAGAATATAGTAGGCAGGAATTAAACAAAATGTGATTCATAAAATGAATAAGAATTAAGAAGGACACCATTCAGATCACCTAAATCAGAATGTGCAACTCCTGTCTCCAGTCTTCTGCTTTCTGTGCATGTGATTTTTTTTATATCAGTTTAAGAATCTGCTTGGCAGGTTACTTAGAGTCTGAAATCAAGGAGAATAAAACTGAATGACAAAATCCCTCCTCACGTGATTTTCTACAGAGTTTAATTTGATGCTCATTCATCACAGAAATTGATCTGCAAAATACAAATTGCAGCAGATCTACAAAAATGACCTTGGAAACTCTGTTTATGGCCTGGGGACCACAAGGGTACCTGGAAAATCATAGTCAACTGTGATGGATATTTCAAGATGTTTTTAAATGTCAACACGTCCTTGGTTTTATTGCACCGAGTTGACTTTATTTGCTGTTTATTATGTAAAAGATTTTGGGTGAGGCCACATGTGATATGACTGGAAAAAAAAACTTTTTGAATCTAGGCAGAGTCAATTTTCGTATTGAATATTTTTTCATGCTTTCAAAAACAATTAGCTTACCTAAATATCAATTCTCTATGACCTCTCCTTTTAATCATGACATAGAAAAGATTGATAATAAAACTACCTCTTCAATCCTAAAAGGTCTCTCAGATGAAAATTCTGTATTAAAGACTAAAAGTTTCAAAAGAAAATGGGAGAAAGGGAATAGGCTCGGAAAATGGTACATGGAAAGGAGGTAGGAAACTAAGACCGGTGTTTAAAGGAATCTAATGAAATATAGAGCATGGCAGTTCACTTGTGTCTGATGGAGGGGCAGGAGCTGATGCTGGAGAGTTTCTCCGGGAGCAGACCATGAAGGACCATATTGAGTGATCATATGCCCAGTTTGCCTGGGAAAGTTCCAGTTGGCACCTGTGGTCCTGACCTAATTATTAATAATTGTGCCCTCATTCACTATAAAAATGTCTCCATTTTCCACAATAAATATATGACTGTATTGCCTACAACTCTAGGTAAGACAATTAGATCTTAAGGGCAAAAGGGAGTTATCACAAAACTTTAATATAACAACATACATAATCACATTTATGTTTTAAGAAGTCATTCTGAAGTGAAACTGTATTTATAGATGACAATATTATATATAAAAAACATAATCTACAAAAATTATTAGAATAATTACTAGAACTAATATCACAGAATATAAAATTAACATACAAAATAAATTACTTTCCAATATAATAGTGATAAACATTTGGAAAATAAATTTTAAAATATACAATTTAAAATAGAATAAGACATACAGAATAATTAAGAATAAACTTAAGATACCTACACTGAAGTATACAGTAAGGTAGTAAAAAGCATTAAAGGAACCCAGAACAGATGGAGAGATAAACCATGTTTATGGATTGAAAGACTGAAGACTTTCAAAATGTCAGTACTTTCTAAATTGATCTATGTATTCAACACCATTTCAATAAAGAGGCAACGGGACATTTTCTTTTTATTTTGACTTAGTATAAATTGGCAACTTTTATAAAATATAGAAGGATATGAAAGACTTTAAATAGACAAATTAGTCTTGCAAGAGAAGAACATATATGAATTTGTTTCATATTTATTACCTAATTTCCTAATTACCTAAGGTTTATGATAAAGCTATAATGATCCCAGTCATATAGTGCTTACATAAGCATAGACAAGTAGACCCATGGAATGGAATAGACCAAATTTCAGAAATAGACCTGGACATATGTGCTAATAACATTTTGACAAAGTTACTGAGAAATGTCAATGGAGAAAGGTAAATATTTTCAAAAAATTGGATGAATGCATGAAGAAATGAATATCAGTTTATAACATTAATTTAAAAAATAATGTGAGATGGATCATAGAACTAAATGAAAAAGCTTCTTAAAAATACATGAAAATATCTTTCTGAACTTATGGGAGGCAAAAATATCTTAGAGAGGATAGAAAAAAAAGCACTAACCATAATGGAAAAAATGGCAAACTTTATTATTAAATGTTTTGTGTCTATCTATCTATCCATCCATCCATATAACCAAACCAAAAAACTGTAAAGAAATATATTTTCACTACATATATCTGAAAAAGGATATTTAGTTAAAACTCATAAAATACTTCTACAAGTCAATAATAAATAAAACATAATAAAGCAAAACCAGAAGACCTAGAGTTTTTAATTAAACATCTAGAAGTTGCAGATTTGTGTATATGTACATGTGGATAGTATGTACACCTTGCTTTTAGAATGATGGTTATTTGAAAGGAACTAGATGAAGGGGGATACTGGAAAAAAGTAGATAAAATAGATTTAAAAAGCAGTTAGTAATTTATTAACATACAATTACTAGCGTCCATACTGTCATCCATACAAAGATTATAATGTATCAATATTAAAAATCACCGAGGCACTAAAATCTCGTTCTGTACTTTTTTAATAGGCCCTACACCAATCATTTTGCATTTAATTAAAAAAAGCTCCAAAATTTTCACTGTATTTCTTGATCTTATTATATCCAGGTTTTCATGCTTTAGTATTTGTGAAATTAATTGAAGCTGACAACTGGTATGTATATTTAAGGAGGTCTTTTTTTATTCACTATCTCACTGTATTTGACTACTTATATTGGATTGACAAAGACTCAGAGAATATGAACATTAATCAGGTGCAGGTGATGGTGGGGAAATAGATCATTTTTATGCATATAACTTGAAAACCTATAGGATAGGCCATAAGTGGAGAAAAAAATGGCATCAATTGGCTATTGACTTGTAAATTTAGTCTATGTTAAAATAGCGTCATATTTTAACATAACCATGTTCTTTATTTAATTTGATCATTTATTATGTAGCTAATTTTTTAAATAGCAAACAAAAATAGTTTTCAAAAAAAATAAAAAACAAAAACAAAAAAAATGGTTTTCAGAACATTAAAAAAAATGTCTTCTCCAAATTTTTCTTCCTCAAAAAAATACCCTTCATTTTCACATGAAAACCTCCCCAATTGAAGGCAACAAATCCAGCAAAAATTATTATGACCAAGAAAAGAAAGTTGGAATATTAAAACTAACCAAATAGATAATCGTAGATTAATTAGTTTTAGCTTATTTGTTGATCTCAGTTTTTCTGCCCTATGCTTTCACCATGCTAGAGAGCGATTATAATCTCTCATGTGACTTTCTTGTATAGCATTTACCTGAGTTAAAATTTAATACTTTTTTGTGCACCTCTTTGATAATTGCTACCCCATGAGATTTCTAACTCCATGATGGCAGACATAGTGGCTTCTGCTGCCTCATAATTATATATTCAGTTCCTAGCACTGAGCTAGCTGAAATACTATATATACCAAGATACTTTTTGTATCTAGAGTTGTTTTCCTCAATTATGTACTTCAAATGTGTTTTCAAAAGAAATTTATAAGAAGGGACTGATAACCTGCCAAAAAGAATATAAGTAAGAGTCAGTCATTTATTCCTTCCTCCGAAGATTATATTGACAAGTTATATTCAGTTTGTTTGGGCCATTTTATTGAAACATATCCAAATAATTGCAGAACTTAGTATATATTTGTCTCATTACATAAACGTTGGTTCTACAACTAAACTTGAGCTCATGGCAGGGTTTCAATGATTACAAAGGATCTTTTCTTAAAAATCATTCCTTGTTCTCCCCACGATAATGTTATTTGTATTCATATGGTTTTATGAATGGGTGGAGAGTGTAATATCAGTGCTACTTATTTAGCATTTACATGGCACTTTATCTACAGAGTTATACAATGAGTTTTATAATGATACAGAATTATTACCATATTTTGCACTCATAATACTATAGGGATTGATATGATTTGAAGTTAAATTTCATTTTTACCCTAATGTGTAACTTAAAAGAAGCTTTTTATTTCCTTTTAAAGGGTATTTATTCCCTAGAATAAGAAAGAAATGAATAGTAAATAACCCTCCCAGTAAAGCAAACTGAAGAGGCCTTTTACATCTCGAAACAATCCAATTATTTTCTTACCTTTAGAAAGAAAAAGGGTGACTATACTTTTCATTTTGCACTAAGGGTGTCTAAGGATAGATAGCCTTAGACAGATTAACAGGAGAAAAGCAAACATAAATTTAATAGTACGTATACCTTCTGCATACTCGGAGATACTCAGGAAAACTGAGTAACTTCCGAGAAGGGCCCCAGCCACCACCTTAAATACCATTTCCAGCTACAGAGAAAAGATGATAGGGGTAAGGGGAGCACAGCATAGGAGGTTATCAGGCAAAGCACAATAAACTGAAGATGGTTATTATGCAGATTTAAATCCCTGCCTTCTCCAGTGATATGTTTCTAGATTTAATCATCCTTCCCTTCCTGGAACAGGGAGGGAAATACCTTTGCAAATAGAGGTTTCCCTTATAAATGTAAATGTCTCCTACGTAAGGGTAACTTCTACTGGTTTTCAGAGCTTCTCTTGTGTCTGCTCTTAAAAATGATCAGCCATAATCTTTATGCCAAAGAAGCATATTTTGTGATGGCAAATTCTGCTCCCCTTCAAAAGTGTCTGTCATTCCAGTAAAACCTACTTCTACTTAAATTGTGGAAAGACTGTCTTGGAATGCCAAGGAAATCGTGACAGTGAGAGGTAGAAATGACTTTTTAATATAATATTTACAACAAAGATAACGTCACTAATGTCAGTCTTAAGTCTATTTCAAATTGAGCAGAAATTGTTGCACAAAGCACTTTTTAAAATGTGTAGAACAGAGACCTCTATGAGTAAATATTCTGTAATTTAATTATTTCAAGATTACCTATTCTAAACTGAGTCTAAGAGATCAGAGACATTTATGTAACTAGTTATTTACATTAAAAGCCAATTTTTAAATTCCTGTCTACAATCCAGATGTTTTGTCTGGAAGGTGGTGGGCAACTGAATTCTGGGAAATACTTGGTGATACGTATTTCTTTTCTTTTTTTTCAGGTAGATGTTTGCATCAGGGTAAAGTTTGAAATGTTATGTGTACAATTAAGCAATTAAATATGCTGAAAAAATATTTATTTCTCGATAATACTAGGTGGAACATTAGGAAAGAAAGAAAATAACCAGCTTATTTGTAAAGATTAATTCTGTAAAGAAATATGTTTATAGTTAAGAATAAAAATATCCCTCAATATGCATGGTCATAGTCTGTTAAAGTTAAACACTAAAAAAATTAGTTATGGGATTAAAAAAAAATTAGCAGCTCATAAGAAAAGTCATTTGAAATATTTTTGTTTGGGCAACAGTTAAGAACAGAATATTTTTGCAAATCTTTAACTCAATTTTGTTTTTAAAAATCAAGTGCTAGAATTTCAGAATAAGGGTTAAATTATCAAGTTTAATCCAATTCACTTCTACTCAGTCTATCCTTGAAAAATAATTCTTTCTACATATACTATAAAATCTTAATTTTATTCTAAGAACAAAATTAAACATCTTCTAGCACTTATTCCTATTTACTCTAAATAATTTTTTTGTTGTTTCCCAGTTTCTTTCTTTTTCTTAAGGTATTTTTACTCTGAGATGAAATTTAGTTACATCAAAAGAGTTCATAAAATTAGGAAATTTATTTTAAGACCTGTATGTATGAATATTTGTACATGGAGTGTATATAGTTTATAAATATAATTATGTACTCGTGCATACATACCTTTAATGACAGAGGTCTCTGTTTATTTTCCAACCAATGTTTTCTCCTAAGGTGGGTTTATTAAAATTCTTTATAGCTGCTCCTCACCCTTTATGGTTTGTGTGACACACTCAATGATTTACATACAAAATAAAAATTCTGTAGGTGACTCATTCTGCTTCATTGAATAAAAATATTAATAGTCAAAGCATTGATAAACGTTAAAAATGATGAATAAACTTTTGGAAATTAGCAATGCATATACCACTTCTCTTCAATGTGCAATCTAGGGTACTTGTTGAAAATGAATATTCCTGGGCTCTACCCCGGACAATGAATGATTCTGAATCTTGCAGTGTCTGGTCCAGGAATCTCCATTTTAACAAGTTCTCCAGGTGATGCTTGTGACAGCACTGTGTACAAAATATGTGACAGTTTACATAATTTTGAGTTTCAGAAATTAACTATTCACATATAATGAGAGATATTAGCTCTTAATATCTTTGCATTCCTCCCTGTTTTACTTTTGTGTAAACACAAACTAATGAATTTAGTCAATTTAATGAGAGGGAAAAACTTATTCTTGGGAGTTATATAAATGAAAAAGTGAATTAAATTTCTTTGAAATTTCCCCTCAACTTTCCAGGTGGTTCTATTGACACTATTTACCCAAAAGGCCCCTTTCAAATTGTCTTGTAGCAACCCACATTTTTCCAGTCACTTATGGTCCTTCTTTACAATCAGCTTCAGATCAAAGCTTCTATTTACATCTAGCCTTATTCAGCCATTCAAATGGCTTTTTTATGGGATTGCAGCAAACTGAAACTCTGATCACATTCTCTGCACCAAACTGCAATGACTCGATTCTCTATCATTACTGAGAAAATGTGAAAAAGCCTCTTATTGGAGAGTTTAAGTGACACATCAGTCCCTTTATTTAGAGCTATTTGAAATGCTCATCTAGGCTACTATGCTAAGAATGGGAAACTAAAACGTACTTCTAGTTTTAATTTTGTATGATATTGGAAAAGAAAATGTGAGACTGTTGCCAAAAATAAAACATCTTAAATAGGATACTATTATGAATAATAATAAAAGTACACAGTTTTCGTTAAAATAAGACCATTATAGATAAAATGCATAAGAGTGCTCTCATCTATTTAGTTATAAAATCGTTTACTAAGATGGGTGTGAGTAGGACCAAAAAACGTATTTCTGTATGTCTTGTCTAGATTTCAATCCACAGGTTGCATAAATGGTAGGTATATGAGCGTAATAATCTCTGTCCATGAGCAACTATTAATATCAACTCTCCAATCTCTGAAACAAATTAAGAGCTGCACACATTAGGCAGAAAAATATGCGTGCAAACTTTGAATAGAAAATTGTATTTCCAGAATTCCACTAAAACGTACTTCTTCATAAACCATCTCTAGTAAAAGACCCTCTCCTCTTCTGAGAAAGCTACTTAATCTTACAGTCTAAATGAAAATGCCCTAAATTTGTATAGTAAAGGAGGAAAGTATGAAAAGTACTGGAAGAATTAAGCAGACCCTCTCTCTGCTTAGAAACTCCAGAGAGAAGCTTCCACTCCTTAGTTTGCCTTGGTCTCTTTATCAGTGATCTTCATTCACTATTACCCCCCTAGGGAATGAAGGATCAGAGAAGTTAACTAGATATTTTTAATAAAATACAGTCACCGTTTAACCCCCATCACTTTTATCTCCCTTTGTTACAACTACTACATAAGAGTGTCAATTCCACAAAAACCTTAGAGCAATGGCTTAATATATTCTACAGCTAGTTCTTCTTTCCTTTTTTTTTTTAGGGGGGGGGTGGTGGAATTTAGAATTACCCTAAACATAGGGCCTTATTTCAAAATGACAGTATAGAAGAGTGCAAGTAATGTAAATAGCCTTCCTCTATCCTGCCTCTGTCCTTGCTGGAAATCCTGAGGTATGTGTGTTGGGTGGGGAGAGCTATGTAGGTGAGCAGATAAATGGTAAACTATATGTAGTTCTGTTGATATTCCTTTGATACTTTTGGTGCAAGAAAGTTCAAGAAAATTTAGGTGCAAACACTTCAGAGTACACACCTGTTCGGGGTTTGGGGGACCCCATCCTCAACCCCTTCCCATCTTTTCTATTTAGTGCAGCAAGGCTCTAGGGCATCAAGGCATACTTCACAATTTTGTCATCACATTCCCCTGGTTCAGCATATTTTTCAACACTGCAGCAAGGCCAGCTCTATTGCAGACATATATTCTTCCATATATTTATAAACTAGGTTCTCTAGCCCATGCCCAAAAGTCCCTCTCCAATCTCCAGAAGAGGGTAGGGACAATTAGAGCAGGGTCCCCTGATGTCATTACTGCTCCTTGGCTCCGCCGGCCTTCTGTCTGCACTACATGGATGTCCTGTGTAAATTTAGAGATGTCCTCTGGTTAGACAAGCCTTTTTGCATTTGGCCCCAAGCAGGATTGCTGTCCCTGGTGCTGAACTATGTTTGCCCATCTGAGAGACTGCTGCTAGGTCAATGGGGCTGGATAGAAAACCTGGCTGATTGATCTTAAGAATGCGGAAGAGCAGGAGCAAGCAATACTTTGATGTACAGGAACAGAACCCCTCCCCCGCCAAAAAAAATCCGCACATCTCCGGGGTTTGTGCCAGTGCCTCATTTGCAGTTTTCTCCTCCAGACCCCCACCCAAAACAGCTCCAACATGGCCTAAAACGCCTGCATTTATCACCACAGCCCACCTAGACATCACTGTGCAGTAATATCAAAATGCTACTCCCCAGAAGCAAAGTCTTTATGACGCTAGCTTTTCCACTTTAAAGCAAAACAAATAAATCCAATAAATTAATAAATAAATGAAAGTGACCTTCCTCTTTCCTTCCTCCCCACATATTCACATCCCCCTAAATTATAAAGCCCCAAATCCTAGAAGAGTGTTTTAAATCTGGGTGGTCTACGTAGTGCCACATCCCCACTCCTTCCCCCTCCTCTCCGGAACAAAACGAAGCCGAAAACAGCACATCTTACCCTGGGTAGAGCGACAGCAAGAGCAGGATCCACACCGTCATTTTCTGTGAAAATACAGGAGTCGAGTAGACTGAGCTTCCTGTGCTCCATATATTTGGCGAACTCATCGCCTTTTTTTTTTCCTCCTCTCGCCTCTTGGTTGCAGAAGAATCCCTCCCCTTTGTATTATTATTATGCTTATGATCTGATGGTGGCTCCCCCCACCTGCCTCTAGTAGGTCCCGTCACTGGGGAGATGTAGTGCTATCAGCTTCGGGAATTAATATTCAGGGGGCAGAAATAAGATCAGCACAAATGCTTGCAGATACCATCAAAGCGTCAGCTCAAGGAGCGGCTTCCAAGTCTGGGGGAATAATATAACTGAGGCAGGGGGAGGGTACAGAGAGAGACACACAGAGGCAAATAAGGGAGAAAGGCGGGCACACTCTACACATACTCGTGCCCCTCACACTCACACACACTCTCCTGGGTCCATCGTGGTGGCTTTGTTTGCTTGCTTTATTTTGATTTTTTTTTAGAGGGGGCAGGTGTGTGTGTGTGTGTGTGTGTGTGTGTGTGTGTGTAAAAGAAAAATCACGAGAATCTCTGTGTGATCAACTATCATGCAGATTAACGATGAGGTCAAAGTGGAAGTGATGCTCGCTGCTGCAGCATGAATTAACACATGCGTGGTGTCTTTCCATCGCTCTTTAACCCTTCACTGCACACACAAGTGTGCAACGACTGGCTTTCGAGGAGACAAGAGATGTTTTAGCAAGCCCATAAACTATATTACCAATGACAGAAGGTATGTCTCCTCAGATCTGCCAAGAAACCTTATTTAAAACTGCAGTCTTGGAAATCATGATTACATGAGGTGGGGAGGAGAAGCCGAGAGTGGGGGAGGCATGTGTGTTTCTCTGTAAATCATCCCATTTGAAAGCAGATTTGATGGATTTTCTATTTGACTGAAGGAAAAAGAAAAATGATAGAATTAAAGGACATGGAGAAGTCCTGTGCTCCCCAGAATTCACTCCTCCCTTTTCTGCTCTCTATCCCAGTGAAAATGTAGACACAAACTACTTGAAGGCTAAAGAACAGAATTGTATGAAGATAGCTGCATGAGTATAGACTATAGACCACAAAATAGAAGGATGCTTTTTGAAGTGAAGTTGGACAAAAAGAGGGGATCCAGAGAACATTTAACACTATAAAGGGAGTTCTATTTGCTGTGTGGTATTGACATTTTTATGTTGTTGTTCTGCTTCGTGACAATCCTGAAAATTTCTGGGATGAATTGGTGTGAGCATGCTTCCTTCTTGCCTAGAATGTTACCATGGATACTGATGCATGGGAGATATCTCGCTATGCCAACCTGGTTCATCCACCACAGAGAAAACCCCATTCACTGATCAGGGAGAAGAATGTGGAGGAGAGTTTCAAGGTCTAGTTGAGACCATAGCAAAGATATTCAGGTAGAGGTACAGGTGAAGAGAACCAACTGGACCCCTTCTGGAACATAGCAATAGGTCATATCAAAGCCAGTGCCTTTTCTATAAGAACTGAGTCTCACAGGTAGGAAACATGAATAAGGAGTCCAGGAGACAAGATGTTTGGGGTCCACACTCTACCTTCAACCCTAAAATATACTCAAGGATAGCAGAGAGAATTACTTGTTACTTCTGTAATGACATAGGGTGAGGAGACACACTCTGACTAGCAAGGAAAAAAGGCCTGACACACCTGGAAACCTACATGCTTTTGGAACTCTACCTTCGTTATTTTATGGCCTTAGGAAAAAATCAAATTAAAACTTGCAGTCAACTGACTTCTTTCTGTTTTGACTGAATAGGAGAACGTCCAAATGTAAACCCCCTTTTTTGTAATTTTCTTGTTCTTTGCTGCACTGTGAGGAACTTTGGCTCCTCTTATATTTACATTTTTTTTTTTTTTTTTTACAAAAAAAGAAAAACAAAAAAACCCAAAACCTAAGTTGTTTATAGCTGTGTAATTGTTTTTAGTGAAGCTATTCGGTCATATTTTTGTAGGCTAAAGTTTACATACTCAAATGCCTATGAAAACCAAACAAGTGAGATAAATGAAAGAAATGGGCTGGTTGTCAATCAGTAAAGTGGTGGAAACCACACACACTGGACTGACCATATGTGCCCTATTTGAATGCGTTGCCTCTGTTCTGTTTTAGTCAGAGTTTCTAGAGGAAATGGAAAGAAAATTATGAGAAATGTCCTAATTTTTAAAACACAAAGGAGGCCAAGGCAAACAGATATGCAGGCTGTTTGGTTGCAAATATTGTTTCCTACCATGTAAAAAAATCTATGTGACAATTGTATCTTCTGTCATCTAGAACATTTACAATTTTCCAAAGTAAGCCTTTTTTTCCTGGTGTTTAGTGACAAACATTGAAACTGTGAGAATGAATACTATCATATTCAGAAAGTAATAACTCATATACTGATCCCTTATCAGTTATCATAATGATTCCTGTGGGTTATAATCTGTTTCAATAATGAAATACCTCCCAGAATATTAAGAGAATCCATAAAGGAAATTTTATTAGTTATAGTATCTGAGTACAATTTCTACTGTGCTACTCCTGGCTGGTAAGCTTCGGTTTGCCCCTGTGGATTTTTCCCACCTGGTGGCTGCTCTCTGAAAAAAGTAATTTAATATATTTTCTAAGACTTAGCAACACATATTATATTCACTGTTACTTGTAAGAGACCTAATCTAGTAGTTTCTTATGTAATCATCTTTTATTTATTCTTACCCATTTTAAAAAAGATATATTTGTAACACATTTAAATACCACTATTTGATAAAGATGATGTTTACATTTTCATTGTGAATAATATATATTTATATTAAAATTTCTAAAATATGAAAAAGTTGAAAGAAAAAAAACTATCATTTATATTCTTTTATCCAAACAAGCCATTGTCAATTTATTGGAGAATTGTTTAGCAGGATATTTTTCTCAGAAAAAAAAGTTTTAGTTTTAATTTGACACTGTATTACTATTATTATTGTTGTTGTTTTTACAATACCCAGAAGTGAATTATGAGGTCAAAACTTTCACTAGTTTGGTTGTTGATACCAGATCTCTTATCATTTGGGAAATTAAAATAATATTACTTAGATTCTGGTTTGGCAATTATGAAGTAAGCTAACCATTCTACAGATAACAATTATAATTGATGGACAGAACATTAAATAACTATGTGAAGTACTAAAAAGTTACCAAAGGTACACAGAGTGATTAAGATTTGAATGAGATCTAATATTATGTGGATTTTCCCATAAGAACACTTAAAGATGACCAACATTTTCCCTGTTTGCCTGGAACTTACCTGATTTTAGCATGAAAAGTCCCACATCCTAGGAAAAACCTCAAACCCATAAATGCAGGATGGCTAGAATTAGCAAAAGGGAACATCTCATTGATTTGAGGTTTTAGAGGAGAATGTGGTGCTTGCTCCCAGAGCAGCTGAAATTGAGAGTGAAATCATAGAAACAAAGGAACAACAAAGAGGTAAGATACCATATTCATATGCAAACTTCCTTCAAATGTTTGTTTTTGAGTGGAAAGAGAGGAAAAGACCAAGAAGCCTCAGAAGAAAGCAACAACTGAAAGACTGAAAAAGCTGAGCCAGTATTTCAGCTGCCACTAACTGAAGGAGATACTGAATTTGAAATTTGAATCCCATCAAGTTGGAGTCCTGATAAGCACTTCAGACTTTCCTTTAAAACCCTAGGAGGACCATGAAACCCTTCTCTGTTTTAGAACTAAGGATTTGCTGTAAGCCTAAGGGCAAAACTGAAACTAACCTGAAAGCAGTTTAAACCTTAATCCTGCACAAGATTAAGGTGATTTGTCAATGATTTAACTCCTTTTAGAATAAAAATCAACTTTCAGAGGAGTTTTAAAAATCAGAATGTTGATAATTATGAGATATCTGATACATGGTAAAAAAATTATGAGATATACAAAGTGCAGCATATAGGACACATATTAAAAAATAACAGTCAATATAAATGAATAAAACCTGAGATGCAATTACCAAATAAAGACATTCCATTAATTGTTTTAAATAATTCAAGGGCTTAAAGGAAAAAATGGTCATCATGTTTATGTGGTCAGTAAGTGTACAGTATGGAGTCTCCATAGAGAAATGAAAACTATTTTCAAAAAAACAAAACAGAAAATTCCAGAACTGAACATTTGAATGCCTGAAAGGCAAAATTTGTGCATGGGCTTTAATAGCAGATTGGCAATTGTAGAATAGCAATAACAAAAGATCAGTAAACTTGAAGACAAATTAACAAAAATTATCCAATGTAAAAATCATGCAGGAAAATATTGAAAAAAATTAAAAGAGTTACTGGAAACAGTGACACAATATTAAGCCTCCTGATAAAGTAGTGTATAAAGAAGAACCGTATTTAAAGTAATAATGGCCAAAAATTTTCCCCAAAATATTACATATTTTTTAACAACTTTGGGAAAAATTTTGAAACTCAGTGGACCTCACACAGAATAAACACAATGAAAACTTTATAGTCACACATCTGAAAACTAAAGATGAAACAAAAATTTTGAAAGCATACAGAGTAAAATGAGACATTACAATTGCTAGAAGCTAATATTGCAATGATGGTTGACTTATTAAAACAATTGGTGCCAGGAAACAGTGGATGACATCTTTAAAGAGCTGGGGAAAAAAAAATACACATAGAATTCTATATCCAGTAAGTAGTCTTCAAAAATGAAAGCAAAGACATTTTTAAATAAATGAAGGCTGAGAGAATTTGTCACCAGCAGGGCTGAGATAAAAATAATACTAAACAAAATTCTTCAGGCTGCTGGAAAGTGATACCAGATGGAAACCAAGATCTACAATGAGTGAAGAGCGCTGAAAATGGTTAATATGTGAGAAAACAAAATATATACGTGTATGTGTGTGTGTGTGTAATTTTTATTCCTTTAAAAGACACCCACTTTTTAAATGCAAAAATTATGACAGTGTACTTTGAAATTTAGAACACATATATGTATGAAATATATGTCAATAATAGCCCAAAGAATTCCAGAGTTGAAGTTAAATAAAATTACACTGTTGCAGTTTCTTGTGTATTTTATGAAATGATATAACAGCAACTGTAAATAGAGTTTAATGAGTTAAAGTTGAATATGGCAAGTCTTAAAGCACCCTAAAAATCATATACAATGTATAACTAAAAATCATTACAGAAATTAAAATCAAATAGTAAAACCATTCCATAAATGCAAACGAAAGCAGAAAATACAGAACTGAAGGGTAAAATAATGGGACAAACAGGACACAGAGAGCAAAGTGGTGACTGAAAGAAGACACAAATGGAAGAGTAATAATAGAACTAACAATGGAACCTCAAGAGAAATAGAAACAAAAATTGACAGAACAGGAGACATAGACAAATCCCACAATCGTAGTTGAAGATATTAAAATTTCTCTGACTTAACATTTGTAGAATGTTATACCCAATAATTGCAAAGTACAAAATGTACATTCCTATTAACTGTTCCTCAAGTAAGCCTCAAGAAATTTCAGAATTTTGAAAACTTACAGTGTTTATTCTCTGACCACAACATAATTTAATCAGAAATCAATAATATAAAATAGATAGAAAAATCCCCCAAATCTGAAAATTAAACAATTTAGTTCTAAATAATACGTGGATCAAAGACATAGCCACACAGAAAGTTTCAGAACAGACAGAAAAGGAAATACAGCATATTAAAATTTGTTTTGTGGAGCTAAAGCAGTACTTATAGGAAAATGTGCAACTAGTACCTTGAAAAGAAGAAAGGTTAAAATCAATGAGCTAAGTTTCTGGCTTTGGAGCTAGAAAAAAAGAATAAATTAAAGAGTCCTACATATATATTTCCATTTACCTTTCAATAAAGGTGAGTCATTTCAAAGGGGAAAGATTACTGTTTTAAACTAATGATGTTGGAACAAATGGGTAAATTATTTCTAAAGCCAACCTTTGCCTCTTATTTCATATCACATGTAAAAGCTAAAATTATGAATTTTAAGAAGGAAACAGAATATCTTAAGGACATTGTGGTAGGCGAAACTTTCTTAGAAAAGGCATAAAAAGTATTAGGGATAAAATATAACATTAATAAATTGGACTTATAAAAGTCAGAAACTTCTGTTAATCAAAAACTCTACTAAAAAAATGAAAAGGCAAGTCACATGAAGAAAAAAAATATTCACAATGAAAGTATCAAACAAATGTCTTATATCCAGTATACACAAAGAAATCCCACATCTTAATCATGAAAATGCAAACAACTCAATAAAAGTGGTCAAAATACTTAAACAGATTATCCAAAAATTATATGTGAATCTAATAAGCACAAGTTTCTCATCATTAGCATTCATTAAAGAAATGTGAATTAAAACTATGATGATATCTTTTTATATGCACTATAATGTCTAAAATGAACACAACTGACAATACCAAATTTTTTTGAGGGTACAGAGTAAAATTCATACGTTTTTCTGGTGAGAATGTAGAATGGAAAAACTATTTGAAAGACATTTTAGCAGTTTCTTACAATGTTAAACATTCACTTACCATATGACCAGCTGGTTCTACTTCAAGATAATTATCAAAGAAAAAGAAAAATATATACCCCCAAAAGAGTCCTGTACAGAATTCTGTAGAAGAGTTATTCAAATTTGAAACAATCTAAATATCATCAGTGGGAAAGTGGATAATCAAATTCCAGGGTATATTTAGAAAATGGAAAAACATATTATTATTCAACAATAATCTTATAAATAATTTATTCATATAGATATATACATACATATAAATATGTAATATACAAATACATAAATGCACACTTTCAACAACTTGGTTGAATCTTAAAAAATATTATGTTAAGCAAAAGAAGCTAGGCAAAAGCCAGTACACACTGCATGGTGATACCATTTATATGATTGTCAAGGGCAGCAAAATAAATCTATGTGATTAAAATCAGAACAGTGGTTGCCTGTGATGGTTGAGGCACAAGAGACATTTCTAGGATGAATTAAATATTCTGTATGTTGATTAGGAAAGTTATTACACAGTCTTATACACTGATAAAACTTATGACATTATATACTTATGGTATGAACATTTCACTGTATGTTAATTTTACCTTAATAAAAATTCTATTGATAAATATCCTCATCAATAAGCATAATCTGTGACAGTCACAGTGCTGTGACAGGTCTTACTGGTTCCTCATTAAAAAATCTACAGAACAGGTGCTATTAAAACAAAGGTTTTTATACGTGGGAAGATTAAAGTTTAGGGAGGTTAAATTACTTGCTTAAAATAATCCAGAGGGTTCGTTGTATAGTATATGGCAGGGAAGATTTTAAACGCAGGCAATCTGATATAAGAAACTGAACTCTTAAGCATGATTGTAAATAGTTTCTCAATAACATGATTGTGGTGGTAAATAACACAGTTATTAACTTACTCCCTTAATCATCAGCTATACTAAAACTTTAGAGGAGACATGATGTAAAAAAAGAGCATATGGGCCTGAGTCAGAAATCTTCGCTTTGTCATTAACTCTGTGCCTTTGGAGAAATTACTACATTTCTCTAGGTCTTATTTTTTCATCAATACAATGATGGATGAAACAGGTGATCATGGATCTTTTCAGTTCTAGCCTTCAAGGACCTATAATTCAAGTAGCATTTCCTTGTGAGTAAGGTGGGAAAAGTTCTCTGTAGCTCTTTCAAATAAGTTAGCTCCTTTAATTACAGCATGACATTAAACTGATCAATGTCCATGTTATTACATATTAAAATAAACTGAAGAAAAGTTTGGCTTAGTTATTTCAATCTCTCTTATATTTCAAGGGCGAGTCAAAGTACCTCATTGCTCAAGATCCTAGATGAGCGAGAGTTAGACGGGGAGTCTCTCCATGCTTGAATTGGGGCTGGCCTTAGGATTTTGTTTGTCCAGTAGAATGTACAGCTGTGTGAGTTCTGAAGTCTGGACCTCAAAGGGCATCTCCACTTCCATTTTCATTCTCTTGTCATGCTCCTGCCAACATGAAAGAGCATCAGTTCTCCATGACAATAGGGCTTTTACTTGCCTATCCTGTGCACTTTCCCCAGCCCCTAGAAGGGGGCCTGACACTTAATATGTTTGCTGAATATTTGAATCTTATAAAACATCTTCCAGAGAACATTGGGTTAGTTCACATTTGCAGTAACAGTGCATGGGTCCCATGTTGGCCATTCTTCCGAAATCACTGAGTATAGTTGTTTTCTTTTTTTTTTTTTATGTCAAAACTAAGGTCTGAAAATCGTATTCTCAACATTGACTCATATAGCAGATGATATAAGAACTTGATTAATATTGTGAACTATCTTGTAATGATTCTCAGTTGTTCTAGGCAGTCGTGACATGGTGAAGCAGACTTTTCCCAGCCTAATGTGTCTCATTGCTAATGATGTGCCTCTCAGGGACTTTCTTTTAGACTTTGGAGTGTCATTTCATGTGACGATGTTAGTGGATGGGACTGTTAGTACAGACAGGCCTGGAACTATTATAGTATGAATCCCCTCCCTCTATTGACCTCAGTATCCCTTCAAGTACCCATAAAAGAGGATTTTTAAACTGCAGGGCAATATAAAGACAAATGAAAATGATAGCAAATGCTTATAGTGATCATTTATGATATTCCTGGAATATATTTAAATTAATTCCCTTTTTTGTGATTCAGTCGAAAGGTAAACCAATTCTTAAATGATTAATTTCATTTTTTTAAAAAAATTAACTGTGGTAAAACACAAATATATATAAAATCATTATTGCAGTTGTCACAATTTATTTGACACAGTTTTCATCAGCAAAAAACAAATGTGAAAACTTAGAAAATATAATATGGATCTAGCAAACTGTAGGAAGACTTTCAGTGTAAAATCATCAAACCATTTTATTGAGGAATAAATACTGATGAATAAATACTGATATCAGCACCTCAAACTAACACTTAAAAGAAAACATAGCTTCTTTATACTTTGTGGAAAATATATAAAAAACATTCTACTGCCTTTGTCAAAAAGTGAGGTTTCAGCACCAAAACTGATCCACTTTGTAAGTCTTATCAGAAATTTTACTATCATATCTGGGTCATAGCTGATAAAGATGCTTACATTTCTCTCATCAGTGTATGGCCTGATAATAATATTGAACTCATAGAGCTGTATGGATTAAATGAATTAATATATGTAAACAATTTACATTTCAGGACCATATTAAGTATTTAAAAATATTACCTATTATGATGATGATGCATTCTTCTATTATTTAAAAAAACAGCCATCAAAATATATTAGTACCTAATAATTCCCAGGCCTCAATGTAGACATCATTTAAACAAAGTTGCATCAAACATATTCCTTGCCTTTGAAGAGATTATAATTTTGTGATTTGATTTTCTACCAGTCTCACTTTTACTGGAATAGAAAGTCAGCCCTTTCCCAACACACTTATGTGTTTCATAAACAAAACTCCAGTGCCAAGTGACCCCTTCACGTAGGCGTCTCCCAGAACGAACAATTCAGTGTGTCTAAGACCTTGATTCTTATAAGACCTTTCTCACAAAAATTCATTTCAAGTCTCTCTATGGACTCATTCTTCTTTCTCCCACGTGAAATCCCAGGCATAGCTCACAGCTTTTCTGGCACTGTCAGCTAATAAATGAATAGATATTCACCAAGTATTAACATGTGCAATTCAACTTAGCATAAAACTCTAAACACTTTGCAATGTAAAACATTCCTGTGGCACAGAAAAAATTTACCTCAGGATAAGAAACCTGAAAAGGGAAGGGGGAAACTAACTGACATTTCTGCTTTTTCTTGGCATACCTTCCTTCATTCTGGTGCTAACACAGAAACACCTCCACACACACACATGCAAACACACACACGTACATACCCTCTAGCTGCTATTTAACAAGGGTTGGGAGGAAAACTGATACCACTTGTCTGGTACATTATAATTCGGGGTCAGGACCTTAGATACGTAAGTACTGTCTCTTGTGAGGCACTTTTGACAGTTCCTAAGAGATCCCACTAAAGGTGACCAGAAAAAGTTTTCTGGTGTGGACAGTGTCTCTGAGTGGTGGTGACGACCTCTTGACGACCTCTCTCAGTTTCTTGTATCCCGATGCAGATCTCAGTGTCTTTGTATTGATCAGAAGTCCTTTATGTGGATTCTTTCAAGATGGCCCACAGCCAACCCGTTCCTGGGGGCTACATCTGACTCATGGTGAACACAGAGCTCTGAAAGTGCACAATGTTTCCTATGCACCCAGTCTCTTCCTGTTACCAGGAAGCTCTAGTCATAGCCTCTTGCCTTTAGACTGTTACAATTCTGAGCCTGGTGTACATCCTTATGTCCCCCACATTCTCCATGGAACTCATGTCATTCTCTTTGAGTGGTTCTCTTGAACTCCCAATCTGGGCCTTAACATGAGGGAAAGAATTTACAATAATTAAAAAGTGAAAGTAACCCAAGCATCCATTAATGGGTAAGCAAAATGTAGTACACACCATGCAATGCCTTAAAAGGAATGAAGGCATGAAATTCTCACATGTGCAAAAACATGGATGAAATTTGAGGACATTATACTAAGTGAAATAAGCCAGTCAACAAAAACACAATCACTGCATACTTTCAATTGTGTGAGATACTTAGAGAAGTCAAAATTATAGAGACAGGTGGTGGGGTGATTGCTTAGGGACAGTGGTGAGAGAGGTATGGAAAGTTATCATTTAGTGGGTATAAAGTTTCAGTTTTACAAGATTAAATGAGTTCTGGAGATGGATGGTGATGATGGGTAGCCAACATTATGACAGTAGACTTGACAAAGAATTCCTTTGTCGTTAACTCCTCAATTCACATTAGTAAGGCAACTATTTACTTCACTTATTTGTAGTTTATTCCTACTTGCTTGAATCCTATTTCTAATAGAAAATTCTTTGGAAGTTAATCTCCAAAATAGTAGTCATCCCCGTATGTTTTCCAGTCAGTTTATCAATTCATTCATTGAACAAATACTGCTAATTACTGACTAAGGTGTCAGACTCTGTGCTGGGTACTGGGAATATAAGAATGAATGAGCCATGATTTTTGTCCTCAAGCCCCACACAAAATCATGAGGAAGGCAGCCTGGTGTTTTCTTTCAAGATGCTATATGTACATTTTGGAAGAGTGGTTTAAGATGGTGAAGTATTTGTTGACATTCTAAGATATTACACATGGCTGTTTGGGTGGAGTTGGTATTTCTCATAGTTCATTGAAAAATTCCTGGAAAATTCAAACTCTTATGTGACATGTAGCTACTTAAAGGGACTGTTTTTTATGAATTATGTTTTCATAAATTTATACTTAATTTATGAATACATAATTAAATCTAGGGACAACTTTGATTTATTCTTGAGTAAAATGTCATACTTGTGAAATTAGATACTTTAATACTTTTGTTCCTCTCCCTACATTTACATGAATGTCAAATTAATTACTCAGTGAAAAACATAATGTTAGACCTGATATTCACTTGAGAGAATATTCGACCAGAGGTCCTCTTTGTACAAAAAAGAGAATTTCAGCTCAGAGAGGTTTAATGACTGGTCCAGTTACCCAGATGATTGAGAACAGAGCCAGGATGGGAAATGCAGATTTTTCTGACTGCTAGGCCTCATCTTCTCCAACTCCACCCCCCATGAACACAGTTTCAATTTGTAGTTTAACACAAAGGTAAAGATTGTCACTGTAAAGTATTAGTTTCAGCTCATCTTACTGAATACTCTGCACTATATGAGATTGTTTCCTGTTTGTTCAATCCAGTCTTCAAAGTATGATTTCCTTTTAATGAGTCCTGACATTTACTTATTCAATGCAGCAGTATGGCACTTATCAGATATGATACTGGGGATGCAGAAAAAAAGGAGTGCTTGTTATTGCAAAGTATGGGGCACAGGATCCAATTAGGGAGTTCAGGTTGGCTACGAGTTTAGTTTAATGACAGAACTTGGTCTGAACCATTGAATTGGTGACATTCTCAAACTCCTACTCTTCCTTTCAGAGAGTATTCTTTTATTTCTTTCTTGGAATCTTGATTCTACCCAGGTAATTACCGAACTGACAACTGTTTCATTTCGGTTACTTTTTAAAAAGTACTTTGTATACTTTAAGTATAAAGAAATGTAAGCAGTGATTATAAGTTTTATTGCTATTTTAGTCATTTCAACTAGGCTAGCATAAAGCTTTTAGTATGAACAGAGAAAAATGAAAAACAAAATGTTCTTTTCTAACATAAAAATTCATGCTTTCAAACATTTTTCATTTCCCTTCAGATGATATTAACCTTGTCATCTCCAGCTGCCTGAGGAGGACCCATTTGATCATTTATCATTTTGTTTTAGACTCTAGGACTCAACCTTTAAATGAATGAAAAATTCCTGGAAAATTCAAACGCCTATGTGACATGTAGCTACTTAAAGGGACTGCTTTTTTATGAATTATGTTTTCATAAATTTATACTTAGTTTATGAATACATAATTAAATATAGCGACAACTTTGACTTATTCTTCAGTAAAATGCCATACTCTGTTGGTTTTTTTCAGAAGTTAAAATATTAATTTTTGTTGAGACACAGGTTAAGTAACAGGAAAATAGAAATTGCACAATCTACATTTGATGAAAGAGGTAAGATAATCTTAAAAACAGGGAAATATATATATATATATATAATTCATTAAGATTATATTAAAAAATTAAATGGTATGGAAAATGTTGATGATATTTTGCTATATAAGTAAATAGAATTAGGAAGGTGTGCAATTTATGATTTTATAATACACAGATATATAACTAAATAAACTTAGTGCATTATGGAATACCATGGAGTTCTATGGAATACCATACAAGATTTAAAATGAATAAGGTAGATCTATAAAATTTAGATTGAAAAGTCTTACTGTCTGTTATTAATTTATAGTGTGATCCCATTTTTAAAAGAATCATGTATTTAAAGAGTTTTAAAATTTTAGGCTTAAAGAGAAAATTCTGACGGGATTTTGAACAGGGTTTAATATGAAAGGGATCTTAAAGATCATCTGCTCCAACCTTCCTATTATATATGGGGAAACTGAGTTCTGACAAGGGTATGTGACTTACCTCAGATCTCACAGGTAGAAAAGAATCCCAGGATCCTGAATTTCACATCTGCATATGGATAAACTCATCCCTCATGGTGCAGTAGATGCTGGAGTGATACAAAACTGGTTTTCCACATAGCAGGCATCACAGCGATATTTTTCAGGGTTCCAGGAAACACCTCTTCTACATTGAGTGATGCTTCCGAAGGGACACATGCCTTAGTGCTTAAGATACTGGGTGCTGGAATCAGAAACATTTGAATTAGAACTCTGGATTTGCCCTTTTCAGTTTTTAAATCTCAGTTTACTTAACCTGTCTGAGGTATGGTTTCCTGTTGTATATAATGTGAATAATCATCAGGGTATTCTCTAAGAAATGTTTTAAAGGCTTAGGTAACACATAAACATATAGAAACATTGGAATTTACCATCCCACAGTTTAGTAATGCCAGTGGCCACTTAATCTTTTTAAGAAGTGTGTATTACAATCCAAGATTTGCTTCAAATTCTCATTCTGCAGTGCAGTCTCAGCACATGGTGAGGAATGGGGATGTATCCTTCCCCTCTATGCTTCTACATTTTGGCTGATATTTTAATCTCAACACCTGATTATCCTTTGCTCGTTTGCACAAATAACCAATGTGGAAGTGCTGAGAGTCATTATCAAATATAATTGCCAGTTGTTCACCCACCCACTAGCTGACATTACCACCAAACTTCATTTTCTGGTGACTTCATAGACTTCAAACTTGGACTGATGGTGGACAAAATACAAAGGGATCATTCTGAGTGATAGTTTTCCAGCTCTGCAAAATTGTAAATCTTATCCAATCAATAGACCATGAATAATGAAACCAGGTATTCTATTATTCGCCTTTTTTTGTTTGTTTAATTTATTTGATCTTTCCGGCATCTGAATGCTAGTTTGTTTTATGCATTAGTAGCCGACAGGATTCCATCTCTTGTAGACCAAGGGGTTATGCTATCCATCTACCCATGCCCAGGCAGATAGGGCACAAATGAACCCCAGGTCAGTCAGCATATACTATCACATTTGATCCAAAGATGAATGGCTTGACTTAGAAAGAAATCACGGTGGCACATGTGCTTAGTATCAAGTAGGAGGACTCTTCCTGAGACATGGCCTTGGTTGTAGTCACTGGTGCCATATTTCCTTGATGTTACTGGAATATAGTGTGACTGACTAGAAAGAACAGTATTGCAGTATAGAATCAATGGTGTTAAATCGAGAATCTGCTCTTAATGTACATTTAATCCAACCCTCTCATTTTATGAATGTCACACTATCTCCTGTGACTTTATGCAAGTTATCTAAAAGTGCTGTCTTACACATTTCTGATCATTACATAGAAACAACAATGGTAATCCTATAGATACATGGCCTTGATGTAAGTTGCAGAGGAAATTGCTGGGTGTGAAATAACTTTGAAAAGTTCTGAAAACCCATAAGGTAATAAGAACAGCATGACAAGTTTCCTTCCTTCTTTCTTTCTTTCTTTTTTTTTTTTTTATCTCAATTTCACACTTAAATAAAGCATAGTTCTATATGGACTGTAAAATAGTGTTTTATTCCATTCCATTTAGAACATCCACCTGATTTTCTCACCTTTTGGTCTTATCCTTTTATGAGAACTAAGAATCTAAAAACAACCAAATAGGATGTGGGTCATATGATATTTGCAGAGAAGCTTGAGTGCGACACATTTCTATTTTAAAGTGAAAAATCTTCGGCCTCATTAAAGAGAAGGTGACTCTAACCAAAGATTTCTGTTTTTATTTTTTTTTTATTTTTAAGTCTAGAGGCCAGGTTGATTTTAATTAATGAATTTCTAGTCTAGATTGGGGGGGGGAGTTAGGACAGGATGAACAGGAAAAAGTTAAGGCAAAGGAAGCCCTTAATTGAACCTTAAGATATTAAAAGATAAAGAAGTGTGGTTTTATAAAATATTTTTTATAATATTTTTCGAGTATACGTATAATCAGTTTCACTTCGGTTTCACTCAGTTTCACTTTAGAGTATATGCATAGTCAGTTTGCTTCTCTGCCCACTTTGCCAACCCCATAATGGATTCTAATAGAGTAAATTTTAGCAGCATTTCTCAGTCTGCTACACATCACTAATCTCATAAGACCATCCTCCAAAGAGGAAAAAACAACATAATCAAATGAATCTGTGGAACAACGTGTGCAATGTCTCCTACTTACAGGAACATCAAGATGCAGGTTATTGGTTTACCTCATCAAAAATGTTCTGTAGTAAAGAAATTTATTATCTTTGACAGATTATTTCCCCAACTGATTTGCCCGTGAAAACATATTTTGCAGAACTTGTGTTAGTTGGAATCGACTTTGTGGTAGTTAAAGTGAGCATTGGTTAAACGTCCAGCTTCGGCTAGTCATGGGGTGCTCAAGAAGAGGGGTGGGCCTCAGGCAAATATTTGACCTGTACTACAGAAAGGGAAACGTGTGTGAGTTGACTTGACTACTTTCTACGTCCCACAACTCTTTCTGAGGTAGCCTTGATTTCCCTCGTGATGGACAATTTGCAATGTAGTAATAGTGATATATCATCAGCCAGGTTCCATTCAATTCATCAAACATATTTCACAGCTCCTGAAAGGAACAATTGTTGCTCAAATGAATGGAAATGTTGATCTGGTTTCAGTTTTCAGTGCCTTGCATATCTGTTGTGCATGTCTGAGCGTGTGCACATGCACACGCACACACAACGCCTTCCCCAAACAAAATGCAGACTTAAAGTTGGCTAAGAACCTGGCTGCTGTGAGAGTCAAAATTATAGCAATTCTAGTTCTTACCAGTTATTTCTTTAATGCCGTATGTGCCAGAGATAAGATCCAGAGATACGCAACGTTTGAGTCTTCACCTCAACCACGTTATGCAAATAGGTAATGATAGCTGCTAATGCCAGGGATCACAGGTGGTAGTTTGTTTTGTTCTGTCTCTTTTAGCATGTTAATTGGAGTTTCAGTTTTTTATAATACAAATAAGTTCCTATTTTTTAAAGCAAATATTACACAATTTTCTATCATTCGTTAAATGAAATATTTAGTAGATACAAAAGAATATTGATAAAATATATGTAAAGGATAAAGATACAGTAATCCCCTGTGGGCACATCATTCAGTTTAATTTAAAGCTTATTATCCTTAGCCTGAAGTTCCCAGTGTACCCAGTTCCTTCTCTTCTCAGCTCCTTTTCTACATCCTCAGAATAGCCACTATATTGAATTTCTTGTTTCTTTGTTTTTCTTTTGCTGTATATGTTTCTATCCCTAAAATGTGTCTGTTTCATTTCAAATATATCTTAATGTGAAAATTCTGTATATTCTTCTTTGCTTTGCACTTAATTTAAATCTTAGGAATCATCCTATTGTTTTATGTATCTATGATACAATTGTTTTCTCTGCTATAGTCTATTGAATTAATATAGCATGAATTATTTACCTTTTCTAGTGTTGGTGATTATTTGGATAATTCACTTCTTATTGATATTATTTTTACAAACTATTATTATTATTACAAACTATTCTTTTTACAAACATTCTTCAAGGTTTCTTCTGGTACACGTATACAAGGATTGAGACCATATAGGGCATGTACTTAGGAATGTAATTGTTGCGCCTGGAGACATATGTAAATTCAACTGTATCAGGTATTTACTAAGTTATTTTTCAAAGTTACACTCCTACCAGCAATGTATTCTAGTACCACAACAGACATTTGATAGTATCTACTTATGATTCTTTTAAAGGAGTATGAAGATTACCCTTTTATAGTCTCTAAGCCATGATGAAGTACATAATCTTTATAGTTTCTAATCGGTGATTAAGTGCATAATCCTTATTCCCTCATTTAAAAAACATTTACATTCATCAACACACATTCCTCAGAAAATATTCATACATAAATAGTTGTGAGTGCAAGGGAGCTAACTTCCCATGATATATGTATAACTTTTGAATGTATTGTATACTATATAATGATTGAGATGTATGCTATTATTGCTCCCTAAGCATGCCCTAAAACTCAAAAGACACAAAATGAGAAATGAAAATGCAAGGTTAACCAACATGTATACCTAGCATAGGAAAATCACAATCTATTGGTATTTCTTTGTTTTTGCTTTAAACACCTCTTCATTCAAATATATTTAAAATGACCTTTAAAAGATGATACTTGCAAAGTTTTCTTAACTCTTTTTAGCTATAGATATGTTCTTAAATGAATTGGTGATTCAATTATGTTGGTATACTTTATAATAATGTATATTAAGCGTAATCCTTCCTCTGTCCCTCCTTCCCTCCCTTCTTTCCTTCTTTCCCCTTTTCTTCCTTTCACGTATTGAGTGTTTTACTAAATGATAGGTATTATTCTTAATCCTAATCTAAATAAATTCTTATTTAAAAATATTTTTATATTCTAGGTCTACTTAAGCAACGTTTCAATTTATACATATTTGCTATATGTTTTCAAAATTTTCTATATACACAGTTAGTGGTTGAAGAAGGAGTCTAAAATATGCTGACTCTCAAGTCATAATTTCTTAGTGGTGTAACCAAAGACCTGCAGGTGTTATGTGAGTCATTACCTTTCTTAGCATCTCTATTTCCCTCATTTACATAAAGAGGATTTACTCTAAGAGGTTCATAGAACATAGCAAAATACAACATAATCTTTCCTTGTTGAAAGACTTATAGGTCCATCTTGTTATTCTATACCATGTAATGTTGTATATGCAATGCATTCTGCCTAATGCTAGTTGGTACAGGTGAAAGACCTCATTTGATTGATGGAAAATGGGCAAGTGAGTATTTACACAACCACCCTCATGGGCCATTCAGACAAAAGCAATAAAAAAACCCTTGTAACTTACAAGTAAAATTACAATGAATATTTATACATATACATATATATGATTAATGTATACATGTGTATGTATATATATGATATATACATACATACACATATATATGATATATGTGTATATATATACATATATATGTATATATATGTGTGTGTGTGTGTGTGTGTGTATATATATATATATATATATATATATGATTTTGTGATTCCATGGGATTGATATCTGGTGTTTGTAGTATAGTTAGGTCAAAAAAGGTGTATATTTTAAAGTATTTAAAGTTACATGCTAACAATTATCCAAAAACACATTGCAGTGATTTACATTGTCATTGATAGTGTTTGAGCTATAGTATCAGGCTAGTTTTGGGTGGCAAGTTTACGGAAAGTATTGATTTCAGTTTATTTAAATAATAAGAAAATTCATAATGTCCCATAACTGGAAGTCACAGAAAAATAAAACGTTGTTTCCCACACTAATAAACTATTTAAGTAAATACCTGAATTCATCACTATATATACAGGGTTGAGATTCACAGTGTCTCACCTTTAGCACCATCTGTGAATGTGTGCATATATATATTTCTTTTTTTTATGAGGCAGAGGGATACATGTTCAGGACTATATATAGATAATCCTGAGCAAATTGTTAGATTATGGACATCAAGCTATGTGCTTTACCTGTTCCCCACTGGAAACATTCCAATGTTTATGCATGTGTTGTGGGATGAGAGGGGCATGGGAAACAAAGGTGAATTTTCATATAAATGCTGATGGGACATTGAAATATTCTGGGGATCTCAGGTAATTGAATAAATGAACTGAAATTACTTGGTAGGCAAATTAAATCACGCTTGATTCTTAGCTGGCTCTTAGAGAAGAAAGTATCACTAACACCATTACAAAGAGACAGCAAATGGGAGAAAACAGGAAACATTTATTCTTCAAATAACCATCTCTAATGGCCCTTACAAAGAAGGTGCTAGAGAAACAGAGGATGGAACATCTGTGGAACAAAAACTGAGGGAGATGTAATGATTATTCAGACATGATAAAGGAGTTAACAGAAAATTAATTCTGGTTACCAAATCTTGCCTTCAACAATCATGCATTGTATGTGGCACCTGTCACCTCTTGTTTCTACAGAGTTTGAACTTTGTTTTGGAAATATAGCTATTTCAAATCATATGCACAAGCCACAGAAAATTCACCTTTGGCTATGCTTACACAATAAGGTCTAAGCTCCAGTGAAGTGAAATTCTTTTCACTAAATCTCCAATAACACCTTCTCGAAGTTAACACAAAATAATTAAAGGAAGCAAAGAGAGCAGATGGCTCCACTCTCGCCTTTAGAGATTATGTCACTTCAATTAAAGGGAAGCAAAATAAAAAATGTACTGTACCTTTCTGGTAATAAGAATATAAATATTCTTTTAATCATAGCTTGGCATTAGCAAAACAATATGCAATTACCATTTGCAGTACTATTTCAGAGTTTTAATAGGCGTTGGATATCTTGTCCTCCAAACAAACAATATTCTTAAAACCCTTTTCATCAGTAATCCATTTTCCCCAGTGGAAGGCACATTTCTAACTTCTTTTCCATACAGAGTTTTTATTGGATGCTAGCAGATGCTATAGGGAAACATTACAAATAAAAATTTAACTCAGAGGTTACCTTAGTAAAGTGATCATGCAATAAATATAATAGTGTGTTATTATGGTGAAAGGGATTTCATGGTGTTCTTATATTTTTTATTTTTTTAAATTTTAGCCTGTATTTCTTTTTGTCATATTATAAGGTAAACATTAGGGAAGTGTTTGGTTCATATAAGCTGTGGTTAGTTATTCAATTCAGGAAAACCAACTAAACAATAGTGCCCCAATGACTCTTGAATATTCTGACTACATTTCTGCCATTCTCCTGGATGACTAATGCTCATCCTAACATATTAGTGGAGAAAAACTCACAACCATGTCACGACTTCACACGCCCCTTCCACTAAGCAGATCATTTCTCTCTCACTATTAGAACCATGTTCAACAACACTAACAGTGGGAGAACGGGCCCTTTGAAATGGTAAGGAACAAGAAATGGAAAAGAAAAAAAAATCATTTTCTTTGAAGTTATACTATCCCAGAGCCAATTATTCTTTTCAAAAAAAAAAAAAAAGTTCTTACTATAAAGCAATAACTATGATTAAAAAGAAGAACATTAGCAATAGAAAGATGCAGCTCCATCTGAGGAGCTCAGTAACTCTTCCTCTGAAGCCACAGTAAAGAAATGGAGAGCAAATTTGAATTTGAATTAACCAAACTCAAGCCTTGACAGGTATGAAATTCAGGCTTCAAAATGTTGAGAGTGAGTTATGTGTTTTATCAATTCCAATGTTAATTCTGCAAAAAAAGGGTCTCGCTTGACTACCCAAGCTAAATTTAATTCCATGTCTGTTGTATTTAATAATTTTAATAGAATTTATCACTATTGGAAATTACTTATTTTTAGTCTTTATTATGCTTACTATCAGTCTTCTTCATTAGAATGTGATTACCACAAGGCAATGCCTTTCTCTGTTTTGTTTTACATGTCTAATGTCCAAGGAAATGCATTCAATAAATATTTGTTAAATGAGTTAACAGATGAGTGAATAAAATAAGGAAAATGAACACTACTTTGAGGTAGTTTAGGTCTCATGCTTTCTAAGCTTATAATGTGATTGGCTAGTGAAAAAACCTATTGAACTAAGTTTGCATAACTGTCATATTAGCTTGGAGGCAAAATGGCAGAGGCATTGAGATCCTTAGCTTTGGATCCAGAGAAACTGGGGATAAACATTGCCTTCACAATGACTAGTTCTCAGAGTTGTAACAGATCACTTAACCATCTTGGCTCTCAGTTTCATTGGCTACAAAATGGAGATAACACTTTATAAGCTTTCGGGAAAGTTAAAACAGTAACACATATAGTAAGTGTTTGACATTGTATTCAGTACTCCATTGCATGGTGACTCTTAGAATTTGTAATAGGGATCTGTGGGGTTCCTCTAGAGCTAAGTGAATTCATCTGTCCATAGGTCATCGGTTGCAACCAAAGTCAAATAAAATTGTCCTTGATGTCCTTTAATCTTTAATTCTACATGTCAGAGTTTATATTTAGAATGGGAAATGCAGTTATGTGACAAATAAGGAGTTGACACTATACTTAGAGAGATTTTATATACGTTCTTCTCAGAGGCAATTTAATCACCCATATTTTGGAAATATTTCAAAGCATTCTTCTGCATGAATATACCTCAGGCAGTTACTCCAGGGAATGTCTGTACTAATTTAGTGTTCTTTATTTCATATTGGATTGAGTTCACTGGAAGTAAATGATAAATCAAGGACATTTACTTACAATAGGTTTGTGATTTTACAAATGCAAATCTGGTAAATACAAATGACTTGGCTTTATTTTAACATCCACAAACATCACTTGAGAGTCAAGAGAAGGATGTGAGCTGAATTAAATCAGAATTCAAAATGCCTTAATGACCTTGAAACATAAGTATTATCTCAAGTTTTGTGGGTTTTATTCCCCATATTTTCTAGATACTTAGGAAAAAGTATCACAGCATCTCTTTTCTTTGGGTTTGGAAAATGCCCTTCTGAAGAAAAATAATTTTTATCCTAAGATATTTGAGTTTTAAATTAAGAACTCAATTAAGTATTTTTTCTTCTCAAGTTTTTAAGTCCTAGAACACAAAACTCTCAGAAGGCATCTTTTTTATGTATTCTTAAATACAGAGTCTTTTACACAAAAAGATCAGGAGAATGTAACAGCCTCTATCAATTGAGTACCTCTTAATTAAACATGTTAATGGAATGGGAAATACTTCTGAGAATTTTATACTTCAAGCAAGCTCCAAATTATTTAGATATTGCTCTAAGATATTTATATATTTCTCGGATCAGAGTATATCTAAAGTTTGTTTTAATCAAATGAGAAACGACTCTAACCAAATTAAAAAGCCTAAAAGCAAAAACAGTTCCTATTCACATTCACTTTTGGGACAGAAATACAATATACCTTCTTTGGTCCAAGCCAAACAATATATAAAGATTACCCCCACCCCATTTATTTATTTGCCTTCATTCCAACTGCCTCAAGCTTTATGTCTCACATCGCCTTTTGAGGTGGTGGAGGCAATTTAGCATCATAATATCAGTGATACTTTTTAAAATAATTGAACAATAAAATTTGTGTGGAAATAAGAAGAGAAGATGACTGGTTCTGACAAAGATGGAGTAGCTGTCATCAGACCACCTCACAGTTAAAACAAAAGACTATAAGAGCTGAATAGGATATTTTAAAATATCACTTGTTTGCTTTGTGTATATTCTGGATGGCCGGTAAGATTATTATGAGAAGGGAAGCAAAGGAGTTAACTCCACTTTTAATTTGTCTTTTACCCTGAGAGCATGTGGTAAAACAGGGGTCAGCAACCAACAGCCCCCACCTCCGTTATTATTATTATTAGTCAATCACTATTCTAAAATGTGGTACAGAAAATTAGGTTTCAAGTAGTAAGTAGTGGTCTCATCAAGCAGAGAATGTGAGCTGGAGTTGAGGACTGGCCACAGAGAGAAGGAAACAGGGAAGGAGCTGGGAAAGGCACCCTCCTTGGCTTCTCACACCTCCTAAGCTGTATATACATAGGAGGGGGTGAGGAGGCCTGGAAATGAGAACCAATGGGAGGCTAGAGAATTGGGTAGGTATTTCTTCTCTAACTGCCACGAATATTCATCAAAATACCAGACCATGCAACACACATTAACAGATTATAAAGATAGTATCATATAAAGTATGTCCTCAGACCAAAATGAAATTAAACTGGAAACTAATTTTTAAAAAAACTGGAAAATCCCCCAAATGTTTGGAAATTAAACAACATGCTACTAAATAACACATGGGTCAGAGAAGACTTCCCAAGAGAAATGAAAAAAATATACATACCATGTTTCCCCGAAAATAAAACTGGGTCTTATATTAATTTTGCTCCAAAAGATGCATTAGGGCTTATGTTCAGGGGACGTCATCCTGAAAAATCATTCTAGGGCTTATTTTCCGGTTAGGTCTTATTTTCGGGGAAACACAGTATTTTGAACTAAATGAAAATAAAAATACAACTAATCTAAAGTTGCAGAATGCAGTGAAAGCAATTCTGAGAGGGAAATTTATAGCTCAAAATGCATATGTCAGAAAAGAGGAAAGATCTGAAGTCAATAATCTAAATCTTTACCTTAGAACACCAAAAAACAAACAAACAAAAAATTAACCCTGAAGCAAATAGAAGAAAAGGGATATTAAAAACTAATGCTGAAATCAATAAAATCAAAAAAGAAAACAATAGAGAAAATAAATGAAACCAAAGGCTGGTACTTTGAAATGATCAATGAAATGGATAAACCTTTTACCAAACTAATAAGGACAAAGGACAGAAGATACATTTCCCATACCATAAATGAAAGAGGGGTTCTCATTTCTGATTCCATGAACATTAAAAGTATAATAAAGGAATCCTACTAACAACTTCACAGCCACAAATTTATTAAAGAAATTGAATCAATACTTAAAATATTTCAATAGAGAAGGCATAAGACTAAGATGGTTTCCCTGGTGAATGTTACCAAAATTTAAGGAATAAAAATAACACAATTCTCTACAATCTCTTCCAGAAAAATAGAAGCAGAGGAAAGCTACACCTAGCATATGTAGTAGTAAGAGACATGATGGATGAATTCACCTTAATCAGGAACCAGGCAAAGATGACCCCTTTCACTACTCAAATTCAACCTTATTTTGGAAGTCCTGGCTAATGCAATCAGATATCTAAATATAAAAGGTATACATACTGGAAATAAATAAATAAATGTCTTTATAGATGATGTAAGTGTCTATTTAGATAACCTCAAAGAATAAAGAAAAACAAAACAAAATAAATGAAAAGAACAAAAAACAAACCTTCTGCAAGTAATAAGCATGTATAATAAGATTGCAGGATACAAGGTTAATATACAAAAGTCAATTGCTTTTCTGCATGCCAGTAACGAACAATGGCATTTTAAAATTTAAAAAAGTTCATGTCATTTACAATAGCAGCAACAAAAAAATGCAATAGTAAGGTATATATCAACAATATATGTAGTCTATATGTGGAGAACACTGATTAAAGACAAATCAATGATCTAAGTAAATAGAGTTCATGGATTGGAATCAGTGTTATTAAGATGTCAGTTTATCTTCATCTGTAGATAAACAATCCCAATCAAAATTCCAGCAATTAGAAACTAACTCTGTATTTGATATTGATGTTGATATGGTATTGAAGGAAAAATAACAAGGAAACACACTATCTTATTTCAAAACTTATTGTAAAGGTATTGTAATCAAGACAGTGTGGCATTAGTAAAACAATAGATAATTAGATCAATGGAACTGAATACAGAACCTACATACAACAGACCTACAAATACAATCAACATCTTTGACAAAGGCAAAAGGCAATTCAGTGGAGAAAGGAAAGACTTTCAAACAAATGGTGCCAAAACAAATGTATATCCATATGTAAACAAATTAATTCAGACACAGACCTGATACCTTACATAAAATTTAACTCAAAAGGGACTATGTAATTAAATTTAAAACACAAAACTATAAAACTTCTGATTGAAAATATAGAGGAAAATCTACATGAACTTGGGTGTGGTGATAAGTTTTTGGATATAAAACCAAGAGCACAATTCATGAAAGAAAAAAAACACAAAAGTTAGACCTTATTAAAATTAAAAATTTCTGCTCTACTAAAACATTATCAGTAAAATGAAAATACTAATCACATACTGTGACAAATTTGCAAAATATATCTGATAAAGAACGTATACAAAATATACAAATAAATTTTAAAGCTCAAAAATAAATAACTGGATTTTTGAAATGGGAAGAAAAACATCTGAGCAGATACGTCATCAAAAAGGATATCAAGATGGCACATAAGCGTATGAAAAGCTGTTGAACATCATTTGTCATTAGGAAATGCAAATTCAGAGTCACTATAATACAATGCACATATGAATTGCTAAAATCCAAAAAAAAAAACAAAACCCTGACAATACCAATTGTTGACAAAGATGCAGAGTTCTAGGATCTCTCCTTCATTGGGGATGTGAGTGCAAAATGATACAGCAACTTTGGATGACAGTTTGCTGGTGTCTCACAATGCCAAACATAGTTTCACCGTGTTCCAACAGTCATAGTCATAGATAGCTAACTGTATTTAAAACTTGTGTGCACACAAAACCTGCATATGAATGTTTACACATTAAGTTCATAATTTTCAGAAACTGGAAGCCATCCATTACAAAAGTTTGCCTCTCCATTCACCTATTGATAGACTGTAAGTGAATGGATGGTCGAAATAATGCATCCGTACAATGAACTACTACTCATCAGTAAAAAGTAATAGAGAATTAAAAACAACAACAAAACAAGACAAAACAAAAAGATTAGTGAGTGAGCCAAATGGCAAGCCACCCTTAGCCAAGAGAAGTAAAAACAAATACAAAATTTACTAAGCTATTATTTTTTTAATTGGCCAAAGTCTCGAACAAGCACTTCTCAAGGTTATCATCTGATCAATGACAAAAAAGTGAGCAATGTTATTAATCATCAGATAAATATAAATCATTAACACAGTGTAATACAACTGTGCACCCAACAAAAATGACTAATATTAAAAAGATTTGACAATACCAGGTGTTGCCAGCGTACTGCCTGTTCCTTTGCTAGTAAGTTAGTATTGCCACTTGGAAAACCATTTGGCAGATTCTAAGAAAGTTAAACATATGTGTACTCTGTGACCCAGCATGTTCAAGCAGTTTTTTAATTTTAACTTTCTACACAGTCTAAATTAAAAATAGCTCAAAAGTCTATCAAAAATAGGATGGATATAATCTGAAAAAATCACAAATTCTTCAAGCCTCTGAAACAGCCTCAAACCCATGAACTCTGAGGCATTAATGTTAGGTTGTAGTCACCCTAAGTTAATTAGACCCACACTGATAGATGACTACTAAAATTAGAATCTTGCATTTGGAGATGATGGAAATGACAGCCTAAGTGAATTTTGCACCCTCTTGAGAAAATGTTAGGAACAAGGTACCATCTGCTGGGTGCATGTACACGTGTCGGTGCATAAGAATCCATCATGTCCTTTGGAGAACAATAAAGTGGCTGAAAATCAGAAGTTCACATTTTGAACAGTGTATTTCACAGATCTGTTAACTTCACGCCAAATGTTCTTCCTGATATTTTTGGGAACAAAGAACAATAGGTTATAGAATATATTTTGCAACATTCTAATTATGATAGTAAATTTGAGTAAAAGTTAAACACATCTTGAAGTATTAAATACGTAGATACTCAATATGGGTGGTCACACATATTCCCAAATACGTTTTTACAGTAAAGTGATGAAGGACAGTCAAAATATTTCACAATATAAATAAAATACATGACAAAGGTCACAATAAAATCAGAAATGTAATCAATCTCAGGTCACTTACACAATAACTTTAGATTACTGATAGGTAACAAAATGATGTTCAAAATTCATGAGAATTCTTGCAGTTTTACAAATGAAAATTCGATATTTTCACTTGGTTTGTTGTGCAACATTTGGTTTGCATTTTTTTAATCAATGGTTTTTGAAGAAAACAACTAAGAACAATACTGTAATATCACGTAATCACAACAAAATAAATAGAAAATAGTCATTCATGGGAACAATTTCTCATAATTATCACCCTGACTGTGCCTTTTGTCAGTAGCCTAAGGTTACTTGGCATTGGCGAATGTCTTAGTCTACTAGAGCTGCCATAACAAAATACCACAAAGTGAGTGGCTTACACAATAGAAATGTGTATTCTCACAGTTCTGGAGGCTGGAAGTCCCAGATCAGGGTCTGACAGGATCAGTTTCTGGTAAGGATGCTCTTCCTAGCTTGCAGATGGCCATTTTGTCCTCACAGAGTCTTTTCTCTAAGCAAGCTAGAAGAGAGCCTGAGCATGCCAGTGTCTTTTCTTAAAAGGACTCTAATCCTAGAGTGCAGAGCACCACCCTCAGACCTTATTTAACCTTCACTTAACCTTTCTTAGAGGCCCCATCTCCAAATCCAGCCACAATGGGGCTTAGGCCCTTAACATATGGATCTGGGGAGGTACACAAACATTCGATCTATAACAGCAAGATTTTTTTTCCTTTTTACAAAAAAAAAAATGGGTATACTAGTGAAGAAAGAATAACATTCTTAAGCTAAAGTATCAATTTACATTTTATGAATGATTAGTTGCATGTCTGACCTCCAGGAAGATGAGCGATACTAATATTTTTTTTGGTTAAAATTCACTTTTGGTTAGGAGTATTCCTCACTTGCTTGTTTGATAACTATATCTTCATAAATATAATAGTGAGAAACCCGGTTTCATAGTTTTAAAATACTATAAAAAAGAAGTTGTAATTGGATCTTGTTATGGACCCAGGGTTTCAAGAACAGAATTGCGATGTAGTAAAACCTTCCAGAGTCCTGGATGTGAACATTTGGCCATCATTATTCCCTTCCCTCAAGCAACTGCAATGCCAGCTGTGAGGTCCTTGAACTTCCAGAAAATTAAAGATTTCCACCATCAAGTAGAAAATTAAAAACTATAAAAGACATTTGTGGAAAGAGAGTGAGCAATTCTAATTGATAAGGCATAGGGGTCTTGTGAAACCTTTTGTCCACTCTGTCTTACGGAGTCCTGAAATTTATGTTTCACTATAATTACAATGAATCAAAGCATGGTCTAACTCAGAATGGGGAGGTCTCATCCCTATATCCAAACACCCCGATAGAAAGGTGATTTCTGAACAATGTTTTTCTGGAGTTTTAGCGTTAGTCTTCTCCTTTTTTCAATTGCCATGCTTTTGTTGTTGTTGTTATTTTTGTTGGTGTTATTATTTTTCAAGATGAATGTAAAAGAAGCTTGTAAATTTCAAGTTGTAGCAATATGCTTTTATTTCATGTCTTGTGGATTTTCTTAAAGTGAAGGAAAAGAAAGAGGGGAAGGAGATTGTGACTTCACCAGATGAATGAAAAGTCAATTCTTTTTCAAAAATCTTTCCCCCCCCTTAAAGTTTCAACCCTTTTGGAACTTCCAGTTCATTCCTTAAACTATGAAAAATGCTTTAGGTAATTTTGATAGTCCACCAAAACACTAACATTTTCAAATGACGTTGAAAAGGCATTATAACTTGAAATTTAAAAATGAACCATCAATTTTAGTCTCTCTGTTGTTTTAGAAGTGCAGTTAAATGTGCCATATGTTAGCTAATCTGCAAATAATACGTCTGTGATCATTTGTGGAATTTCCCTCCTCCAGACTTCTATTCCAAGCGCCACTTAAATAAACGAGCATCTTGTGAGTTACAGTTACCACACTTTCCTGCTATGGGCTGAAGATTTTGAAGGCCTGCATGTAGCCACACATAAGCATAATCTGAATTTAGCAAAAATGATTAGGGTCATGGGGGGGAAGAGAGATAGAATTTTACTATCTTATCATTAATAGTCAAAAAACTAGCTTTTAGTACTAAGATTCTGTAATTCATTAAATAGCTCTGTTAGAAATAATAAGTGAGTAATAATAAGTAATAGATAGTTTTACCTTCAAGAAACATGTGATTGAAGAGCATGATTGAAGGGACACTGTACAGACACCAAACAGCCATAATTTGTAATAGATGCCTGGGAGAAAAGTAGAACTTAGAAGAGTAAAGACAAGGGGAAAAATCACATAAAATCACACGTTGGAAGCTCATCTTTTCTCCTGGTCAACTATTCGTTTTTCATGGCCCCACTTAATGTCACTTCCTCCATATATCTTTTCCTGGCTCACCTTTGGTACCTCACCCACAGACACATGGAAATCTTCCTCCATCTGTGTTCTCACAGCACTTAGCTCATATTGCTAGGACTGTCATGGTCTGAGCCTTTCCCTTCAGCTTGCACCTAAAGAGCATTACAACTTCATCACAAAAGCTGTTTCTTTTTTCTCTTTCCACAACATGAAGGAAAGCAAGAGTTAGGATGCAAGAAGGACAAGCAGTCATTGGACCAAATTTAGGAGCGGATGTGTCGCTCGATGCTTGGAGATTAAAAGGATATATTAGAACATTTGCTAGGCTCCTATGAATCAGATAATCTGTTATGGCCTTCAGAACATGTGAAGAAAAATAAGAATCCCTCATTAATTAACATTTGGTTGTAAATCCCGTTGCATAATAGCAACAGTCTTTAGATACTGTATCATATGGGTCATGGTTTCATAATCACATAACCATGTCTTCATGGACACATAACACCTGAATATTATACTTTTCACAATACATTGAAATAATCTATTGAAGTTTGCAGTGAGGCAATATTTTGCTATAATAACTGCTGGAGATAGCTTTTCCTATCAATTTTTCTCTCTTACCCCACACTCCACTTTTTGCATAGTTGTTCACATTAAAATAGACCAGAGTAATGAATCACACAGAAAATAAGCATATCTCTCTCTTTCCCCTGTCTTTTGAAACTTTTTTGGAGATAATTTAACCTTGAAAGCAAAAGATTTTAGTTTTGTATGAGTTGCTAATCTAGAATTCAAAAGGCTAAGCTCTGAAAGAAGTTTATGTCATAAAAATATATTTGAAAAACAAAGACAGATAAATCTAATCTTACTCATAAAGCCTAGGAATTACTCTCAATATCTGAACCCAGGATTTCCAGGACTATGTAATTAGCTCTTTCTCCTTACAAACAATTTATTGAAATTATTTGAGTGCTATTTATGAGGTCATACATTTTATTACTGTAAAATACTAACATTATTATGGTGTATTTTATAGCTCCCTGCTTTCATTAAGTTTAGGATTCTCTGTATATAAAAAAGAAAAAAACAACTACAGCAACAGTTGTGGAAACAGGATAGGGGTTTTTCTGTTGCTCACATGAAAGAAATCTGGAGGTCGAAAAACCAGGGTGGTTAAGAATGTTCCACACTGTGACTCAGGACCCCAGGCTCCTGTTGTTCTGCTCCAACACTCTAGCACATGGCTTCCATTTGTAAGGTCACCTCACAGTCCAAATTGGCTGCTGGAGTTTTGGAAAGTCATTGCATGGCAAAAGAAGATGTAAGATAAAAAGAATTTAGCTGGATTTAGCTCCTAATGAGCCAAATTTCTGGAAATGTGACATAATACTTCCCCTTACATTTCATAGGCAATAAGTTAGTCACATGACTCTACATAAATGTAAGACTGAGAAATATAGCCCTTTGTTCTATGCAACAATATGTTTATATATATACATGTTTATAGATAAACATGTATATATATATATATATATATATATATATATATATATATATATATATATATATAAAACAGAAGAAGAGTTGGATACTGCAGTAGGAAAATGACTGTCTTTGTTTCCCTGAATTATAAGAGTGATGCTTTCTGATTAAAGACTGTGTGGATAGTAGAGTGGTATAGAAAAAAATGGATTAAATGTTACCCATAATCTTATTTCCTCAAAATAAGCACTTCCTTACATCACTGTGTATTTCTTCTCTTGCTTTCTTCAATGAATAGTTTGTGGGTTGCTGTTTTAAAACAATTTGATGGCATGAGGATTTGCAAAGTGGGCATAAAGGTAGTGTTTTGGTATTGGAGACAGGTAAGCTAGACTAGTTTTGAGACTTTATACTGAAGAACAAAGATGGTTAGTAAGGACTGAAAATAAAGGGCCTTAAAAGTTAATGGGATTTTTTTCTGTGTTCAACAGGATGCTTTATGAATTTTTCACAATATGCATCTGAATACATATTTTAGAAATTCCAAATAGATGTTTGGAATATTCTAAAAAGGCAAAAGACTAGAAATAAAAAGTTTTACAGTGACTATCCAGTCATGAGATAACAAAATCCTGAAGAAGGGTATATAATGTGAAGTGAAAGGAAAGTAACATTGTAAAAATAAGAAATGATGGGATATGACTTAAGCTGAATAAACAATTGATGATAAGAGGTCCTATCCTTATCTGAAAGTATGGATTAATAAAATAATAGGTAGTAAAGTAGGGCCATGAGACGGAGAAACATAAGCCATAAATATTTAAGGTGATTTGGAATCATAAGGTTTATAAACATTAGAAGCAGCATTCCCACTGTAGGTGGGTTTGCCAAGGGCAGACTTCAGAGTGGTTCACTGTTAGAAGCTAGGGCAGGCTGTAATAAAACTCTGGCAGTATTCAGAAGGTCACAGTGAGGGTTAGGTAGTGACCAGCCACCACAGTCATGGACATACTAGGTGTCCAGAGAGAAACAGAACAAGGCTTAGAGGCCTTGCAGGTCAATGTGATTTAGAAAAGGCGAAAACTCCCAGAGGTCAAGAAAGGTCAGTCGTGGCACTGTGACCATGTTTGGTTGCCTTGGGAGATTTTGTTTTGTTTTGCTTTAACACTCTTTCTGGGAAAGAGCTAGTGTCTTGATGGGGACTACTCGGCAAATGATTACAACATTTTGGGTAGGGAGATGCTTGGTGTCAGATGCTGGTAGGAGCAAGGATAAGAACACTGAATTAGCAAGTATATGAGTTTATTTATGCAAAATATCTGCTTCATCTTTTGAAATGTTCTTCAGGCCCCTAGCATTTCCCAAGAATAAAATGAATGAATTTTTCCCTTGCCAAATGCCAGATGGCTGCTGTCTTATTTGTGGAATTAAAAATAATTGAGCAAATCACTCTAATTGTTTTGCCCCATCTTCCAACCCAAAAGTCTTTCTGTGTCTTTTTTCCAGACAATGGATAGATAAACAAATGCTGTCAATTTGATTGTCTTTGTTTAAAGTCCAGACCTCAATTCATCCTGAAATCAGAATTTGATGCTAAGTTTGCCAAGAAGTTATTAAGGAGCTATCACAGATCTAGTCTTCTTCACTACTGCTGGCGAAGTGATGCACTGAAAATACAACTATTTCACTGTTAGAAATGTATCTACTTTTAATTTGTATATTCTAGAAGTAAATAAAGAAAGGAATTTAATCCAAATTCTGCTAAATAAATTATATCGGTATCTGTCTCATAGAGTTTTGAGGAGCATTGAATGAAAAATATGTATAAAGTTTGTAGCATAGATCATTAGACTGGCATGTTGGATAGGACTGACCAATAATACCTGGTAGCTCTTATGGGTTAAATTAGCCATCTTATATTTATTATAAGTGAATTACATTTTTCATGGTCCTGAAATATAGGCTATGCCAACTCCTCTCTATAAATTAGAAATGAATGCATAGTATGCTAAAGTAAGATTCCTGGTAACATAGCTAATAGGGAGAGCACTGAGATTCGTGCTCAGATCTGTCCAACTTCAAAATAATATTGAATTGCTCATTTCAATATGAAACTACGTCTCATATTAGACCTGGCTTCCAAACTTCTCTATTATCAGCATTAACTCCTAATTTTGCTATAACTGTAAGTTCTTTAAGTTATTACTTAACATGAGAAGAAACAATACTAATTACATAATATCTTACTATTTTTATGTCTTTTATAAGTAGAATAACAGATCTGTCCAGGTTAATAAATACTTATTAAGCCCCTAATAAGTGTTAGGTTCTACACAAGTTTAGAAATAAAAAACACAAAACATACAACTTTTCTAAATTTCTCAAATTTAAAAATAGTATGAATTCAAATATTGGTAGAGGTATAGCAAAATGGGTGACTTAATTCAAGATTGCTTGCATTATAAATTGGCAAAATAACCACGGTAATTAGGTGTTATCTACTATAATGGGAAATATTGAATATCTGATTCTACTTCAGGTCCATAATCCAAATATCCATTTGCACACGTGGAAGAAGACATATGGAAGGATATTTTTTGTGATATTGTTTGCAGCAGAAAAAAGAAAGATGAAGAGAGAAAGGAAGGAAGGAAGGAAGGCAGGGAGGGAGGGAGGTAGGGAGGGAGAGAAGAGGAAGGAAGGAAGGAAGGAAGGAAGGAAGGAAGGAAGGAAGGAAGGAAGGAAGGAAGGAAGGAAGGAAGGAAGGAAGGAAGGAAGGAAGGAAGGAAGGAAGGAAGGAAGGAAAGAAAGAAAGAAAGAAAGAAAGAAAGAAAGAAAGAAAGAAAGAAAGAAAGAAAGAAAGAAAGAAAGAAAGAAAGAAAGAAAAGAAAGGTATCACCCTAAAATTCAATAAAATGCTGAATAGTAGTTGTGGCATAAAGATGCTCTGGAAAAGAATGAGGTAGTTATAGGGATGAGGGAGATTTATATCAGCTTTTCCAGAAAGATTGTTAAGATGTAGTAGACAATGTTTCAGAATAGGCATGCTAGTATTTAAAAACATTTTGCAAAAGAAAGAACTTTTTGCCTAGAGAGATTAAATACCTTTCCAAGGCTCACTCAGGGCCCTGAATACAAGCTTAGATCTGTCTGTACCTACAGACCACACCCCTGCACTAGGGAGAATCGGAGTACTCGGTATGGGGAGACCCTCAGAGATGGCCTAGTTCAGTGTCTTACTCTGTACATACCTAAGGGCCTGACAGGACTGCAAAAGGGAGTACTCTGGCTTTTGCTCTTCCCACCCTTACTGCCCCTTTCTGTTTCAACTAGAACAGCTGTAAAGTTGGGTGGGAGGGGAGTTATTTAAGAGTTGGATGGGAATTTTTTTTTCTTAAAGTGTTCTAGTCTAATACCTATGTGAATCATGACCACAAATTAAAAATAAGGAAACTGTAAAAGAAATTTTTAAAAAATAAGGAAATTGTAGCCCAGAGAGGGAAAGTAGGTTACCCGGAGTCACAGTGCAAAGAGCCAGAAATCAGAGCGGGTCCTCTGAGTTCAGAGTGCCTTCTAGTACATGAGCCATGTTGCTTCTTTGCATTCTCAGCTCTTACCTGGGTGCCTCTGAACTGTGAGAAAATGTCCTCCTAGGAAAAGTGACACGCAGGAAGTCATCTTAGAGAGGCATCAAACACCAAACAAATGGAAGTGGAGCCTGAAGAGGTGGAACTGAAGCTGCAGATGGAGGAGAAAGGGTGAGGAGACTTTTCTTCAAAACATTGTGCTTTCAGCATACCTTTTCAGAGGTTCTGCTTTTCTCCTGGAGTTGGAATAAGTTTTCAAAGGGGACTAATTGCACTCTTTGAGGGAAAAAAAGTAATTGCTTCGCAGTTTAATTGAATGTGGATAAATTAGTTTCCACCGATGGTTTATTTGTCTCCTTTTAGTAATGGGAACTTTGCTGAAAATGAGTAGCAATGAGCAGAGGAAACCAGTTCTTAGGGCCCAAACTGATGGGTGTCTGGAACATAAACACTGGTCTTGTTTTTCTCTGTTGAAATTTCAAGTCATATTTGTCTTCTTTTGTTCACCCTTCATCATTAGTTCCTGTGACCTTCACAGGTCACCAAGAAGCTTCAAAGTTGGAACTACTCTTTTACAATGTTGTAGTTACATACTAGACTAGAGAACAGAACACCTTCTTTAAATTAACTTGGGGACATTCCTTTTAACCCCACAGCATCACCTTCTTTGCCATCTGTAATTAGAGTGAAAGAAAATAGATTCATTCCAAGAATATCTTGTGGGGACAAAACCCCAAAAAACAGTTTCCAGGCTCTCGGCCTCACATAGAAAGGTGCTGGCTCGGGTAGTAAATGGCCATCAACTGTGATCAGATGCCAGCAGCTGTGGCTAGTTGGCCGTCAGCTGTAACCCGTAGGCCATTGGCCACTAATATAACGGCTGTGGCTACGCTAGCAGGAATGGAAAGGAATGGGGGCTAGCAAGAAGATGGTGGCTGGCAAGCGCGGACTGCTGTTAGGCAGATTATGTAGATCCTGCTTCCTGTGTCTCCAGCCCAGCCGCCAGCGAGAATATATTGGTTTTACTCCCCTATCTATGGCTCCGTGGGTGTTCCTTTTTGGCCTTACCATGTCCTGCGCTCTTGGGCGGGGAATAGGAGCTGAGACCCTGCACGACAAATGGCGCAGCGAGCAGGGTCCCCTGCGTGACACTTGGCGTAGTCGGCAGGATACGATGCTGGCCAAAGCTTTCCGAAGGGCAGTGGAGCAGTTTGTGCGTATGAAAGCTCAGTCTGAGGAAGACCAGGAGGAGCAGCTGCCGGAGAGCTCGATTCCCGTGGAGGGGTGGAAAGACGTGGATGGTTCCCCAACCAGCAGAGGCCGGAGAAAGCGAAGGTTGTTGCCGCCCTGTGGGCTGGGAAGTGCTTGCTGAGGCAGCCCGGATGCAGGACTTTTAGTCCCAGGAGGAAACGCTTGCTGAGTCCTCCGTGGGAGATGAGGGTGAGGTCAAGGTCATCCCTCACCCCCAGGACAGCCCTGGCAAATGACTATGGACTATGGGGAATTGCCTTCTATGACTGATTTAATGAACGCTTGACTGTTTGGGAACATACCACCATGTAGTGGGACTGGTTTGATACTTGGTTTTGTGTCTTGACTGGCCGCCATTGATAATATGTAAGCATCTTGATGTGAGCCGCTGTTGTTCCAGCACAGTACCCCGAGAGGCCCAGAGAGAGAGTGGCAGTGCCCTGAAAGGCCCTGGCTGTGTCCAGGAAGTCTGGCTGTGCCCAGAGAGAGTGGCAGTGCCCTGAGAGACCTGGCTGTGTCCAGGAAGTCTGGCTGTGTGCAGAGAGAGTGGCAGTGCCCTGAGGCCCTGGCTGTGTCCAGGAAGTCTGGCTGTGTCCAGAGAGAGTGGCAGTGCCCTGAGGCCCTGGCTGTGTCCAGGAAGTCTGGCTGTGTCCAGAGAGAGTGGCAGTGCCCTGAGGCCCTGGCTGTGTCCAGGAAGTCTGGCTGTGTCCAGAGAGAGTGGCAGTGCCCTGAAAACCTCTGGCTGTGCCCGGGGAGACAGGTGGTACCCTAAGAAGCCCAGGAAGTCTGGCTGTGACCAGAAGTACTGTGGTGGTGCCCTGAGAAAAGCTGGCTGTGCCCGGGGAAACAGGTGGTACCCTAAGAAGCCCAGGATGTCTGGCTGTGCCCAGAAGTACTGGGGTGGTGCCCTGAGAAACCCTGGCTGTGCCCGGGGAGACTGGTGGTACCTTAAGAAGCCCAGGAAGTCTGGCTGTGCCCAGAAGTACTGGTGGTGCCCTGAGAAACCCTGGCTGTGCCCAGAGAGCCTGGCTGTGTTCAGGATAGTGCATTCACCTCCAGGCTCCTTGCACAGGGCCCCTCGCAGAAGACGCTTGTCGCGTAGATTGTGAGGCGAGACCCTGTAGGGGTGGAGTGTGGGGACAAAACCCCAAAAAACAGTTTCCAGGCTCTCGGCCTCACATAGAAAGGTGCTGGCTCGGGTAGTAAATGGCCATCAACTGTGATCAGATGCCAGCAGCTGTGGCTAGTTGGCCGTCAGCTGTAACCCGTAGGCCATTGGCCACTAATATAACGGCTGTGGCTACGCTAGCAGGAATGGAAAGGAATGGGGGCTAGCAAGAAGATGGTGGCTGGCAAGCGCGGACTGCTGTTAGGCAGATTATGTAGATCCTGCTTCCTGTGTCTCCAGCCCAGCCGCCAGCGAGAATATATTGGTTTTACTCCCCTATCTATGGCTCCGTGGGTGTTCCTTTTTGGCCTTACCATGTCCTGCGCTCTTGGGCGGGGAATAGGAGCTGAGACCCTGCACGACAAATGGCGCAGCGAGCAGGGTCCCCTGCGTGACATATCTATTGATTAATAGTTAGGGAGTAATGCTTCTTCTCACTCTAGCTGTTTTCTTTCATGTGAAAGGAGATCACTTCACATACCTATGGGCTTCTCTTTGTCTCTTTGCAAACTGATTCTTTGGGGTGGCAGTGACTTTATCTGATTAGATTGAGAAGAGTAATCTGGCCAGGCTCAGTTTAGCTCCTTGGTTTTTCACTGTAAGCCAGAAATCTTACTGATCCTCTAGGAGTATATTTCTTTGCCACAGGCCAGACCCAGTCTGGTGTTGCCTGAGTCAGGGAAGGAGAGTTGGCTGATTCCCATTTGGTTGTCATACTAACACACAGCCTGGAATGTAAATAGTGCTTTGACCTTCATCTGCCACTCTTGTTCTCTCTCTCGTTCTCTCTCTCTACCTCTTTTTTACCTGGAATGCATGTGGAAAAGATGTGGCACCCTCAGAGACCTTGACACCTTCACTGTGCTGCCACTCTTCTAGATGTGGGATGCAGCAGTGACATGGACAGATGAGGACTCTTCGAATAGAACTTGCATTCTAGGGAAAGAGATGCACAATAAAAAGCAACAAACACATATGTAATTGTTTTAAGATAATGAGACAAAGTAATTAACTGAGGGGGTTACTTCACATTGAGTATAAACATACATTTGAATTGGGTCTGAATCAAGAGAAATAGGCAGGCATGTGAACATTTGGGGGGAGAACATTCCAGGCAGTAGGAAGAGCAAGTGAAAAAGATCTTGGCATTTTCAAGGAATAGGGAAAAATGCTGTTATGACTGGGACAAGTGATAGATAAGAGAAAAGGTAGGGAAATTAGAACAAAGTAATAGCCAGAAACTTATCTGTTCAAATGACAGAAATGAAAAGTACATTATTTGATAAAATATCACAGGCACACTACTATTTTTCAGGTGATCATAGGGAAATATAGATAGATAGATAGATAGATAGATAGATAGATAGATAGATAGATGGACAGATAGATGATAGATAGATAGATATTCAGATATTTCTTTAAAATGAACGTAAAGTGTAGAAGAACAAGAAGTTTGATTTACTGAAAGAAAATTTAAGTGGATATTTTGTTTGCTTTTGTTGTTTTACTCATTTTTTTCATACCTAGCACCCATTCTCTATTCTCCATTTTCATTTTCAGATATACCTATGATCATAACAAAAAAATGACTATCTGTGATATTTTGTAACCTCAGTGTGTAATGCGTGCACCCACACACACACATACACACACACACACACACCTACACACACACACACACACACAGCCCAAGATAGTCAGAGGAGAGAGAGAACCTATTAGAAGTTTTAAGGAGCTAAGCAACTGACAGCGGAAAGTCACAATATCTTGGTAGTTTTGGTCTATTTTTGCCATTCATTGTGGATTTAAGTAAGCCCTCTTGATCTCAGTTTTTTTGGTTTAGTAAAAATCAGGACAGTCCCTTGTCTGCCTTTCTCTAAGCTACCCAGTGGAAGTAAATCCGTTCAATTCTACCTGTGAACCATTTCTTAAACTCTCTCTCTCTCCTTTCATCCCCACATTAACTAGACAAAATCTTACTGCTCATCCTCCTACTTTTTTCTTCCTCTACATTCTTTCACAATTTACAGAGATTTAATAACAATGCAACAAAGAAAGAGTACAAAGAGAAATGATGAAGAGCTAGATTAAAGTATGTAGTTCATTTATCTGGTGAATAGCACAATGCTCCTGTGAAATTATTCATTCTCATATCAACGGGTTAAGCAATGTGGAGTAAACACACTTAATTCTGCAGTGTTGACACGGAGTGTGGGGCTCTGAGCTATTTAAAATAGCGGACCACACATGGATAGCATAAGAAATATTCTGTGTGGCCCACAATTTTTATTTTTATTTTAAGAAATGGAATGCTAAATTTAAATTGGAGGAAATTTCATGTAACATTCAAATATCCAGCCCCTCTTTAACATTTGGAATATCTGGAATTACACAGCCTACATTTTTGTATAGCAACAATTATCTGACACTGAGCAGAAGCTGTGCCCTCTGGAGAAGACATGCCTACTTGTGACTTTGTTCATCTGTACCCTGCCCACTCCATGAATTTATATTACCTGCCTCACTCCTATAGGCAGTGAAATATATTTCTCATGACTTAAGCGAAGACAATGAAGGCCAATGTCCCTAAAATAGAAAGGTAATTAAATTGGGCAGACATGGCTTTGTGTATTTGCTCTTTACCTTGCTTGCTCTTGGGATGTGCACAAATCCCAAGTATGCTTTAGTTTCCTCATCTGCAAGGAGGTAATATTTACCTCGTAATACTGGTATGTCAATGAAGCATTTTAAAGTATTTGAAAGCACAGTGAAAAACAATTTAAAGATTAGTAATTAAGTAGTTACTGCTGAAGAAGAGTTGACAGAAATCGCAGGAGCAGTGTTGCATTGCTACATTGAGAACTGGTGGTCTGGAGCCAACCCTGCTTTCACCAGCATAATGGTCATCTATTTGGGAATGTTCCAGGAATCCATCGTGTTTTAGTAACATCTTGATTTTTCTTTTCTGCATTGGAGAACAAACACTCCCATAATGACAAGCCACTTCTTTTGGTTCTGGTGGTGTGGAATTCACTTGAGGCTTTCCGAGTAATTGTGCAACTCAGACTTGACCATTTATACCATTGTGACCCTTTCTCTCTGCTCTCCCTCACACATAGAGAGTGATTAGTTCAGGGATGGGAATGTAGCCAAACTAGAACAAGAGATGTACATGATGCAGTCATGAGATGTTGTTGAGATGATTAAAAGAATGTTTTTTCCCTTGTCCGTGGGGTGGTGAACATATAACGTTGGCCACCTAGTGGACAGGGCTTGAAAGAAAGTGTATCTAACACAAGTCAAGCAAAGCTGACTGAAAAATGGAGACTGAAAAAGAAATGCTGACTGAAAAAGAAAGATAGAAAAGACCTCAGGGTATTGTTTGAATATGGATTAAGCTGTTTCTGAAGCTAACCCTTCACCCACCCATTCTTATTATCAGTCTTTTCCCCCAACTCCCTGCAAGGTTTGATGAACATCTTTAAAATTTATTTCTGCTAATTGTAAGCAACATAGTACTGATTAATCTTTATACATATTGATATCTATCATCTATCTATCTATCTATCTATCTATCTATCTATCTATCTATCTATCATCTATCACTTCCAAAATTAGTAATTTCAACATCATTGTCTATTAAATTGGGTCACTTGGAAAGAACTCACATTTCAGTTATTTCTGAATATAATAAGTATTGTTAATCATTTTTCTCTAAGTTAAGATGTAGGAATATTAATTTTTAGTACTCAATTTAATTTTAGTATTCATCTGAACACTATGGGAGGGAGAAAGCAATAGATATTTAAAAATCTACTCATAGGTTCTTCTAGGAAATTTCAGTGACTTTGATTCTGAGTGCAACACCAAATGCCAAAAATCGTTAAGCACCCCTTAGACTTTGCCACCTCAACCTCAGTGAATGGTATCACCAATCAGCCCATTTCTTGAATATTCAGGAAAATTTCAATATGAGCTTTGTATTTGATGATACAGAGTTATTATTAACATTGTCAGACATAGTAACAGTATGTTCATTAAATAGACAATGACCTTGATTCTTAGGTGGTGCTTTTTAAAAATTGAGGGGAAATGCCATGATGTGTGCCAATTATTTTCAATGTTTAAGTTCATGTATATGCACTGATAACAGCAACTTTCGTTTTGGAAAATTAATGCTCCACTATGATCAATTCTTATGCTTCACCTTCTAGCTCCAGAAAGGCTGGAGCCAGGCCTGACTATATACCATCATCCCCTTGTTCACAGTTATTGTTTCAAGATGGGCATGAGATGCAAGATCAATGAGACACATTATCAGGACTGTGACTTCTTACATTTTGAGTCTATGAGTCAAGAGATTCCAACAATTTCACCAGTTTCCAGTGAGGGCCTTCATTAAAAGGAAGCCAACACAAAAGAAAATAGAATAGAGAAATAGAAACTGATGACTGATGAAATTGTTTGATTCCCTGTATCCAGCCATAACCCAAAACCTTTCCTGAGTCTTTCATTTATACAAGCTAACAAATGTATATTTTTATTTATTCTAAATTGGATTTTGTCACTGACATCTGGAGGACTTCTTCTCAATACACTACAGCATCAGTACTTTATGCCTCAATATTTAGCCTTTAATTTTATAGTCCATTATATAATTCATGAATGACTCATGTGAATTAACTCCTCTCTAATTCAGTCAAAAATGCCAGTTCTTTAAAAGAGTAGACCATCCATGCCTTCAACCCCTAAAATATCTCTCATTGGACCTTTATATATTATTATGTAGTAGATACTAAATAGATAATAATTGCTAATAAATATTTGTTGATTAATGGGGAATAATTGAGGATGGTTGCTCTTTGTTAAAGTACATTTGATGAATAAACTAGTGACCCAAGAGAAGAAAATTGCCGTCCTGGAGGAGTGAAATACCTTTTATATACACTCCTATTATTCAGAAGTCCAATTGAGTTTATTTCATATTTTTTGTAGTCAAGAAGCACTAACGTTTATAACAACTGCCTAAGAATAACAATGATACTGATAATAGCTAACTAACATTAATTGAACACTTTCTATATGCTAGATACTCTGCTGGCTAGTTTAAGTGCATCATCTCATTTAATCATATAACAACCCTGTGAAGTATATAACTAATTATTGTTTTCATTTTACAGATGAGGAACTTGGAGCTCATCATGATTAAAGACTTATCCTAATGCCTTAGAGTGGTAGTACTTCAAACTCAGGTAGACGCCCCAGGCTGTGCTTTGAAGGAAGTCCATTAATATTTTTACAAAAGTACAGGAATTCTACTACCAAAGACTTACACCTTATCAGGTACGGAAGATGTGTGTTGAAGTCAAATCATTACAAATATTCTTCCACATTTGGTAAAAATTTATCAAATGTGAAGCACTTTTTGCATAATCTAGTAACACAGAAATACTAAAACCCAATTTTTATGTATGTAGAGATTTGCTAGGGGAAAAACAAACAAACAAACAAAACAAAACAAAAAAACACCTGAATCAAACATGATCTTTTTGGCTCTGTAACCTGTTTTTGGCAAAAGAGAAAAAAAAAAAAAGAAAAAAGGCATAGTATTTCAGAAAGCAGTATTGTAGGTTTATTATTGAAAGAGTTACCATTCTTCATGTCTTCATAGCACCACATTGGCGTTATGTCCTTTACAGGGCATATGTCCTTATACAGAGTGAGATTCATTAGTTTTCTGATGAATTAGAAACGTTCGTGAGGCTGATAGATTGCTTGTCTAAAAAGGACAAAGTAAAATACTATTAATTCTTTATTAAGGAAAAAGAAGTATCAACATTGCCAGAAAAACACTGATATGTTTATACAGCTCACCAAAGTTTATATTCATTGAATGTTTTTTCTTATGTCATTTGAATTTATGCCTCTGTGATTGGCTTTATAGAAATAAGTACATATTTGTTTCATTTATTAACGTGATTATACAGTTTTTTTTTAAATGAAAGTTTATTGGGGTGACAATTGTTAGTAAAGTTACATAGATTTCAGGTGTACAATTCTGTATTACATCATCTACATGTCACATTGTCTGTTCACCACCCAGATTCAGTTCTCCTTCCATCACCATATATTTGATCCCTGTACCCTCATCTACCACCCCCGCTTCCACCTTACCCTCTGATAATCACAAAGCTATTGTCTGTGTTTATGAGTTTTTGTTTCTTCATTTGTTTGCTTTGTTCTTTTGTTGTTTTCAGTTTTATATCCCACATATCAGTGAAATCACATGGTTCTAAACTTTTTCTGTCTGACTTATTTCGTTTAGCATAACAATCTCAAGATCCATCCATGTTGTTGTAAAAGGCACGATTTCATCTTTTCTTATGGCAGAATAGTATTCCATTGTGTATATATACCACATCTTCTTTATCCATTCATCTATTGAACCAAAATATATAAAGAACTCACACAACTCAACAACAAAAAAACAAAAAGTCCAATTAAAAACTGGGCAAAGGATCTGAATAGACATTTCTTCAGAGAACATACAAATGGCCAATAGACATATGAAAAAATGCTCAACATCACTAATCATCAGAGAAATGCAAATAAAAACCACAATAAGATAATCACCTCACTCTAGTTAGAATGACTATCATCAACAAGACAAATAGTAACAAGTGTTGGAGAGGCTGTGGAGAAAAAGGAAGCCTCATACACTGTTGGTGAGAATGCAGACTGGTGCAGCCGCTATGGAAGGCAGTGAGGGGATTCCTCAAAAAATTAAAAATAGAATTTCCATATGACCCAGCCATTCCTCTCCTTGATATCTACCCAAAAAACCTGAAAACATTTATCTGTTAAGACATATGTGATCCGATGTTCATTGCAGCTTTATGTACGGTGACCAAGACATGGAAACAACCAAAGTGTACAATCTTTTTAAAGGGAATTTAGTTCATGTTTTTACTACAATATGTATCAGTTACTTGACCTTGCAGAATGACCTTGATATATTGATTATACAGAAATCTAAATTATTTTGAAATAATAACTCAACTGGAAAAAGAAAAAAAAAGAAAAAAAACCAGACTTCTAAACCCAGGAAAGTTTATTCTGAGATATTTGAAGAGTTAAATCTTATTTTCCTTCAACTTTGTACAAGAACAGTCAGTTCTTAAAACAGAAATGTAAAAAGATGGCCTAAAACCTTTTTGAATCTTAAAAGGTCAAACTTGATTGTATGAAGTTATTTTTAGCTGTGCACTGCAATATCTTTAGCAATCAAGAAGATAGGATTTTTATGCTTCTACTTTTATCTCGGATGATGCAAAGACCAAAACCTGGTATTAAATTATTATTAATTTCTGTGCAATATGTATTTATAGAGTGACTTCTTTAGCGCATACTCATAATGAAAATGATTTCCAGATCCCAAATAGAAAAGTCAAAAATGAAAAAAATATTTTAAGAAAATGTTCTATAATCTGTTTAGCTTGTTATCATAAATTGACTTTACTATTGTAATACCAAAGCAAAGAATTTCTTAACAACGCTCAGACAGATTATGGATTCTTAACTATGTAATTAAAGCTATTTCATAGCCTAAGATCTGAGGGACAAAGCTAGACTCTGGTATGATGTAAGACAATCAACATTTTAGTAAGGATAAAGGCCATAGAAAATCTGATTAAAGGTTGTTTTTAAAACATCGATTTTAAAAACTTTATGGGTCATAAAGCAAATGCCACAAGAAAATGAATTTTGTGAGTGTAAGCCTTGGATAAAAGGATATGTATGGGTCATCTGTATTTCTGATTTGGTAGATATTTATGAATATGAAGAAAAACATTTCTTTATAAGGAATATGCATTACAAAGAGATCTGCAATCCTTTTCCAAAAACCCTGTGAATATCTTCATGAGATCACTAGGCTCTAGATTCAATATCTCCACAGTGAATGTAAGAAAACATAATTCATAGAACTAATGGGCAGGGGTTAAGATATCCAGGCTAAGAATACATATATAAGAGCAGACCTGCAAATTGTCTAGAAGCAAATTGGAAAGTGGAAAGTGGAAAGCAAAGTGGAAATCCATCCAGTGGAAAGTGTTTCTAATTGAATCCTGCAGGGATTAAATTCTTTAATCTCTCAGTACACATTTTCTTTCAGTTAAAATGAAACCTAAAGTGTTGAAACAAAAATAAATTTTAAAAAATAGATAAAAAGTATTTGTTTTATAGTTATTTATTATTTTATTTTCATAGCTAAATTTTCTATTAGACTCATAGACTTAATTCACACAAAAAATTATACACAAATTATAGAACCCAAGTCTATTACCTAATTAATAACTGCTAATAGTGAGAAATGCATATGCAAAAGGCTCTGTTTTAAGCACGTAAGTTTACATGCACTAAGTTATATAATCATTACCCTATGAAGTGGATGCTAGTATTTCTCCAGCCTATTACTGTAGGCACAGTGAAATTGAGCAGCCTGACCAAATATTCAGCTGGTGTCAGAAATGAGCCTTGAACCCAGATATGTTCCACACCCTGTGTTTTTCTTTTTAGTTTTTATTAAATTTATCAGGGTGACATTGGTTAGTAGAATTATACAGGTTTCAAGTATACAATTCTATAATACATCATCTGTATCTTCTTAACCATGATACTGAACTGCCTCTCAAAAACAGAGACACTCATATTTTTTAACATTTATTAATAAGAGAGTTGCTGCTCCCTAGTTGGTGTTTGCTAGGAACAAAAATGTGTCATAATGACCCTTGTAGAATACAAAAGTAATGTACCATCTTCTCAAGATGACTGTGAAAGTCTCTGGCTTTAAAAGATTTATTACTAAAACCAAAACTAAGTTAAGGAAATTTCAGATAGGATGCAGACATGTACCCAAACTTTTCGGAGAAGCTCTGGTAGGTTTCATCTATTTTATTTTATTGTAAAGTTTTTATTTAGAAGCAATATAACATGAATTACTTACAAGCATGTCTGGCACATTGTGCTCTCTCAGTGACTATTGCATATATTGTAACTACAATATATGTAGATTTTGGAAGATGATGGGGATTTGGGAAGATGACAGGTTTGAGTCTATTTAAAAATGTTATGTCTGACATTTAGAAATAAAACATGTTTTAAAAATTTCATTTGAAAAATTGTTTTATGAACTGGTAAATGGATGCAGAAATTGTATTCTGTCCAAATTATAGAATACTCAAATAAAAAAGAATGAACTACTGATAAATTTAATAACATGGATGAGTTTCAAAAGAACAATACTAAGTAAAAGAAGGAAGACACAAAAGACTGCACATTATGTGACTCTATTTATATGAAACAATAGAAAAGTCTAGGCTGTAGTAACAGATATAGATCAGTGATCACCAAAGGCCTGAAGTAAGGGGAGAGGATTGACTGAGGTAACCGGCAGGAGGAAAACTTCTGAGATTTTCTTGTGTATGGCAATGGTTATTATGACAGACTATCTATTATTATCTACCCACCTATCTATCCATTGATTTATCTGTAAGCATGTATAACATATAGATATAGAGATGCAGAAAGAAAATGTGAGGGCTGGGGAGAGTAGGAAATGGGGAGATGATAATCAATGGACATAAAATTTTAATTATGCAAAATGAAAAGTTGAGAGACTTGCGATACAACATTTTGCCTATTAACAATATTTTATTGTATACTGAAAATTTTCTTTAGAGGGTACATGTTGTATTAAGTGTTTTTATCACAATAAATAAGTTATACATACATAGATCAATATATACTCATAATTGAAGATAACTCATCTCTTAATGACTAGAAAAAAAAGAGCAAACAAAAAAAATCAGTAAGAATAAATGAAGAAACCTGATCTATATGAGAAATATAGAGTGCTGTACTAACCCAATGCCAAATAAATAATGTAGAACACTTACTAAAATATACCATATACTGGGCAATAAAGAATTATCAAAATAATTTAAAGATTAGTAATTATACAGAGTGCATTCTCTACTCATAAAGAATTTTTTTTTTTAAAATAAATAACAACAAGACAGTAACTAACTTTCCCCCTTCCCAAATTCTTGGGAAATAAGTAATACCATTCTATGTAATCCAAGTGTTAAGAATTTACATGGGAAATTAGAAAATCTTTTGAATTAAATTATAATGTAAAAGCAACATTTTAAAATCCAAGGAATGGAATGACATATTTAATGGAAATTTATAGCTTTACATTTGTAAAGTATATAAGTATAGATATATAAATCTTCTAATTCTGCTCTAATAGGTCACTTTACTGAAACTGTTTGAACATTTAGTAATCAGTGAAATTGTGATTTCACCTATTGAAACTAACCATAATGATTCCTCCAAGTTCACCATATTTTAAATTGTTTTTTATTTTAAATATAAATTTATCTTATTTTAACATAGATTTTTAAATTTTTTATTGCTAAATATAACACGTATACTCTGAAAAATTCACTTTATAAAAATTATATCACAATAAAGGCAATTAAAAAAAATTAAAAATCCAAATTTCAACTCCACTAACATCTTATTCAGGAAATTAAAAAAAATTGGGATTATAGCTTAATATTTTAATTTAATACTAACATTTTTCTATATTTTTCTTTTCCTCCCCTCCCCTCCCCTCTCCTCCCCTCCTTTCTCCTCTTCTTTCTTCTCTTTTCTGTTTTGTTTATGAGAAGTTTCCTGTAACTCTTATTCTCTTGGTTCTATATGTAATGTGTCTTTTTATCTCTGGGTACTTTAAGAATGTCTATCTCTGATTTTTAGCAATTTTATTATGATAAAATTCACCTATTTCAATAAATGTTTACGCTTTACTATCAAGTTTGACCTTTGAAGATTTAGGAAATCTTTTATTCTTCAAGGTCACCCAATTAATACATATTAGTAGAAAAAAACTACTCAACCCATGTAAGAAAAATGTATACTTGGATGTTAATAAGTTAAATGCTCATTTTATTAACAAAAAATCATCAAAAGTCAGAAATTAAACTGCACTTCAGAAAAAACATTTAATGCATTTAGGGAATATAAGCCTTTATTTAACTAGATAAAGGCATCATTTTTACTGAGAACATTGGTCCTTCTGTTTTCTTAATAAAGTTGTAATAATATTTTCTTTTGTTATTTTTCTTTTGTTTCAATAAAGTCAAAAATCCTTAGGAAATCACAAATGCATTCCTGGAATAGAATGAGGAGGTCTGTATTCTATATGTGCACTGGTATTAACTAACATTAAAACCTTGCTCAGAGTTTCCTTAAATTTTGCTGTTTAGGATCCTGTTTTTGATAAAGATTACATAAGCCTTGATTATGCCACAGTGGTGTCATGGTCAACTGAAGGCAAAGTGAGGAATTTGACAGCTTTCAACTTAGCAGTGTTTAAGAAGTCACTATGACTTGATTTATTATCAGGAAAGTTCTGAAATTTTAGACAGTATGACATTCAGGCGAGATATTTTTCTCTTAAAATTGTATTAGCAGTCAGTCATTATAGCAATTCTTAACTGGATGGCAGCTATATATCCTGTGAGAAAGGGGTCATGACTCATCAAATACCAGCCAAGGGAGGTCTGCCTTGCATAGAAATTTCTTTGCCTTGATAGAAATTTCCAAATGTACTCTTTAGACCTATACTGTGTAGGGTAAGCAATACACATAAGTGGCCTATCAGATTGTGATCTATAATAAATGTACTTATTTACCATCAACATAAAATCTTCACAAAATGTATCGATACTAAATCCAGTAAGTAGATTCAAAACATTTTTGGAAAACATACCTTTTACTTTGATTTATATTACTTGAAAATAACAAGAGTGCCTTATAGGCTAAAGACATTTCTCATTGAAGTTAATGTGTATTTACTTGCAGTATTACTTATTATTTATTTCCCCCTTCAATTAAATCAATGGATTTTACTCTCCCTTATCTGCTTTGTTCACCTGGTCAAGTTTTTTTGATATTTCAAGGCTCAGTAAAATACCACCTTTTTACAAGCCTTTCCTGTCTTTGCACAGGTAGAATTGTTATTTTCCATATGTCCAATAAATGCTTTCCACTCTATTACACTCTATTTCACTAGATACAAAATAACAGGCTCTGTTACAGACACTTTGGTTGTATTCTCATTTAACCCTCCCAACAATCCACATGATATATAGACTATAGTATTAGCACTCTAAATTTCCCAAGGAGGAAATGAAACACATCTCCTAAATTACAATGAGCAATAAGTACCACAGGTGATATTTCAAGCCAGAGGGACTGCATCCACAATGCATGCACCACATGCTTCTCTCTATGTTAAAAAAAAGAGAATAGAAATATTTATAGCAATTATATCACATAGAAAATAAAACACGTAAAAGTATATATATATATATATATATAAAGTATATATATAAGTATATATATAAAGTATATATATGTATATATATATAAAAGAATATATATATATATAAGTATATATATATAAAAAGTATATATATATATATACTTCCCCATTCTTCCTGCTATCACACACACCCATCCATCCAAACTATCTCCAAATTCTCTAAATAGTATTTACCCTCTGATTCTCTAAATCTCTAATCCTTTATGTCCAATATGTCACCTTATCTCACCTGGAAAAACCTCTTGCAATATCCCTTTAACTGATATCTTTGCTTTCAGTCATATTTTCAGGTAATCTAAGATCCACATGGCAGAGTCTTTTAACATGTAAATCAGATTATGTCATCCCAAATTTAAAGTTATCAGTGGCTGTCCACTGCACCTGTGTGAGAGCTGACTCAGTTTCCTTTTCCAACATCACCCAATGCCACATTACCTCTCATTCAAAATTGTGCTGGAATACTGGCTTTTCTTTTCCTCCAAGATTCCAAGATCCTCCCCTCCCCCGTCCTCCAATTTACTGTTGTGCTTTCTGCCTAAAACAACACTTAATTCTACCTGACCTACTCTTTCAACTCACAATCATATTCAAACCCCCAGATAACTATTGTTTTTTTTAATCTTTCAGATGTAAACTGAGATACTACTGTCTCTGCAAAGAGGCCTGTATTGTTTTTCCTATTACAGCGCCATACTCAGTTCCTCAAACAAGCTCATTAAACCAGTAGGTGTTTTTGGTGTGACCCAATACTCCGGTACTCATGGGGTGGTCCACAAGCAACTAACATACGGGTTACCCGGACCTCGGCCGCCGGCCCTACACACACACCGGAGACGCGCAGGCAACGCGAGATTTGCCCCGAGAGTGCGTCTTTCCCAAGATGCTTTGCTCGGTCCCGGGGCTGCCTCTCTAATTGTTGGCTGGTGACCTCAGGAGCTACCGGGGGAAGCCTGAGACTGGCTGCATACGCGGAGGGTAAGGGGAGGCCAAACACGGAAGGAGAGCGTGGCGGCCCAGAGATGAGTAGATCTGGGCATCCACCTGGCAGAATTTTAAAAGTTCTATTTAGCGGCCTGAACAGGGTTTAGTCATATACCGTGTTTCCCCAAAAATAAGACCTAGTGGGACAAGCAGCTCTAATGCGTCTTTTGGAGCAAAAAAATAATATAAGACCCGGTCTTATTACTATAACACCAGGTATAATATAACATAATATAATATCAGGTATAATATATAATACCAGTATAATATTATATACTTTTGACCAACATTCCCTGGGCATTTGAAATGTGGGTTTCCCTGCACTTGATATTTAAAAATCACTCAATCTTTAAATGTATATTCATTCAGGAAATCATTAGGTATTTCAAACAAAATTTTATGTTTCTACTGAGCAGTAGGAACAAAAGAGTAAATAAGAAACCCTTGGCCCCTGCCCTCAAGGGGCTCGTAATCTATTGGGAAAAGACAGATGAAAAGGCAATTGCAATGCATTGTGATACCTAAGAACTACGGTGAGGCGATACAGGGTACACACAGGAACACACAGAAGGTCACTTTAAAAAAGTTAACCGTATGTAAAGATTTTGTTGGGTATCCGATGGACATGCGTCCTATTTGGGAGACCACCTCAGGGATACTGTGGATACCTGATCATGGCATTGTACATCAGAAGCTAAACATTAATGAATGCCAACTATAATTTTATATATATAATGTGATGGTTCAGTGTGAGGTCGGAGGGATAGTGGATGGGGGGAGGGGGGTTCACAGTATGAGGGATATAAATGATGAACGTCTAAGTATTACCTTGTTTTGTACACCTGAAACTAATAAATAAATTAATTAATAAAAAAAAAAAAAAAAAGTTAACCGTAGAGAAGAGAAAGTGATAACCGGGCTGATACTGAAAGATAAGTCGTTTTCTATATGTAGACAGTTGGAGACAGTGCATCAGGCTGAGAGAAGAGCATGCGTGTTGGCCCACAGCCAAAAGCCAGACCATCAATGGGCACTTACTGGAGTATTCTGAAGAAATGGGTGAGATCTGACTGGTTTTGAGTTTTGAAAGAACATGGGTATGGACTTTTAACTAGGGAAGACAAGGGCAGCATTATGGAGTAAAGTTAGAAGGCTGTCACAGGAACCCAAGCTAGAAATGGTAGCCATGAGAATGGAAAGAATTAACATGGTTTTGTGAGTTGGTTAGGAGAGAATCAACAGGACATTATGCCTGGTTAGATATGATTGTAGAGGCTTAAAAGGTTTTAAGGATGATATCCAGGATTTTGTTATGCCGTCAGTTAAGCCCCCTGGCTCTGGTCAAACTAAGATTATTCATGGAAAAAGAAGTAATGATTGTGGAAACAAACAATTGTGTGTGTGTACATACGCGTATACATGTGGGAAGGGAAAGGAGAAAGAGAGAATTTTGTTATTAAGCTGATAGCAAAGAGTAGGAAAATACGCAGTGCTAATGAGAGCTGTGGGAAAGTCTGTGGAAGAACAGCTTTGTTCTTACTGTTGTATTCTTTTTAAATGCACTCGTCTCCTCAATCAAAACAGGCATTAAGGCAGAGTTTTCTTTCTGATCACTGATTATATGAATGTCCAGAGTCTACACACATAAAGCAGGTCAGAATTGCTAGGAAGTCAGTGCCCCAGGAATTACCCTCAACCAGTGAAGGACAGAGTTGCTGGTAAAATAAACCAGCTGCCCACATTCCTCAGTGGGATAATTCTAAAGTATGATAGGCAGAATCTTCCAGAGGGTGCCCAGGAGAACTGAGCCTGTTGCTCATGGTGGAAACCCATTCATTAACGTTAAACTCTTTATTGAGTTTTCTCTCCTCTTTGCCTCATTGTTGCTCTTTTTGTCATGCGTCCTTGGATCATATACCCAATAAATTGCTTGTAACTAAATCCTTGCATTAGGTGCTGTTTGCTTGTTGCTGTAACTTTCTACATATGTTGTCTAATATTTTCTGTTAATTGTAAAACAACAGATTTTCTTGACTTAGGAAAAAAAATGATCGGGGATGTGTAGATAGGAAGGAGAGCCTAGGATAATTGACTAGGCTTCTTATTTAGGGCAATTGACTAGGTTTCTGATCTGTATAGTGAAGTACTGTATCTTTAACAGGCATTATTTCTTTTGGTAGAGAATATTTGGTATGTTGTTTGATTTTGTGATTCACATTTGTTCTGTAGGAACTTTAGTTTCTACTACTGTTTTGTTCACTCCCTTTACTGGTAAGCTTCTAAGATATTTCTGGTCCTTCTTCAGAAGTACTATTTCCAGACAGTCACTACTTGTTCTGACAAATATCAAGGCCTTTACTGTTTATTTCTCTGTAGACAGTGTTCTGATGCCCCAGGATCTCAGATCTATTCTTATTATGTCCTCGCTCAGGCGAGACTTACTTTCTTTTAGGGAGTGCTTTCACCTGTTTTCAGCTATCATGGTGTTCATGCTAGAGCAGGCCGAGCAAAGCCTGGGCATTTATCTTCCTAACATGTAAATTGAGAATACTGTAGTAGGACCCTGTGTGCTTTACATTGTAGGCATGGATTTATGTTGTGGGGACAGAGCCCCAGAGAGCAGTTTCCAGGCTCTCTGCCTCACATAGAAAGGTGCTGGCTCGGGTAGTAAATGGCCATCGACTGTGATTGGATGGCCATCAGCTGTGGCTAGTTGGCTGTCAGCTGTAACCAGTGAGCCATTGGCCACTAATATAACTGCCATGGCTATGCTAGCAGAAAATGGGGTCTAGCAAGAAGATGGTGGCTCAGCTAGCAAGCGCGGATTGCAGTTAGCATGGCGGATTGCAGCTAGCGAGGGGAGTCCGTCAGTTGACAGAAAAGCGGACAGCAGGTTGCACGTTGTGTGAATCCAGCCTCCAGTGACACTATAGTGGTGTGACTCCCCTACCTATGGCTCTGTGGGTGTTCCTTTTTGGCCTCATCATGTCCTGCATTCTTATGTGGGGAGCGGGACCAGAGACCCCACCTGTCACCCCGCACGACATATGTTTTTCATTTTTGTTTGGAATATCTTCTTATGAATCTTATCTGTATGGTTATCGAAAAACAGATTTTCATTTAATTAGCTGCCATTGTCCTATAAACCTGAAAACCCACTTTTTTGAATTTGAAACTTAGCTTAAGGAATCTATTTTTTTTTTCTCATAGCCAACATGCGATATCAAACAATGAAACAATTTTGCTGGAAAAAATAGAATCAGACACCTCCTTATATAAAAAATGCAGGCAATGGTAACAAGCTAATTGTTCGAATTTACCTTTATGTTTCTTCATTTGATTATTAGAGAGGGAAAAATGACAATATATGAGAGATCTGGGAAAAAAAATATCTGTGAACACATTGACTAATAAATATATGCTATTTGATGGAAACCAGATTTCTCCATTTACTACTAATTGTGCGACTTGGGCAAATTACTCAACCTTCTAAGTTTTAATTACATAACAAATTATTTAGAAATAAAATAGATAAGTTATAGTAAGTTTTTAGGACAATCCCAGTACTTAGAAGGAGTTCAGACTATAGTAGTTATTATCCTGTAATATACAAATCAGAAATATATTATGAAAATATATTTGAGTAAATTGTTCCCTGCTTAATTGTCTTTGCAGGTTTCTACCATTTCTTTTGTCTAGCTGTGATTCTCTCAGCACCATCTCTATGTGCGCCAGAAAAACACTTAGCTGTTTATCGAGCCACTATACTTGAAGAGGCCCTCTTTTGCATGTATCAACAGAACTGCAGTAGTGTATAAACATTGGGATGCATATAAAAAAAAATTCACTTTGCTGTTACACTGAAAGGGAAAGGACAGAAAATGTGGGTGTTCTGGTTTTTTAACATTTAATACGGGATGTAACACAGTGAAAATGACTAGCTAGCTGCTGATGCTTGCCAAGGTAAATCCAACTGGGACAAATATTGCCAAAGCTCCTCGGGATGGAGACAACTGATGAGGGCGGGACACGTTTGTTAGTATTTGCTCCTAAGGTCTAGATGAGTAACTATTGATTGATAGTAAAAACTTACCACTCTTCCTACTTGCAGTTTGAATGGTTCAGAGTAAGAGAAACATTTCTTTTGTGATTTTAGTGACAACAATTCCAGCTCTAATGATGAGGAAAACTGTTTATTTAGTTGTTTCTCTGGATTTAGAAACAATTTCTTTTGATAGCAAGAGAGCTGACATAATTGTATGCCATCTTAAGGTAATCATAAATATTTTTCTCAACTAAGTCATCGTATAGCAATTCATGCTAAAATATTCTTTTGCAAGGTAAAAATAAAACAACAACAAAAAACGAAACAACAAAAAAAACTGCATCCAGAAAGCAAACATATTCAATTTCAGCCATAAAAGAACATCATCTTGTTAAATTTGATGTAAGGCTCATAATAAAAGTTCAGAATTTCCTGTTCTACTTCAGGTCAAACACAGCATACATATTGCCCTGGTAGAAGGGCAAACATCATCTTGACTTAAGTTGACAAACTATTTATTTTCCAGACAAACATCAGGGATGTTATTTACAATTAGGAAAATGACATATCTAGACTTCCATTTTTGTAGATACTGATTATTTATCCCCCTAGTTCATTCAGATGCTTTTGTGTTTCTTCTTTTGAAGAGGAAAGAGAGTAATCTTGAAATACTTGCTAAAAAATTGCTTTGGGGAAATACAAAGAAGGGTTAATTACAATCCTATGAAATATTCTTAAAAGGCTATTCCCATTCAGCCGATTGCAAAAGGACATCCCAAAAGAATTTGACAATCACTTACATTACATATTATGGGGGAAAAAGCATTTTACACAAAATATCATACTAATAACTGTTTTATTTTCATGTACAAGGAAAAGTGCAGAAATCAAAAGGAACACTAAGGAACAAGGACTTTATAGGAGAAAGTGTGTCAAACGGTAATGCAGTGCTTATGCATGCATTTAGCTATACTTCACCTTGAAAAGGACTTATCTGACTGATTCTAATTGAGAATAAGATTTTCTCCTTAAGGATGAAACACCCACCTACCCATACAAAAGTGGAGACGCTCGAACTATTTCCTCTTTAACCAATAATTATATCAATAGTGGGTAATAAACAGTTTTGATTCTGGATCTAAGAAAGGCCAAACTACTGATACCAAGTTTTTAAATGTCTACTTGCTAACTTAAAAGAGAGATACTCTCCATGAACAAAATGTCAGTAGATGTATCTTAATATGTTCCTCTTTCCTTTTACGGGAGCCTGGATATTAATTAGGAACTGACTGATAGCAACCAGTAAATATTTTGACTATTATTGATTGAATAAATATCAAAGGTAAATATGAGGTTAAGTGATCATTTGAATTTTAGAATTATAAAATAACAGAAATAAAACTTTATTCAGGGCAATGCCCATTTCTTATTATTCTATAAATTATACAGTTGGTGTCTAACATGTACCTGATATATAATGTGACATGTAATGTGATATAATGAGGTATACTTAATTTTGTTTAGCAGATTTTTAAAAGGGCCTAACATACAGTAGACACTCAGGAAATATTTTTGAATGAATTATAAATATGCCAAAAACAAGTCTATGAGGTTACAGGTTGGCTTAGAGAATAAATTACACTATTATAAGATTATAATGTTATTATTCAATAATGGTGATGTAAAATTCAGCCAAGTTTAATGTTTCATTTTTATTGTAAGTAATTCATCTTATTTTTTCTCATTAAATTTCAGCCAACTTTTCTGTTGTATTTAATTTTTTAAGGAGCCTTAAAATAAAGAAAAAAAATCAATGTCAGACATCTTATTGTTGAAATCGGCAAATGGTTTCTTCATCTTACAGAGCATGCTATTCTGATTGGATATATTGCCTTCTTTCTGAAAGGAAAGCCAATTCACTAAAAGGCTCCGCAACAGAGAGAAGAAATTTTAATTTTCTCTCTAGCTAAAACTAATGTCTGAACATCCTAACTCTAAAACTTTCAATAACAAGAAACACAAAACATATTTAAAATTAATGGTTAACTTAGTATTAATGCTACTAATATTCTAGTTGTGCTCTAGAAAGTTACGTGGTCAGTTTGCTCATTTCACCTGGTCAGTTGTGATTTTATAAAACAGTGTTTTCCTATGAACATACATGGATAAAATTCTGTCTGATCGTGATGAATGATTTCAGAGCCTGTGGTTACCAGGAAGCAGTGCAAAACAATATAGTAATAGATGATTCTTATTGGGTTTTATCAATTATGCTCTCTTCTAAAATATTTTTGATGTAGCAACTCTTTTTCCTAGGAACAGCCCTCTATGGCACGTATTTTACAATTGATTTTTTTTAATAGCTGCAGAAATTAATGCATAGAAAACCTGAGAAACTTTTCCAGAGTGACACGGTTAATAAGTAGTAGTTAATAAGTAGTAGAGTTGAGATACAGACACGGGCAGTCTGGCTTCAGAATGTTAAGAGCTACTCTCCTGTAGTTATAGAACAGAGAGCTTGAGGTATGGTAGAAACAAGTTCTAGTTCTGGTAATCTTGGATCAGCCTTTTGACTGAATTCTTTGATTTCAAACTGCATATATGATGTAGTTCTTGTGATGTAGTGTTTGAGAGCTTAGATGCTGGAGCTTGACTAGACTAGACTTGAAGTCACATTCTGCTACTTATTAACTGTGTCACTTGAGATATGTAGCATCTTTGTGCCTTGATTTCCCTATCAGTGCTATAGCAATAATATTACACATACCTCAGAGACATTTTGCGGATTAAATTAGTTTCTCTGTCCTCCTCTGTCCCTTTTTCTCTTTTGCTTGGAAGAGAGTCTGGTAAATGTTAAATATAAGGATAACATTAATGTAAATAAATAATGGCTGTAAAGCATCAAGTAGAAACTAGAAAGTAGGCATTGTTTTCTCCAGTAATCTAATACTATATCTATTCTCACTTCTCATCAAGCTTATCCTTGAATTATGTGCTTTATATGAAACTACTTTTAGTTACTGTAAAATTTCAATTTTCTTTTCATTACTTGTTCCTGCTATCTGGACAACTTTTCCTTTGTGTCCTTTTTCCTACTTCCTCACAGCTCTGTATTATCATCATAATTATAGTCATTATCATTACCATCATTACTGAGCTTTTAACTTTGCCCTCACTTTTCTCTGGGAAGCCTGCTCTGGCTTGTTCAAGATCAGTACAGCAGACCTCACTGTATGTTCCCATAATGCCCTATGCAGACCCTGTCATAATACTCACCACCAGTCTGTTATTACAGTTGATTTCCTCTTTGCCTGTTTCTTTTCAACTAAGCATATCTTATGAAATATCCATCTCTGTAGCATCTATCCCAGCTCCTCACACAGCATTTTTTCTGTATGTGTATTGAGTCAATTGAACCTCTTTTTTTCAGTGGTTTCCAAAGGACGGTGTGTGGGAATATTTTCTCATCCAGTGAGAAAATAAGTCAGGCAATGTGATCACTTTTCATAAAGGTACATTTAATTAACTTTTTTAATGTTCTGAGATTATGAATTCCTATTCTTAATGATAATTTTTTTCACTGAATGAAAGCAATGATAAAAAAAATTGTTTATTTGTATTCTCTACTTGGAAAATTAAAAAGCTGGCACCTTATTATTACTGAGATCTTTATTTTTTAAATTTTAAGTAATCTGTGAGTTCCAAAATTTCTGGTGTAAAGGAAATGAGGCATAGAAATAAGAACATAAGTGGTTGATGCAGACAAGTTCGATGGAGAAGAAGCTCGAAGAAAGATAAAGATATGTGGTATCATTTTTTTCATAATATTGCTTAGAATTAGTGAAAATTTTACTGTTGATAGCCATGTGTGTTAAGCTATTTATTGTAATCTCAGTGAATATTCCATTTGCTGTACCTTTCTGAAAACCTAGCTTTCACAGACTGGAATCCATAGTGCTTCTGCATTTCAGTAAGGCATTTGACAGTGTTTCAAGAAATGTTATTGGACCAGGTACAGAAGTAGCTAATAATGGAGAGGGATAAAATCATAGCCTGCATGTGATGGATATATGTCAACATCAACTAGGAATGTTACAGCATTTTCTTTCACTGTGGAGCGTTCAAAGTTGTATTAATGAATTTCATCAGGACATTGTTACCTTGTCTCATTTTGAGTTTATAGGTATTGTAAAGAAACTAAAATGATGGATTACAGTATCAGATCAAAAAAAAAAAGTCCTTGAAAGTTTGAAATAATTGTCCATTTAAGAAGAAAATTATGCGGCAATACAAATGTATGCCAAAAGGATATTCACAAGAACAATAAGTTAGTTATCCATTAAAATAAAGGTAAAAGATGTAGGAATTTTACTTCAAAATGAGCTAATAGTAGAAACTACTAAAAGATAGTTGTGATCTCCTTTTGTATTAATAAATGAAAGATTACGGTTAGCAAAAGAGAGAAAACAATTCTTTGCTGAGTAGTGGTGGATAGATACCATATTCTAAGATAGTTTGATAAAGGCGTAACATCTATAGTTGAATTACCAAATGTTGAAGAGAATTAACCTGAACAACAGATGATTCAGAAAAATTTTGTCTATATCTTCAGATTTTAATTTCATTTCAGTTTTTTATTCTGGAAGCGTGTGTGTGTGTGTGTGTGTGTGTGTGTGTGTGTATTTTGTCCAAACATAGATATTTCAGAAAGGTATCCATGAAAGAAAATGTGTTTTATTTATTTATAAAAATATTTCAGATTATTTAATGTCAAAGTAAATGATTTTAGAGACAGTCTATTACAAACAAAGGAAAATAATAATGAAGTAATTTTCCTGCAATTGAAGGTCAGAAAAAAATCGTGTTTGATTTTCTCCCAAGAGACTGTTAAGAAAAGTGATTACTGTTCAAACTTATTCAAATATTATGAGATGTGAAATATACATCCATTGTAATAAATTTGCATTTAATTTTTGCAAATAATGTTATAAGTGAAGGTGTGAGACATATTTAGAGGACAGTAAGTTAGATTTGAATGGCTTTTAAACCTTTCTGCCTCTGAAAATGTATTTTATTCATGATAACTAAAGGGAGCAAATAATAGGGAGCTGAGAAAATGACTTTATAAAATGTTATTGTGTTTGCATTTGGTTAGTATTGACTGCAAATTCTGTCTGGGGACAGAAGGGAAAGAGATGGAATCTAAAAATCTATATGTCACCCTGGATTCTTTCTTTATCCCAAATATTGTTCTTCCATCTTATTCCCAGTAATTGTAATAGGCCCATGGGATGAAATAGTCATATTGGTAAATTTGAAGTTACCATAAAAGAGGAATACTCTTTAACTTAAATAAATGGACTTTCTTACTCTATTCTTTTAATACGAAAGTCATACCTCATTGGTCAAGCCTATAGGTAATGTGTCACCATGATGAATGCTACCCACTTCTATCAGACAATGCAGTCTAGTGAAATGAGGACTCCATTACGAGCTGTAGTTCATTTCTGATTTTAACACAGATTGCTTGAGTGACCTTGAGTAAATTGGGTCATGTCATCATATTGGAGCTTTTTGGCTGCATCCTTGCCTGCCTTGTATATAATAAATGTATTACATATGGTAACCTTTCACTATGAATAATCAGTTACCAATAAGACAGTACCAATATTGTACTAGTTTATAACTAACATTCCTAATTTCCTAACTTCATTTTAACAGCTAGTTTCTTTATCAAGATTATAGGAATGTTTTTCTTTCTATATGTATGTTATTTATTTCTTTATATTTTTTTTAAATTTAATTTTATTTATTGAGGTATAATTGACAAATAAAATTGTAAGATATTTAAAGTATACAATGTGATGATTTGATATATGTATACATTGTGAAAGGATTCCTCCTATTGAGTTAACACATCCTTCATATAACATATTTACTTTTGTGTGTGTGTATGTGAGAACATTTAGTTCTCGCTTAGTAAATTTCAGTTACACAATACTGTGTTATGTATGCTATGTATGTTTTATTGATTTTGGTGGACATTATTTTGGAAGTTTAGCTTCAAAGGTGGTTCTGAACATGATCATAGCAGTAACTTGTTGTTTAAATATCATAGCTTCCCAAAGGACTTACGCAGAAATATGTTTTTATCCATATATCCTTTCTCTTAAAATAATACCTTATTTATTTTTTGTGAAGATAAAAAATGTAAAGGTACAAAAGTGTATAAAGTAAGAAATGTCTCCCACCCACAGCCACTAATTTTTTCTAAAGAAATGTTTTTATCATCTATTAATATACAATATCTCTACAAGTATATGTGTTTATTTTTGCTTAATTTCAATGATATTCAACTCTACCTGCTCTTATACAACTTGCTTATTATCACATAATATTATGACTCAGATTGTCTGACATCAAGGTCATGTAGATATGCTTTATTCTTTTAACAATTAAACGTATTATTTAATTGTAATAATTTATCATAATTTATTTACTCAATTCCCTATTGGTGGGCTTTCAAATGTTTAGAATATTTTATGATTTGAAACAATGTTGTAAACACTATAGATGTACATATGAGTATATTTAGTAATTTTAGAGAATTACATATATATCTAATTTTAGAAAAAAATTGTTAGAAGTGGGATTGATAGGTCAATATGTACATGCTAAATTGTGAATGATATTGCAAACTGTTCTCCCGAGATTTAGGTAAATTTATCATTCATCAGTAGTGTTTATAAATATCTATTCCTCTTTTGCTCATCAATAGATAAGATACCAATTGAAGACATGATTTCTAATTTTTTATTAATTTTGCATCCCTTAATTTTAATATAAAATATAAATTTCATGTAAAAATAAATTTATATGAAAATAAATAATGCATACATCAAAAATATAAACAGATAAAAAAGATAAACAGAAAATTTGTTTCAATTATGCATATTTTCCATTTTCATGTTATAATATTAAAGTAGTTATAAGAAAATAAAGAAACAAATATCACATTGAGGTCTTTGGTTTTTTAATCTGACCGCACTCTATTGATTGATAATTGAAAGACTAGTCATCATTTCAGTATTTTGAAAAGCAACCTGGCTTCTGATATAGCAACTCTAAATGTGACTAACAAGTTGTCACATTTAGAGTTGCAATTATTTGTTAACTCAAATAATTTATTTTAGATTATTGACACCCTCATTGCATGTAAGAACAAGTTTCAGGAAGAAGGAATATTACCTGAATCTACCATCCTGCAGTATGTCGTTTAAATAAACTTCTTAGACTTTTTATATATTCATGTGAGACTCACTGGCTTTTGAACAACTGGTAGAACTGTTCTTGGGGCCTGATGAGGATCAAAAAAGAGGAAAGATATTGCCTAGTTCATTTTCTTCATCAGTGTCTTTTACTCAGTTAGTTGGTTTCAGTCTTGTTTCAATAGCCAGGCCTAAAGTCACCAACTAGAATTCTGAAATCTACTCTTAATAAGTTTTAGAGATGTTGAATTAAAGAATTATGGTTCCATGTACACAGAATGTTGTTTTATTTTACTCTTTTTAAAAAAGATTTTATTAAAATATAGCTAACATATAATATTATATTAGTTTCAGGTGTGCACCGTAGTTATTAAACATTTATATATCTAAAAAAGTGATCACCATAAGTCCTGCAACCATCTGACGCCATACAATGCTATCACAATATTGACTATATTCCCTATGCTGCACATTACTCCTCCATAACTTATTTGTTTTATACTTGGAAATTAGAACCTCTTATTCCCATTAATCTTTTCCACCCTTTTTAAAACTTTTCAATTATAGTTGACCTTCAGTATTATTTTATGTTAGTTTCAGGTGCACAGCATAGTGATTAGACATTTATAAATTCACGAAGTGATCCCCCTGACTAGTCTAGTACTTACCTGGCACTATACAAGTTTTTACTGTACTATTGACTATATTCCCTATGCTTTACATCCCCATGACTAGTTTGCAACTACCAATTTGTATTTCTTAATCTCTTTTTCACAATACTCTCCACCCCCCCATCTGTCAACCATCAGCTTGTTCCCTGCATCTATGAGTTTATTTCTATTTTGTTTGTTCGTTTATTTTGTTCTTTAGATTCCACATATAAGTGAGATCATATGGTATTTGTCTTTTGCTGTCTGACTTACTTCACTTAGCATAATACCTTCCAGCTCTGTCCATGTTATCCCAAATGATAAGATACTGTTTTTTATGGCCAAGTAATAGTTCTTTGTGTACATGTACTAGATCTTCTTTATTCAATTGTCTATTGATGGGCACTTAAGTTGCTTCCACGTCTTGGCCATTGTAAATAATGCTGCGATGAGAATATCTTTTCAAATTAGTGTTTTGGATTTCTTTTGGCTAAATACCTGGCAGAGGACCGCTGGGTCATAAGGTTGTGCTATTTTTAATTTTTTGAGGAATTTTCATAGTGTTTTCCATAGTGGCTGTACAAATTTGTGATCTCCCCAACAGTGCACGAGGATTCCCTTTTCTCCACAGCCTCGCCAACACTTGTTTGTTGATTTATTGATGATGACCGTTCTGACAGGTGTGAGATGCTGTCTTGTTGTGGTTTTTATTGGCATTTTCTTGATTAGAGACGTTGAGCATCTTTGCATATGTCTGTTCGCCATTTGTATGTCCTCTTTGGAAAAATGTTTACTCAGGTCCTCTGTCCATTTTTTAATTGGATTGTTAGTTCTTTTGGTATTAAGTTGCATGAGTTCTTTATAAATTTTATTAACCCCTTATCAGATGTATCAGTGGTGAGTACCTTCTCCCATTCAGTAGGTTGTCTTTCCGTTTTGTTGATGGCTTCCTTCATTGTGCCATGTGCACAGAATATTGATAAAGAGTTCCTAATCAATAGTTTGATAATCATAATTCAAATATTATCTTAGCCTCTGGACCTCATATGTAACTTAGACCATTTAACACTCAGAATCTCTGCCTTCTCATTTGTAAAATTGGTGTGTGGAGGATTAAATGAGACAACACACAAATCAATTAGCACAGCTCCTATTAAGTGCTTACCATCACTGACCCATTTTACAGATGGTGATATGAAGGCTAAGAAATACAAAGTCAAATTCATTGAGAGGAATTCAAGTCTAATTAAAGTTGACATGGAAATCCAGTTATAATTATTTCTTAAAGAGTAGAAATAATACTTGAAACTAAACAAAAATATTTTTTAAATTAAGTTTAGTCTCAAAAGAATCCTATTGGTTGATTTGTATTTTATCGTGTTCATTTAATTGGGTGAAATAAATTTAAATTCAGATCTCTCTACTCCTGATCCCATGTGCTTGGTCATTATACTTTCTAGCATATAATCAGGAAAATGTACTTAAAATTTTGGAATAGTAGAAAGAGGAAATATTTGATAATACAATTGCCATTCTTCTTCAGTAATTCTAACTAAAATAAGTTGTAAAAGGAAAAAAATGGTAATTTCCAAAGAATGAAACAGAATGTGAGATTTTAGAAACCAATAGAAAGCCTAAAACTTAGAATTGGATTTAGTCGCGAGGTATTGATGAACAATACTGTGTGATATCACTTATATGTGCAATCTGAAAAAGCCAAATTTGTAGAAACAGTAGAAAATTGGTTACCAGGATCTGGGAAGTAGGAGAAATGGGGAGATGTTTGTCAAAGAATACAAACTTCCAGTTAGAAGACGAGTAAGTTCTAGGGATGTAATGTACAGTATTATGATTCTAATTTACATTATTGTATGATACACTTGAAAGTTTCTAAAAGTAGATCTTAAATGTTCTCACCACATACACACACACACACATAAAAGGTAATTATGTGATGTGGTGGAGGTGTTAGCTAATGCTGGTGGTTAATCATATTGGGGTATATCAAGGTATCAGACCAACACATGGCTTGTCTTAAACCAATACAGTCTTATATGTTAATCATATCTCAGTTAAGCCTGGAAAAAAATGCAAGAAGAAAAAAAGCCTTCTGATTTTCAAAGTTAGATTAGAAAAATGCTTTCAATAAAATGGGTTTACTACAGATTGGAGATGAAGTACAAAAGGTATCATACACAATACATGATGACCCTTGGTAAATGGTAGTAATCATTAATCCTAGATATAACACTAATGGTAGGAATTTATGTAATTACAAGCTCAGTGGTACAATCTGTAGAAGGCTAATAATTTAATTATGCCAATATGTTAAGTTTCTGAAAATAAGTGTGTTACGCAATTACATGCAAACCTGTGATTATTAGGGTTTTTTTAAATTTATTTGTTTATGAGCATTCATTTTGCCTTCATTTTGCCGGGTTGTTTAGGTGGGTGGGTATGATATCATCTTTATCTTCAAGGTACCATATGATTCAGTCCAGGGCAATCAGAGCATATCATTCTCTGTGCATAGTTGTTGGTCTCAAGAGAAACACATGGCTCAATCAAAACTAATTCTTGTCTGTATTTCCAAGTCTCATTCAAGAGAGAGACACTCTCTTTCCTATAGTCTTAAACCTAGAAGTGTAGACACGATCCTGCAGGCAGCAATCTCACATTCATGGGGATGCTGAGGACAGAGCCATTTTGCCTGAGCATTTGAATCCAATATGTGAAAAGAGAGATTTGCTTAAGCTGATCTTCCTCTCTGCGTTCCTTAATCTTTTCTTTTTTATTTTTCAGTGTTTAATTTAGGTTTTAACAACACTGTTCACCCAATTCCTTCTTTGAATTCCTAGAGCACTTCTGGCTCAGATAATGTGAATTTTTGGCACTTCCTTGTAGTGTACCTTGGATACTGCAAATGCACTTTCCTTGTGCTTATTTCTCACCATTATCCCCAACACTCCCCATCACACATGCAGATGGGTGCGTGCACGCACACACAGGCAAGGCACACTCTTGATTAAAAACTCAACCAGTACATGGAATGTTCTTATATACATTTTATCCCCCCACAGGGCTAACACGTTACTTTTTCCTGACAGAATGCTTAGAAAACACTAGTTGGTTTACATGTATTTTTCAAAATTTCTTCAAAATACAGAAATTTGCTGAAATGATGAGTTGTATTCTGTTGTGAACTTTGATATATTCATAAGTCTACATGGTTTTATAAAAGGGAATATGTTTTGATATTAAGACTAACTTGACTTGAAGAAATGAGAGCCTGTCATTAAATATTAAGCCAAGTGTGTGTGTGTGTGAGAGAGAGAGAGAGAGAGGGAGAGAGAGAGAGAGAGAGAGAGAGAGAGAGAGACCGACCGACCAGACCCCAGGCAAATGCATATGTACAGGCACCAAAGATAATAAGGAAATATTCTTTGAAATGTGTTTGGGGGCAGAGAGAAAACTTTGGGGCTGAAACCTTCCTTGGACTAATGCTGCAATTGTAAATACAAAAACAACTGCATTACTTTTATAACTATTTTATAATTTGAAACACTAAGTGATTTTTAGACTGAGACTCTTGGAAAAGGAAGATGTTGAGAGTGCTATCTAAACATTTTTGTCAGCCAGTATATGTGTTGTCATTCCATAAAAATTAAGAGTAAAAACATTGCAATATTAAATACACTCAACTTTAAATATACTGTATTTGCTAGCTATTGTGAAGACATTAGCTGGAAAAAAGTATTCTCTTTCCTGTTACTTTTATTTTTGCATTTCTTTGACCTTCCACTAAGTAAGAGATAAGCATGGATCAGTAGCACTGATTAAAGCTGTGCCTTTATGTGAAGGATGTATTTGATGAGATCTGTGCGAATTTGATGAGATCTGTGCATGTCGTTGATACCTTCTATAACTATGCAATGTTAGAGGTTGTATTTGAAGATAACCCTGAAAACTGAACATGATTTCTAAATATACTCTGCTCCTTTTTTCTTTGAACAATTCTAAAGACAAACCAATTGGAAGTTAAACAGAAATTTCTACTCCATCAAATTTTCATGAAAACTACATGTGATTTAACAAAATTGCTGATACAATATGTTTTAACATTATGTCTTTGTGTGCGAAGTCCAAATACGGCACATAATATTTAAACACATATGTGTTTAACACTTTATTCTGCTACTCTTATTTTCATTTGATTTTAAACATAGTTTATTTTAGATTATGTAATAATAATTTCCAAGTGGTATACATATTCTGCATTTGGAAATCTTTAAAATGTTATTTTCCAAGGTTCCCAATGTTCTCAGGCTTAAAAATATAAGTGATGCTTTTTTGATTAAGGTTATTCTTTAGTGTAAATTTGAGTAAACCTAGGCATGGTTAAATTTTGTCAGATTTAGTTACCATGGAGAATGTATAAAAACAAACAAACAAACAAATGCCTTTAGCATTTCAAATATAGGCTGTGTATCCTGCACATACAGCATGGTAGTATGTCATCTATGGCTCATGTGTACAGGTATAGTACTAACATACATAAATAATTTCTCACCAATTGTCTTATACTGTTATACAGACCATGCTGATGGCAGAAGTTGTATTCCATTATCACTGTTGTGTTTAGAAGATATTTTTCTGTACTGCCTTAAATGGAGTTATTAGCTATTACACAATTCCAAAAAGTTGCAAAATGTATTACAGATATTATTGTATCTTTAGACAAATAATTCAATATTTGCATGGCAATTATGTGTCTTCTGTAAAATGCGACTTTTAAGTTTTATATTTATTCCTAAACTTTAGCTGCTTTACCCATAAGTTCCTAGTTGAAAGCCACTCCAAAGGGAAATCTTGGTATGATTTAGAAATTAATCTTCATTTTATTAATGATAAAGACTATAATAATAATTTGATAGTTATTACACATTTATTGCCCACGTACTAAGCACAGCACTAAGTAGCTTTCTGTATAATCTTGGTCCATACAGCAACATAAAGTATATGGTACAGTTATCCCCCAAATTTTACATTGAGCAAACTTTGAGCTATAAGGATTAAGTGATTACAAAAATATCCTGGGACTAATAAATGGTAGAGCTAGGCTTGATGTCAGGTCTGTTTTGAAACTTGAATAGTTACAAATGGAAGAAATGTGTCAGGAGTATGATGGAGCTTCTGTTTATAAGAAGTTATGAGAATGTGAGCAGAAAAAAAAAAGCACATATGCATACATGTTCAACAGCATTAGTCATGGTTTCTTAAGTTAAAAAGAAGGGCTCTTATTTTTTAAGGTGTTAAATATGTCAGTGTTTTATTTTTCTACATTTATTTTATTATTTAGGTATATAATCTGATATTGGTTATATTAGTTTTAGGTATACAGCATAGTGATTCGACATTTATATATCTCACAATGTGATCACCCCACTAATTCTAGTAATCATCTGTCACTATGCAAACTTATCATGATATTATTGACTATATTCCCTTTCTCCTTTTCACCCATCCTCTTACCCCTTCCCTTCTGGTTACCATCTCTTTGGTCTCTGTTTCTGTGAGTCTGGTTTTTGTTTTCGTTTGGATTGGTTTGGTTTTAGATTCCACATATAAGTGAAACCATATGGTCTTTGTCTTTCTCTGCCTGACTTATATCACTTTAGCATAATACTCTCTAGATCTATCTGCATTTTCACAAAAATTCATTCTTCTTTATTTCTGCGTAATATTCCAGTGTGTGCACGCGCATATGTGTGTGTGAATCACATCATCTTTATCCATAATTCTCTCAGTCTAAAGTAAGATTGGGGTAACAAATATTAGCTGTGTAATTCTATTTAATGATTTTTAACTGTCTATAATTCTAATTAAAGAAAATCAGAGACCAAATGACTATACAGCATGATACTTTCAATGTGGTGTGAGTGGGGAACAGGTGGTATATGAAATTTTGATCTCACCATTTTGTCCTGCTTTTTTGACCCAGAATATGTTAACTGTCAATTTATCTGGGAATGCTTTAACCAAATTATACCAACATTGATGAATTTTTATTAAAAAAAACATATTTTATGATAACCCAATGCAGTAAATGTAATTCTTTGATCAGCATTTTGAATAAGACAGTTTAAGCATGCTTGTCAACAGGAACATTTATTTTCTGATATATTTTATAATGAAGACTTGCTTAATTTACTGATTTTTCTTTACTTTAAATCTTACTTACTGTAGCTTCTGTGGTTTTGGTTCTCTTCAGTCTTTTGTGTTATATATTCCAAAATGAAGTTGTTAGGAGAATGACCTCATGAGGAAACAAACCACAGAAACTAAGGTTTATTAGTCTCTGTTGATTATTTACGCAAAGTTAATTTTTACTGTGTCAATTAGTATAATTTTAAAATGGTATTGACATTTTCTCGTTTATATCACATTTTAGTGTCTGCAATGCTAGATGTTCTTTTTTTGGGGGGTTGATGGTCTTATCTAGTTATATGATTTATGAACTGAATAAATTATACATGATTTGTATTTTATTTCCTAGCTAATTTATTTTAAAAATTTGAGCAAATCTCATGTATTTCAGTATTGAACTATGATTCAAGATGGATAGATATTATTGCTGTAATAATTTTTCTGTATATTTTTGACCACAGTGAATTCTGTACTTGAAACATTCATGCTGTTTTCTAAACAAAAAGCAAATGAGTGACAAGGTCAAAATGCCTTCATAGTAAACATGTGCTTATGACCAAGTCAGTGTAGGCAGAAAGGCAAAGCCAAAATGGCCTCCCTAGGAACATTCACTCTGAAGTGTTCTAAGTGATTCACCTCCATCTGAGTGGTGCTAACATAGGTAATTTTATTTTCTTCCTTTTGATAACCTGGCATTCCACATTTTTTGCCATAAACATACATTACTTTTGAAAAATAAAGAAAAGAAATGATGCAAGAAAGCAAGCAAACAGAGACAAATGACATATGGACTTAGAAAAGCCTTCTGGTGTTTTGTAAATGGCAGTCAATATATCACCATTGTGGAGGCAGATTCAGGCCTTGAAAGAATAGCTAGTGTGTGTACTGTCCCCAGAGATGGACCATTCTGGAGGCTGGGTGATAGTCAAGGAGGCTGTCATGACATTGGGGGTGAAGAATAATGACTCCCTGGACTGACGAGGGCATGGTGATGGTGGAAAGTTCGCAGCCTCGCAAACATCTATGGCAGGAGAAAGACTTAACCCAGCAGAAATAAGAAACAATAAATGTCTAAATGGAGCGAGTTCCAGTCTAAGGCTCTTAGTTGGCTCTCCGATGTCAAAAAATAAACAAAAGAAAAACACCAAAAAAACCCACAACATAAAAAGTAGTAAATGGCCATAAGAAAAGATGAAATGCTGCCATTTGTGACAACATAGATGGATCCTGAGATTATCATTCTAAGTGAAATAAGTCATACAGAAAAAGTTGAGACCCATATGACTTCACTCATATGTAGGACATGCGCATAGTGTTGAATCTGCCATATTTTTTTGGCAGTCCCTAAGTGTCATCACCAAATGATTAGCTAACCAGAATTACAGAAACTAAAATTCTTCTACAAATTATAAATAATTAATGATAAGTCTTAGAGTTATTTGAAGTATTTTATAGCTGTAGAAATGGTGCCCATATGAATTATAATTTATCACTCTCAACTATATTCTTAGAAGTGTGTTACAATCCATGATCCATTAAAAATATATCTAAATATAAATAAGAGAAGTTTTGTGGAGAGAGTGCTGAACCTGGAATAAGAAACCCCAGATACCACCCTGGTCCTATTCATTGATTACTTGTGTAGCTGTGAAATGCTGGGCAATAGTTGTGCAATAAATTGTAAACTAGAGGTTGGAGGTGGTTATTGGTTTGAGGCTGACTTTTAGTTTTAAATTTCTGTGCTTCCTTCTTCTTTACCATTTTAGTAAATGTGCTTATATTAAAAATTTGAGTGCAAACTGCATATTCATCAGTAAAAGACTAAATAATATAAACTCGCGTTTAGCAACTACTTATTGTCTACTACCTTTCTGTTTGTCTTTGTCTGCTTAAGCTACTATACCAAAATATCATAGACAGTTTGGTTTAAATAGTAGAACTTATTTTTCAAAGTTCTGGAGGCTGGGAAGTGTAAGATCAAGGTACGGGCATGGGAGGGTTCTGGATGAAGGCCTCCTTCCTGGCTTTCGGATGGCAGCATTCTCCTTGTGTCCTCACTTGGTAGGTAGAAAGCTCTGGTCTCTTTATCTCCTTCATAAAAACACTCATACAGGGGGCCCTGCTCTCATGACATCATCCAAACCTAATTACCTCCCAAAAGCCCCATGTCCGAATTGCCATCACATTGGGAGTTATGGCTTCAAAATATAAATTTTGTGAGGAGGCAAACATTCTGTCCGTAACACTACATAGTTTACATGTAGTAATATATCAATTCTCATTCCAAACCTATGGGGCTAAGAATTTTTAATATCTTCCTTTAGAATAGGAGGAAATTGAAGCAGAGAGAAGGAGAGTAATTCACCACAGATCATACAGTTAGGAAAGCTTGTTACCCAGAAATGCAAATTACAAAAACCCACATTTTTAACTGCTGTGCTGTGCAATTGTGATTGATTATATGTTGTAGCTACTCAGTAAAATAAGTTAAATCTGTGTCTTTCACAATAGGATTATTTACGATATTCTTTTGTTTACTTTAACAATTGGCTAGTTTTAGGGACTGGGATGATTCTAGATGTTGAATATGCCATGGCAATAAAACCTCATTTGTATTTTAAGCTTTGTGCTTTTTTGAGCTGTTCAGAGAATTTTTAATAAAAAATTCCAAAAGTAATATATGTTATGTTAGAACATAAACTCAAAAATGGTAAAAATCCCCTCTAATGTCACCTCTCAGGAAAAAGATCACTGTAATTGTGAATGAAAAAAATACTTTAAAGAAAATAACTTTCTAATAGTTAAAAAAAAAAAAAACATTTCATCTGAGTTCAGATTTTAAGAAATAGGAACATTTTTATTTTAAATCTATTCAACAAATATTAGTTCTTATGCATTGCTGTCTCCGTTGCCCATTTTAGTGATGGATTTAAACGCTATACACCTCAGCTTCATGCAAAAGTCTGCACTAGAGGGGGCTACACAACGAAAACCTTTTATTCCTGAACAAATGTTATTAGTTTTATTCTATTCTTCTCTCACTCGCTCACTCTTTCCCAAGGAACAATTTTCAATTTTGTTCTATTAATTCCCAGATCATTCAGTCTGACAATTCAATTTACCTTTAAGGAAAATGTTGAAATTACATCATTTTCATCATTGATTTCTGGAAAATGCGTCAGAAATGATTTATGATATAATGATAAAATATTTTTAAAAAACATTATAACCAATAGTGGAATCTGGGGCACTATAATAAGAATGAAAATATATGGCAACTTGATGATAGATACTATGAATAATGAGCAAAATTAACATTTAAAGTCATATAAAATAAGCAATTTCCAGACGCTTGAGTCGAGGCTCTCCATTTTTAAATTTGGCTACAGTATAGAGGAATTAAGCAAAACAAGGAAGTCTGCAGAAAATAATAAAGGTATAATCCCAGTAAAATATGATTAAAGAACTAAACATTTTTTGTTAGTATTTAGTAATGTAAATTTGATGTTAGTATTCAAATCTGACAAAATTACACGGATACGTATACATATATGTAAAGTGAGTCTGCAAATGTGAAGTATACTTGAAACCTCTGCTGAAAATAAATCCTATTATTTTAGCGATAGGACTTTACTGGGGCCAGTAAATAAGAGGAGTTAGCGAATTTGTTCCAGTGTAAGAAAAGCTGTAAAGTTTATATGCCTACCCTTTGTTTTCTTTTTGTAGCGACAGGATATAAAGAATGATGATTTCTAAGATAAAACTTTAACATATTAAACCATTCAAACAAATAATATAAATGCCTGTGACTCAACATGTTGTTTACAAAATTAAACATTTTCCAATTTGCTTCAAATATTTTTCAGAGAAAAAAAGTGAAAATAGTTATTGGAAGAAGTGAAATTCCCTGTGTCACTTTCCCAGATCAACCAGGCATCGTTCTAAGACTTTACATGTATCGCATATAAAGTCTGATCTAATTAATGCTCATAACATTTTTATGACGTAGCCTTAATCGTTATCCTCATTTGACAAATAAGAAAATCAAATCAAGATTTTATGAAAATTAAATGAGAAGGATTTAAACCCAGGCTATTTGACTGCATGTGAATTTGTGTACATTGCTCACTGGGATGAGTGCATCCAAAACCTACCAGATATTTCCCACAGCTGTTGTACCACTTAACAAGTGTGGTATGATAGTTCATGATTCTCCACATCTTTGTCCACAGTTGATATCCTCAGACATTTTAATTTTTGCAAATTTGATAATATTATTTTCATTTCCGTAAATCTTAGTAAAGTGAATACCCACCCAGAAGTGAAATTGCTGGATTGTATGTTAGTACTGTTCATAATTTTTTGAGGACTCTCTGTACTCTTTTCCATAGTGTGTGCACCATTTTATATTCCCAACTACAGTGTATGAAGGTTCCCTTTTCTCCACATCCTCGCCAACACTTGTTATTTTTTTTGTCTTTTTGATAATAGCCATTCTGACAGGTGTGAGGTGGTGTCTCATTGTGGTTTTGATTTGTATTTCCCCAATGACTTGTGATATAGAGAATCTTTTCAGCATTTTGAAGATAATAGTTTCATGTATTTTTGTATTTATTTATGCTGACATCTTCTTGTCTATCTTTTTCTTAGGTTTTAAGATGATTTTATTAACTTCAATATTCGGTAGATTGACTGAGAGAAGAGTGTAAAATGGTGGTTACCAGAGACCTGAGGGTGGAGAAATTGGGGAGATGTGGGTGGAAGGGTAAGATCTTGCAACAAAAAGATTAATAAGTTCTAGAGATCTAGTACACAGCATAGTGATTATAGTCAACAATACTGAATTATATCCTTCAAAGTTCCTGGGAGCCTAGATCTTCAGTGTTCTCACCACAAAGAAATGATAATTATGTGACATTATAGAGGTGTTATCTATGATGGTAATTATCTTACAATATGTAAATATAGCAGATCAACCATTGTATACCTTATTAAACTTGCACAATATTATGTCAATTATGTCTCAATAGCTGTAAAAAGATAGAGCAAGAGAGGAGAGGAGGAGAGGCAAAGAAAGGAAAAGGACGTGTTTCCTGGAAGATTGATCGATTATATTCTTTCAGATTTGAAGTGTTCATTTGAATTGCAATACTATGCCCAAACTGCCCTTGTAGTCGTATTTCCTTAGTCAAGAGTAAGCTTCAGTTGTGAAAATAGATCATTTTTTTCCCCTTTGAGGTCAAGTTGTTATAGACAGAACAGCCTGGTACTGTGTTTATACTGAAATGGATTTTTGAGCTGCGCAGGAGCAGAGGTGGTAATACATGGTATGATTACATTTAATTTGTATTTCAGTTCTAACTCTCTTGAGCCCTGGCTCTGCTTTCTCATTTTCCTTTTCTGTGACAGTGGTGCAAAGGATGATGACGATGGATTTTCATCAGTAACTCCCAAATCCCTACTTGCATCAATATGCACAACCACCTTCTCTGTAGAACATTTTCTTTTTGTTTTGCTTTAGAAATTTGGCGATTTTCTTTTTCCCTCGCTCCTCTGTCTCTGTTCCAGAAATATAAAATTGTCTGAAATTTGGGCTGCCATTATACTTATTTAACAAGTAAAATTATTTGATTATTTTAAATCAGAGTATATAAAAACTTATTAACATCCATATCTTCCAGTTGATCGCTGTCAAATTTGATGTGCAGGGGAAATTATTTTTATTTTCTCAGAAATGGGTAAAGAGTAAAGAACTTTGTTGTTTGTTACAGTTGTGGAAAAGAGAGAAGCTGAATTCTGAGCTTTGCAAAAGCCTCCATCGTTAACAAACCTCAATTTTTAGGTCATTTATCACTCATACATATCCAGCTACTAAGGTTTTCTGCCGCTTTACATTTTAACCAATGCCTGCAAGTTTGCAGCATTGTATTTTTCTACATCTTTTTTCTTCTTGGATGAAGATTCTCTTTCAAATGAAAGATGCAATCTCCCTATGAACAAGTATTTACTTACTTTTAATTTGGCACCAAAACTGTAAAATTGGGGGATTAAAAGTTATTATAAATGATGTGAAAAATGAAGAACAAGTTGACATTTTGAGATTCGGTGATATATACAATGTACACAAATGTCAACATTTACTAAGTACCTTAGAAGCCAGAGTGTTCTGTATTTAAATCATATAGATATTTGGTGAGCTCCTGCTTTGTTTCTGAAAATACACTGGCTGCTATGATACAGCATAAATCTCCCCTCGAAGTAAAGATACAGTATTACCTTGCTCTCTTTCGTTCTGTAGGACTGATATATTTTGAACCAATTTTCTTCTCTCTGTCCCTCCTACCACTTCCTGTGTACAAATCTCTATCCATCATCTCACACCTGTATGCCTGCAGGGCTCCAGGACAGTCCACCCTTAATCCGTTCTTCCCTTGAATACAGACCTGCTCTTGTCATTCTCCTGTATTACTTATTATCACTGTGAGTCCATTGCCCTCATTTTGGCCTTCAAATTTCCCATCTTGATATAGTAAGCATCTCTTGAGCCTATTGCTCTTTATCCCTTGTAGCTCCTTATACCAACATAGCACCCCCTGTGCATACTTGTTTTGGGGGAAACAACCCCTCTCATTTCATAGTGTTCTGTTAACACCATCAATTGCAGAATCTCTTCAGGAATGATTACATGACCCAAGCTAGACCAATCATACTCTTTCAAGAATTGAATCCAGAGCAGAGTGACAAAAGAGGTCTAAGGTGGTTGGAGCTGAGTCAGTGCAATGACTGTACTCTAGAGAAAATGCCAAACATTCCTGCTGCCGAGTTTCCTGGGAATCTCTTAGCTCCTACCGATAGATTTCTTGTGATCCGGTTATATAGCTTCTCTATCAATTAAGTGGTTTTATCAGTTCAGTACGTTTTTTTTTATTTTCTAAAAAGTCACCCATACAGGCTTTTGATTGCTTTTATGGACATTTATAAATAGACCCCTTCATAGATCTTCAAACTTATCTCCACTTTTCCTCTTAGAAATTCTCTGCCCTTCATTAATTCACCACTCCATTTTTTTCTCATTGCAGAATCTCTTCTCACAGTATGTCCCAGTCGTTTCTTATCTGGCTCTAGATACTTGCTCCTCATGTCCCCTTTCTATGAAAACCCCGTTCCTCTTATGTGTTCTTCTCTAATTCCTACATATTCTCTAAAACTCAACCTACATTTTCTCTAGGAGGACTTCCTTTATATCCCAGATGCTTCTACTATGTGCTCCTTTTATCACACTTTTCAGTTGTTGCTTATCTGCTGTGAAAGAAGTTCTGTAAGTGTAGAGTCTCTGTCTATAATATTTTATTCATAGTCCATAGCTCAGTCCCTAGTATATAAAAACAAATTGAGCAGATATTTGTTCAATAATGAGTGAATTAATGAGCAGAAGAAAAACTCACTTTCTACAAGATATTGTATAATCATGCTCCAAATTGAATATAATCATGGTCCAGTGAGTCTTCTGGCTACTTAAAAAAAAAAAAAAAGGTAGGGAAGAATGCAGGAGGACATGGGGCCTTATGGAGTCCATGAAGAGAGATGGGATCCAAGGAGTTGCTGAAAATGAGGATGACATTTTGGGTCCAGTGTCGCAAACTTTGTTGTGTAATCTGCAGCTTTTTTTCTGGGGCAGCATTTCATCACTATGTAGAAGTGTTGATATAAGTTTTTTGTCATGTCAATTTTGATTTTTGGTGGAATAATGATGCCTGATGTAGTTTTGACATAACTAAGTACAGTGATTAATTAGCAACATGTACTTTGGAAAAGGAATGAGGGAGTGTGAACTGAAATGATAGGTATTTTCATTCATAGGCTGATGTAATCCTTCACCATCTAGTTGACTTTCTGAATTAAATGATTCCAGGAATTTCCCAGGGAGATGTAGAAAATACCCATTGGATTGAGAAATCTGTTGAGGGCACATATAAAATTATAGACATCTAAAATCATTAAGATGTGTCAGACACATCTATTTACTTTACAGATTTGTAAGCCAAGGGCTGGAGAGGATAAGAGGGCTTACCCAGAATGCTCACCAATTCATTAGCAAGAATATTATTTTTTTCTATTTCTTGGTCTGGAGTTTTTAGGTTACATAATCAAATTTAAATTTTCTTTTGAAATCAAAGACACTGAATTAATACACGTCACTTTTTCCTTGTGAATACTTGCCTAATTTATTGTAGCACCTCCATTTTTAAATAAGTAAAGCATACTTAATAATTAGGTCACACCATAGTATATATATTTATACAGTTATTAGCCAATCTGGGCACATAGTAATAAATTACTAAGTGCTTGCTGATCTTTCTGTTGTGATATTTTAGTTTAAGAATAACATTTAAGTGACTTAACTTCCAAATTCCTTGAAAAAACTTTGTGTCAGTTTTCACGTCTTGGTAAAATCAGTTCTGTTTAAGGAAATAGAACCACATGTTGTTATAAAGGGCTACCTGTGCCATTATGACTTCTTCGCCAAACCTTTCCCTCCACTTCAAACACTACAGAGATGAAGACAGTCCAGAACATTGTGAGTAACGCTTGGATCATGGAATAAAGTGGAGAGGAGAACTGGGGAGCAGAGGGAAGTCTGAAGAGGGGGACCCATGGAATAGAGACCAAATGATCATGCATGATATATATATTTTTATTTATTTTTTGTATTTTCAGGTGTACAAAACAATGTACTAGTTAGACATTTATACCCCTCTCAAAGTGATCACCTCCTCCCCCAATCTACTACCCCTCTGACATCGTATATAGCTGTTACAGTCCCACTGACTCTATTCCTTATGCTCTACTGCACATTCTGTGACCATATAGGTATTATAGTTGCCATTCATTGTTATTCAGCTTCAGCATCCAGTGTACAGTGCAGTGGTCAGGCTATGCGTGATATTTTAAACAAGGTTTTTTTCTAATTCATCTCTTTTGTAATCATGTTCCATTTCCAAGGTTAAGTTTTATTTTTCTCAACATAAATTTTATGGATTATTACAATTTATTTACACGAGCACAGGTGGTAACAGTCATAGGCATGTCTTTGGAACTTTGCCCACACTCCGAAGCCAAAGTTACTGTCACCAATAAAATAATTGGTGGTAAGTGAAGCTACCAAATACAGTCCTTGTCATAGATGGGACACTGAATTGCTTGTTTACATTATCTTCATCATCATAGTAATTCTAGAAGAAAAATGGTCCCCATTTTATGGATAAGGAAAAGCAGGTTTGCAACAGTTAACTTGTCCAGAGTCACTTGGGTAACAACCGAGTATGAAAATACAAAACCTCAGTCTCCAAAGTCCAGGCCTCTAACCATTTCAACAGACTGCTCACCTTCCTCCTCTGCTTTTTCCTTGTGATTTTCACATGTGAGGTAACGTCCTCCACCATCCCCACTCCAATCAGTGTTGAACAAAAGCAGATCCTTGGAGCACCCTCTATTCCCACTTCCTGTCCTGGCTGGACAGAAGTGTGCTCCAGGGACACCGTTTAGCTGGGCCACTCTGGACTATCCGTGATCCTTTGCTCCTGCTGTTCCTTCTGCCCAGGAGCTGCTTCCTCAGTCTCGTCAGCTCATTACTTTTGTGTCTTGGAAACAGTACCTGAACTTCCAGTCACGAATCAAATAAGCTCCTCAACCCCACAGCCCCCAGGGCTGCTCATTCCACTGTGGACTTACCTTAATCACATTACGTGTGACATAGTATTCAAACTGTTGGTTAACTTTCCACTTTCTTCAACAGATAATGAAATGAGAATAGGGACTCAGCTTTATTCTGTTTCTGTCCCTAGTGCCCAGTGCAGCAAATAGAACCTGATAAATACTCCAAAAAAGCATTACATAATTTAATAATAATAATAATAATAATAATAATAATAATAGTAATAGTAATATAATTCCTGAATAATTCTGTGTGCTATGCATTGTGTTTAGTTCTCCCATGCATTACCTCTTTCAGTTTTTCCAGCCGATCTGGACGCTAAGTAATATTCTTTACGCTCTAAATCTTCCAGGAAAATAAGACCTAGGGAGGATATGGGATTTATCCTTGTTTACACAGATAGTTAATACCAGAGGAAATTTGAATTTTGGTCTCTCTAAAGTAGAATCCGTATTCACCAACACTGCACTTTATTAGATCCCTTCTTGAATGGAAATAATGCAAACATCAAGACACATGATTTAAGAACATGATCTTACAATGTACACTTCCACTATTGCTCTCCCATTTGAAAATAAAACGGTTTAAAGAGCCCATTTGCTCATCATTCTTACAATATGCCCCCGTTGTTGTTTCTAAATTGGTACCTTTGTCCTGTGTTCTCCCTCTCATGATGCTCCTTTCTTCCGGCCTGCTTATTCACACCTTACCTGTCCATTCGGGGTAGCGGAAATAATGCCTGTCCCTGATTTCCTGAGCTCAGACCGACACCTCTGAACTCAGTGCATTTTGTCCCTTCTGTTCACCCTTTTTCTTGTGTTTTTAGTGAAATTCTGTTGAGGTTAAGAGCGGTCTATAGAGTCAGTCAGAGCTGAGTTTGTAGGTGACTCAACACACTAGCTTTGCCGTTAGGTCAGTGTTGATTTTACATGTTGGAGGCATCCCTGGTGAGTTACTTGGCCAGTAAGAATCTCAGGATCCACGGAGGGGTGTGGGAGTGGGCAGACAGGACCTGAGGCTGTGGAGGCTAGGAAAGGCCTGGGGAAGCTGGGTTCCTGGTGAAGAGAATGAGGAGAATAAAAAAGACAACCCTGCGATTAAGTGGGAGGAAGTAAGAATTAGAAATGGATCTAAAACAGAAAAGCTCAGCCATAGAGGTTGGGGGAGACTTTGGGCCCCAAAGCAAACATTCACACAGAAGTGAAGTTTTGGTCCATGGACTTGACGAAACCCATGCAGGAGACAGTCCTCTCCAGAGCAGGGAGAGATGAGCACCACACATTCTGTTTGTAATAACTGTGGAAGTCTTTGTCCTCGTGGCTGTCTTTTCTGCTTCTGACAAACAGGCTCTTTTTGTTGTTGTTTGCTTTATTATTTTTTCCCCTTTGGGTTTGTGTTTTAGTCTCATGGCCAAAAAAGAGGATGTTTGACCTGTCCTTAAAAGCAGGTCCTCTTTGCTCCTGAGGACATTTGTATCGAAAGAAGAGGAGCCAAATGGAACAGGTGGATGAGGAATATCTACTCACTTCTCCTGTGTTATTCTCGGATGCCCCAATCTCCACGCCACCTGCATCATTTAGCAGTCCTGATTCAGGAGCACAGGGCCTGGCAGTGTAGAAAGCTGCTCCCTGGTGCTGCCTGGACTGCCGTGGGCTGCTGGCAGCCCTGTGGTCTCCAAGCAATCTGTCATTTCTGCTTTGTCCCAATAACCTTTGCCAATAACAAAAGCAAACAGGTACCTGAAAGTCAGGGTTGCCAATATAGAGAATTTGCCCTTCCTTTATCTTAAAAAACACACCGGTGTCATTAGCACCACAAGAAGTCATTAGTTCTTGAGCAGGTTCATTTAGAACCAAGGTCACCTATGGGCATGTTATAATTTTAGGCCCCCAAATATGTGGTCATCATCTTTGTTATGCTTTTTACTCTCTCTTGACCATATTCTGCAGATAGGAGGAAATATTTGGGGAGGTAATAACTGGTGTGTGTGTGACTCTGTCTGTGTAGCAAAAGAGAGATACAAACAGACTCCTATATAATGCATGCATACGGACATAATTGTTATTCCCCAAATATAAGAGAAAGAGTTAACTACTCAGATACAGAAGAAGGCACTGCACCAAAAGTGTGACATTTCAGCTTCCATTGAGATGGCGTGCAGTGCTTTAGACTAGGAACCTCCAAATGCCTACAGAATTGGCACTTGAATATCAGTTATTGGGGCCAGGCCTGTGTTCTGGGTACTGGGGACAGCACAATAGAGGGTCGTAGGATTATAAAAAACTGGAAGGTTCATGCCCAAACTGGAAGGTTCAGCAGCCTTACCTTCAGTTTCCTGTGACCTTGCAGAATGCAGGTCCATTGTTGCCAGATTTTCATATCTCCATAAAACTGGAAAAAATATATAAGCAAACAAGCCTTCAAATTAAAAACAAAAATGTGGATGTCTAATTCTCCCATCCCAACCTCAGCTTCAGCTTCATCTGTTATTCATTATTCAGTTGTCCTTTTCTCATTTCCGGTTGCTAGTTTTTCTTTATATATTCAGGTTACACCCTGGGCAATGGCCTCATTTCATAGACGAGGTCACTAAAGCACAGAGATGAGAATTACCCGGTTTGCACAATTTATGGCAGAGATGGTATCTGAAGTGTGATTTCAACTTTGCAGCCAATACCATTTCCAAGATGTCTTAGTCACATGTTTCTATCTAAACGATGCATCAACATCAATGTTACTAAAACAACTGAAAGTTTATTGCTGATATTGGATTAGGGAGAAGCTAGAGAAGATCCTATTATTGAGTCAAAAACAAATTTCATATAATTACACTTCCCATGCAAATACTGGCCTGTATTATATTTACCAATCATGGATTTTTGGAAGTTATTTTGTTGACTTTAAAAATAACGTGATGTTATCAATAAGCAATATTTTCTAATAGATGACATTAGGATATTACTAAATCCTCACCTCTATCCACTGCAAGCATATAGAAGGATTTCCAGTCAAAACCCAGGTTTTATCTCATTTATTTGGGATCATTTATTTGAATAGTATATCCTTGTCAAGTCATACTGAGGTTTCTGATTAGCTCATGAATTCTGTCAAAATTAAGAGTTGCCATGCTGGCAATATTCTTAACATGAAAGAAAATTACTTAAACTACACTTGTTAGAGCATAAATATACTCATCAGTGAAACTACTAGCCCATTTTCCTTGTGAAAGATCAATTTACTAGAACAAGGCAAGATGGACAGAAAAACTAATTTATTCTTTTCTTTTAGAAAAAGGGATGCTTTTGGGGAAGCATTTGAAACATGCTTTGCAGATAGTTAAGTCTTATGTAAGTATATGAAATAATACATGAAAATGATACAGTGTAATCCCTGACATTAAGAAAGCAGTACATTATTTAGACTTATTAATCAGTGATTTTTATCCCTGTTATATTGTACAATGGTTTATTTCCTATGAAAAACTGTATTTGGGATTCATGGAATATACCAACATGATTGAATATCAACATTTAACTTTTCTCTGCGGCACTGGCCAAAATTTGTTGAGGAGACAAAGTCCCTTTTCTTTGGGCCACATCATTTCACTCTTAACTTTTGAATAATCCCTAATTCAAGAAAATATTTGTTGAATCAAAAATGTTCCTGAGAATACTGCTTTAATGAGTACTACCTAAGGCTTGAATTTGAAAACAGCTTTGATATATTACTTATGTTTCTTTCTTTCGATTGTTGGAGTGCCCATTGAAGGGAAATAGCTGAATGTATGTGGACAACTGACGTCCAAATATGTGGATTTAGAGCTCAAGGTCAATTCACCAACTCCCAGGTGGTAGTCTGTGCAAAGATAGGAGTATTGAGGATCACCAGTATTAATGAAAACAATTTTAAATCTTTACCTTTTAGTACTTGAATACCTTTCATAAAGAGAAGTGCTCAAAAGTATTTTGAAGAGAACTTATTGTGCACCTCACCCTGACATAATTGTGATGCCAGAAATCCAAATTCTATTCAACAATGTAATGTGGTTTCACATTGTCATTAACATCCAGTCAGTGTTTCATTATTGTTTACACATTGGACACTCTCTACAACTAGATCCTTTGAGCATAAATTACACTTCATCTCTCAGGATTATAAAAATTTCGTGCATTATAACATCCAGAGACATTTCCCTGCTCTTACATCAGTTGAAAACTAGAGCTAATGGGCAAAGTAGAGATAGCTACATACAACAGGAGCAAATATTACTGCTTGACCGACGGATAACTTCGGTAATGCAGAGAGGAGAGGATAGTCTCATTTATAATGTCGAAAATTGAGTTTCCTCTTTAAAGGACACAGCAATTAAATTTTAAAAAATATTTGAGTTTTATTATGTAAGAAAAAAACAACCCTCTATTTTAACAGGTTCATTGAATTTTATTTATTTTACTTGCACTTTTCCATTTGTGGGTGGAATTTATTGTAGTGACTGTTTTTACACTGAATGAGATAAAAATCTTCAAGATGTTATATAAAACTTTGAATCTCTTGTCATTGTCAGTAAAATATATATACTCTCCCTAGCCAAGCTATAGTTCATTGTTTAAATCCTCAGTCTTCCCTCCTTTCTCACCCCCATGTATTGTTGTTTTAGTTTCTGAAAGAAAACCAATGAATCAATAAACATAAGCTGTGGGTAGTGTTGATACCACATGCAAATGATAAAATAACATCTCAAATTTGCTTTTGAGCTCCTCTAGTAATTTTATCACTTCAGTTATTCTTGTTTCCAAGTCCAGATATTCTCTTTAGATTTACTTTTTAAATTATTTTTATCTCTTTATGGAGATTCTCTGTTTAATGCATTGTTGTCATAGTATTCTCTTTATTATTTGAATCTACATAGCTTATTTCATTCTTGCAATTATTATATAGCAATTCTTCCTTATCCACGTGGGATATTCCAAGACCCCCAGTAGATGCGTGAATCCGCAAGTAGTATTGAACCCTGTATGTACTATGTTTTTTCCTGTACGAACATACCTATGATAAAATTTAATTTATAAATTAGGCACAGTAAGAGATTAACAATAAGAATAAAATAGAACAATTATAGCAATTTACTATAATAAAAGTTATGGGAATGTGATCTCTTTCAGCAATCTAGCATAAATTTATTTTTCCTTCTTCACTATTTTACAGATAAGAGTCATTTTTTACCATAGGTCTTGCCATAGGTCATATATATATATATATATATATATATATATATATATATATGTATTGAATATGTGTATTATGTGTAATAATATGTGATATATATATATATATATATATATACATATATATATATGGTTTTTTTTTTCCTTATTGAGTTGAGAACTTTCATCTTTTCACTTCAAGGAAGCACTTTCTAGCTTCTCCTTAGCATATCCAGACTTCCAGCACTACTATTCTTGGGCTTTGGGGCCATTTTGAAGTAAAATAAAGGTGACTTGAACGCAAGCACTGGGATTCTTTGACAGCCAATCTGATAACTGAGAGGGCTGCTAAGTGACTAACAGGTGGGGAATGCAGCGTGAACACCCTGGACAAAGGGATGACACATCCCAGGCAGGTCGGAGTAAGACAGCATGCGATTTCAGAATGGCACACAATTTAAACCCTATGAGTTGTTTATTTCTGGAATTTTCCATTTACTGTTTTTAGACTGCAGTTGACTGCAGGTAACTGAAAGTGTGGAAAGAGAAACTGTGAATTAGAGGAGGCTAGTGTACGGCTTTGAAGTTAGCCTACTATGGATGCCATATTTTGCTCATCTTCCTGGTATTTTAGGTTATGTATGGAACTGTTGCATGCTTTGCCCCAAATGAAGTAAGAAGCCTCCAGTGGTAAAGGTGTCTGTTGACACAACTTCTCCTTCACTGGTGGTATTATTGCAGAAATGGAGCTAAAGAGGTCATGAGTGTATTTCCAGTTTAAAACATTATGTATAAGCATTCGTATAAAAGTTTCCATTGTGTTTTTTGAACAAATATTCCTAACTTTATCCTATGGCTTTGGTTGATTTCTATAATCCTGAAACTATTGCTTTAGAAGACCTGTCAAGTTTTATTGCTTTTGGGGAGTGGATTTGCTCAGGTCCTTACTATATCATTTTAGAAAGTCCACATTAATTATTATTATTCCTCTTTCTTGAAATAATGAGGTTCAGAAGGAAATGCTCAATGGACCAAGTCAATATATGAAGTGATGTCTGACTCTTGTGGCTATGTTCTTTATGCTACAATGGCAGAATATCAAATATACTAAAGCATATTAAGGAATACCAAAATGCCCATGGTGAGCCATCCTTATCATCTATAGCTTATTTAGGATGACTTTTCCTTTTGACATGAAATGACTATGCTTTTCTCTTTGCATGTAATATTTTATAAGATTATCAAATTTTCAAACAAAGCATAGATTGTTAATCAGGGAGATCTATTATATATTTTTTAAAGATGAATTTTTAAAATATCTGTTTTGAAATGAATACAATTATTTAAAAATCTGGCAACACCACTTTCAGTGTTTTAGGCAAATCAACAGACCTATATGAATTTCTTCTTTTATAACTACACACTACTTATGGTAAGAATCAAAGAAAGTAATACTCGTATGCATAATTATACTTTGATCGATTATGAATGAGGAGATCATCCTTTCTATAATATGTGTCACATATTATACTGTTTTTCCCCCAAAAATAAGACCTAGCCAGACAATCAGCTCTAATGTGTCTTTTGGAGCAAAAGTAATACAAGACCTGGTCTTGTTTTAGTATGACTGGGTCTTATGTTCCATAAGTTCCATGAGACCCGGTCTTATATTAACTTTTGCTCCAAAGACGCATTAGAGCTGATTGTCTGGCTAGGTCTTCCTTTCGGGGAAACACGGTAGTTAGAGAAAGACAGTAAATTATTAACCAAAAACAAAAAGAACCTTAATATTTTACAACGCCATTGAAACTTTGACCTCTCTTTAGACCCTAAATGTTTTATTGAAAAATAGTGGGATTTTGAAAATGTGTATAATCAGCATTCTTTCAAATAAAGTTTTGAAGTTTGCTAACAATGAGGAGGACCACCTTCCCTTTCTTTGTGAAATAATCCTAACACCAAACATAATATAGTTGCTCAATTAATGATTATCAAATGAATGTATGAATCTCTATTCTGAAAACAAATCACTAATCAATTGAATTAGCCAAATTCAGCTGGCTCATATATTATGTTTGACAAACAGTGTAGTTTCAAAATTGGAATTAAAAAGAATTTCAATATCAAATGTTTTTTTTAATTTGGTTGTGTTATTTTTTTTTGCTAACATTGGAATATAGAGCAATACACAGCATCTTTCCGCACATGACACCAAATAGTTGTAGCTGAGCCTAAGGAGACTGTGCATATACTGTTTTCAACAGTCCTCACTGCTTCCTTTAGTGTCATATTGGGTCTAGTTGACACAGATATGTTATTTTCCGGTAATAGACCTTGTGACTCTGAGTAAACTTTTAATGTGATATTATCTTTGAATGAAAGGTCTGTCCCTTATCACCAGCAGCCATCCTCGATACTAAAGTGCCTGATAAATGTTGAATCATCCTTCAAAACCTAGCACAGCCAACACTTTCACGGGAACACGTCCCCCATACCACTTCCCAAGTATAAATCCCCTATGCCTTGGACATTTATTGGTTGTTGTACATCTCGTATAAAGTGTTGTGACTTTAGATTCACTTGAGTTCTCTATAAAATGATGAACTTGCCAAGAGCATACTGTCACCTTTATCTCTGTAATCTCAGTAGCTACCACAGTAGCTGAAAGTTTCTGAGTCTCAAGTGTTAGTGTTGAAATGGCTAACAACTCATAGGGCTGGAATTATATCCCAAGTCCACTGACTTGTGGTCCAGGGCCACTTTATTTCATCTTATAGTTCAAGTTTCAGCTTCGATATTATTAGTTCCGACAGATTCAATTATCTAACCTTGTGAAGAGTGGCAAGGTTCCCGTTCTGTGTCTCTCAGCATATTGTACTTTTATCACAATATTGATATTATGTTTGCCTGATTCTCTGTCTTCTGTCCTGATCAGAACTGAATTCCTTAAGGAAAAGGACCCCAAAATATTTATATTTACATCCCTATCATCTAGCACATGCTTAACGCAGGGTAGACACTCAGCAAATGTTAGTAGAATTTAGCTGAATGAAACTAAATTAACATTTGGAGTTAATGTATTTGACTGCATTTTGGCTATAATGTAATCAAGTCAGATATTTTTTCTTGTTGGTCACAGAGCTGGATAGATTTTAGAAAACTCCAACAGAAGGTCTTAATAAACAGGTATAATGAAATTCCAACAGGTGGTCAACAGTAAAGCCAAGTCCACCCTTATTTTGATTCCTTAGATAATTATTGAATCTTGACACGGATGTAGTTTGACAGTGAAAATAATCATCATTCACTACATTCATTTTTATAAGAGCCAAGAAATCAATGAATGTGATGGTTTAGCTAGTTTATGTGGATGGTGGTATTTGGATTGAATAAGTCAAGTTAGCTGCAGGATTTTAAAATTAATGATTATCCCAAGTCCTGAATAACTAATTAGGAAAATGCATGTTTTATTTCTAAAAGTACAATCTATTTTCACCTGGCCACCATTGACACAAAGATTTTATCTCACGGGTCTTGTCTGTAGAAAACAGGTACACTTTGATGCCTATCGTTGAAATCATTTTTCTGTTGTCTTTCAAGTAATTATAAGTATTCTGTACTTTCATTTGACTTTGTGGTTGTATAAACATCAAGGAATGTAAGAGCTCCAGGGGAGCTTTTAAATAAAACTATAATGCTCAGACTCCTCCCCCAAAACAATTAGACCAGAGTCTCTGCAGAGTAGATCAGAAAACAAATTTGCCACATTAACTATAGATATGAACAAAATCTGTCATTTCAGCATTTTGATTTTGTTCTGTTAATGTTTTATATATTCTGAGTTGAATTGCTACTGGTAACACCAGATACCAGGTGTTGACTAATTCTTCTTCTTTTAAAGTTATAGTTTTGGATAATTTAAAATGATAGTTTAGGATCATACTATTGCTAAATCTTCAAGAATCTTTTGAATAGCTTAGATTCCTGCTAGCACTTGGCACTTTCTGGTGCTCCTGCCTGGAAATGTTTTAAAACAGGGCAATGGCAGATCTTATTGATAATATGAAACAGAGAGTCAAACATTTCATCTTGTTATTGAATAATAGCTTTATTAGTATAATAGAATACAGTATGACATAAAATTAAGAGCTTTTGCTAAACGTTATAAAGCAATACATGCATCTGCCATAAACAACCTCGATTCATGTTAGGTTTTATTGCCACTTCACTGCACTAAGGTGCAATAAACATTCAGTGTCATCTTTTAAAAAATATTCCTGGGAGTAAACAGGAACTGTCCTCTATAAGAGTGTGTGTCAAGGAAGACTTAACTAGTATTACATGGTTTAGCAAAGCACTGTAGAAAAGGTACATGGAATAATTTGTCTTTGATAAATTGTGCAATCAATTTATACAATAGAATACTATCCACATATACTAACAAACTAAGAAATGATAGAAATGCAGTCATTGCATAGCAGAAAGCAGACTAATAAATATTCACATCTAATGAGCAAAATACAGACCAAATGTTAGCCATGAGGACTCTGGAAGATAAAATGCTCTCAATAAACACATTAGGTTAACGCCGAAAAATAACAAGATAAACAGCAACACGGAAGTTAGAGCCATATTTTATTTTATTTTCTATACATATCTACACAAGGTACCAGAGGATGAAACATCCTTGGTTCAGCCTTTGTTGGCCTAGCTCATCGAATTTAGGCAGGACCAAATCAAACAATAAAGCGCATTTAAAAAGAAAAGCGGAGTTTGTTTAGGAAAACACAGTGTATTTTCCTACATCATTGGATAGCAGCTTTTTGAGAAAATACATTGCTCTAAGCGTGGGTATGGATCCCAACTGTCATATTTGGCAATTATGCTGATAGGTTTATGTTGTAGTATTTTAAATATGTCTAGACCATGACCTAGGGATTCTGGATGCTAATTTTAAATATCTCTGCAACTCTATCAGACAAAAGGAGACTTCAAAAATACCTTCTGCATAAATATTTATCTCTAAAACACCTGGGAAATAGTGGAACAGACTAGAATTTTCATAGGGAGCATTAATGGACCTCTTGCAGTTAAAGCCCTTACATAATATACCTACAAATATATTGCTACAGTATAAATGAAATCTAATAATATTACTCAATAAAAGCTATTCTGTACATTCTTTCATATATATATATTTTTTAATTTAATGCTACATATGGTACAACACTTGTTGAAATAGTTGTTATGAGCAAAGATAGCGGTAATATACAGTTGATTTTCTAGCTCCCACTAATGCTTTCCGTGTTCTTTCTATATTACAAGAGCCTCAGATAAGGAAATGTGGCATAACTTGAGCACATAGAAACTGACTTGCTGCCGTCCGCCGGTCAACAGTTTAAAACTGTAAGCTTTCCCTGTGTAAGTGGACTTCATACGTGTATATCTTAAATTCCATCTGATCCTTGCAAGCTGTTCTGGTCTTAAATGCAGGCGCTAATGGTATTTCCATAGCGCTTAACAACATTCTAACAGCTAAGAGCGGTGAGTCTTACACAATATTTTAAGAACACAACTTTAAAAAAAAGTAAAAAATGTACAATCTCATGCTGTATATTTACATATATAATTTATATATTCTATTTTTACTAGTCATAAATTTCAATCTAAAGCTTTTGATGTACTGTTATATAAAATAATACATTCAACAATTCTAGAGCTTGCAAAATATTTTTGCCCTTCTAAAAACATCTTCATAATGAGAATCAAGTGATTATTGGACCTATATGCTGTCTGGAAATAGACAGGGTGGGAAAGGGAATCTTTTTAAAATTATTTATTTATTTATTTATTTATTTTTTAGTTTTTATTGAGTGTATATTTCTGTCAAAACGATTCCTCATCAAGACAGGTGATTAAAAACTCAGATGATTGCAAAATAGCCTATTTATAGCATTTCTCTCCATTGGATTAAATGTGCTGTACAGTGAGGAACTGTCCCTTTGCCTATGCAATGTCCATGAAATTTAAAATAGTATTTAGCAACAAAATAAAACATTAGGCATTTGTAAAAAGAGAAAGCATGGGGAATTTTATCTTTGGAAACAAAATGTTAAAGTTATACCTCAGTTTAAAAAACAAAACAAAATGTATGCACACCATAGTTTGTGTAATAAAGACATCAATTCTTTAAAATTTTTCTGCATTAAACATTTATAATTTATTTTAAACACCTTCACATAAAAATATTTTTGACATATACAGTATCTTCTTTCTTTTTCTTTTTTAGAATATTTGGAAATATATATCTACAGATGACCTGGAGTAATTGTGTTTTTTTTCTTCTACTTTTCCTCATATCTTTGGACCTACTTCATCCTCCTTCCCCCTCTTTCTCTTTCTGTCTCCTTCTGTTGTGATTTTGCGCTCTCTCTCTCTCTCTTTTTCTCTCTCTCCCTCTCTCCCAGAATCCTGTCTCTCAGCTGCATACTCTGTTCTGCTCTGGACTGCCAGTCAGGGGTCTGTTGTTCTTGTATGAATTGTGGGAATAAGGAAACCTTCAAATTCTTTAAGACAGAGGCAATAAAGCAGATGGGAATTACTGCGTTGAGAACAGAAAGCAATTCCCAGTGCAGAGGAGGGAACAACAGAATGCGAATAAAAGGATCTATTGATGTGGGGTGGGGGCTTTTAGCTGAGGCTCTCTGTTTAAATATGTAGCCCAGTACACCAAGTTAAAGATTCCAAATAGCAGTGGGAAGGCTATTCTTGATAGCCGGTCAATTTTGCTGACACTGTTAAAGGTTTTCTTGGGTTCTGGTGGTTTTGTTTCTGGCTTGACTTCTTTTGGTTCTATGGTTGCACTTTTAGCAATGGTGGCCAAGCCAGGGTCACCCCTGGCCATATTAGGGGTGTAACTGGTTGCTGTCGGAGCATAAGTGTTGTTTTTCTTAATAAGAGGATCCTTCACTTTCTTCGGCTGTAGGAGGAAAGAATAAAAGCATTTTGTTTAGTAAACGGTGAGAAGCAAGTTTATAAGATGCTGGGCAACGTGACCTTTACTTTGGAAGCCACATCTGTGTTTTATTTAAAATCTAAGAAACGTCATTTATTTCTGTATTATTGGGATACATTAAAAATGCAGACACCAATATCCAGTTATAAGATTCACAATTTGGGGATCTAATGTGCAGCATTATGCTAACAGCTGATAGCTGTCATTTATTTGTTACTAAGAGAATAGATTTTTAAAATTTTTTGTTATTTTTCATTTACAGTTGGCATTCAGTATTATTTTACATTAGTTACGGGTGTACAGCATAGTGGTTAGACATTTATATAATTTACGAAGTGATACCCCCGATGGGTCTAGTACCCACCTGGCACCATACATAGTTAATTACGATATTATTTACTCTATCCGGTGTTGTACTTTGCATCCCTGTGACAGAATAGATCTTAAACGCTCTCACACCAAAAGACATGGTAACGCTATGATGGGGTGGAAATGGTAGATAATGCTGTGCGGATAATCAATTCACAGTATATAAATGGATCAAATCAACCACATTGTATACTTTAAACTTACCTGATGATATGAGTCAGTTACATCTGGATCAAGCTGGGAATATAGGTACACAATAGTTCCAAGGCTTTCCTATCAAAAGATGGAGTCTATTTCCCCACCCATTGGATCTAGAAATGGACGGGTGACTTTGGTAGAGTGATGCAGTTCCAGCTTAGGAGCCTATCCTCCAGCAGCTTTGCAACCTCAGCCTTGACCCTCTGGAAACATGCCACTGCCCAGGGAAGAGGCCTGACCTAGACTATGGAGTGACAGAGACCATATGCAGTGAGAGGCCCAGCCAGCATCAGGCCCCACATGGGAGAGAGGCCCTTGTGGGGGATCTTCCCACCCTGGTGGAGCCTCGGTGTAACTGCAGCCACATGAATGAGTCCAGGATAGGCTCCTGGAAGTACCACCAGGCTCTTCCCAGCCCAAATGCTTGGTGGTTCTTTCAGGTCACTAACTTTGGGGTGGTAGGTTTTGCAGCAATAAATTGCTGAGCCAATTATTATTTTCTCCTTCTCTCCCTGTTTCAGATGGGCAAACGATAAAACAGGGTTATTCAGGGTATTCTGAATCCAGTTCTTGCTCAGTGTTAGCTGCTTATCAATGTTATCTATGCGATAATTGGCAGGCGTTTCGTAGGGTTTCTGTCATGTAGACATTTCTAAAACATGGAGGGCCTGGTTCTGGTACATGTGGTCTGTGGTAGTCCATCCCATACAGAACCTTCTTTGCCTTTACTCTTGTAGATCATGGGGGTGTTCAACGGATTCATCTGTGGCTGAGAGGTTAACCTAAAAGAGCCTTGGCTTGGCATATTTTCTTTCAGATACATAAATGGTACATCTTATAATCAGTAACACTTTAGATGCTATTAAACATGGTCAGTATTTCCAACACAAAGGATTCTCTCCCCGAGTACATTTGCGGAGTTGTGGGAGAAACACCGTATATCTGATTTCTGTACTATAGAGCCGCTCAGGATGTTTAACATTCTGTTGCTCTCTGATAGTTTTCAGCATCATTCAAGTATGTTGGACCACATTAATTGTATTTTCAGGGACTATCACAGGAGGATAGAATTCTGTGGCCCAGGATTTGGGGACAGATACTGTAGACTGACTCCTCCTGGACCATCCCATGGCACACTTGCATTCTGACATATTTTTCCTTCAAATCTCAGAAGCAGAAACACCCTCCCCAACTGTGCTTTAAAATACCCTCTAAAATAGGTTCTAATTGAGGAGAACAGTGGAATACTGACTTGGTAATTTTCTACAGTGAAGAATTTTTCTGTGATTTCTCTGTGTTATGATCCTTAGAGCAAACTTCTGTTTTAGAAAGAGAAAATGTTTTCTTCCCTTGGATTCACTGATAATAGAGGTAATGCTTTTTGCAAACTCAAGTCAATTGAGGCAGTATAGTAATAAAATGTATGACCAAAGTTATTAGGCTCAAAAAGTAACCCAAAGTCTATGATTTTCAAGTTATAAAAATTATAATGGTGTAAGTGTATTTGCTCGTATGTCAGTTTTGTTAAAAATCTTTTCAGATCAAGAGAACGTAGGAAAGCGTATGTGAGTAGAAATGTTTACCTTTGTGTCTCTCCTTTATCTCCCTCACTCTACTCAGCACATCTGCCCACTCAACCAACCTCTCCTTAGCAGTAACAAAATTCTCATAGCACTTAATCATTTATGCAGTAAGAAAAAAGAAGCCGTTACCCTCTTTCTGCAGTCTTCTTCCATTTCCCTAAGAACAAACATTGCATCTAATACGTTTAAAAAGAGCTACCAGTGCTATATTACAGGGACTATTAAAGCATTTACCTTTTCTGGAACCACACTTTTGCCGTCCCATGCATACCCTCTCTTGGTGAAATAGTTTACGGTGGCAAACTCGATGAGAGCTGAGAACACAAAGGCATAGCACACAGCGATGAACCAATCCATAGCCGTGGCATAAGCCACTTTAGGGAGGGAATTTCTTGCACTGATACTCAACGTGGTCATGGTAAGCACAGTTGTCACTCCTGGAAAGAAAGAAATTAAGTGAATTTGTAGATACATACTGTACCATTTCATCACTGAAGGCCAGCCATCTTGCACAAAGGGAAACTGACAGTACAAATGGACAGAGTGTATTTCCGTGTTCATCCCATGTTGGTTTGGCATGGATGAGTTGTAATTTAACCCCAGTGTAGTTTGCAGTTTATGGTATGGCAGTGCTGAGGGATCTCTTGGAGGGACAAACTGCTTTGCTATTAAGGAGGAGCTGTTAAAAAAATAGTAACTTAGATGGGCATCTTGAACATAGCGCCCTGGGTAGAACAGAAAATACTATTCCCTCACTGCCCCCGACTCTTTGAAATAGAAAGCGTAGATCTTTGCTTCTCTATCCATAAGAAATGTTTGGATCCTCAGCTCTGTTTAATATTCTAACTATGTGCCCTAAATGTATAAACCGGGAAACCAGTAGCTTCTTGATAATTGAAAATGGATAGATAATTGAATTATCTGAGGATAATATTGTGTTACATTATGAACACTTCTGCTTTTATACTATTTTCCCCCTGATTCCGAAATAACTACTCTTTTGAATAAATTCCTGAAATAAGTTGAAAGTAACTTGTGTGAGGTTAACGCATCTCAGAAGAGGCAAAACCAAAATTTGAGCACAAGTCTGGCTGATTGAATGTCCATAGTCTCTCCCTTTTTGTTAATGTCGTCTCATCTTCCCGGTTCTGTGAATCCATGCTAGTGATTAGAATTACCTATATTCAAAGCAGTTTTCAAGTCAGTTGTTTTGAGTTTATTTAGATAATTATATGAGTTGGTATATAAGTGATTATATCCATTAATGTTCATTTAACAAATTATTACTATCAACCTACTGTATGAAATGCACGGTACCAGTTAGACTATTTTAAGGTTCTTTTCAAGCCATTTGAAAATGTAGAAAAACAGTAACCGAGTGAGGGTGGCTCAGGAGGCACAGCGTGGAAACAGTCCTGACGTCTTCCAGTGACAAGTCCTAAACTCGCCCCGATTAGCTCTATGGCCTGAGTAAGTCCGTTAACTTCTGGTGACCTCACTCTTCCTGTTTGTAAAGGGGATATCGACTTCATTCTCTTGACTGTCTATATCATTGTTGACACTTGAAAAGAAACAAATTCTGCATAGCCATTCATAAGATTATTTAAGGATTAAATGTAATAATATGTAAAAATATTTTAAAGATATAAATTATTAGAATAGAAGATACTGTCATCCCATCTGTCTAAAATTCATATCTATGATTCCCTTTTTTGATTAATGTTTAGACAGTAGGGTTACACAGCTTGTAGGTGGCTAATTTTTCTAAGTGGCTTTAGATCATCCAATATTCCCTAGATTTTTATTAATTTCAAGGTAGATCTTTGTAACTATATTAAAAAAGTGATAGGATTAAGAAGAGACGTTGAGACTTATTTGATCATAGTTTTGATAGATGATCAAATGTGTAGAGAATAGATTTGCTTTGAACTTTGGTGGTGTTACAGAAAGTTCTGGGGCATTATTCGTATTACATAACCAACAAATGGTGTAAAGAGTATTGGATGGAAAACAACCCCCCAATTTTTATATCAATATTAACTTGAGCAAAGATCAAGGTAATTAAATGTCAGTATTTGGGGAACAGAGCAACCCAGTTTCACATCCCAGCTCTATAATTGCTGAGTGACCTTGGGAAAATTGCTTCACATTCCCGAGCTTCAGTTTTGTTTTTTTATAATTATTTTCTTGTGAATTAATTTCAGTAAGTCTAACTCATAGGGCTATTGTGAGTATTAAGCAAAATAAGGTAATAAAATATTTAGTACTTAGTCTGATGTTTACTAAGGGCAAAGTTAATGATTACTATTATATTATTGACAACTTCAGTCTTTTTGGATAAATTGCTGCTACAGTGAATTCCATTTTTTTTCGAATGTTAGTTTATATCAGCAGCTGTCAGAAGTCATGTGGGAATATGTGTTCTTAAACCAAATGTGTGCATACATTAAAAGCAGTTAAGAATAGCATAAAGAGAGGTGTCTGTACGCGTGCGTGTACACACGTGTGTATTCTTATCCCTGCTATAGGGAAAAGGAAAGGAACAAAAGTGAATTGAGCATCTATTAAGTTCCAGGTACTGATCCTGACAATTTACATACTTTATTTTTCTCTTTTATTTTAAAAGATGAAGGTCTTTTAAACAACCTAATTTTACTTTAATTATACTCTTCTCTTGTATGCAACTGAAGCTTAAAAAAATGAAAATTGAACCTAAAACTTGGATCTGTCTGGCAGCAAAATTTCACAACCACATTGCCTCCAAATGAGAGCACTGAAGGTCAGGAACGTGATGTTTTAGGACACAAAACAGGCTTCAGCTTTGCTTCATTCAGAATGCCTTTTAGTAAACTGTTATAAAGTACACCTTTTTTTAGTTTTGTATTTTTTTTAAACCCATGACCCTCTCAGGCGTCTCAGGCAGCTCAGAAGTATATGCTGAGTTCAAACTAAAAAAAATAGAAACATATGTACTAACTAAATGTTAAAAGGCTAAAAGTTCTTATAAAACTGTGTTTGTGATTTTATGGAACTTAAAACATTAGAAATATGTAACTTGAGAGACAGCCTTGCCAGAGCTGAGTTTCCAGATTTGCAGTTACGTTCACCAAAAGGGCAGGAGATGCCTGATATATTGTGTTGCTGAAAATGTTAAAAGCGATGTTTTTTATTTCTAAAACATTACAAAATGCTTTAGAGAATTTCCAAAAAGAAAGGGTCAGATTCGTTGGGGTGAGAGTGTAGAAAGCGCGCATTAAAACAATAACAACAGCAGCAATAAACCTTTTTCACTATAGCGGTAGGCTCATTCTACATAAAACAAACATCTTCTGTGTTCTAATGTTTTTAAATTTCTAGTGAATAAAAGTTTCAGACGACATATACACACAGAAGTGAGTATCTTGATAAGAGTTCAATCTTCAGTTCTAATAAGTTCTAATAAGTGGCGCCCATGCTAGTTAATGTTGACACACAGTAATAAGGAAAATAAAAGTTTGAAGTGAACTACTCTCTTGCTCTGCAGTTGGACTCAATCTGGATCTATCTTATTGTCAGAGCAAAGATTTTATGGTGTTCAACCTGGAAGCAACTTGCTATGTTCAGGAAAAAATGATCTTTCTGGGTGCTTGTAGCAGAGCCTTGCTTTTTTCTCCTGAGATAACTGATTTTTCATACCTTGCATATTATTGAAAGATGATGTCATAGGATCTTTGTACATGAATAATCTTCAGTTTAGGTTATAAACTTCTTTAGGTTTTGATTCTGTAGTAAAAGGTCTGAAATGTAGCCTGTGACTAGTTAATATTTTTGGAATGAACCTTGATAATTGCACCTTTCGTCAATGACTATGTGGTTGTTATGTCTAAGGGAATGATGTTGCCCAGAACAGCCCCATTCCATATCTTGACCTTGCAGCTAGAGGGCATGATGGACATGGTGCAGCATGGTCATTAAGGGGACAGACTCTAGAGCTTGGAGTCTGGATGTTACTCTAGACTCCTTCACCTACTAGCTTTGGACCTTGGGCAGGTTACTAAATCTCTTGTTCCTTAGCTTTCTCATCCATAACACAGGGGTAATAATAGTGCAGAGTGTTAAGTACGATAGCGTAGATTTATTCATAGAACAGAGCCTGCTGTAAGAGCACTGAATCAATAGTACATATCATTTTATTGTTATTCAAATGTTAAGCTCCAAAATAATAATGTTTATGAGGGGAGTGGTTTATGTTAAGATCACTGCTGCATTTCGTGCCTAGCACATAGAAGGTTTCAAATAAAAATTCACTGAGTGAATGAATGAATCAATCAGTTTAAGGTAATGGAATCTTTTGTTTATATCAGTCTTGAAAAGTACAGTTACGATAGTGTGCTATGATATAAATAGGGAATACCTCTTTATATGAAATACAAATTTCTAAAATAATAAATTAGGGGATGACTTTTCCTATTAGTAAAGGTTATTACTCTTTAAGCAATTTTACATTAGATTGTCTTAACTGGAAGTATCTGGGGTATTTAAACCATTTTAATATAAAAATATATGTATTTGTAACTCTTTAGAAGTGTACACTTTAGGTAAGTGAAGTCTTCTTGTATTGGTCATTACTGAGCTCTCCCTGCATAAGCTACCCATGCTTTCATATATGTAAGTAAGTAGTTCTATTGACATTTTCTCAGATTCTCCAAAAATGCACCGATGCATGATTGTAGATTCTAAAAGTATGATTTAAATATTAATATCTTTATATGTGTATATTTTCAAATAGTATGATGCATCTTATACCTGCTTCATTCCATCTCTCCCAAAATATCAAGTCTAATGTTCATTAATCCCACTGTTTTCCATGCATGAAAGCAGCCTGCAGTTTAAGAAAAAATTTGTAAAAAAATCATACCATGATGACAATGGTAAATCCTTGAATCTTTCTGTTGTACTAACTTCAGATTTTAATGTATAATTATTTTTTTATTCCATTTGCAGTGTCACCAAGTATGATATAACTTGCCCTTCAGACCCTTGCATGCAAGTCTTGATTGGCACTTACCAAAGACTGTCCTCGCTGGCACAGACTCTCTGTTGAGCCAGAAGGAGACTTGGGACAGAATAACCGTCATTATGCATGGCAGGTATGTTTGAATAACAAAGTAGCCAATCTTTCTTTTCAGGTGGAAATGAGTAGTCATAACAACATATTCTCCTAGAGGGTGAAACAGACAGTAAGGTTGAACAATTTTGACCTTGAAAAAAAGTTAATCTCTGAGGTTTTCTATGAGCAGCAAAGACCTGGAGGTTAGACACATCATTTCTCCATGTAATTTCTGGTTCCTGAAGAGAAAAACGTTTTTCCAGGGAAGAAAAAAAAAAGACATTTTAAAAACACACCAAAACGTCTCTGAGGGTGAGACTGAGGGAACAATGGGCTCATGAATCATGTTACAATCTAATGCAAACCATACATTTCAGACATATATTCACGGATTGTCTTTAATGGACACGGAGGCAGTGTGCTCTAGTTCCTGATGACATACGAGTACACCAGTGGGTTAGGCAGACCACATCCCCAGTGTGGCCACTGCAAGGAAGAGTCAGGCTCTTCAGAGAAGGAGCTCTGGTGTCCAGGTCAGGAGAGCTGAATTTTAGCTCCAGAACTCCCTTTCAGGAGCTCTCTGACTTCGGGTAAGTCATTTAGTTTTAGTTTGATCTTCAAAATGAAGAGAGTGGGAGAGAGTCCAGTGTTTCTCAAAACACATTTTGAATTCACCTGGGAAGATTTTGAGACATGCAGCTCTTCAGATCCCACCTCAATACACAAAGTATTCTTTGACGTGGGGCCAGCTTTTGAGATTGTCCCAATTCTTAGCCTGGTCTGGGAAACCGTGGACTAGCTAGGTACTCTCCATGGTCCTTATATACATGCCCAAGTCTGGTTTCATGTGGCGGTCAAAGTCAGTAGACACACAACCCAAATTGCAGGACGGTTTTTTGTTTGTTTGTTTGTTTGTTTGTTTGTTTGTTTGTTTTCAAATTGATGTTACATTTTTTTTCAATCACAAATCTTAGAAGTTTTTAGCTTTATTTACTCTGAATGTAAGCTTAGCTACCTGTGAGTGAATAAGGGAGAAATAGGTATAGTTTTGCTAAGGAAACATTACTCCCCTTGGTATTTACATTTTTCTCCCATTATCTTTCAACTCCAAACTTTTTCCCACTCAACCTGGGATTTATGTCTCCGACCACGGCCGTCCAGCTTTAGGTCCTATAATGTGGCTAAAACTGCTCCTGACTTCTTAATACCCATAACTGAAGATGTCAGCCTTTAAGGAGGTCTGTCTTCAAGTTGGCTGCTCACCTTCTTTGCGGCGTGGAGAATTAAATAATGCTGACTGCCCCTACCGTCTTGGTAGCGCAGTCTTGATTCCTAGACTTCCTTTATCTTTCATTTTTAGTTTCTTTTGATAACTCACATATTGAGTTTTTTTCTGTTAGGCACTAATCTTCATCTTTCTGCAAAGTAAATGTAGAAGTTCCTGGTGTAGTTCTTCTATCTTCAGCTTTCTTTCCCATTTTTTCTTGACTCTAATAAGAAATTTTCCTTCTCACCTCTGCTCCTAGTGGTTATCCAGATGTTATCCAGATGGCTGCCTAATCTACATCTCTAAGTGACATTGCTCTCTAAGTCACAGCTCAGTTTTTTAAAAATATTTACAAGACATCTCGTAGATATTGATTTTTCACTAATACCACCAACTAAATATGGTAACTGCCATTAATTAACCTTTCTCATAAAAAGTAATGGCCAATATATAACAGTGCTGCTTTTCCACTTTGTGTCCTTCTCTTAATTAATGGTACAGTCACGTGCCTATTCACTCAGGCTAAAACCCTAGAATTAATCTGTAAATGTTAAGTAGGGCTTTGGAAAGAAAGAGCAAGGAATCAGTTGATCATCACAATTTTAATGTCACCTGGGTGGTATCTCTAAGTCTATCTGTTATCTTGTGGTTACTGCTCTTATCTCCTTTGTAGACTTCTTACAGCAATCTATTAAGTGTCTTGTTTGTCTCTAGTCATATCCTAACTCTTATTTTTTTCTAAATTTTGATGTCAGAGTGATCTTTTCAAAGCATATCTAAATACCTTACACTTCCTTAATGGATTCCCATTATCTACATCAGAGCTTCTCAACCTCTACACTATTGATATTTTATACCATATTTCATAATTATTTGTTGTGGGGGCTGTGTATTGTAGGATATTTAGCCACATACCTGGCTCGCCTCTGTCCACTAGACGCCACCAGCAAACACTCTCCCTAATGGGACAATCAGCAATGTCTCCAGTGTTATATACTAACAGGCAAACTCCCTAACCTCTTTTCAAGACTCCCTACATCATAACTCTAATATGCATTTCAGTATCATGTCTCATGTCTCGCCACACTTTTTCACATCTCAGTAGCTCAACCTACAAAATTCTCTACTTGACATTTCCTGATGCTGAATATGTTGTTCATTTATGGGTTCTCAGTCCATAGTGGAATAGGAAAAAATGTACTACCATATTTCCCGGAAAATAAGACCTAACTGGACCATCAGCTCTAATGCATCTTTTGGAGAAAAGATTAATATAAGACCTGGTGTTATTTTACTGTAATGTAAGACCAGGTCTTTAATATAATATAATATAATATAATATAATATAATATAATATAATATAATCAATATAATATAATCAATATAATATAATCAATATAATATAATCAATATAATATAATCAATATAATATAATCAATATAATATAATCAATATAATATTCCGGGTCTTATATTAATTTTTGCTCCAAAAGGCGCATTAAAGCTAATGGTCCTGTCAAGTCTTATTTTGGGGGAAACACGATATAGAGGAAAGTTTATTAGCTTTGGAAGCAAATAAATTTGGGTTGAAAACTAAGATATGCTATTTTCTTACTTAAATTATCTGATGCTCAGTTTCCTCATCTATAAAACACTGAGAAGTACATCGTAGGGATAATAAAGAATAAAGGCTCTACTTCAGATCATGCTACAGAAGAGTTTTAAAATAAATTTTAGTTCTTTTCACCATTTTCTTCTTTCTTTTCTCCAATTAGAATTGCTAGAAGTATTGGTAGAAGAAATGCATATACTCTATAGTAGGAAATCATCCACACATTCATGTATGCCTTCATTATTAATTGTTATTGTTAAATCTGCCAGTAACTGATCATTACTAAGTAACTTTAAATTTATTTATAGCTTATATTTATAATATCTCATATTTTTAATTGTAGATGTTTATATGCTTAATATCCTTCCCCCAAAGTGAAAACAAATAAAGAGAGGCACTATTCTTTGGATATAGTATGGCTTTCTCTATCCTAAGTATTTAATACCTGCCTATGGTGAGAAGGGATGCACTGAGGCTTACCATCCATAAGCATCTCTCTTTGGGAGGGTAAATATAATGATGACTACAGTTGACCTCTAAACAAAGCAGATTTGAACTGAGTGGTTCACTTATTCATGGATTTTTTTCATGGAATACGTACAGTAGTATAAATGTATTTTCTCTTACGATTTTTTAATAACATTTTTTCTCTAGCTTACTTTATTGTAAGAATACAGTATATAATACATATAACGTACAAAATATGTTGATCAACTGGTTATGTTACCAGTAAGGCTTCTGGTTAATAGTAGGCTGTTAGAAGTTAAGTTTTTTGGGGGACAAAAGTTACAAGTGGATTTTCAACTGAACGGGGTGGTGGGCGGACAATACCTCTGACCCCTGCATTGCTCAAGGGTCAACTGTAATTTCTTTTAATTTTCTGTAGATACCTTGGGAGATGTCTCCAAGGTCATCTGAAAGAAATAACTGATTCAAATTTGAGAAAAACGCAGAAAACCAATTTTCTCAGGACTCTGTTAAAATGCAGCTTTGTGTGGACATAGTCATGTTACATTTTCACCCTCCCAGGAGTATGCATTATTATTCCTAACCATCCATTCAGTTGGGGCCTGCAAAATGTCATCAGCTGAAAGAAAAAAATTGCATCTTTCATATAATGTCAGAAAGATGAGTGTCTACATATATTCCATTATCATCTTTTGTTGTTCACAACGTGACATTTTGGAAAGATTCTTCAAAGAATATGATTTTGGAGATCTGAAGAACAATTATTTGACATTGTATTTGTTTTATAAACCACTTTCTCACTAACAAATTAGAGCAAGAATACACTTTCAAATCTTTTAAAACCATCTTCCTAAATTAAACAAAATCTAACAAGTTTTGGCACAAGATGTTTAAATAAGAAAAGGGCAGCAAAATGAAAATCATATTGCAATAATTTAAAAATGGAAGAAAAACGCAACAAAAAAATTAGTCTCCTAAATTGAATTGAAAGAATATGTCTAGACATCAAGTGTTTATGCACTAAGCATGTCAAATTCTTTTCCTCTAATTCAACAGTTTCAAAGAACCGTAATTCAAATATTCTTGTACATCATGTAACCCTGAGGGAAGCTTGTAAATTAGATGTGACAATATTTCTGATACATTACATTACAACATTAAGGAGAGAGGAGGAAAATAAGCAGGAATTTAATTTTGTCAAGCAGAATCAAGGGTTTGTTTAGACCTGGCTTCCATTCTTTGCTGTCTCAAATGTAAGTTACTTCAGGGGTAAATACCTTGCTTAGACTTTTTGACTTTAGTTTTCTCATTTGTTCAATTAAAATGAGAGTTAGTGGTTTTCTTAATTATTTCTGGGATGTTAGGAGGATAAAATGAAATGATGGATGTGAAAATACTTTTCAAAGATTGTGAGTCACATGCAGATTTACAGTATAAAGACAGAAAGATTAGAAATGTATTCTCTTCCAGCTCAAGATATCAACAATTCACTTGTTCAGAAAACAATTGTAGTGAGTGTTGATTCCATGTAAAGCTGTTATTTTCTTTTCATGTATACTAAACTTAGTGTTTTCTATAGATGCTACCTTTTAAAGAGGAATAAGATATTAAAAATATCATTGAGGGAGGGGTTGGTATTTTAATATCTGCTTCTAAGAGTACTGAAATAGAAATAAGGAAACATTGGTTATAGTTTTAGGTCACTTAGCCTCTCTGGACCTGTCTCCTCATCTGAAATATGAATAGGTTGACCAGCTAACTATATAAGTCTCCCCCTTCTCCTCCCAGTTTTCCCATTTTATGGTAATAATTATTTCTCTGGAGATCCTGAGTGGGAGCCCTGAGGTTCCTCTGATGAATGTTCATTACCACTGTTGCTCCCCATGAGGGACGACAGCTGAGTTCTTCACTTACTTGACCCTGCAGGGTCATCCTTAAATCAACACATCCAGAGGAGACCATCTCTAGGAGACCACCTCTTGGTCATCTGTCGTAAGGGTAAACAATAGTCATTCATGAAGAGAGGACCCTCCCATTCAGCAAGATGAACCTACATTTCCTTTGATCAAATCTGTCTACTGACTTAGGTAAACATGAAGACTTTGCAGTCATCATTGTGTGTTTTAAAAAAAATTACATACTATTACATTTTTACTGTTTTCTGGCAATGGTATTATTATGCTTAATGACAGTGTAATCATTTTACTTCTCAGTATAAGTCATATTTTCATGTCCTTTGATCACTGTTTCAGTTTTTACATGAGCTCACCTAAGGAATCACTTAGGAAACGCAATGTAGCATAGAAGAATGAGATGGAGACATGCCGAGGATCTGCTCCAAACTGCCTTCCCTGATAACTTTGAGCAGAAATGACTTCTTCTTTATGTCATCATGTAGCTATCATGTACTAACTCCATCATTAGTAGTATCTAGTATCTAATATCTATTATGTCATTTTTACATGTGAGATACTGTAAGCAGTATGTGCATTTTTCTCATTTCATTCTCACAGTAACTCATGAAGTAGATCCTCTTATCTCCAAATAGTACAAGAGAAAAGATAAACAGAGAAATGTTTTGCCAAAGGTCATAATTAATAAGTGGTAAAGCCAGCATTCATACCTTATAGTATCACTTCAGAGTCCACACTCTTAAATGCTGCTGCATTACGTTGTATTTTCACACTCGTCTATCCTTCCTGTTACTTGTATGACATAGGGTTGACAGCATATACTCTGTAGCTAGACTACCCAGGTTCAATCTCACCTGTGCCACTTGCTATGTGATCTTGGAATCACATAGTTAAACCTCTCTGGGACTCAATTATGTCCCATCTGTAAAATGGGGACACCAATGCCTACATCCTTGGATTGTTGTAAGAATTAGAAGTGAAGGTTAGAGCAGTGTCAATACATTTTAGCTACGTACTTATCTCACTCAACTCTGAGCTTCTTGAGAACAGGGACTATGTGTCCTTCTCCAGGCCCAGTCACAGTGTCAAACACAGTAAATGACAAATAGTTGAAGAAGTACTGAATAAATTAATTAATAAAAGATAATTGTGTGGGAGTTGAAAGCTGACTGGACTCATCCTTCTTTGTGCCTCTAAAGGTTTTGCTCTGCCAGGACAGTAACTACATTTCAAACTAAGTCTCATTGTCTTCCCCAAAATCTGATGGCAGACTCCAAGCAAGTGGGGCAACACCTTATAACCTTCTAAGAGTTGATCTGAATTGATTCTCTCTCTGCAGAGAATTTTAAGATGGAAGAAGATGGTCTTTATTTAATCATTCTCAATGTGTGTGCTCTTTCCTGCCATCATTCCTAGTCTTCTGGCAGAAACGGGAAGGTAATAGCCCAGAATGTCATTTATTTTGATGTTTTCAGGGCTCCACAAGGAGATGTGAAATATGGGACTGAAGACCTTACAAAAGATCTTTGTTTGCTCCCACAGAAATCTATCAAAGTGGATTTCTGATAAGCTAAAGTAGACCCACAGGAAGTGTAGTTCAGTGTCTTATTCTGGAGTCAAAAACATATGTCACACTGAACTTCCACATTTGAGAATTTGTTCCTTATTCTCCTCATCCCCCTCAATATTCATTACGGGAATGACAACAAACAGCTCTAATTATGTACAGATAAACTTACTGCTTTAGCACATAATGGTGACTTTTAATGGACCCAATTTACGAGGTCTAGACAGCTTGGTGGTGATGAGTTGGGCCACTGTCTCAACTTGTGTCAATGACATGTCAAGGTCACTAGTGCTAGAACCAGAATGAAGGTACTCCCTCCTCTGGTAACTCCGTGGCTTGTATATACCTCTATTGTATGCATGCTACTATGCTTGAATTACTCCTTTCCTGACAGCTACCAACCTCCATTCTAGAGATAATAGGTGGAGAATTTCTCAGGAACCGTTGTATGTCTATTATTCTGAATGCCCTGGGCCTAGCACAGTGATTATTTGGCTCCCAACAAATACAGATTAACAAAGTGAAAGTCAAACTCTGCAGCAATGCTTCCTTGATTATCCTAGGATGGATTCATTTCTTTTCTTATTAATTTAAAATATGTATTTAGTGCTGCCTCTGTTTCAACTACTATAATAAACAATAGGGATACAAAAAAAAAAAAAAAAAACAACAGATGTAGCCCCACCCCGCACAAAAATGTTGATCACACCATGTATGTTTTTGCCTTCCCTTAGACTTCATGAGAGTACGGTCTCTGCCTTGTCTACCACGGACTTTCTAGTGCCTGACACAATACCCAGCTTATAGTAGCATTTGATTTTAAAAAAGTAAACACCGCTCATTTTAATACCTTTTCCAATGTAACCTGTGAGGAAGAAAACTTTTCAGTCTTTTCCACATTCTGTGATTTTTCCAGGACTATCAGGACTATGGCAACCACTACTGAATACCATTTTGAGCCTCTATTACATAACACTTTGCTCAGTGTTTGGTATTTTCTCACCTTTAAGGCAAAATTATAGAACCCCCTTCCTAGAAGAGACCAGAGTTTCTGGTTGGATAAATGGCTTTCACAAAGTTACAAGGCTGCAAAGGGAAGGACCAGGACTCGAGTGCGTATCTTTTTCACTGCAAAACCTAAGACCTTTCCACGCTGCCATGTGCATTTCTAATATTTGCAAAGCTGAGGAAAAATCTTCTCCATTTTTTAAAACAAGAAACGTAAATATTTGAGTTTCTATGGTAGCCATGGATACTTTAAAGCAAGCAAAAGAGAGATCACGTTTAAGCAGGAATTATCCAATAATTACAGTAAGATATATTGACTTATTCCTTAAACATGTTAAAATGATCATTGGCCCAATATAAAGTCTGAAATGTAAGATTTTTTTTCTGTGAATAAAAGCACTCCTGCCCTTATTTATTACTAAATGGTCTTTCTTTAGAAATTACAAATCAAAGTGAATGAACTAATTTAATTTTTAAAAAAAAAAGCCATAAAAGTTATTGTAAACTCTTGTTAAACTTTCACTAATTAAACATAGTTAATAATACTGGGATTAGTGAGGTGAGTATTCCTAATAGTTAGAACCCAAATTTTATTTATAATTTTTTGGCCCTATGATCACATTTCAGTCACAAAATGCATACTTGTATAACTAAACTCTTATTTCTTGAAACACTTCAAAAGTTTAAAATTTTGGATCCAGCTGCTTGTTAGTATTTGATCTAATTCTCAGTGTTTCATTGGCAAAATGTCACTTTAAGAAGGATGGCACTCCATCTACTTATAATTCCAAAATGGAATGATGAGTAATATTGATGTTTCTGTAGATTTTAGATGTGAAAAACCCTTGGCTAGAAATGCGAATGGATTTGTAGAAGGAATTGGCTTCTTGGTGTCCCATGTGTAATAACCACTGCTATAAATTCACTAACAAACTTTGAATCATGGCAATAAATGGGGCCTAGAAGGTATTAATAGCTAACATTTATTAAGAGCTTTTTGTGTGCCCAGAACTGTGATAAGTACTTTTCATAGACTTAATGTATTCCTTTCCAACGACCCTGTGAGGTACTAGAAACAACTACTGTGTTTCCCTGAAAATAAGACCTAGCCAGACAATCAGCGCTAATACATCTGTTGGAGCAAAAATTAATATGACCTGGTATCATATCATATCATATATCATATCATATTATACTATATAAGACGCAGTCTTATAGTAAAATAAGACCCAGTTTTATATTAATTTTTGCTCCAAAAGATGCATTAGAGCTGATTGTCCGGCTAGGTCTTATTTTCGGGGAAACAGGGTGGCAAGGTAGAGGAGTAAAGATTCAATCCAGACATCCTTCCTCAAGAGTTCACATACCTAAATAATGTGCTACCATGATCATATGGAACCAGTTATTTATTTTGCAAAGAAAGGATCCAAGGGCAAAGGGCATTAAACAACAAGTCTAAAGTCCTATGTCCATAAAGATCATACTCATTCCCAACTCAATTGTTCCCCGGTATAATGCATTTTTTTTTAATCTTTCTACTGGTGCTATTGAAGGACTTACTGAATTATCACATTCTCACAAAAATTCTTTATGTTCCCTCCTCCATATATGGAGTAACCAAAAAGCATTTACCTGTACTAGACTGAACAATTCCAGAATCTACTGTTTGTCCAAGAAGATCGTACTGGTTGAGGCGTGACCCATCTTCTGCTACCACCACTGAGCGTGCTGGCTCCCTGGTCCACTCGTAAACAACTTCTGCTCTTGTATAAGCATCTAAAAAGAAAGAATGGAAAATGGTCCATGTGTCATGCCATTTCGCTTCTCCTAATTAGTCGGTGTGCTTTTTCAGCTTCATATTTCTTGTCTCATGGTTCCAGGGGGCAGGCTGGGAAAAGAGAGCCCATATCCCTTAGTTCAGGAAAACTGAGACAATTTTCTCATTCATTCAGTTATCTGTTCATTCTTAGAAAAGATAGATGGTTATTAAGCATCCTTAAAGGTCAAGGTACCTTGACCTTTGCAGGGTACCTGAGTACCCTGCATATAGTAATGAACATAAACAAGGTTCCCTGAACTTACAGAACATGCATTATAGTAGTAGGGATAATTTATTAGCTTGTCTGATTCAAGTACTGTTATATGCAGTAAAGCCATACACAATAGGTAGGGGATAGAGAATGAAGGGGATGCCTGGGGCCTGTTTTAGATAAGGGACTCAGAGAGGGTCACCAAGAAGTGACATTTACATAAATGCATGACAGAAATGAGAGAATGAGCCATCTAAGTCTTGGAAAAGAGTTCTCTGGCTAGGTCAACTAATGAGTTTCTTCCTCCAGAGCAGGAAATAGCTTGACAAATTTGAGGAAGAACAGGAAGGCCAGTGTGTCTGGAGTGAACTATATGAGAGGTGAAATGAGGTTAGAGGTGGTTTCCTGCGTCTAGACTACGTCACGCTAGGTGAAGGTCATGATAGATGTGAAAAGTAATACTGGACATTTTACTGAGCATCCAATTTTAAAGGAAGTCTGATTTCTTTTTTTTTTTAAATTAATCATCCTTTTTATAGATATTTACTATCATGACAATGATCATAATTTACTTTAGACTTCTCATTTTCATGCCGATTGTTAATCTAGCCATCCTCCTATGGAGAGGTTAGGTCATAATCCTGATCTTGAATCCAAGCAGGTTGAGGGAGGAGGTGTATAGAATGAGAGGGAAGGAGAAGGAGAAGGAATTCGATAGCTTTTCTGATTTCTTGTCACAAACACCCACTTCACATAGGTTGAAGTGACAGCATGTATTCTCCTCCGTTTAGCTGTAGAGTGATAATAAAATATAAAAGGATATCACATTAGTGAAAGCAAAGTGTTTCCAGGGATTTGAGAGGAAGATATGCCAGCAAAAGTTGGCTTTACAGTGAAAGCTTTACCCCTTGGCCAAGCTCTGCCTTGGACTCAGTAGACATGGTGCCCAGGCCCACAGTACTTTTAGGTGGCTATAGAAATCCTTTAATTTCTTTTAAACTCTGAAGAAACATGGATATCAATATTTAAATATAAATGTTTAAAATGTAAATAACATTTAAAAATACAATTTTAATGCATGTTTTTGGCAGAATGGCCCACAAAGACCACAGTTTCCAGGGCCTGTAAAGGTCAGTGTATCCCTGCTTGCTCCAACCTCCACCCCAGGGTAACCAGGCTTGGGTGTTTAGTTCAAATTTATATTTGTCTAAAGTAAAATATGAGATGTAAAATAATGGTTGCCTTTTTACACAAACATGACGATGCCTAAAAAAAAAAAAAAAAAAAAAGATGTTAGTAATGTAGTAATGTGCACCATTCTCTGAACCAAACAAAGCTCCTTGAAGTGACCACTTGTGTCTGGGTTGAGTGATGCAGAAAATGCAGTCAGTATTCCCTAAATTTTCTATGCGTATCCTGTCTGCCCCAGCATCATTTGTTAGGAAGGTCTAAAACTTTATTTATTTAAAAGAAAATCTCTTTGAAGAAAACAGCACACTAGTTTGGAAAGAACTGTATTGTTTACAATTTGTAGGTACCTATATTCAGTAGAATGTTTTTCTGATCATGTTAAATACTTGTTTTCTAAATAGAAGGGTCTTACCTAAGAAGACATATCAAGTTTAACATCATTGAATGTTAATATGGAAGGAATTTACAGGTCATTTATTTTATTTTATAGATGATAAACTGAGGCCTAGAAGCATTAAATGACTTGTTTAAGGGGGAATAGCTACTTAGTGGGAAAACCAAATGTCATTTATTCTACTCCACTGCTGTCAGTAAGGAATTTCTATTAATTAATGATCAAAAAGTCATGAAAGGATACTTAGTGGTGATGTAATTAGTGATGAAGCCAATTCTAGATCTGGTGCTATTTCATAGCAAGTTAAAGCTCTTGCTATTGTGTAGAGCTGTCGTTAGCAACAGTTCATGACTCTGTCTTTTTATACCTTGTTATGTGTTGCCAATGGGATGCTAATCTAGGTGTAGGTGGAAAAATGTTTTATTATCAACTTCTCATTCCATTCAATCATTTCTTGTAATTTCTTAGATACTCTGTTGTATGTGAAATGTACTATAAACATGACATAGTTTTGAAAGTAGAGATTACTTGTTGCTCAGGTCACTCAATAGAAATCTCCCAAAATCTGTAATTCACATGATGAATGTTGGTGTTTTAAGATGTAGAAGACAGGTATATTTAAGGCCTCATAATATATCTTCTTGCTTCCTCATTTCAGTATCTGGAAAGTAGGTCCAATGAAGACTTCCTTGATTTGAGATTATTCAGCATAAAGAGAAGGTTAAAAAGAGTCTCTAACTACTTAGTCAAAAATGTTGTTATGCTCTTTTCTCTGAAGTCTTTGAAAGGTCCCTCTACTAGCAGACGACAGAGGACTGATGAGAGATGGTAATATTACCCCAGCTTTCTTGCCTTCTCTCTCTTGTATTCTGTACTGTCCCCCAGAACCCCTGTAGGGTATAGTCCCATCTCTCACAGTGGTAACTGGTTGGATAGCATATTCTTTGTTGGTTCCCTTCTCTGCTTCTCCTCTATTGGTATTTTGGTGTTTTGTTTTTTCCCCCCAAATTCCAAATAAACCACCTCCACTTAAAAAAAAAAAGGAGAAATGTTAAGCTCAGATCTCAAATAAATCAACAGAAAAAAACTTTTTTAAATGTTTTGGATGGGATTTTGAAAAAAAAAAACAGTACTGCGAGCATAGTTAGTATTAGAAGAGCGTGTGCTAATAGACACTTCTCTTCTATGAACCTTTGTTTTTCCATTTGTTTAAGGCAGGTGCACCAAATAATTTGTCAAGTTATTTATTCAGAATTCATTTAAATTTCTACTGTTCCTTTCTCCTTGTTTACAAGGCGCTGTGCTTGACAATCAGTCAGGAAACAATCATTTATCAAATGCTTACTAGATCTAGCACTTGCATAGATCCTATTGTCAGAATATAATCTGAATCTCTTTTTGTAGGATCAAGGCCTTATTTTGCATTTTTCTCAAAAAAAGCCGTTAAAAGATGTCAACGGCATCATGTACATTGACTTCGGTTGTCTGGCCTTGTGAAGAAGGCTTTGTCCCTAACAAGCAGGAAGTTTAATTTAGCCTGACAGTCAGAATCTAATGGAGAGTGGCAAAGAAAACATCTGCTTTTCCATGTTTGGTTCTTATCAACAGACTGACAAAGTTACTTCAGATGCTTCATAAACATTTATTACATAGTGTTCTACTAACTTTTTGCAAAATCCTCTTGCTTAAACATGTCTCTGATATGTTGACAAGACATTTGCTTCAAACATTGGGCCGTAGCATTTTTAAGCCACTTTTGCCTCAGTTTCTTCATCTCTGAAAAGTGCTAGTCAGTCCACGTCAGAGAAACTACCACAGTGAATGGACTGCTGCTGCTTCTTCTCATGCCAATGGCGGGCAGTGCTAATTGGTCACGGTGCCCTGTCCCACTGAGCATGTGCCATCCGAGCCTCGTTTTCAATATCAAGTCTTATCTATTTAATTCCCCACATGTCTTAAACCCTCTGTTCTGAGACTTGGAACACTGAAGGGGCATTTAAAATGTGATTATTGTAATCTGTTTCCATTCAAGCTAGGAAATGCTGGACAAAATAGATCGTGCTCTCATAGAGTTTACAGGTTTCCCACAATAGAAATGTTAACCAATAACTAAAACTAATAATTATTTCTGTGAAAAAGGGCCTAAGATAAATGTACATTGTGATCTAGGAGACTGATACAAATTTTGATAAGGTCATCAGGGAAGGCCTAGGAAGGAGTGATATTTACATGAGATATGGTGAGTGGAAAAAAGAAAAAGCCAATCATGCGAAGAACCCAGGCCAAGAAAAGAGCATGTGCAAAAGCCCTGAGGTGGAAAACCTCTTATTTTAATGTTTCTTTAGCTTCTGTTTTCTTATATGAGATACTGTTTCCTACTCACTATTCATTTCCTCCTTCCTAAAATACCTCCAGTTTTCTTCAGGATGACGATGTGCCTAGTTAAAAATGTTTCTCCCCAACCTTTGTGGGTAGCATTGATGATGTAACACTGCTTTGATTAATGCGATGTGAAATGTCTATTAGGATTTTAGGAAAAGTTTTTATCTTTTTGATACTGGCACTACTGCTTGCTTCTTTGCGTACTATCCTTCATCTTGAAAGCAGATGCAATGGCTGGGGTTGTAGCACCCATTTTGTGATCAGAAAGAACATCCAAGGACATTTTAAGATATCATCCTTGTTAAGATGTTAACCAACGATCACTTATATGAAAATATAAATCCGTATTTTTGTCAGCTATACTTACTGCTTGACAACGTGTATACTAAACATATAATTCATTGTCCAAAACAAGATATTTTTGAAGGCAAAAGGTGGCACTATTAGTGGTTATACCAGGATATTAGGCATAAATCAGTATTGTCCCAGGTAAACTATGATGCATGATCTCTCTTCCTATAGTATCCCTTCCTATGTATCACACAAGTGATACATGACACATAGAATTCTTAAAAATGGAACTGGTAATCAGGAGAAAACCTAATTGTCCGTGACACAGAACATCCGTTAAATTGGGAAAAGAATGGGGAGGAGGGAATTATCATCAAAATCTGTTAAGCTGACAGTTTTTGAAGTAGTTTATCCTTGGGTCTCGGTATAGAATGAGATTTATAAATAAATTTGTCTCTCCATGACTAGTGCTGCTGGGAGCCTGAAGGTCCTTTGCTATTTTCTTTGCTTTCTGTCTTCCTACACTACCACTCTTTTTCTTCTATGAATCATATCGTCACCGAAATAGTTGCTCAGACAGCCTATCTAAAGAGAACAGAAAGCTGGTTAGGTAGTCCAGGAGCTGACTCAGTAATTGTATGTAACTCTGCTACAGGAAACCAGGAATACATTATCCCCACTCACTTTATGCATGCGTACTAGCCAAAAGCAGAAAGGTAGAGCAGACCAGAGAATCGGGCTTTGATGGCCACTGTTCTCTTGGCCCTTCTAATGTGTGTCCACATATTTTTCAAGTAGCAGGAACGCAGAAAGTTATTTTAAAGGGGATTTATTTAAGATACCTTCAAAAGTGTTAATATATACATGAATTTCATGGGCTATCTAAAGGGATCTATAACATTTCTGAGACTATGATTGCGGTAAATTTTTTCCTGGCTACATCTTTTAGGTGTAAGTTTCCTTGTTAAGAAACACCTAATTGTTGTCCTTTTCCAACTACCAATATTTTCATCTGATAAAAATGTTGAATTATTCCTAAGGTCAAACAAATGTCAGTAATGGTATAAAATAAACACAATCATCACCATTTTTTGGAAAGAAGATGTTATGTACGAGGTATGAGCATCCATACTCCATTTGCTTTTCTATGAATAAAACTTCAACAAAAATAGAATTTTTTCTCTAAATAGTTAAATCCATTTTTTCTAGTCCAGGAGATAGGGAATAACTCCTTCCTGAAATAACATTAAAAAATAAAATAAAAGATTATTATATAGAAAGCACTTGCAGCAAATCACTATTTCAACTTTCTTGATGCTCTTTATCTGTCTCTAGATACAGACTATTTAGAGATCTCTTGCTAAAGACTTAGGCCTCTCATAGAAATTGAATGAATGAATGAATGAATGAATGAATGAATGAATGAATATACTCACAGCTTCCAAACTTGAGTGGGCAGGCATGGGCATCCATGGGGAAGTCCTCTAAGTGCATTGGACATTCAGCTCTCACTGTCAGCCTTATCATTTAAGGAACATATAGGATACAAACAAGAGCCCTATAGATTAGATACTTACTGATAAATACAATTGGGATATTATTAACTGTGACAAATATATTTACAAAGCAGGAGACACAAGTACAGAATATAGCACTGTATGGAGCTCTTAGTAATGAAATGATCTAAAAAGAACTATTTACAATGACTCGATTCTATCCATGTTTGTTTGTTTTGAGAAAAATGGGTAACAGCTGATTCTGTATGATGGGCAAGCATTGCTAATGTTTTCCAAAACATGTGTCATCAACTAAGGTACCTAGTTACAGCAAATCCTTTGAGGATGAAACTGGACAAAAGCAAATAAATACTTGCAAAAACATTAATTCATCCTTGGTTTAGAAGAGGACATGGATAGTAAGGAAAAGAAGAGAATTTCTCCTTTCCTAAGTGCAGCTCCTCCTTCTTCCTTCCCTAAAATAGCTCCAAATACATAAACATGGAAGGAATAGGTGAAGAAGGGACTGTCGTCAGGCTTTGTGTAATTGAGATGAACGTAAAGTCTCCTGGAGAGCATGTATGTGATCTCACTAGATCCCAACCATTTGGTGTTATTTGCAAATCCATGGCCTGATTGAAGCAAGGACTCTGTTATCCTTCTCTTTAGTCCCTAGCTTCTGGGAATGTCAATTCCGTTTTTTTTTTTTTAAAGGATATGTATTTAAGAAATGAATTCACTGAAATATATTTGATCTCCTTTGTTGGAATGAGGAAACTTATACCCAAATTCCTCACATGATCTTTAGAAAAAACATATTTACCCATATTATTAAGTAGCTCAACAAATGCAGTAGGATGTGGCTTTATATCCAGTAAAATTATTAAGTGATTACCATACTGATTAAAGCAAATATGAAATGTGTAAATTAATGATTAAACTCATGTTCTTCAGTCAAACTATAAAGGAAAGTGTTAATACATTGGAAAAAGTGGTGAGAAATTTAGGAAATGGAAGATATAGGTTAGTTTTGGATGAAGAACACTGCATATTGAAAAACCAGTAATTTAATTTGTAAACTTTCCAGTATATGTGAACCACTCCCAGAAATTGGCAGCTGGGAGGAATGAATATTGAATTTAGGCTCAAAAGTAAGTGTATGGTATTTTACAAGGGGAGAACATTTCAAATTTCAAATAGCGATAGATCCTGCTGGGATGACCTAGAAAGGTTTCAACACATCTGTCTACTGATCCTCTATTTTCTCTCTCTGTTTTGGATTTTTCATTCTTATGTCCTATTACACTTGTACTAGTTGAGTTCAACATCTGAAATTGTTCTTGAAGCATCTTTTCTTGCCTTTTCATTTGAATGTTTGTGTATAAAAAGCTAGGAGTTCCGGCAGCTTTCTCCAAAGGCAAAATATCACTCTATTCCCATGCTAAACAAAATCCACCAAGTCTAAGATTTCATTACCTTTTCATGCCAAAGGAATAATTGGATGGTCTGAATTACCAAGTGCTGGCTAGATCTATAAAAACAGCTTTTTAACAAGTCACCTGGGTATGAAATAACTGCTCCCCTTAAGAATGAGTCCTAGACAATTCCTAATTAATCATAAATTATGAAGATTTTTAAACATCTCTTTTTCGTTCTTTAATAATATTCAAAATTTTATTTGAGTCATGTTTCCTACATTCAACTATATACAGATGATTGGTGCCTAGGTACTAGGCTTTTCAGTAATCTCAAAGGAGAAAATGTTTATAAAACATAAGTATATATTTGTCTTCAATTTAAGCAAAATTAAAAATATCTGTAGTCTTAATCTAACAATATCATTGCGAATTTATGTCCCTCTTCAAAATGTATACTTCTACATGACTCTATCATTTTCAAGAATTTTGAACTTTCCTCACATTCTGTTTTTTCCTCCTTCCTTGTAATTAGAAACATTTTCAAACATACATCCTGAGACAGCTTCTAGAATGAAGATCTAGACCTTCCTGAAATGAAGGAATATATGAAGTTAATGGTAGGGAGAGGAAGTTCCTCAGATTGCATTAGAGCATGTGGGAAAGATATATTGTATTACTTAATAAATATTGTAAGCACTATTTTCATTTTATCTTATATAACACTTAATATTTGCAGAATATTCCAGCCAGTTTATTTTTTATAGTAATTATTAAAGTTGAAAAATGGAAACCAGGAAACCAGGTGCCCTACCATAGTTCATCAGCTTGATGATCAGCTACACATGGAAGAGAAAGAAGGGCAGAAAGATTCACATATGGGAACAATTCACCCTTACCTCATGGTGTACAACAAGGTCCCATCCTCTGTGATCCTTAGGAGTTTGTTGGGCATGGTCATGTTGTGTGCCACTGACTTTTTCCCATTGTGAAAAAAGGTATCCGGAGTCCAGATCTTACTTGCCATTAGGTTATTTAACCGGAGAACTGTCATGGGTCCTTTAAATTTTAACCTTTCGTCCTTCCAGCTTTGACGGAAAAATACGTCTATTGTATATTCCTAGGTAATTTTTGGAGAATAGCAAAGAGTTCATCGTGTTGTATTTTGCAATGCAAATAACACACACAGACAATGCATAATTTTTGCAACTTTAGAAGAAAAATAATGAGCTAGATGATATTGCTAGAAGTAAACGCATGGTGGCCTTGTACAGTTGGTGTCAGGTGAATCATTGGTTGGCATAATCATTTTTTAAAAATATCTTAAATGCTTGAAATATTTCTTGGTCAAAAAAAATTCTGCTGATTATCTCCTCAGATATCTGAAAGGAAAATAACACCCTACCCCCATCCCACCTCCACCATACTTGAGATGGAATATATTACAAGTAAAAATAGAACTCATGTTAGAGGTTATGACATATAAGAAAAAATTTTATTAGACAATTCCATTGTATTTTTGGAGATAAAGCATAGTCTTTTGGGGGGCCTTCTCATGGTCTCTGAAAACCTCACACCCAATGCCAAATCATCCAAGGTTCTAATGCGAGTGTGACAATTTCATCTCCTTTTCAGCCAAGTAAACATTTATTATCACAAATAATGTATACAGACTTTCAATTCTACACAATGAAGATGATGATAAATTAAGGAATCTGTTTCACTAGTAATTTGGATGTTTTTTGAAAAAAAAAATTGTGTAGTATGTGCAGGTATGTGTGAGTGTGTGTTTGTGAATGTATGTGTGTGTATAAGACACATGAGAAATGTATGAAGCTCATCATCATTCACAGCCAGGGACTCTATTTATTTGAATAAACACAGCATCCCTTATGGCAATACCCAGAGACAAACATCTGCTAATCTGAAAACAAGCAATGTGATTTACCAGCTCCTAAAATTGAAAAGGGTAATATCCATCTTCCTTGCAGGATTTGCTACACTGACACTAAATTTGGAACTCAATGGTTTAAATTAAAGATTACCACATTCTCCACTAATCTTAGCATGCTCCACAGTAGAAGGAAGACTAACTTGAAAACATCATGCTACGTTTTCTTAATCCCCTAAACCCTGATACATCAGCAAGCTGTTGTTCTTTTTTAATCTTATACATATCAACTTTAGGATATGCAAAATAAGTAATGCCTGTTTGTAGGCATTTTGTGCATGAATTTAACTCCTGTCTCTTCCCCAGGGTTTAAGCAAGATTAGGTAAAGATTGCATGAAGGTTTATCCTACTGGCACAAGTTTGGCATTGCCAAGCCCTTACTGATCAAGTAACTAACAGTTATTTTTGGATAGTTTATAATACATCGGGAATAGTACTAAATTCTGATTTAAACAAAAAAGTGTAACATGATGCCCGTCTATCGTTGTAGGCAAGAGAAGTTACCTTGTCTGTTGGCTAGGTTTTTCTGTGTCTGGAAGTGTCACATGAAAGCTCTGGGATACATGATAAAGGTATTTACTCACCAAGAAACATTTGTCAAGCATCTGTTAAATTCAGCAGAGGGAGAAATTGTTTAGTTTGGATGTTGTAAGAAAACTTCTGGTGAAGTAGGATAGGCATAGAATGCTATTTTCCATGAGGAGAGAAATGGGATGGAGCCTGTGGATTTCATCAGGAAGTGATAGAGAGTAGCACTGCTTGTCAGGGAAGCTGAGTGGATATACTTTCTCTGAGATATATACACACACACACACACACACACACACACATATATACATACATATATATGTATGTATATACATACATATATGTATATATCATATATACATACATACATATATATACATATATATCAGAGAATATATATATAGAGATATACATATATATATACATATATATGTATATCTCTCTATATATATATTAATGCATTTATAATTGGTTTCTATGTAGTCGGGAATGAAAAGAAGGCTTGTAGGACAGAAAACCTGAGGAATGTGAGAAGTTGATCCTACCCGAGTAAAGTAAAAACAGAAGGCAAAAGAGAGGACTCCACAGAAGATTGTCAGAGCAAATAGGAAGCTGTGGTGAACAATTTGTTCAAGGTTCAGAGGTCGAGCCTCCACCGCTCAAGTGAAAAGTCTTTCCAAGGTACCCTACCTTCAATAGAGTAGGTCCCTGGAGAAGGTCCCTGGAGGCTTATTTTGAAGATTGGGACCAAACATGTGCAATGTTCCTAAATAAATATTGTATTGAAATGTTCCCACTCACACTATTTACTGCCATCTGTGTGTGCTTTGACTTACTACATTCTCAGCACTGTGGAAAACAGGGCTCTATGATTGTGCCGCCTGGATATTTCTGTCAGAACCTAGTGCCCTGGGAATGTGCTATTTGATTGCTAATTAATGGTTTTTAAAATAAAGTGAAGGAGTTGTCCTAATTTTGTTTTCTGTTCCAGATGATGTAGATACTTAGGGAGCTGAAGTGTCTGTAGGGACAGAAAGCCTGAGTTCGAACTGCTAACCTAGCTGGCTCACTTTCCTCCTCTGGAAAGTGTGGATAATAAGAATACTTAGCTGAAACATTTGACATTGAAGATTAGATGGAATAACGTCTATCAAACCCTTAGTCTCGTACCTAACATATTGTAAGCATTCAATAATGTTGAATATTGTTATGGTTATTATTATAAATTAGATATTTTATTCTCACTTAAAGAACTACAAAGCTTTTCCTGTCTTGAAAAATAGCTTTGTCATTCTGCCTTCTAATTTTGATAGCCTCTAAATCATACTGCTTTCTTATGCATAATTCTACTGTAATGTGATTTAAATGATTATTCTTCTCAAAGTGGTCAAGTACAGTTTGTTGTTGTTGTTGTTGTTGTTGTTGTTGTTGTTTTTTAAGGAGGGCACAGCTCACCGTGGCCCATGTGGGGATTGAACCGGCAAGCTTGGTGTTATCAGCACCACGTTCTAACCGACTGAGCTAACCGGGCACCCCTTAGGGGCAGTTTCCACTAGCCACTTAGCAAATCAGTTGCAGACCTATGGCTAATTTGACAGAATAATTCAATTATTGTCTGGTTCAGAAGTTTTAAGGAATAGGGACACTTAGACAGTCTGCCTCTTCTTTCTATCTGATATTTGACTGAAGGCCATGTATGGAAAGTAATTCATGATAATCATAGGATTAGCAGTATATTAGAAATCCTAGTGTGCATCTCTAGTCGAAGATAAAAAAGGACATCATTGGTTCCTTAAATCACAGTCTGAAGCAATAACTCAAAGGCATGCCAAATATTTTTCAAGAGAAGAGTTTTTAATTGCCTATCGCTGTATTTGGGCACTGTCCCTTTACAAGTCATATTGAGCACTTATTCTTTGTAAGGCATCATGCTAGGTGCCAGAGAGAGAGCAGCCATTTATTAGTAATAGTAGTAGTAGTAATAATAATAGTAGTAGTAATAATAATATAATTATCAATGTGTGATGTCTGTAGTGCTTCCTACAGACATCGATGTTCCTACACTTTCTCGATGTTCCCATTGATTAGAAGAGAGCTTCATGGTATAAAACTTGTGAATGATCTCTATCCCCTTATACTCTTCTCTTTGGGGAGGGGAGGAGGAAGGAGCCGTTTAATTTGATGGTGGAATTTGGAAGGAATAAGAGGCTTGCCTATTTCAGCCTCTGCCTCTGTCTTTTCCATTTTGGATACTGGCTGTCCATAAGATTCACAAATTTTGCAGTGTTTCTCTGTGTTAGAAGTTCTATGTGGACAGTGTGCACCCTAGCCAAGGGTGGCCACCTATGACTGGATGGGTTAGCTGGCTGACCCTGATATTCCTCTCTGAAGACCCACTTGTCTGCAGATATAAGCCACCTGCGATATCATCCTTATTAGTCATAAAGATGATACTGTCACAGTCCATATCTCTTTTTCTATTAAATTGTTTCTCAAAAGATTCAGAACTCAGGAAAAATGGGTGTTATTTATTGAGTCCTGTAAGACCGTCATTTTTAAAGATAACAGAGACTTTAAACCTATCATCAATTAAGTAGCAGTTTAATACTTACTGTAAGCCAGCACTGTACTGATACTCTGTGGGATGTGAAACGAGTGTGTCTTTAATGTTTTTGGCATCAATATGGGAGAATAAGACATTTATATAAGAGAAATAACATTACAAAGTAGTGTTATATGTGAGGCCAAAAATTAAATTGTATTTTAGAGTCAATAAAAGTGATTAGAATGCTAAAAGGGTAAGTTGATTTGTTATTGGATTAATTAAAAAAATGTTTTCATCAGGCCTTTGGGTCTTGATTTGGGCCTTTGTGGAAATACAGGATTTAGGTGGGTAGAACATAGAAGAAATTTTCATGAAGGGTGCATGGCATGATGTGGGGTTCAGAGGCAAAAATAATAACTTATTTCTGGAGCACGATTGAGGGACTTTATTTACATATTTACCTATAATTATAATAATATAGCCATTACAAACTTAAGTGATGTGCCCAAGGTCATGCCGCTGCTAGTGGGGGAGATTTGCTTTCAGCTGGCCTGAATCCTAGAGCCTCACAGAAAATAGTACTTACACAAATGACTGAAGTAAAGAGTCAATGTTGGGAACAAGTGAGCACAAGTGATAAAATCATTTATGGATTATATGGAATACAGGCAGAGGAGTTTACATTTGACTTTAAACACGACTGGTGTCTAGGAAATGTTCTTAATTAGAAAAGTAGCATGAGAGAATGGTGTTGTGAGAAGACTGCGTTCCAACCTGGGAGAATCACAATAGGTTCTCGGAGAACGATCGAGATAGCACCAGATATTATATCACACAGTATTTCAGCAAAGTGGTCTACAGACTGACCACAGTGACAAAATGAGTTCCCAAAGAGGAATAAATCCACAATTATGGCTAACTTTTAGATTTTTATTTCTTGCAGTGTAATCATGGCTGACATTTGTGGAATGCTTACTATATGCCAAAAAATTTTAAGGGCTCTTCATGTATTAATTCACTTAAATACTTGTGATAACTCCATGAGATATTATTACTTCCATCTGACACATAAAGAAACTGAGGCAGAAAAATATTAACTAACTTCCCCAAGGATATATATACACCCTAATAAGTGGAGGAGCTGGGATTATAAACCCAAACATTCTGATTCGGAAATCTATATTGTTTAGCCAACACTGTGCTGTCTCTCCTATTCTTTGCTGACCCTAATTTGCATAGTTGGTGTGTTTTATAACCTGTCTTAAGATCTAAATTATCTAATTTTCCCAAGCCAGCATTTCCCAATGTTTGACTCACAGGTTACTAGTTCTACATACCATCAACAGGTATTGCATGAAGAAAAAGGGTTTGGACAAATATGATTGGAAACCACTAGATCACGTGTAGTTAAACTGATTTCCTTACCTCAGGACTTACCAGAGCTTTTACCCTTGGTGCACTGTGAATTTCCATACTTTGGGAAATGCTGGTCTAAGTTGACACTTTCTATAACTTTTATTCTGAATCATCTGAGCTACTATCAAATCAGAAAACTTTCATGTTAAGATATTATCGACAAAATGCCATTTCAAAAATAATATTCAATTAATATGTCTTTAAAACATTGATAATGATGTGTCTTCCTGGCCTCTTTATGCTTTTTTTATTTATATAGGAGCGTGGCTGCTATGACTTCGAAAATATTATGTAATATCTGCAGAGCTCTACTGATGTACCAATTCCTATCAGATAGAAGATAGATAAATTCATGTTAATTTATTTGGGTTGGGAAAAGAAAGAACAGGCATATATTCATTTTATTCACACTCTTTGTAATAATTTAATGAGTGCCTTTTGCAGTGAAGCTTAACGTTTCCCATTGGTGTATTTTAACTCTTTGTCTAATTCTGGTTAAGTATTCCCTTGGATTTTATACTCATTTCCCCTTTTAAGCCAAAAATAATTCAGAAAACATGATGTTTATGGCGATTCTGCAACAGTGTTCACAATCCAGAAACTAGCATCCTTGAGGCAATATCTCCTCCTACTTAAAGTGGTAGATAACTCACACTGTTTGGCTGGCAGACCATATGCCAAGGCAAAGCAATCATTTCAGGGATAGAAAAAAAAGACTGCAGAGGTTGATGGCCATAAGGTTGATGGTCTGGGAAGTAAATGGGTATTTTCTATTCTATATATAGTATTTAAATATTACATATTATATACTATGCACACAGAGAGACATAAAGATATAGCCAAGCAATTTCCAGTTGCTCCCTAAATATAATCTTTTTTTAAAAAGTAAATTTAGAAAATACCCTAAGAAAATGAAAAATGCAGTGTCACTTACCATATCATGGTCTGAAACGGGTCCGAAACTGGTGACGAAGATGTCAGTCTTCACTTCAGTGACACGCTCTGATGAAGCAGGAAATTGGGACAGTGAATGTCTATCAACAGCCCTTATTAGATCTCACCACCACATACTTACACCCAAATGAGAAATTTATTGGCTTTGATTAGCTATTTCTAAAATTTGTCTACTGTGTAGTCCTGATAATTTACTGCTTACACGTGAAATTTCACAGTTAATATTTTTTTTCAGTGGAGAACAGAGCCTAAATATGCTAGCAGAGATTTTATGGAGAAGTCAGATACTGCTTAATGGATTCTCCAAGAATGGACTCACTTTCCTAAGTAATAGCAAGCCATTTCACATTGTAATAAAATCGTGTTAGCATATGGGTGTGGTTTAAGCTTCAGTCTTCTTACACTGCTCCCCAGATTCTCTAGGTATTTAGGCCACTCTTGGGAAGTCTACACTTTGCTATAGCAAGCTTTATTAACTGTTTAAGGACTCAAGGGTATATTTATGATTGCTTTCTGGCACTACATCATAACCGAATCATCCAAATTACTCCCTGGAAAAATCTGGCAACCCATACAAGTATCTTCAATTTTAGGATAAGAAGAACATATTATGGCACAGAAAAGTTCATTTAATAGAGTCCATTTCAAGTTCAACGTGATTTTATTTTATTGGTCTCTGAGGCATATATATCAGTCACTAAAACATATTTGTTGTAGTTTGGTGACAATGAAACACAGATATTTTCAAGGAAATACATTCACTCACCAAAAAAAAAAGAAAAATTAGAAAAAAATGTTTCTTCTTAAAAGGAAACAATTTGTTGAGAGGTGAGACTAGAAAAGATGACTGTAATTTTCAATTTTAGCTCTGACAAATAACAGTCCAGTGTATTAAGCAATTTATTTTCTTTGTTGGGACATTGTATCTCTGGCATAGAACATTAAAAAGGTGATCCAATATATGCAATAATGAATTCTTTTGAAAATCCATTTTATCCCTCAGCCATTTATTTGTAAACAGTTAATACTCTCAGAATAAATTTCTCTCAAGGAGGTCATGGTATACAGTATACATAATGCGTACCTCAAAATATAAAATAATTTGGAGGTGGTAATGATCCCTCTAACAACCAATCCAGAATTTTTGGCTTGTTTTTGTTTGTTTGCCTTTGCAAACAATTTTCTTGGCTCCAAAATACTTCAATGAGCCCCTTGAGAGAAGAATTATCTGGTGTTTACCTTTAAAAACTTCAAAATGGAGGATATAGTTTTGAAGAGAAAGAAAATAGAATTGGGTTTTTGGAATTAACTTCCAACCTCAGTTTTAAAGTTCTGTAACAACTGTGTATCTTGAGAGAGAAAGCTGTCAGCAATAAGTCTCAGGTGTATTAACCATCCATTTCTTATTTGGGTCCCTATGCTCACCTCTTCCAGCCATCATTTCATTTATACATTGCACACTTTCTTTCTAAAAAAAAAAGAATATATATATATATATATATATATATATATATATATATACATAAATATATATATGTATATATTTTATTCAACTGAGTCTTTTTCGTAGTTTAAACATCTGTTATTTCTTAAGACTCCATCAAGAGCTCACATTTTATTAGAATGTCAGGACTGACAATTCAATTAAAACAATAATAAAAAGAAAATAAACACTATCTATTCACAAAAGCTAGAATTTATCTTATTAACTGAGCGCATTTTTGTCCTTTCGCAGCGTTTTCCTTTCTCGATCAAGCAAAGGAGATTTCACTTAGATTTTCTTTGATATAACAAAAACATGCACTTATTGTCATGAAAAAAAGTACAAAAGAAAGACAATAGAGAATCGGGCATATTTTCATCCCAAATTCTTCGTGTGCCAGGTATGACACACAAAAATTCCAAAATTTATTGGAAATAATTTTATTTCTTATTATTTATGGATTAATTTCTTGCAATTAAAAGCACCTTAAATTGTGTGATCAAGGAGAACTAATATCTACATTTTGTTTCTACATAAGTTTTAAAATAGTCAGATCCTCTTTTTTTTCCCTCCAGTTAGTTGACTCGACATCATTTTGTTTCCAAGGCTGATTTTCAGTTCTCCTCACATTATAAACTATAAGATTTATGGTGAATATTTTAAGGATCAGAGTGACAGCTACAGAATTAAAATTATGTCTACTCTTTAATTTTTATTTTTGTAGTAGGAACCTTTAAATGTATGCTCATTTGGGAAATACACGATTCCCTGTCCGCACTTGTAAGTGGTTAACAGCATGGGCAACTCTCCTGGACTATATCACCATTACCTATTTCTTGAGTGTAGGGAAAGTGTAATTTCTTTGCTTTCAGGTAATTCCCCAAAGTAGCTAGCTTTACACTTATTGCTTTACCAGATGTTTTAGGAGCAACCGATCTGTTTTGTCTAGCATGACAAAGTGCTCTGAAGAAGTGAGATATCCACTTGCTAAATACATGTGCTATTTTCCTCTGCTGTTTTCAGATTTCTAGTAGATTACTGTGCTATATAAGCAACAAATGATAAAGAACGGAAGTCTGTTTCTAAAGATCACTGTGCCGTTCAAGTAGAACATGAAACATGCTTAAATTTGCATACATTTATTGCCAGACATAATTAGTACGGTTCCATTTAGGGATTAGGCATAAATGGAAAGCAGGCCACATCACTGGTTATAACTACATTTAAAAAGTGTATTTCTTTAATCTTTACCTTTCCTTGCCCCTAAGTATATTTACCATACCAGTTCATCATCTTTCAGTGCTTCGTTATTTTCTACTAGCCACCTCCCTCGGAGATTTTCTAAAACTCACCATGATACTATACCAAGGCATGTACCCAGACCAAGAGCGCTCACTTCATGAGCCTCTCAAATGACGGTCTCACTAGGCACTATAATCATGCAGATATCCTTGAAGAGATTCTCATTTTTGCTTTGTTTATCTTCTTTCTCCTCCAAACATAGTCACAAACCCTGAGTTTAAGGTACCAAAATTTCCAAGTCCCCAAACTGAAGTTTGCCTGTGGGTGATTGTAGTGACCTCTCAACTACTAAATGGAGGAGGTGAGTGATGGCATCAGAAGAAGGAGAAGCACAGTGCAATGAAATCGGGGATAACACTTAGAACCAGGGATAAGATAATTAGATAACAATCACTTTCTATACCTTCCCTTCTAATATATTTCCCTTGCTACAGACCTAATTTTCTTCCATTTGTCATTAGCTGTTAATGAGTGCCCAGTGGAACAAAACAGTTTCCATTGCTAGAAAACTCTGCTTATTTTATATGCCTCTGGAAGATTCCTCATGAACATTAGTCTCTAAGAAATTATGTTTTAAACACGTTATGTAAAACATGTTACATTATGTTTTAAATACCTTATTTACCTCAGTGTTTTCCAAACTTATTTGGTAATGCTACCATAAAAATATTGCAAATGCTTAGGGTAAGAATGAGGCCAATATAACATGTTATGTTGTTTCTTAAAAAAAAAACAAAAAATCAAAAAAAATGTTTCTTCATAGTATTAATTTTGAAATTTCAGAAAAATATGAAAAAAACATTCAACATTCTATGATTACCACCATCCACATAAATCCACTATTATTATCTTGATATATTCTATTAACATCTTTTTTTCTATTCAAATATATACTCAATGATTATTCTCAAAGCACATCCTCATTCAGTGAAGTACAATGTCAGTGACAAGGAATAGACTCCTTTGAACTTTTAAAGTATGTCTTTCTCTACAGCTCACCAGGAATTGAGTGGCATGTGAAGTTATCCTTTACAATAGATGGTTTATAATCTGGAGTGCAAAGTTCAAAATAGGCAGAAGATTGTTGTAAATGAACTTAGGCAAATTGTAAATAGTGGTTAACTTGCTTTTTTGGTAAAGAAATGGTAGTTTGAAATCAAGACTTCTTCAGGTCCAGGATCAGGCTTAAATGGAAGATGTGCTTATATGCATGTGTTTTGGGCTGTGATCCAAGGGAATTGTTAAAGAACATTCTCTTCCCCAATTCTGGGAAAATTTAGTCATCTCTTTACTCTCCCCTTCAATTTGAAATCCCCATGGGGTGGGAGGAGGTAATATATGTGTGTAAATTATTTATTATTTAAGGAACACTAGAACATTGGAATATAATCCTGTGCTCTAATATCAGATTTTACCAATTTACCCCTGGACTCTAAAGTATTATTAGGAATGCCTAGAAAGGACTCAGTGACTTTTTATGGAACACATGAGGAAATGTCAAGATAATTTTATGCTTCAAAATATTCTGTTTAAGAGCATACAACATGAGTCAGGAACTTCTAATAAAATTCAACTAGAATGTTTTTACACCTAGCCAAAGTTAAACATGAATGAACCTGTAATATAGCTAGGAAATTGTCTGAAAATGAAAATCATTTAAAATAATTTGATGGAAGACATGTGCAAAGAACAGATCAATCAGCACATTTTTTCAATCAAATATATTCTTTATTATCTTTTTCCTGTCCAATATAAAAAGAAAAAAAATCAACATATTTTTTAAAATTAGTGTAAATGTATACGCATGTTCAAGTTTTCAAGGGATAAACATGGAATAGAGTTATGTAAAATGGGATCATGATGATGATGATTTGGGAATATCTTAAAATAGTACATCAATGTAAATGAAGTTTTTTATGACAAATAAATCAATTAAAATCAGTTTTTAAACAAGCACAGCCTTCAAAAATACATTGTATATATGAATATGCATGCATATATATATATATACATGCACACTGTATTACGTATTCTATAACTACTAGTCAGCAGTACATCTGTTCTTACTGGGGATTTCTTACAATGTTGATAACCTGCTGATAAGTATTGAAATAACAGATGTTTTGAAGTGATAATTTGAAAAATATGATTAGTGCTTGAAGTAGAAATAAGAAAGCAGTGTTGTATAGTAAGTAGTAAACACATTGGATTAAGAGTCCAACACTCAAATTTTGACTGTGATTTTCCTGGAGAACATGCTGTGTGATTTTAGATACTATTCTTTTATCTCTCTAAGTCTGTTTTCTCACTTTTTCAACAAAGAAATAATACCTGCGTAGTCAATTACACTGCATTGAAGTGAGGGTCAAATAAGATTGTGATGTCAAAAACACTTTGAGATGTATTTGTTGGATGCATTGATTTAGTCAACAGATGTTTGTTGAGCATTTTCTATGTGCAGGAGAGATATTGTTCTAGGTAATACATTGGTGAACTAAAGTGCAAATATAGCATATCTCATAGTCTTCAGAAAAATATGCTATAGATAGATTAGAAACAGATTAGGTAAGTAGGTAGGTAGGTAGGTAGGTAGGTAGGTAGGTAGGTGGGTAGGCAGATTAGATAGATAGATAGACAGACAGACAGACAGACAGACACAGACAGATAGATAGATATCGGGTATATAGTTATGTACAAAAACATACATACAAATTATACTAATGAATTTCAGATCACTATGAATGCCCTGAAAGAATGTCTTTTGAAAAGAGGACTTTGAACTGAGACCTAAAAGATGTGAAAACTTCAGGGATGAGGCAATCCAGGGGAGGACATTTCAAGGAGAAAAAAGAACAAGATCAAAGGTAAGTGTGTTATGTTTAAGAAACAGAAAGTTTAATATGTCTGGAGCCTGGTGTTGCTGATGATCACTCTAGAGGCAAGTAGGGCCACCCCCTAAAGAGCTTTGTGCATTTCACTAAGCAGTTGACCTTTAATTCTAATGCAAAAAGAATCCTTTGGGTAATGAAGTGAAATTATGTCATTTGCAGTTTAAGAAGATAGTTGGTACTGTGTGAACAATGAATTGTAAAAGTGTACAAGAAAAAGTGAGGAAGGAATCAACAGTGAAGAATTATAAGTGATCTTTTATTAGGAATGCCTATCATGACAATTTATTTAATATGGCATTGGCCATATTTTCACTGGAAATGCTCTCTACTGAGGGACTCAGGGTAATACTCACTATGCCCGATTCCATAGACTTGTAACTTATGAAGGAGGTTACTCACTCACTACCTACTTTAAGCTACTTTGTGTCTATTAGTGCACAGAGACAGTCACTCTATGGAGACTAAATGGAGGCACATTAGTCATCCATAATAACCTATATCTTTAAATTCCACTTTGAAATGATTGTCTTTGGAAATTGAAAATATCCTGGGCTCTGTACATCAATATCAACGTAGGCTCCTGGATTGAAGGATGGTTCAGCTCTATGCCAGTCTGCCTGGAACAGTGTTTTTGCTCCATCCTTCATTTCCATCCCTTAATTCTTTAGAAAAGTTGGCAACTTTTCCTAGTTGGTATGTTGAGCTACTTAATTCTGTATGTGCTCAGCTACTAAAGATGGATCGAGTATAGAGACTCATAAGTCAAGGTGCCTAAGTAGTCCCTGAGCCTTTGTTTTTTCAGATTCCAAGAACTCAGATGATAAAAACATCTCCCAGGAAAAACAGGTAAATTTATTGTGGCAGACATTTATCTCATCTCCACTGAGAATTTCCCTCCTTCCCTCCTTACTTATGGGCAGTTTCTATTGACAGAGGGCTAATCTTTAGAGAAGGGTGTGATTGCTGTGTTGGAGGAATGGGTTTCTTTTGATCTAGGTTAAGTCTGGATCAAAATTCTAAAACCTGCCTATCTATCTAGCTTCTAGGCAAGATACTTCTTGTTCCCATTATAACATTTTAGTTATATGAGAATAATAATATGACAGTCTTAGAGGGATGTGGAATCCACTTTGTTTCCTCTTAAATTTTCCAAAATGGCAGAGTCTATGACTATTAACAAAATTCTATAACCTGCCGTAGCTTCGAGGCAAGATACTTCTTGTTCCCATTATGACATTTTAGTTATATGAGAACAATAATATGGCAGTCTTAGAGGGATGTGAAATCCCCTTTGTTTCCTCTTAAATTTTCCAAAATGGCAGAGTCCATGACTATTAACAATGAGATTTTCATCTCAAAAGCACTACATTTTTTTTTCAAATAAAGACTTCAGATTTTACATGAACAAAGGAATCATGTATAGAAAACACTTAAAAAAAAATCAACATCAGTTCCAGAATGAAGATGAGAAGTGGAAACTAATGAAAGGTTACAAGTAGCTGCACTAAAAAGTCATCTGTAGCTGTTTACTAAACATTTGTCCTTTATAACATGAGCATCGTCTCAGTGGCTATATTTTATCTTAGGAAATTCTTGTCATTGAACAGATAGATGATTTATATATAACAGGAATAGATAAGAGTAGAAAGTTTCTAAACATGCTGGAGCATTCCTTTGGGCGTTTGGTTGGATTCATTAGATGAGCTGGCTTCATGAGCTGACTGGCGATCTCAGCCAGTAAAGGTTAAAAGGTACTGTCTGTTCATTTTAACAATTCCTCTTGGGTATTTGGTAACTGCTTTTTCACTGGAATTCAACTGAATTATAGAATGTCTAGATAGAGTATTTCTGTGGAAATGGATTGCATTATGCCTAAGTCTGATCATCTGCTACACACCTTGCATTAAAAACGCCAGATAAAAACTATAGCGAATTCAAAAAGAAGGGTTCCACAGTAGGATTTCAAAACATAATAATAAAAGCCATTATCTGGAAAAATAAATATGTTAACAACAACAACAAATATTGGATGAATCTAACCTTTTTAATATTTTGGATATTGTCAGTAAGTTAGACACTTTTATTTTGTTGAAAACTATTGCATTGTGACAGAAATAGCTTATCCTCTAAATTTTCGAAATTCTAGCTTTTTTAGTATAAAATATGTGTTTTAACTTTAGTTGAACATGAATAAAATGGTTGCCTCTAATCTTAGTGTCACATAACATACAAAAAATAATAATAAAAGTTCACATGAGTACCATATTTCTTAGAATCTTGAGCTAGAACAAAACTGAATTTTTAAAAAAGATTAAACTATACTGCTTTCCCTACCCCCTAGTTACTTACACTTTAAAAGTTGCACAAAATGTCACAACATTTAGTTCACTCTCCCCATTCCCCCCTCGATCCCCCCCGCCCAGCACTTAGTTTTCCACCTTTATTTATTATATTTTGATGTAAAGAAACAAAAAATCAAGATCCTAAGCTAATTCCCAGGGAGCCCAAACCATCTTGCCAGATGCGTACATATGCAACCCCGTTACCTTACTTAGTTAGAGATGTGTATATCTTAAAACTGAGATCTTTTGCAATACTTCGGCTAAAGAAAATCTAAAAGGCATAAAAAATCCAAAATTTGGAAAATTATGAAAATAAGGGGAAAATCAGCTTTGAAGCATAGATTGTTTGTTAAATAATATACTACTGCTAAAATACTTGGAGAGAAACCCCAGTTACATTCCAGTTACAGATACTTATCTGATACTGTCAATTAAGTAAAATCTAAAAACAAACAAAAGCCCCCAAATCTATAATACTTACAGGAAAAAGAAGAAAATATTAACTAAATACCTGTTAAGGGTCTAGTAGGGATGAATAAAGTCCATTCTTTTACCTATATTCATTCCTACCTACCTATTTACTTATCTACTTTTCCTCCCACCCATCTGGGTTTGTCACATGATAAATACACATTAATCTATTTTCCTTTGCTTCTTTATGTATATGGTTTGATGATAAAATCTTTAAGAGGTATTCATCATCCTACATATTATTTATTGACATTAAACTTAAGACAGAATTTAGAATTTTTAACAATTTCATGAAATACCATTAGCAGGGAGAGAGAGGGTGCAAAGTTCTGTATTTTGTTTAATGTCGCTTAACCAAAATCTCATACCTTTGGCACTATCCTGGTTGAGCTCCATTTAAAAATGGTTTCACCCTAATGTGTTTTTCAAGGAGTGAAATAAAATTGTTTATAGAAGAAAAGGTCTTTTATAAGCTAGATGCATGAGAATGAACCTGTGAAGATGGTAAACTCTCAGCTAGGTGGCATGTCTCAGACGATAAACTGTCTGACATCACCCTGGCTCACCCTGGAATTTTGTCATATCATCAATAAAGTGTAGCCTGCATGTGTGATGGGGCAAACAGGAAGGAAACAATGTCACTGGAAGGGCATTATTTGTCATTAAAAACCCAAAATCTTCCTTCAGAATAAAATGTTGGATCTGTTTGAGTTGTTTTTCTCCCTCTCCCAGAGTGCAGGGCAAGCCCCTGTGATGGCGGCTGAACTACAACCAGATGGGTGCCTTTGAAAGGGAGTATCATTTCATTTTTTAGGAAGCTGGAGAAAATTCATGTTTCTGTATTTTATTATAGTCACAGTCAATAAGGAAAAACCTTGGGAAAATGAATTTTCTCAGAAAGTTTTTGGTTTGTTCCTGATTGAAAATGAAAAGAGGAATCTTGATTCATTGAGCACCTGAGCCTACCATCCTCGTAACACAGATCCCTCTCCTTTACCAGTTTCTCTGACATTTTCTTTCTTGTCGTTCTTTCTGGCTTTTACTTTCTTCCTTTCCCCAATCATTTCCTTCTTCTATACTTCTATATGTGCTTTACAAGAAAAGCCTTTCAAAAACATTCTTCAGCCCCTGGCTACAAGAAAGAAGTAGCCTCTCCACCTTGCCCTCAAAGAAAGTTTAAATGAGAATGAATTCTACAACTACTGAGAATTTTGATTTTGATTTTCTGGCTACTGATTATATCAATTCAAGTCTATTTAAAGATTTCTTCATTAATTTTGTACTTTAAAATATGAATACAGTAAACTTATTTTTCTCTTTGCATTCCTGAATAGAGTATATTAAATCATTAGAATTCCATACATTCTATTGCTTTTTATCTTCTGTATCTCAATCAATCAATCAATAAATCAATAAATAAATAAAAGAAAAAAAGAAAAGAAAGAAAAAATCCAGGATACCTTCTTTTTTATATTATCCTTTTATTTTCATTTTCTCAGGATTGCTCTTGGCTGTGAAAAGGTAGCCTTTTAAATAATGTTATAATATCTGCAAACTGATTTCTATCATCTGTATGAACCAAGTTATATATTTTGTTTCCTAGTTATTGGACCCAAGGTGTATGTCTCCAGAGATTAATGCTAAATCTTCTGATGCAGTGTGTGTTTCTGAAAAAGAGGTCATGATGAATTTGCACATACAAGAATTTCTTACATTAGTCTCAAGTCTCAGCTTATCACATTTTTGTATTTTCTGAGGACATTTGGAACAAAATATCCCTGCCTTCTGCACAATGTTGTTATTTTTAAAAAAGCAGACTTTTGTCATAATGAAGAAGAGAGTGGGTCCCTGTCTCTTGCAAGAGTAGGTTATCCCAGCTGTGATCATAAGCCTACTAAGAGGAAACTTTTACCCCTGATAAACTAATGATAATCTTTCAAGTATTTCTTCTACGTGCTCTTTTCATCTGTTAAAAAAATAAATAAAAAGTACATTTTTGCAATGGAGATCTACTTGAATGCATGTCATACTTATCAGAAATCTGTGGTAAAGAAATGGAATTAAACAATTCTACAGAGAAATACATATTAGTTCATTTCAATTTATAGAACCCAGAAATAATGGTGTTAATATTTTTTTCTAATTCTGAAGCTAGTTATGTTTTTTAAAAATCTAAAAACTATGTTTAATATTTTAAGATGTAGTTGTCAAAAGATAGATATTCTCAAAATGTATTTAAAATGTTAATGACTCTGGAGATATATGTAATAAGTGAATACCATTATATCCCTTAAGGCTAAAAAATGCATTCCAAAAAAAGTAGTAAAAATTAAGTTAGTCAGTATTGAAGCTTTTTTGTAAATGTCATATTCATCAGATTGAATTGCAGTAATTCACAGGAGACATACAATAGAAAGAGAGGAAAATGTTTGATCTACTTTTTAAGTTGTTTTAATGTATATTATATCCTCAAAAATCACTGTTTCTAGGAATCATAAATATCAGAAAAATCATCTTTAGCAAAGATTAAAGCAATTCATTATTTTCAATTTTCCCCGATCCCTTGAATTTCCATTACTATAGCATATTTTATCTATTTCAATTAAAAAAAATATACCTTGACTTTATTTAGCCAGCTATCTCTGTTAATCAAATACATGCCTATTATTATTTGGGGGGATTCAATAGATAATAAAAGTAAATTCTACCAAAACAGTAATGTTACATTATGAATTAATATAGTTATTTCTGTTAATAAATCTATCATTATCTCAAGTCTTGAAAATCAGCTTTTCAATCTATTCTTAGTCTATATATACATCCTTAATATCTGTGGCTCTCCCAAGACCTAGGTATATAGATGAGGGGTAGGTAAAATGCTTCCTGCTTACACTATATTTGATTTATATGTATATATATATATATATATATATACATATATATATATATATATATATATATATATATATTAAAGAGTTATTATATATAATTAGGTGTAAGTGAGCAATCATGATCTTGTTACCAGTACTCTAAAGAACAGCCACACCACTGATCATTAAAGGTGTGTGTGTGTGTGTGTGTGTGTGTGTAAAATTCTTTAAAAAACTGATAACTATGCACAGGGCTTACCGCAGACACTCATATTCACATGTTAACTATTAAATGGGAATTCTTAAACTAGAATAAAGACAAGTTTTTCTAGGTGTGTTGTAAAATTCTGCTGATTTTGTAAGGATTGATATAGAGTAGGAAGGAGAATAAGTTAAGAAATCAGATGCATGCTCCTTAGTACTTTAGAAAGTTTTGCTTTTTAGAAGTCATATCAGTGTCCTGACTGGGTCTTCTTTTTCTGCACTCCTCCCATACTTGCAGTCTTTCTCATTTATTTCAGATTTTATGACTCAAGAACAGTTTTTTCTGAAGCCAATTCAGATTTTTAGATATACACTGACATCAAATTAATACATCACATACACAATTATGCACTCCATTTTGTGAGCAATACGTTTTGTTCCTTAAGTCTTTTCCTAAGAAGGTAGTAAAGGAAAAACTAGGTGGAATAAAAACCTGACGGAATTTATATAGCATGTCCTAGAATGAATATTTATAATTGATAAGAAAGGACACCTAGTAAGATCTTTGACAGGTATTTGCGTCCTGTCTTGGACAAAGCAGTTCCCCTTAAACCTCTGAGACATTAATGGCGTTTAGCAGCCTCAAAAGAGATCTATGGTCCCCATCATGTGATTACACTACTCTACGTATTTAAAAATAATAATAATAAATTAACTCTAAACCTATGCTACCATTCAGTTTTCAAAGCAACATTTGAATTCTTATACTTCTTATTGTTTGTGTATCTTTACTGTCTAAATGAAGAAGAGATAACTTTCTTAATACTGCCATTTAATTGTAATTTAAATATTGCTATTAAATAGTTTCTACAAATGCTTTGGAGAAGGTGCAGCGTAAGCTATAGTTGGGAATCCTAGATTCTGACCTTGGTTTCCTGTGTGACTTTGAATGATAATTTATTTCCTTCATTCACTTGATTTACTCTGAGGACATTATTTTGTTTTGGCCTCATTAGTCTTTGTTTAACTAAATAAGTTAGGTTTATTATCTTATTCAAGAGTTATTCAAGTAAGTATGTAAGGTCTAACACTATTTACTCTTATTGTTATAAATATTGTATTAAGTGCTATCTTCTTCCTAAGTAAAAATTTATTAGTATAAGCCCTTTATTTTAGTTGGTTATCATTAAAATTTATTAGTATAACCAATTAACTATACCAATACAAAGAAAAAATACATTTTTACTGCAGAAAATAAGGGTTTAAGTACAAAAGCATGGTTTAAAAAAAAAACTATCTCATTTACCATTTATCTTAGAGGTGGTGGTAATCTAATGCATCATAGTGGATCAGTAAGTAGTATTTTGAAATAAATGTTTAGAGCAATAGATTCAGGGAAAGTCTACTTGAATTTAAGGCAGACATAGTATTGCTGAATGAAGTAGATGCAGTCATTGTTCTGGAAGGGAGGATATCGCCCCCATTTTTTCTCTGTCAAGTTAAAGTAACATATCTTTCATGTCATTATGAGAAGTTTGTATCTACCTTTTACTACATATGGGTATGTTCACGTAACTACCATGGTAAATAGAATTAACATGGAGGAATCTGTTAAAAATAGGATTAGTCGTTAAAATAAATACTGCTCTTCTTATTACTTTACCATTTATTCAGAAGGAAAGCCAGGCTTTCATAAGGGTTTAATATTGCTCTCTAAAATAAAAATAATAATGTGACCGACCTCCCAATCCTGGTCTTAGGCGATTGTCATAACCGTCCAGGAGTCGGTCCAAAATCCTCGTGAAGACAGTCGTATTGTCTTTAAGTTCATCTTGTAATGAGGGTTGTCCATTGCTGAAAAAGCATAAAGGGAGGTGAGAGCAACATTATACATTTCTACTAAAACCTTTTTTCCCCAAATAAAGCCTTCCCCAGATTCCCCCTCCTTCCTTTCTTTCAATCTTAATTTGAAAATTCCTTCTGGTTAAGTAAAAAAAAAAAATTTATATATATATATATATATATATATATATATATATATATATATATATATATAAATTCTGAACATTTTCTCATATTTGTTCTCACACGTGATAAGCTCTTTATTCTAATATTTCTAACTATGGAAAGAAAATTACAGGAAATAAGATCTGTCTCTTTACATTTGTAATTCTCAGCATGTACACAATGCTATAATGCATGTTTTCTGTTTTGCTTTTTTTTTTTTCTTTTCTGGGAAAGCAAGAACAGTAATGCATACTGTAAAAAAAAAAAAATCCAGGAAACTTTATCCAAAAAAAAAAAATATATATATATATATACACACATATATATATATATATATATGTGTATATATATATATATACATATATATATTTGTATATGTGTGTGTGTATGTATGAGCTACCAAAGTAATTAATAGTTTTATTTTCATTTAATTTAACATGTAGCAGAAGCCTAAGATTTCATCTACCAACATCCCTTCCTTTATCCATTTCATATGCATATAAATCTGTATTTTGCTTTTTTGATGTTCTCTCAAGATATTAAGATGAGAAAAGTAGATAAAACTTGATTTTTAGGATAATTACATTTTTACATCAGTGTGCAATTTCCATTCACCTTAAGGTTTATGAACCTATTTTTATAATTTGTCTATTTAAATCTCTAATTAATTGAATTTTTGTCATTTCTGGTCTTAGAAGTAAAAAATACCTTGAAAAAGATATGATTCAATATCCTTAACTTATGGTTTATTAAACTGTAGTACAGGATTAGTGTTTTCTTTAAGAAAATGCAGCTATTTGTGAGCAGAGCTTGAACTAGAACCCAGTTTTCTTCAGATTTTAGTTTAAAACTTTATTTCTAGTTATCTAGTTTATTTCTACTTATCTTTCTAGTTGAAGGTACAGTTTTTACCCCTTACCATTACTAGTCTTTGAGTTTCAACCACATAGTGACTACACTTCAAATAGTGTGTATTTCTGACATCAATCGCATTATTATCTATGCTCCTTGAATCATATTTTATATAATGATTAGGATGACACCTCCAAAATCCCGTGAGAGAAGAGTTTTCTATTTTAGGATGGATCACACTCACTGATTTATTTCAATGATAGCTCTGACCTTGAGTAAAAATAATGAATGTAGAGTATAAACTAAGAAACTGCACCAAATACCACTTTCATACTTTCTATTTTATATGCATTGGCTTCACTCTTGTGTGTTTATATTACTGATCAATCTAGAGAAAGAGTAACATTTAAAACCAAGCTTCACTAATTTGACAGGAGCAAGAAATATAACCCAAATATCACTTAAAAACAAATACTTCTGTTTAGGTAATTTATTTTATATCAGCGAAATGTAATGGTCATATTTTTCCTGATAAATTTTTATTTAATAAAATTATTATAACTAAAAACTATTCATGATATTAAATATATGAACTGTAACTATATTAAACAATTTTTCATTCTCCTAAATTAAACATCAATATCATGCAGATTGAGGGTTTACTTTCCTTCGGCAAAATGAAACATCTTAGTAGTTTTTGAAATCAAATTTTCAATGAGCTTTGTGTCTTCTAGGATGTCTCGTTAGTAGTTGACAGCAGTAAAGAAAAAACAATTTTATGAATGCAGTTATTTATAAAAAGTCTGTCACAAAACCAGCTGCCATACATGCATCTTTCAAGGATATCGGAAGGTCATCTTGATAAAGATGGAAAAAGAAATGTTAGCACACCTTAAGTTGTGAGGAAGGCCTGATGGAGTAGTTTAAGGAAGAAAGCAATAAAATAAAAAGGGGGAGAGGATGAGATGGGGTGACATGACAGAGCACAATTAGATTGTTAATATGATTCTTAGAATATAGAGTTACCTGTTATACTTGCCTGCATTCCCTTTGTTTTTACAGCTTATGTCAAATTCAGGAAATGCTTTTTTCCCCCCTGGTTTTATCTTATAAATTTTGTTTCCACCAATTGTTTGCATTAGAATACAAGTTCCAAGAGATATTTCCCCTCTCACAGAAAACCACTCTGCTATCCCAATTGTAATGGTAATTTTTTTTTAATGTGATTTTCTAATTAGGTTATTCTTCATCTTTACTTCTAATTTACTATGCCCAATTATAATTGTCAGAGAATAGCCCTAGGATATGTTTTTGATTTGCTATTAAATACCCATGCCAATGTAATGTTTCCTAAATTAAATATATAATTTGAAGAGAAATGTCAGTTACAGTACCTGATTTTGATTCCATATGAACCAGTATATAATAAAACACTGTGCACTAACTCCATCTACAGGTCATTACAATAGTAACACTTCATATAATTTTTCAAAAACAGTAAAAAAACATTTAACTCCTCAGATTAAGAGTATCTGGCAATAAAGCATTTCCTGTTCATCTGACAGTCATTATTTACCACACACAACAGCAAAAAATAAAAACAGACAACTTTTCAATTTAAAAAAATTTTCTTAAATTTGTATCTCCCCAGACTATTCCATCTCTCTGACTTAACTCATAAGGGTTCGCTTTCCATTATATTTTGACGAATCTTAGGTTTTTACATTATGTGTAAGACTTTCTTATGGGCCACAGGAGCAGGCTACACAAGAAATATACAGACAGATAAAGAAGAATCTGAACTATTTGGTCATTTATATTGTTGCTACTCTAATATGTTTATATGCTTGATTCGATCATTAGCAAATATTTTGAATACAGTTAAGTGTACTATTAAATTCCTCTTATAACTTGTTTCCATAGTAGTTATACTTAAATACAGAATTCAAATTTATATGATATTCTTAAATATTTCTCTGGCCTATTTTTTCCTCTACTGGTTATATAAATAATGTTTTCAAAACATAATATGTACAGGCATTTTAGAGACTTAATAACTTTCCAATTACAAATATTATTTTAAACTTTTACCTTCCATATAGTCACAAGTTACTCTGTGATTTTTACAATTGGCTAAAATTGTTCTTGTTGAAAAAGCGACTCACGTACTATGCAGACACAAATTGGGTAACTTTTCTACGAATTAGGAAACCGCAGGTTTTGTTCAGTTACAACTGAACAGTGAAAAGTTCAGTTTAAGACTTAAATGTTGATACATTAAACACTAATATATCCCTCAAAAAAAGCGTGCTAAGTGTATTCTAACTAACACAAGTAAGATGATTATTTTTCCACACTGCTCTTCGTTACTCTTAGCTGGAATTTTATTGCAGTTAAGTTTTTTGAATTCCCTTAGTCATGAATTCATCTAACGGCAATTTTCTTCCCCCTAAAAGAATAAATGAAAAGTTACAGAAATTCTCATGCAGATTTAAAAGAAAGTTTCCCACCTTCTTCCAGTCAGTGTGCTCAGAAGGAGGGTCCAGGCCCAAAGATAGTCAGAGAGACCCAGGCTTCTCTTCATCGCGGGCTTGTGCAGCTGAAAAGTAGAACAAGTGGAGATCAATGCCTCGTGTAGGAAACATCAGGTTCTAACCACTAGGGCTGACTGAGGCAGTTCAGATGAATGCTTTGAAGTCAGGAAATGACCTCACTGGGATATGACACCTCATTGGAAGCAATGGAAACCTGGACCATCGATTCTCCACTTTCCCTTCCATTTTTCCATTCAGAAATATACCAGTGTCTTAATTTTTCCTGTAAAAGAATGCAAGTTGCAATGCTTTCAAGTGACAGTATTGTTCAACATGAAAACCGAGTTGTTTTTTTCTCTAGGCTTTATACTTCCAATATAGTTTGCATTCCTCTCTCGTTTTTTTATTGTCTGAAAAATTTGACCTTTCTGATTTGAGTTTCCTCAACTGGACTGTGCATTGAAATTTCTAAGCCGGTGACTGTAACAGAGCCAGCATGTTTAGGGGCTGGATTTGGGTAGGTTAATAGCCTTGATGACTGAATTCATCTTTGCATTCTGGATGTACCTTGATTTCAGAAGCAAGTGTACTATTTTTTTTTTTTAAATAGGAAACACACTGTTGAATGTCGAAGTCGTGCTTGTATTTGCTGCCTGTGATTGCCTTGTTAAATATGCTCACTAATGTTTCTGTGAGGCTAAAGGACACACTTTATAGTCAAGCCATGTGCTCATCTCTCTCACACACACATACCAACACTCACATCAACACGCACAGACATGCCCACACATATCTTTTAAGCTCTCTTGAATTCTGCCAGGTTGCTGCTAGAAAATGTTTCATTCCAAACAGATAGAAGCTGGAGTGCTTTGCTTTGCATCAATAAGGGACTCTTTTTTCCCCCCCTTCTTTGGTAAAGTATAATCAATCACCATCTGATTGCTGAATTTAGACTTGGTACGGGGATGCTAGGGAAATGGAGGAGCGTGGAAAGCTTAGGGAAATTTTTAAAATTATAATATTATTTGTAAAGTCAGTTTTCAAAAACCAGTGCACCACTTGGTTAAACAGCAGACATGGTAACACTTTATTTAATGTGCTAAAATTCATTCCAGTCATAATATGAGAAATGTTCAAGGTATTTGTTAGCACTTTCCTGAATCTGTACTTCTCAGTAGGCTCAGTGATTCATGGATAGCAAGTCTTTTATAGCATATTTTCATTAAGCACTCTACAGTTTAATGTGGTATGCCTTTAAATACATCTACACAAATGCTTTCCACACTCTCTGGGATCATTTATATCAGTAAAAAACCATTACAAATAGGCATGTAGGCAATGAAACATAATTAATGTGTTTAGAATGAAATGGTCTAGATCTAGAGATAAGAACTGTGAGCTTCGTAGTTTTTACTTAATTTTTTTACTTATCTGTCTGGTTCTGACAGATAAGTTGCATATGACAAGAAATATTAGATAAATGTTATATTAAAATACTGCATCTAAACTGTACAATTATAATTCAACCTTTTATTATTAATCTTTGATGTCTGCTATGAAGGAAAAACAACTTCTCTTACCCTGGTTATATATCTGTTTTGAAATTTATTTGAAAAAGGCAATTCCTGAAGGAGTAAAAGAAACAAAACAAAACCCCAAGGCAAGGTACCACAGCTTTTTGTCTTCTGACATTTAAAAAAGAGAAAAACAAACCTCTCATGACACTTGAGTTGTTGAGTAAGAAAGTTTCTTGCAAATACAAACATAATAGTTTAAAAGAAACGCTAAGCTGCCTACTTAGCCCTTTCCACCTTCAACCTCCCCCCACCAAATACACACACTCTAAATACCCATGTCCCATGTAACCCCTATCAAATTGTAAGTGGAGTTTTTCATGTTTAGAATAGGAGAGACCCCTACACCAGAGGGCATTTCAGCAGCGTCCACTGAAAAGAAGAAAAAAGGCATTTTTGCAGCCAGCATGAGAGAGTGCCTTCCTTAGAATGGAACATTGAGACAGGTTTTCTGTCCCAGCGTTCTTAACTTTAGACGATGCCCACCATCGCCCCTCCCAACCTCATCCCAGCTCCTTCTTGGGGGGGGGGGAGGGAGACGGGAGATCAAAACAACAGGTCACCACCCACCCCGCGGAATAAATTCAAAGCTGCCTAAGAAAGGGGGAAAGAAAAGAGAGGCAGGGGGGGGAAATGCTCCTATATCGCTGCGGTTTTCAGCCTGAAAGAAAAGCATTCGTTGTTTCTACCTGCTGTGGGATCAGGCTCTTGTCCTGTTCCCTCTTTCCCATTTCTATACCATTCCTGTGGCTCCAGCTATGAAAAGCCACGTTCAAGGCTTTGTGTTGCGGTCAGAAGCCGCGCTTACCTTGGGCCCCCTCTGGGCACAGGATCGCTCAAGACCCGGGAAAAGTCTGCGAGAGAAAATCGTGGCGAGACTGGAGCCAGCGCGAGTCCGCGAGTCCGGGCGCGCCAGGAGCGGAGGGGCGTCCTCGCTCTGCCTCTCTCTCACTCACTGGGTCTGAGCCATCATGGGCTCTGCGTGCTCCTTTGCTGAAGATTTCACACCCAAATTTGCTGCCCAGTATCCAGTCTGCAGCTATACAACAAAAGATTTCTCTTTACCAAGACAGTAGTAATACGTCCCAGGGCAAACCGGATGTGAAATAGGCGGTGACTTCATGCCAGAGAGATTTTATTTTAGAAAGGAAGGTGGTACCAGCCTCTGGATCTGGAGACCAATCCGCCCATTTTTTATATGCAGCACAATTTAACTTGCACCGCTCTGGCCCTAATCCCCTTCTCTCTAGCTGCAGACTCAAATCCTTGTACAATCTGCTGCAAGCTTTCCCTTTTTGGAGGGTAGTATCGTGGGGGAGGGAAGGGTAGAAAGGGTTTAGAGACCTAGAACCTACACTCAGAATTTTTTCACACTTTCAATTTATGAGCACGCTGTTTTAAGGTGTGCCCACTAAAAACAAGACTGATCAGAATAATGGCTCCACCTTTGATCAAATATTTAGCCACTGCATGCATATGAATAGATGAAAGCCATGGAACGAGGAGATGCAGGGCTACACATGTGGAGAGCGTGCTCTCTCTCCTCCCGCCTGCCTCTCTCACATGCACTCCCACACACGTCTGAGTCCCTGCGTCTTGCAGAGTCACGAATGATCAGGAACGACAGGGGAGAGTTCTGGCCAGTAAGGAAGTGGCCACCGGGTTTTAGAGAGTCGTTAGCACTTTTCACACACAGGTTGTGAGCGCTTTCCACCCAGCCTCAGCCTGTAGCTTAGAGGACAGTGAGAACGTACTCCGAATGGAATCGAGTTTTTAACCTTTAGAGGCAAGTGTTTGTGTGTTTATGTCACCATGGAGAAAACACAGGCTTTTTTAAACAGGAATTCTGCTGGGTTCCTAGGACCAGGAGTATTTAACTTGAAATAAATCACCCAGATCATTTCTAGGTTTGAGAGTCTTATCTCCATTTCCGGAATCATTCCCTTGCCTCGAACTCCATCATCCTCAGGATTAGGAAAATGGGAGAGAGGGAGGAGAAAAAAATGAACAGAAAGATTTTTAGAAGTCAGGATCAGATCGTCTTCTACTTTTTTTTTTTTTTCTTCTTCCCTCTTCTGTTACCCTCCCTGGTGGCTCTCCACCCACGAATAATTATACACTTAGGGAAAGAGGGTATGTTTTAATATCAGTCTAACTAAATTTGCAAGGAATCAGGGACGACTGTAGTTGTTTTCTCGGATTTTGTGAATGGGTGTTTGTAAGAGAGAGGAGATATCTTAGTTGCTGTCTTCCTAGGATAGCTCACTCAAATGACCTAAAGCGGTGGGAGCTGTCCCTTCAGCACTTTCGCTCTGACTAGGTAGGAGGAGCTGAAAAGATGAGGTGCCTCCAAGTCATGCTTCTGGCAAATAAGGTCTGAACTTTGGTGAAAACTCCCTAACCATTTTTCCCAAGAGGACCTTTAGCAGGGGAGACATTTCTAATGGGGCGGAGCTTGGCTAAGGGAAGGAAAAACTTAAATGGCCAGTCCATACCCCTCATGGGTCTTTGATTCTACAAGTGTTCCTTCACCTTGTGTGCAGTGCAGCCCCTTACAGGATTGAAACTTAAGACAGGTGAGTGAAATGGCAGGAGTATAAAATGAAAGGCCACGCTCAGAGTTGGGCTTGGTTTTCTGCTGAGTTTTGAAAAGGAATTGGTGCTATTGGAAAACTATTTTAGAAATAAATCTTAAAAGGAAGGGAGATTTGAAGACTATCTTGTAATACCCCTGTTTCTGGGCGGTAGTTGCCTACTCTGTTCAAACTCAACAAATGTTAATGTATTTTTAAAGATATTCATTGAAGGAACATCATAGCTCCCTTATGTGACACTACCCAAATTTTATGTATTTGTGTATGCATTAACTCATTTATTTTTCAGTTCTAAGAATAAAACTCACTTTAGTATGGTTCTGACACCCTCAGTTGACAATTAGAAAACACATTTTCTTACCTGACAACGTATAATGCAGTTTCATGGTTTTCTTTTGATTCAACAAAGACTGATAGTCCTAAAAACATGTGATATTTTAATTGTTTTTTCCCGAAGTTAAATTGCCACAGCTCTTTTTACTCAGTTCCACAAATTGAAAATAACATAATGTAGCACCAAGGAATAAAATACAAGAAATTAATTGCAAGGAAATAATTTACTTTATATTATTGTGTTACATTATTGATGTTCTTTCGCCCCCACCCCCCTTCAGGGGACTAAATCTCTTCAAAGTGTGTATGCATCTTACTGAAGTAAGTTTTGAAATAATAATAACCGTGATGTTTAATATTCTTAAAATTTACTTGGTGCCAAGTAATGTGCACACCAATTTGTATAAATCATGCAATTTAATTCTCAACACATGTCTGTGAGAGATAGCCTTAATATCCCTGTTTTACAAATCATTCAATCAATTAATGGTTTATAGAGAGCAAGAGACTTACCCAAGGTCATACAGCTAAGTCGGTTGTCATGACGGAATACAAACCCAGATCTTCTGACTTCAAGGTTTATTCTCTTATCCATATTTCTACATTATTTTATTTCCTTACTATCTGCATGGCAGTCACATAAAATAGTTCCTCTGACTATTTTAAAAAAATATTTATTCAGGATGGGATTCTTTATTTTAATAATCTAGTACATTTAGCTGCAACGTAGTGTTGGGCTGAGTATTTCAGAGGTTTCTGCTATTTTCCTTCTGTCTTATGAGGCCATTCTCGGAGGGCCTCCGGTCACCATTTCTGGGCAGAAGGGATTTGAGGTCAAACCTAGGACCAGGTTTCCTGGGGAGGCCTAATAGCTCTATTTCTAGTGTTGCAGTCTGGTACATTTTGCTTTTTCTGTCAATTTTAAATGGCAGGAAGCCCTGACCTAATTGAAGAAGTGGTACTGATTCTTTTCAACAGAAATGTTTTTACTTTCTCCAACTACATATGAGCCAAATGAGAAAAAATAGTGAGTGTTCTCATTAATTCAGTGTGGCGTTCTATCATGTACGAAATAAATTTGGGTGCGGGAGAAGAAGAGACAAGGAAAAATGATAAAATATCAAATACTCTTCAGCTGCAATCTAGAATAAAGTGGTCTTTCTAAATGTGTTTGCATGGCTCAGATATATACACTGAAAGTATATTTCAATGTGAACGTACTGTGAAACATGGCTATCAGTTTGCAACAATAAATGTCCAAGTTGCAGTTAAGCATGATTTCACCTACATTTATGTATATATATTTGGATATCCATGTGGAGTATTTACACTCACTAAACTAGCCCCCTTTTCTAATTTTCTCATATAAAATATAGACCATTTTGTCAGTGACCTATATGAGCACATCCAGAGGGCTAGACCTTCTTTTATAACTGGTATTGAAATAATAGCTTAGTTGGGACAGTAAAAGAACTGCGATGTATATAATGGTGTAATTTTTGTACCTTAACCTCGTCAATTTTGTCATCTGGGCTACCCAGAGAAATGATTTTTCCCAGGCTGGAAGGCTAGTTTGACATCTCAGTGTAGTGAGAGACATGGCAAGTATAGTAAAATAAAAATCAAATTAAAAAAAAATATTTGAGTCATAAATGGTTGTCACTCCAAAGAAACTTAGAGGTTGTTTGCCCCAACCATTTTGACAGATCACGAAAATTATTTAATTTTTTTTGTGATCTTTGCAGAAGTGGAACCAGGGTTAGCATGGCACAGTGAATGCTCATATGTGGATATATGTGTCTGAAGTCACTGACATCTAATAGCTGTGTGACCATTGGTACGTTACTAACTTTTATGAGCCTATTTTCTGAAGTTTTAAAAAGAAGTAATGTTACCCCATTAGTTGGTTGTGGCCTAGTATGGGAAAACATGTGTGAATCACACGGTCCTCTTGCATAATATCCAACAGGTATCCAGTGAATACCAGTTTCCTTTCTTTTTTATCTCAGCACAAATTCATTATTTTTCAAGCACTTTAGTATTCTCTATAGTATGTTCATGTAACTCATATGCTGATTATATTATTCACATTTTGCATAAGATTTAACGGAAACATAAAATTCTTAGTTATCAGACAAGATACCATGACAAGCTAGCTCCTACTCTCCTTAAATCCTAGGCCCATGTTTTTATTTCTAAGGGGTTCTGAGAACAGTAATGCTTTTCACTGCATCTGCCGTAAACATAGAATATATTACATATACTTCAAACCAGGATGATTTGAGAGAGTATGCTCCAAGATGGACCCAACCACAGCACATGTTTAAACCATAGCTACTAGAGTCAGCAATAGAATTCCCCAGAGGTACATTTTACATCATTTTTTCTATAAGGTTTAAGAAGACCCCAACCAGTACCCATCAGCAATAATAACGATATACATTAGAGAGACAGATTCTATTGAAAGTCATATAAGTAGGACAATATCCAAGTGTCTTCTGTGTCAATTTTCAGTTATCAGCCATTCATGTGTAAGTTCACCCATTTTCATTCCAAGGTGTTTCGTTTCACATTTGTTAAACCCATCAATCCAAGCAGGAAAATGCAGACTTATTCAGACTTAAGAGGGAAGATAATATGTTGGTAGTCAAAAGAAATTATATATTTTCCAATATCAAATAAAATATCAATAATCTCCAAAACTTTGAAGATGGGTTTTGGACTCTGTAGATAACACTGGCAACTTGAAGATTGTAATGTAAGGCAGGAGGGAGGTAAGAAAACAAACATTGTTTACTAAAATGTCACAACTGTAGGTTAGATATTTTAAAATGTTATATCCTATATGAATTGACTGAAGAAGCATTCTCCTTTCTATGGCTATGTTAAGGCATTCATGTATATGTGTTTCCTTCAGCAAACTTTAAGAGTGTGTGTGTGTGTGTGTGTGTGTGTGTGTGTGTGTGTACACATAGTATCTTTATAAACTTCTTTAAAACATTAGAATCCTTATTTATCTCTATTTTTTGTGTTTGTTAAGGTGGACATAATGAATATGCATTCAATCAATATCATTTGTTAATTGTTCAGCATGCAGAATGAAAAAATAAAGATCTGAGTTAGGGAATCTATTTAGAGAGATTACTTATCAGAAATAATAATAATAATAAAAAAATAAGCATGTTGGTACCAAGAAACTGCATTTAGTTTATGCAGAACCTTCTGGCATGGTTAGAATATGCCTCTTTTAGAATATTTGAGGATTTTGATGTGGCCTCGTTATCCTGTTGACCAGCTGCATTTTACATATTTGTTTGAAATTGTAAAACACAAAAAGTAACAGAAACATTAAAGCAGCATTTAAAAAAACATTCATCCTGTCCTGAATGGCTGTAGTATTTGTGGAATAGATATGAAACGGAAGGATTTACTAGAACAAAGATCAAGAATTAAGACACTAATGCCCCATCTGTTCAGTAGCTCGCGATTCTTGATGTTTACAATAATTGTGTTCCATGGAATGAAAGGAAAACAAGTTTGTGGATGTGAATGTGTTTTTTATTATAGTTGTTGATAAATATATTCAAATGTAACTAATGTCCTTATGTTAAATGCAGAAAATAGGACTAATTAGATTTTTTGCTGTAATTTACAACTAAAGAATCTCTTTCAACCTATCCCATTTCCAATTTTGATTATAATAACATTCAATTAGATTCTTACTAGAGGAAATATCACAACCTCCATTTTAATTACATATACGAGCTTGGGCATGGGTAGGGAGGAACTGAAAAGTTTTAAAGATGAGTGGTAATCACTTTTGAGTAATTGTATTCATGGAAATATAAGCCAATGCGAATGTTTGAAATCTGGACTTTCCCCCCATGAGAACTCGAGATTTGGCCCAGAAAGCTTTGCTCTAGTTGAGTAAAAAGATAACAACATGAGCAGTCGTACAGTCCAATGCCAACTTAACATAAAGACTCAAGATGACAAGCAACGGTATATTTACTTGTCCTACACTTCAACTGCTTATAAAGATGACAGCTCGTAATTGCCTTTGAAAGATGTAAGATGTGATTTTGAAAACAATTGAATAGGCTTACTGTTTGCCACTACTCACATTCAGTGTTAGAATTTCAACATAAAGTAGACCATTTTTTAAATTTCTTTTAAGGAGATGAGAAAATGAACTCCAAAATACCACTTCCTCCCCCCACAAAAAGAGATTATCTCCTGTTGAGTAGCTGTAATCTACCAGACACTGATATTTTCCTCACATAACCTTTGCAGTTGCATTGTCAAAGGATTGCTGTTTGCAGATAGAGAACCTAGGTTCAAAAAGAAGACGTTTTCTCAAAGAGACAGGGTTTATAAATCAGAATCTGGATTTCAACCCCGGCATAAATTTTGAGGCTTCAAAAAACTTACGATTGTAAGGCAGTGAAGGTAAATCCCTTCCACGTAGCCTGGGAAAATAACTGTCATGAAAGGCTGATGAAAATATTTCTCATCATAAAACTTGCACAATAACATGTGGTTCTTGAGAATGAAAAAATTTTAAATGCTTAATATAAGGAAGCAGAGTAACATATCTGGAGTCAGACATTTTCTTTTTCTGGCAAGTATTTACTGTCTGGCCACCTAACTTCTCTAAACTTCAGTTTCATTATTTGTAGTAGAGAATTAATAATTTCATTTTATGTAGAATATTAATGTGAATGCTTGCAAAGTAGTGAATACATTAAAACATTTTTATCAATTGACAATGGTGGTTATTATTAATACAATCTTTTCAAAGTAACAGTCTGTGAAAATATATAAGTTTTCCTAGAACATTTCTTAGCCTTTCAAATTTTGAAATAAAGTTTTTGTACATGGCACCTAATTAAGGTGAGGATTTACAGTTGAAGCAACTCACTCAGCCAAAATTTATCAAATATCTGATTGACCATTTTTTTTCATATAGTTATAGCCTGAAGCAAGAAAGTAGTGGCCTTTGCAAGGAAAGTGAATCCATTATTTCAGAGAAATTCAACTCAGCAGGTGGTAGGGCATGAGACATAAAATGCTTAAAGCTGAAGCAATGTCAAGACTCAACCATAACCCCAAACAGGAGGTGAAAAATTCTGTCTCCATGCAACTGCTTCTCAACTATTTTGCTATTAAGAAAATATATGCTTAGTAAAAATATAGGATGGCTTAATATTAAAATCAGATAAAAAGGAACACAAAATAAGTGGGATGAAAATGAAGGAATAAATGAAAGTTGAAGGAGAATTACCTACTTTGCTTTATCTCCTTTTTTTCTGACAATTGGAGTAGAGAGTGTGGAAGAAGGAAACAGTTCAGAAACACAAGAAGGGAGCATTGAAAGACAAGGCATTTCTTATGGTTTCAGCAAATTCTGAAATTGAAATCACCTTTACTCAACTAAAAAAGGGTCGGGAATAACTCTTGTGGAGATCTACTTTTTTACCATGCTTTCTTTATCTTTTATATATTTGTGTGGAAATATTTTAGCAGGGAAGATCATCCCATGATGAACCAAGTGAATCATATTGATGTTCTGAAATTCAAGTTAAACACAAACGTCATTATTAAATTGAAAGCCATACAAAACTTTTGTTTTACAATCCCTTAATAAACCGATTTAAGTTAAACAGTGTGTTTATACATCTTTTAAACTATCAACTTAGAATAAAACCAGAATGTAGAAGCAGAGTCTGAAAAGCAGGTTAAGTAGTCTGATGTTCTGTTTTCATCCTTCATTGTTAGTTCTGCGAACCATGTTAAAATATTATAGTTACTCTTTGGGTGACCTTGAGAGACTCCATACCTCTAGGAAAACTAGCTATTTCAGGAATTGAACTGTCCTAAGTTACTCTGACAGCCATATGTTTAAATCATGATTTCAGTGCCTGGAGAAATTTTTGTCAGGCTCCCAAGCAAGTCAGTGAATTCAGGAGAACTGCCCTGTGGCTTTGGAAGAACATGGTTGGGGAAGGTCAGTCAAGGTTCAAAAAGCCTTCGTCAAAGGCTTAGGGAGGCACAAACACAAGTCGTGTTCTCAGCCAGAGCAGCTCTGGCTCCTCTTATATGCTATGGAAGGCCCCATAAATTATGAAAAAAAAAAGTCCATTACAAAATGTGGCTTCTTCTCATTACAGTTCCTAAAATCAATGTGTAATTTGGCTTTGAACAATATATCAGAACAAAAAATAAAATAATAAAATCGAAAGTTCAATGGGCTAATACCTTCCTTGATAAGATCTTGCGAGGCACTGGGAAAATGTTGAGAAGAAAAAAGAGAAACACTTTAGAACTAAATTTGTTTAAACCTTACAGTTGCGTTTCTACTATAATACATGAGTACAGGTAGGAGAAAGTATGAGATTTGAAATCGTAGTCCCAGATTTTCTTATTGTTCTTTCTTTTGAAATACCATTCTTACTCTAAAGTTGCTAACATTCCTTATGTTTTGAAGCACATTGAGTAAGACATAAAAGTATAGTCTTCAGAGCTCTGCAGACCAAATATCATGAAAAAATAAATATTTGTATAAAATCGAAAAAAATGGCTTTTGAACACTATTAAGTAGATCTTTGGTCATGCCATTTTTATTTAAAGAGGCCTCAGTACCCATTCTTTGTTCAGATCATTATTTCTGTCTAGTTTCCAAATCCAAATCTGAGATTTCCTCATTTGACACCATCCTCTGTTAGAGGACACACCTGCTCACGCCTCTATTTGCACTTTATAATGCTCATTTGCATAATTCATATCTATATGTATTCCTGCCTTGGAATTTCCAGAATTAATGTCATACAAAATCTTCACAAATGTAATAAATAATTTACTCAAATTACTTTTAGACCCAGTTAGCTCAATTCAGATATCCCTCTGAAAGAGTAATTGTGAACAAAAACATAAATTTTTTTGAGAAAAAAATCTAGTCATAGTGATTGTTCTACCAGATGTAAAAATATACATGAAGAGACTATAATAAATAAACTCAATAATTCTGGTCCCAAAAGACTTGTATAGATATAAAAACAACGAAGAGCCCCCAAACAGATCTATGCATATGTGAGATCCTGAGATGCAAAAGAAATGAATGAGTGACACTAGGGTTCACATGAAACCCCAGAAGTCTGGCTCTAGGTTTACAGAGACAGATTTGTTATTATAATTATCACCCAGGAAGAGTTGAATTCTCAAAATTACTGAGATTTCATTCACTTCTCTTAGAAGTTGAGGAGGAAGTGGCAGCAGAGTGCTAGAAGCTCATACTCACTTTCTCTGTCGTCCTAATTACGTTGTCACCCAGGAATAATACTTCTTTTCAGAAATAAGACACCTAGTTTAGAATCTTAGGCATTGCTCCAAGTAATGTGCTTATAGGTTTGCTGTAAACTCAATAACAAGTGATTGAACAGTACAGGCTGTCAGTCAACTGAAAAGACATGGTTGAGTATGAAAGACTCTCTGGTGCCTATTATAAACGCCAGATCATGTTTTTAGTATTATCGGTGTGGAGACTTGCATCCACTTTTGTTTGTTTGTTTGTTTCAGGCAGAAATCATTGTAATACCCTAGGGAGCATCTGTTTCAGTATGTTAGTGTCACATTGATGGAATTCAGAGTTCTTTGCCTAGTTCTCTGTCTATAGATGTGGGAATTTGAATAACATAATTCTTACAGCCCTGTTGTTAAGTGAATCCCCTCTTATCCCTTGTGTTGAAGGATGTTTAAGTTTTGCTCTGTGGTTTGCCATGAGAGTTACATAAATAAACCGCCACAAATCCCTATCAGGCGTGATCTTTTCTCTCATTTGGAAGCTTGTGTTTTTTGGTATATTTTACACCCTGCGTAGCCTTAGCTAGGAGAATAACTTTTAAAACAGAGAGTAAATTTAAATGTTTCAAGTTTATTTATTTTCACCCCTAAGGGGAGGAAGTGAACCTCCAGGTCAAGAGAAAAGTATAATTTGCATCTTTGTAAAAAGAAAGACAGCATTTCTTCCCTATATGAATATACATTGCATTTTGGGTATCTGTTTTCTATGGGTTGAAAGCACAGGTTTCTGTCCAAAGGATGAAAAGATCAAGTTCAGTCTCCAATAAATATATGTGCAGGAATTTATCGAAACACTTCTAAGTTTAAAACTTTGATTATTGCATTATAGTCTTGAGTCCTGGTAGATGAGGTTAGCATCTTATTTCTCACCTAACTTAAGTAGTTTTGCATTTCAGAAAAGTAGGGAAGTGAAGGTTAAATGTGGTGCAGTAAAGTATGGCATGTGTCAGGCTCCAGACTCTGGTTTTAAAGAGGAGTACTTCCCTTCTGCTCTTGAGATCAAATGAGAGTAGAATTTGAAGATAGGGGCCAAATGTCCCATCCAGGATGGGCATGAGGACGACAGAGAGGTTTTATTCAAAACAAACTCAACAACATAAATGTCCAAATTGGGGTATAGCAGAGCAGTTTCAGGGAAACATGGGTCATGTCCTAGCTTGGCTAATTACTGAGCTGAGACAAGTTATTTGACCTTTCTAGATCTCTAATTATTCACCTGAAAATTAGGAATAAGAGCCACTTCATTTTTTTTTTCTTATGGAGCCTAAATTAGATAAATAAAGTGCTTCGCACAGTACCTGGTACATGATAAATGCATAATTAACATTTAAAAAATGGTAGTGATATTATTTCTATTCTTATTAATATTATCATTATTATAATAAATAATATTTTTTCCTCCCAGTGAGGTTAGAAATCAGTAATCCACAAGAAATTTCACTGTCGGTACCATTACTGAAGAAGACACTGATATTAAACCATTTTTATTTAACGAATAGCACTATGTTACTATAACTTGTTCCAAAAAAGCCACACATCAAGCAACACATGTCTCTCTGTACGATTTAGCATTTAATGGATGGATTCCAGATTCCTAAGAGATGTCCACGCATGAGCAGTCATACGCTTGAGATAATCCTATCTCGAAGAGGCCACTCTGTAGTCCCCCAAGTCATGGAAACACAAATGTTAGGTCAGTCAGAATGCACAATTACTTCTCCCCTTGGCGCCATGACTCATGCATAGGTGAAAATATGTTATTCTTGCATTTTGCAAATTGGTTGTGTCCCCATTCCCTTCTCTATGTCTTTTCGAATACTAAAGGCTGTGTCTCTTATTGCAGTAATTAAGCAAGAAAATTATTTCTTCATGTATCCTCCCATATATCCATATGCATAAGGCGGAAGACCTTACTGAACATTTTCAAAAACTTGACAGCTCAGGTATTAATGCCTAGGCTTCTACTGGACTAAAAACAGCCCTCCCCTAATCCTGCCCCTACCGATGTAGATATCGCATTCCATAGCATAACAGGCACCTTTCCCACTCCAAAGTACTGGAGTCTTGCTGATTAGGGATATTCTGATTATTACCAATACCAATAATAATGATTCCCAGAGGGAATTCTCCTCAGTGCAATTATGCTTTAACTTACCCTGCTGGGCTTAATATTTCTAAGTGCTTCCAAGGATAGCCCGCCCTCCAGTCTCATTGGAGAGCACTTGACTACCTCCTCTTTGCTGTCTTTAGGAAGATAGCCCTGAGCAATAACAGCAGCAATGAAGCTCTGTAGGAGGCTGCCCTCAGGGGAGTGGGTGGAGTAGAGAATACTGATTGTGGAGCTGGGAAACGCAGGTTTTCTTATCATATTAGACTGTAAGCTCCCTGAGAGCCAGGAGTACTCAGAGCAAGGAAATGAATTGAACAAGTCTTATATAAGGTAGAATCTAGAAGAGCAAAATAGACATTGGGGTGAAATGTGAGTAAAAGAAGGACTTGTTGGGAGATAATTTGCTATTATAATCTAGCATCTCTGCCCATTTTATGAGCAGAGACAATGGTTACTTTATTCCCGATTTTTTTTTGTCAAGGATGTTTCTGTAGGAAACAACCATAGCAGATAGAGATCGTGTCTCTCTTCAGAGAAAGAGCAGGGCTTCTTATAGCCTTGGGAGACAGAGATAGCATTTCCCTCTGGGACAAAGGGTGTGCATGCTTCTCCTAGTAAGAGACATGGGTTCCCCAAGTTCAGACTTATGATGCACCTGGCCTGTGATTCACCGCACTCCGTCTGTAGATGTCATCTGGCACTCTGGATGTTGCCCTGTGGAAATCGGGGTATGAGGCACTGACAGAAACACGATACTCATTGTTAGGCCTTGGGTAATCAAGTCCTCTGTCTTTGATCCAGGAGTCATGTCTTCCAGTGCCCATGAAGCTGCCGCAGAGTAAAGCATTAGTTTGCAAGCAGGGGAAAGTATTAGACGCTTCGTAGTTTTTGACAGAACGTAGAGGAATAAAGATACAGCATATAAAAAAACTCTAGAGAAGTAAAACGGCAAACAAGCCTGTGAGTCCCTTCCTTCCTGTTTAATAAAGGTGTACTTAGCATTCATTCATGTATTGAGCAACTTCTGTTAGGGTCCGGAGTCAACCCCTCCTCAAGTGAACAGAAGTCACACGATAATGCAAGTCACACAGCGAGGTTTATTTCCAGCTAGCTGGGGTCCGAGTATCTGCCCGACGCAGCGGGTTTCAACAAGGACCCCAAACACTTAAAACTCAGGGTTTATATAGCATTTTCAAGGCACACAGTAATTAAACTGCAGGACTTACATAGCTTTAAGGAGTATATGATAAACTGCAGGACTTACACAGCTTCAAAGAGTATAAGATAAGCTACAGGGCTGCTTGTCTCCTTGCTGTCACTGCCCACATCTTGGAATTTACAGTCAGGTTGTGTTTACACTTAGGTTGTTTTTCAAGCCAGGGGCCGTTAACCCTGACCTTAAGATAGCAGTTCTCATGCTAACAGTCTCTTACATTTCCCCCCTGTTTGTTGTTCATAATGAGCAATCTTGCTCATGTGCGGGCCAGCTGTAGAGGTCTTCAGGGGCGGCCACTTCATCGTTGGGCGAGGCAGGGGCTTGGTGTTTCCCCGAGGTCAGGAGAGCTGTAGCTTCAGAGGGTTATTAGGGTGTCGCCGTACGGTCCACTCCCCAGCTTGTCTGCTCCAGCTGGTTGGCTTGGCGTACCTGAGAGTGATGGACCCAAGGTCCGATGTCGTCAACCTTTAAGGCAGTGGGGGTAACCAGAATAACTATATAAGGACCTTTTCACCTTTTGTCCAGTGTCCGGGACCTGTGTCTCCTCACCCATACCCAATCCCCTGGAACGATGCCATGTTCCGGGTTTGGTGCATCTTTAATTTTATATGGTGAGTTCCAGACCCGGAACATGGCATAGGGTCAGAGGGCACCCAGTCCCCGCCAGTCTCGATGGCCAGTTTGGACAAGGTCTCCTTTAGAGTCCAATTTATTCTCTCTACCTGCCCTGAGCTCTGGGGATTATATTCACAATGTAACTTCCAATTGGTCCCTATCGCTCGGGCCAGTCCCTGTAGGACATTACTGATGAAAGCTGGGCCGTTGTCGGAGCCTAAAACCTCGGGGACTTCATATCTGGGAATAATTTCCTCTAGCAACGCCTTAGCAACAACCTGGGCAGTCTCCTGTTTCGTGGGGAAGGCTTCCACCCAGCCTGAAAATGTGTCAACCATGACTAGTAAGTACGTGTACCCACACCTCCCAGGCTTTACCTCAGTAAAATCCACCTCCCAACTCCGTCCCGGCGCACCGTCCTGGCACTCTCCCCCGTACCCTTGTACCTGTATGCAGGGGCCCCTTCCTACTGGGTTTCATAGCCTGGCACCCAAGGCACTGATCCACAATCTTCTGGATCTGAGCTGTTTGTCGGGGGAACCGGAGGGGGGCAGACTCAAGAATCCTTAGTAATTTCCTCTTTCCTAAGTGAGTGGCTTGGTGCAGGTTGGAGAGGAGAAACAGTCCTAGCTGTGCCGGCAGTATCAATCTTCCCTCTGCATCCCGATGCCACCCATGCTGATCAGACTCCGGGCAGTGGTGGCTCTGGATCCATCGCAGGTCTTCCGGAGTGTAGTCAGGTCGCGGGGGCAGGCGCGGGAGCTCGGGTGCGAGCAGGGCGAGTGCCAAAGCTGATGATGAAGCTACTGCCGCTACTTTGGCGGCTTTATCCACTCACCGGTTTCCTTTAGCTTCCGGGGTCCGGGCAGACTGGTGCCCGGGGACATGGACAACAGCAACTGCCCAGGGCATTTGCACGGTTATCAGCAGTCTTTGTACCTCAGGGAGATTGCACAGGACCTTTCCTTCCGCTGTAACAAAGCCTCTCTCCCGGTAGATAGCACCGTGCACATGAACAGTGCCGAAAGCATAGCGGCTATCGGTGTAGACAGTCACTCGTCTCCCTTCAGCTCGCTCAGTGCCTCTGCCAACGCGATCAGCTCGGCCTTCTGGGCTGAGGTCCCCGGGGGAAGCGGGGCGCTCCAAATGATGTTCCCACCTTGGTCTACTACTGCTGTGCCCGCCCTCCGCACACCGTCTATAATGAAGCTGCTTTCATCAGTGTACCATACCAACTCACTGTTGGGTAGTGCGGTGTCCTGGAGGTCGGGGCGCACCTGGGTGACTCTTGCCATGACCTCTTGGCAATCATGCAGGGGGGGGGGGCTTCCAGATCCGGGGTCGGCAGTAGAGTGGCTGGATTCAGAGCGGTGGTTTCAGCGAAGATGATCCGAGGCTCGTCTAGCAAGAGACCTTGGTAAAGGGTTAGTCGGACATTGGTTATCCACTTACCAGGGGGATATTTCAGGACCCCCTCGATCGCCTGGGGGGTCACCACCTTCAAATGTTGTCCAAAAGTGAGTTTATCTGCATCTTTTACCATTAGGGCTATTGTCGCAATGATCCTTAGGCACGGGGGCCATCCTGCTGCAACTGGATTTAGCTTCTTGGATAAATAGGCAACCGGACGTTTCCAGGGCCCCAGACGCTGCATTAGCACCCCTTTCGCTATCCCCCTCCTCTCATCAACAAAGAGAGTGAAGGGCTTCAGGGGGTCTGGCAATGCCAGGGCCAGGGCTCTTAAGAGAGCTGCCTTGAGTTCCTCATAGGCCTTCTGTTGGTCTGGCCCCCAGGCCCAGGGGCCTTATCCTTGGTTGCCTCATACAGAGGTTTTGTTATTTCAGCATACCCCAGAATCCACAGCCGGCAGTAGCCTGTCGTTCCTAAAAACTCTCGGACCTCTCCAGCGGAGGTAGGAACCGGAAGTCTAAGAATAGTCTCTTTCATGGCCTCTGTCAGCCATCTGGTTCTCTCTTTCAGCTTATATCCCAGGTAGGTGACTGTTTGCCTGCATATTTGAGCCTTCTTTGCACTGGCCCGATAACCCAACCGCCCCAGCTCCTGGAGGAGGTCTCCAGGGCCTGTCGGCACTCGGCTTCGGAGGGGGCCGCCAGAAGTGTCATCTACATACTGCAGGAGCGCAACTGAATCATGGCTCCGGCGGAACGAGTCCAAATCCTGATTCAGGGCTTCATTAAACAGAGTAGGAGAGGTTTTGAGCCTTGCGGTAGTCTAGTCCAGGTCAACTGCCCGGGGGTTCCTGTATTGCCATCATGCCATTCGAAGGCAAAATATGTTGGCTGCTGGGTGCCAGGGCTATGCTAAAAAATGCATCCTTCAGGTCTAAGGTAGTGTACCAAACATGTGAAGGGGGTAAGTGACTTAGCAAGGTATAAGGGCTGGGGACCGTGGGGTGGATGTCTTCGACCCTCTTATTTACTTCCCTTAGATCCTGGACTGGCCTATAATCTTCCCCCCCCCCTCCGTTTGTTAACGGGGAGAAGCGGGGTGTTCCAGGTAGAGTGGCAGGGTTTTAGTATCCCAGCTTCCAGTATTCAAAACTGAGTACTGAGCTCCTGTGTCTACCATGAATCCCACCGGCTCCCCCTCCACATACACGGTTACCCAAGACTCGGGGAGGGGATCCGAGTCCCCTCCCCCCTAGTCACTGTCTATTCCCGCCAGCAGAACCCGTGTGCCTTGCCTGGTCTGGCCTTGGCGCTTGGGGCACTCCCTCTTTCAATGTCCATATTTTTTTTAGTTTGCACACTGCCCCCTATCCAGTCGGGCCGCGGTCTCCACGGTTGGGCTGGTCCAGCTGGACCTGGTCCCGCCCCAACTGTGCCTTGCACGCCTGCCAATAAGATCTTAGCCATCTCCCTCTGCTGCCTCCTGTTTTCCCTACTCTGATGCTCTCTGTCTTCCTTCCTGATTCTTTCTCCTGATACGATCCTCCCTCTCTTCGGGAGTCTCTCAAGTGTTGAAGACTCTCTCCGCTACTTTCATCAAATCCCTAATAGTCATCTCTCCCAGTCCCTCCTGCTTATATAATTTTTTTCTAATATTTGGGGCAGCCTGGTTTATAAAAGACATAATTACAGCCGACTGGTTCTCCTCTGCCAGGGGGTCCAACGGGGTGTACTGTCTAAATGCATTATAGAGGCGTTCTAAAAACACGGCCGGGCTTTCATTTTCCCCTTGCATCACAGCTTTTACCTTGGCAAAATTGGTGGGGCGGCATGCCGCCACTCGGAGACCTGCCATAAGAGTCTGGCGGTAGACTCGGAGATGCTCCCTACCTTCTGCATCCCCAAAGTCCCAATCCGGTCTATTCAAGAGAAAGCGCTCGACAATCAGGTTTGGTAAGGCTGTAGGCCGCACCTTGTCACCAGGGACATTTTTTTCTAGCCTCGGTGAGGATCCGGTCGCGCTCCTCGGTGGTGAATAAGGTCTTAAGAAACTGCTGGCAATTATCCCAAGATGGGACTGCGTATGCATGACAGACTTAAACAAATCAGTTAGACTTTTGGGTTCTCAGAAAAGAGGGATTTGGGGCCTTCCAGTTATACAAATCACTACTCGAAAAAAAAAAAAAAAGGCCAATACTGATAGGGTCGCTCCCCATCTCTCCCAGTTCCTCCTAGTGCTCGCACAGTGAGGGTTGGCGCCCCAACGGAGGTGGAGGAAGAAGGCTGCTCCTCCTCCGGGGTTTCTCCCGCTTTCTACGGGGCTTCAATCCTCTCGCTGGTCCCTGGGCTGGGGCAGGGGGAGGGGGAAGGAGAGGAAGAGGGGGGAGGCGGTCGAATGCGGAGACGCAGGAAGGTCAGCCGCCTCTGGCTGATGCGGCGTTTCAGGCACATAAGGAGGGGGAATCTGCCTGCACCGGGAGGAGGCTCGGGCAGCCCCGGCGTAGGGCACAGTGGAGTAAGCAGACGCGGGAGGGGCAGCCGCCTCAGGCTGGAGCGGCGCCACAGGCGCGTAGGGAGGGGGAGTCCCTTCAAAATCTAGGTCTATCAGGGAGGGATATTGGTCCGGATGGCGCCGATTAACAATATCTCGGACCTTGTTAATAATGCCTAGGGAAAAAGTCCCCTGGGGAGGCCAGCCCACATTAAAAGTGGGCCATTCTGCAGAGCAGAAGGTGTCAAACTTACCTTTCTTCACTTCCATGCCATTGTTACGAGCCTTGGCGCGGATTTCAGGAAAGTGGCTCAGGAGCAGAGTCTTAGGTGTTACCTGAGCCTGTCCCATAATAGTCACAAAGAGAAACCAAGAAAAGGCAAAGGAAAGGACGAAAGACACAGTACCAGCAAATACACAACTTCGCACAGGACTTTTCAACACCCACTCATCAAATCAACCACACCACATCCACAGGCGCCGTTTCAATCACACCAGTCACACCACACTCAGGATCCTTACCCAGGGGGGCTCGTCCAAACGGCGTCCACTGCGGACGTCGCTGAGCCACCTTCTCGTCGGGGACGTCTCCCACGACTTCCAGTAATGGAGCCTCCAGGGTCGTAACCCGCTCCTTCCTTCCCGTGAGAATTCTCAATTGGGACCGGGCAGAGACCTGTTTCAGTCTCTCCGGCCGAGGGCCTGTTTCAGCCCTTCCCTGATGACCGGGCAGAGACCTGTTTCAGTCTCTCCGGCCGAGGGCCTGTTTCAGCCCTTCCCTGATGACCGGGCAGAGACCTGTTTCAGTCTCTCCGGCCGAGGGCCTGTTTCAGCCCTTCCCTGATTGGAGGTGGCCAAACCTCCTGCCGCGGTTCCAGAATAAACCTCGGTATCGGGAGTCGTCTGTTCCCCTGAGGTAGGGTCTTAAGATCCCGGACGAGCCCCCAAATGTTAGGGTCCGGAGTCAACCCCTCCTCAAGTGAACAGAAGTCACACGATAATGCAAGTCACACAGCGAGGTTTATTTCCAGCTAGCTGGGGTCCGAGTATCTGCCCGACGCAGCGGGTTTCAACAAGGACCCCAAACACTTAAAACTCAGGGTTTATATAGCATTTTCAAGGCACACAGTAATTAAACTGCAGGACTTACATAGCTTTAAGGAGTATATGATAAACTGCAGGACTTACACAGCTTCAAAGAGTATAAGATAAGCTACAGGGCTGCTTGTCTCCTTGCTGTCACTGCCCACATCTTGGAATTTACAGTCAGGTTGTGTTTACACTTAGGTTGTTTTTCAAGCCAGGGGCCGTTAACCCTGACCTTAAGATAGCAGTTCTCATGCTAACAGTCTCTTACACTTCCAGGTGGTAAGTGTTCCAGGTATCAGGAATACAGTACGATGACCGACAATCCCCCTCCATCTTGCCTCACAGCTGCTCATGAGCAGAGACAAATATAAATAGGTGAACAAATACATTTTTAAGTCTTAGATGGTTATGAATATTGTACAATTAAATGAAAAGGATAATGTAATTAGAAACAGCTTCTTTAATTAAAGTGGTCAGGGAAGACATTCCTAAAGTGATAACATATGGTGCGAGGTCTGCCATGTACAAGTTTGGGGAAAGAACATTTCAGGAGAACAGAGAAAAGGAGAAGGAGAGAAAGAGAGGAAGAGAGTGAAAGGGAAGGAGGGAAAAGGAGAGAGAAAGGGAAAGGAAGGGAGGAAGGGAAGGAAAGAGGAAAGGAACAGAGAGAGAGAGAGACAGAGACAGAGAGAGAGAGAGAGAGAGAATGAGTAGAACATTGAGGCTTGAACGAGAAATAAAAGCGGTGTTGCTGGAACATAATGAGTGAGAGGAAAAGTGATACTGGATAAATTTAGCAATCTGTGCAGGAGCCAGATCATGTTGGAAATTATAGGCTACAGTAGGCAATCACATGGGATAGAAGTGAAATTGGCTCACTTTCTTCATTTTAAAAAAGACACAAAGTTTATTGATGCCATGCATATTCTGAAAATAAGGAATACATTTGCACTGTGGAATGGCTTTCTAGAAAAGAATGAGAAAAACCTGCCTTTACCTAGAAACTTTTTGAGAACAGAACTATTAATGAGTATATGTGCAATTAAGTATACTTTTACTACTAAAACACTAATACTACTACTGAAAATAATATAAGGATAAAGACAGGGAGGAGGAAAAAGAAGACAAGAAGAAAAACAACACATTTTGGAGACACTCACGTGCCAAGAACAATGTTCATTGCTGTACATACCTTTTCTAAGCTTCACCATTACTCCGCAAAATGCTCTGATGCTCCTTTCAGAGATGGAAAGTCAGGTGCAGAGAGGTCAAGTTGTCTGCCTGAGATTCTCCACCTAGCTTTGCCTGACCTTGGATTTGATCCCTGCAACTATCTGGCTCCAGAGTCAGGATCTTTGCAGAGTGTGCTGGCTGTCTTCTAGTGCATCATCTTTACCCTGCAGATGTTCCTTTCCTTTTAAAGCAGGCAGCTTTGTCTTCAGTTGACAGAGAATTGTAGTATCTTAACAGAGATTGTTAGGTTCAGTCATGGGACAAAATGATCAGTGGTTTTTATTTGCATTGTTTGCAAAGCCTGGCTCTATACAGCCACTGAAATACAACATGTAATATTTTTTTCGTCCAGTGGTTGCCATAGCAGACAACAGATGTACAACATCTATACAATAAGATGGGCAGAAGTGCCTAACTCAATCACCTAGCATAAGAATATAGCTGACCCATGCTTTACTCAAGGTGCTTCTAGGAGTTGGTCCTTTGGAAGAAAAATTACGAGTTTCTGGGAAATATCTGTAAAGAGAAATGCTTGTTATCATCCTGAAGAAAATACTTCATAAATGCACCAAGTCAAAGGGAACATAAAAAAATTATCTGAACTAAAAAGGTAAGTTTTGATCTAATATAATAATATAGTATCAAAACCGAGGGGATCTGAAATTCAGCCCTTGGGTAGTTAGTAACTAATGACATGTTACACTGGGGAAAAAAAAACGTCTAAAAGAGATTGTCTAGACTGGTGTTCCCCCAACTGTGTTTCTAGAAATACTAATGTTTTTTTGAAGTTAATATTTCATAGTTTGAAAAACTAGTAGAATTTATTTACCCATATCATGTATTTCTTAGTAACAGAACCCTGTATAGTTTTATTTGGGGAAAGAGTATAACCATGTTAATATGTGTATTAAAACCAGGAATATATAAATAAATGTATATATTCCCCAGCCTGTATTTCATTGAAGAAATCAATGACATGCAAGGCAAATTTTAGATTGTGCTATGAGAAGAGTTCTTTAGAGAAGACTCTAAGTAAGTTTGGAGGGGACCCATTTTGTCACTTCCCTGTTTGACTTTTCTGTTTGGTAGTTAAGTGTGGATGGCTGGAGTTCTAGTAGTTCACAATCTTGAGACATTGGATTTTTTTTTTTTTTTTTTTTTTAGGATAAAACTCACAAAGTTAGCATAACCAAGCTGTTTTGTTTCAGTCTCAGCCTGTCAGTAACCAGTGTTGTGGCTGGACCTGCCCTTACCGTTTTTATTATGATTTCAATATGCCCCCAGCAATAATCATCAGGAAACTAAAAAAGAAAATAAAGGTTTATTCCTTACAAGTTCTGGAAACCACATGCCACCCCTGGGGCCACACAGGAAGGCTGAGGGGAGAAAGAGAGTGTGCACATGGGCCTGAGGTTCTGCTTTTATTGGGGTGCAGGGTGGGGAGTGATGGTTTCAAACATTCACCCTTTATGGGTGAAATTAAAACCTAGGAGTGGGAATTTATAGGAAAGGAAAACAAAAATAAGTGGCCCAAATGGTCAGTTATTGAAGTCAACCAACATCTTTAAAACAGAAGTAGGGTTGTGTGGAGGCTTCCACAGTCTGGTTCTTTCCCTAGTCAAGTGACTGGCCTCGTGTGCATGCCAGACAGCCATCTTTAAAGTAGGTGCCTCTCTGAAGTGACTGCTTACATCAGGCACATACATCGTGACAGGAAAAGTCAAGTGTCAACACTTACACTACAAACACCTGTAGATGAAACTTCAGTTTTCTTTGTGGCATTACCACCTCAGCCCTGGTGTACCCACATCTAACTTGATTTTGGTGAGCATACAAAAATCTAATGTGTTTAAGCCACTATAACCAGATCTGTGTTACTTACTAGCAATTAGATGCAATTCCCGATATACCCCGTATATCCCACATTTCTCGTAAAGATTTGCAGGAGCATTTCCTGAAATTAAAGATCCTGAAACTGTCACAAATAATAGATATTAAGTAAAACAACTGTTAAGGAATTACCATGTGCCAGACACTGTACAAAATGCTGAGGATGTGGGAAAAATAAAAGAATAATTGACTCTCATGGAAGTCTTTCCAAAAGGTGCTCAGTTAAGTTTTAAAGGATGAATAGGAGTTTTCTAAATAGAGAAGAAATGCAAACACAAGACAGGTAGAAATGTAATAAATGAAAAGAGAGAGTAATGTGATGTTTCCCAAGAGCTTCAGTATCTTTGATACAACTGGAGAATAAAAATGAGTTGCTCTTTTTGGTAAATATATGGTCCTTGGTGGAATTACACATTTGAACAGGCAGACAAAGGTGAAATTATGAAAGGTGTTTTATGTCAATCTAAGGAATTTAGGCATTATACTCTAGGCAGTATGGCACTATTAAGCGATTTTAGGCGAGGAGAAACAAGATCCAATGTGTTATTGAATGACTTCTCTGGCATCAACATGGAGAATGTATAAAGAAGGCTGAATATGGAAGTGGGGCATGAAACCAGATGTAAGAAAGCCAAATTGGAGTCTATTAGAATGGTCCAGAACAGATAGCACGAGGCACAAACCACTAGTAACTAGTTACAGTAGTAACTTTGTTGACTGACTAGTAAAAGACCACAAGTACTTATTCATAGAACAATGCCAATGACCAACAGTCATAGGAGATAAAGGAATGCTGACTCTTATACAAGAGAAAGCCCATATTTGAGGCAACTGATTCCACGAATTAAAATTTAAAAAACAAACAAAACCCCAAACTTCCCATTCTCCTTTTTTTTAAACACAAAAATCACAACCGTTTTCAGCTTGCTCCATGCTAAAAATGGTTATGATTTCTTTGCCACTTTGCAGACCTGTCACTGTCCCAGGATGAGAGCACAGAGCCTACTCATCTCTTCATGTCTATAATCAAGGAGGCTTCCATTCTCGTAGGGGTCACCATTCCTGGGATTGAGGAGATGCTGTGGCATTGAGCACTCTGCACACAGACAGCACTGTAACTGAATCCAGGGCCATTTTCACTGAAATAGTACTGTTTACGCTAAAGAACCGATGACCACAGCATCAATAAAAGCCTGTGTAGTCTCTGTTTCAGAAGAAATCATCATTTCCATGGGAACATAAAAATAATGACACCGTTAGGATCTCTTATCTCCAAAATTAAAACAAATGTATATAGCCAGCTTCATAAGTTCTTGTACCAACCTCTTATCCACCAAATCCTGAGGTTATCCTGAGCTTTTGAACAATCCCACCTCTGAAGTATAGTGTTTACTTTGCAGCCTTTTTGGAAGAGCTGTAAACGTTTCTGAATGAGCTTTCTAGCTGAGGAGCTACATTTTTATCAGGGTCTTCCTCTTGGGGCAGTGAATTATCTACTTTCTTATAATGGTAGCTTTGCTGTCATTTGTATTCAATCCACAACTCTCATTAACTCCACCCTACCAACTATATTTCTGGGAGAAAGGCATCAGTGAATGAAGAATTAGAACTCAAGTTCTCCATGATGTATTTGCCCACCATCTATATTACTTTACGAGGACACTTCTCTTGACTTTATTCCTTTAGGAATCTTTTTTTTTTTTTCCAAATGCATGAAATGCATCACCTCATACAAGAGAATGTATCCAAAAACCACTACTCAGGAGGATTTTTGGCAGAAGGCACCACTTTATGCTTTATGGCTGAGGCTAAGTGTACAAATTGAGGGAAAAATTGATGGTGTTGCATACACATGGCTTAATAAATATTTTAATTAGAATATAATTAAGTAGCTTAGAAATATATTACATGAAAGTAGCCTACTTATAGAAAAGTATATTTTGTTTATTTATATTTGGATTCCACCTAGTTCCCAAAGAGAATTTGGAGTGGCTGGCGCTGTATACTACCTCTGCTTTATTATCATTGCTCTGCTAAAAGTTTTACTTATGTCCTAGGGCACAAAACCAAAAGAATAGGACATTATTGCATAGGATAGAACTGTTTCTTTTACTCCAATTAAATCCCTTAAAAAGAAAAATTTCCATAAGAGCAATAGGTTCAATGAGACAAAAAGGCAGTAATAGATAGTTTGGGAATTAGGAAGAGAAAGAGCCATGAAGCTTAGTCTTTGTTTTTCACAAATGGAAATGAAACCACTGAGATAAAAATCATGGAACTGAAATTTTAAAACATTTATGAAACAAAACTTTTCAAAGATTATAGGCATTTCCTCATGTATAGAAAACATCCTGGCTACAACCCTATAAAATTGGTAAGAATCAGGAAAATCACAAAATATGGAGATGAATGAGTTTATGGAATGATGATTCTTAGAGAGCATTTAATCCATTGCCTGGAGTTCACAGTTAGGAAACAAAAATCTCAGAACAGTTAAGCAACTTTTCCAATGTCACACAGTAACAGAGGCTAACAGGCCTTCTGAACCCTACTTCAAAATGATTGACGTGCTCTCAGGCAGCTAATTCTAGGGGGAAGTCCTGGGTAGTACTCTCCCTTCCACAAAGTGGACAGGTGTGTTTATGAACATTTACTTTCTGAAGTTTTGATAGAAGGTGCATTCCTGATTGTAAAAAAAAAAAAAAAAAAAAAAAAAATCTTGAAAAAAGGAAACAGCTAAAGAAACGACATTTGAACCAATGTCAGAGATCAAAGACTGAAAGTTCATCTGTTCAGAAATTAAATGTGACATAATTTAAATCAGATTTTAAAAACTAGATAGAACACTTCATGTAATTCTTTTAAGGAAGGCTGACATGAGAACACACTATTTTCAAATAATAAAAAAAGGTCTTCATTATATTTAGTTGAGGCCCCACCAGTTAAAAGATTAAAGAATCTTCCTTAGGTTTCTAGAAGTACTTAGTAACCCAGTTTCATCAGATCCCATTATATTACAGCAGCGTTCATGTTTGAGAGCTCTTAGATGTAAACGTTTAGCTTTAGGGAAAAAGAAGAGTCAATGTAGTGAAGGGGAAGTATTCTCCTTTTTGGAGTTTTACCTTTAGTAATTAAATTAATCAAATAGGTATTTTTCACTTTCCTTCCATAAGCTACGTATTTAGAGACAATTCAGATATAAATTGCTCTCAGAATCATGCTAATTGGTTCTCTGGTAATTCAAGAGATAACTTCTTGATGAAGGTAATGATAAGCTTTCAAGAATATATAAGGAAATTCAATTTTTAAGAGCAGTTTTACTCAAATTTTTTTTCAAGTTATAAATAAAAAGAATGGAAGCATTAGAAGGATTCCTTAAAGGGATAGTAATGCTGATATTCACTGTCTCTAATCTTCAAGGTAAAGGGAGGGAAACTTCCAGATCGCAACTTTGTAAATAGAGTAAGAATCACAGTTGTCTCCGACAATAGGATGAAGCTCTGTGTCCCACTTAGCTCCACAGTTCTGGTTTTCCCCAAATGTAAAGACTGCGCAGTTGCTCACATTCCATTAGTCCATGCAAAAGAGAAACATCATTTTCTACCTCCATGCTTCACAAGAAATGTTTAAAATTTTTAGAGCAGAGAAGTAGAAATGGTCCTAGAAGCTAGGAACCTGGCCATCTCGGTTGGTTGCCCCATCTGCCTAATTCTTTGTTGCAGAATCTCCATTTGTTTGGGTGTTCCCCTTCACATGACTCAAAAGCAAATAGAGGGGGCAAACTATGATGGGTGTCATACCCCTTGGCAGTCACTGATCAGACATGAGTGTGTGACCCAGTCCTGAGCAAAGGAGCAGACAGGTAGACCTATCAATGTGGCTTCAAGAGGAGAAATATCCCACTTTTTCACTAGATATGACCATAGGACACCAAGAAACTGCTGCAAACATTAGGTCCGTTTAAATTTCACTTGGTATTCGATATATCATTCATTAGTCCATCAAATACTAAGGTCCTACCACGTTTATCCCACTGTTTTAGGTGCAGGATTTATAGGTGGGACCAAAAAACCATAGATCCTGCTCACAAATATCTAGATACTAGTGGAATCACATAATCACATCAGATCTGTGATTGGTTTTCTGAAGTCATGAATTTATTTCAACATTATTTTGATCTTTGTTACTTTTAGGTATTCCAGTGGCCTTGTGAAAGAGAGGAGGGAATCTGCAGAGGAAATGGTAACATTCAACAGATAATAAATATATCCACTGAAGGCTCTTCTCTACGGCAAATGTACCCTTTCCTAATTTCTAGGATCTTGAGTCTAGAAGGTATGTTGTATTCCATGATTATTGCCAAGTTTATAAATAGAGTTGTTTTTTGTAAGCTTTTCCAAGTACGTTGACAAATATGTTCTAGTTTGTCAGAGCTGACGGTAGTCTGTTAGTGCACGGCCTCAAGTTATAAACACTGGATTCTTTTCCTTCCAGCACCCAGTTCTTTGAATTTCAAAGGTCAGTGCCATTCTTAATAAAAGAATAAAGACCCCAAAACCCTTATAAATTGTTGTGGAGGCCCTCAGTTGGAACGTTATTTTTAAAGTGCTTAAATTGAAACAATAAAGAAGGTGGTAACCATGGTATATTGAGACATTTCTCTCAAGTTCAATTTTTTAAACAATAATACTTTTTATTGGCTCTAATTTGTCCTTTATTCTATATTATATCTGCCATAAATAATAGACTTCCAAAACCACAAAGAAAAAATATTAACGTTATTAACAATGTTTGCCATCTCACTAAGGATCGATGGTTTGCTTCCTTTTGTTTTTCAGGTTGTGATACTTTTTGCAACTGGTATTTGACAAAATAATAATAATAATTGTCCTGATTTCATTCTTACTGCATAATCTGAATTTATTTTATTTCCACATGTATAGTAGTTATTCAGAATATCTGCATATTTGAAAAGTAAAATTCAACTTAGAACATAATCATTCAATGGCTAAACTGTCTCAAACCCAGTGCCACTACATGCATGAAACATAAAACAAATGAAAAGTAAACCCTCAACAGGAGACTCATTTTGGTAATAAATAAATAGAAATTCAATTTAAAAAATCATTAATATATTCATAAATAAGTGGTGGAGAAAATTTAGAGAAAAATATGACTGCCTTCAATTAAGGAGGTACCAGGGATGGCTTTCAAGAGAAGATGACAACAACTGAGGTTTTTAAGATTGAATAGGAGTTTATCAGAACAAAAAGTAAAAGTTCCGAACGGTGTGAAAACATAGGAAAAAAATCATAGATTGCGATGAATATATTTATTACTGCCTCAGCACAAGTGTGTGTGTGTGTGTGTGTGTGCGCGCGCGCGCGCGCGCGCACGAGCATATTTGTATGTGTGTTATGGATGAGTGGGGGTTGCTTATAAAGGTAAAAATTGGAAGGGATGTGGGGTATAGATCATGAGGAACTTTAAATGCTTGAATTTTTTCCTACAAAATAAAGGAAAATGGGGAGCTGGTAAAAAAAGTTAGATGGCGAATCACATGGTCATGGAAAAATATTAAATAAAACAATAGTTAGCAATTGAATAGTGTTCCAAACTAAAATGCATCTTAACAATGAAAATATATGAATTATTGTGTACACCGAATATTTTGCTTATGAAATTATGTCTAGTCACATGTTCCATTCATATCGGGTTGCCGTCTGTGGGGTACACCCTATTTTGTGAGATTGGTCGCTCACGCTGCTGGAGAGGGCAGATGACTGGACAGAGAGAGAGAGGGAGACATCATCGGGCATTCAGAGACTCGGGATTCTATCATCAACTTCACTGTCACCATGTTCCTAGCATTATGCAAAATACTTTTTCCCCCCATCCTGCACATCCCTCCAAAGGCCGCAACATGTGGGGCGTTTGCAGGTGTATGTGCGTGCATGTGCACTTTGCCCATTCCTGGTTCATTGTCCAGTTCATTCAGAAATTCAGATCAGATCATGTCACTCCTCTAACTTAAAACCTTCAGTGGCTTCCTACTACAATTAGAATTAAATCTGATTCCTTTACATAACCAACAGGACCCTGTAGAATCTAGAGCTTGCTAACTTTTCCAGTTTCATTTCAAACACTCATTGTCACTCTCTAATTTCCAACCAGTTTGGCTTTGTTCAGTTTCTAGAATAATCCGTGCTCTTTTCTGACATATGGGCCTTTAAACTCACTGATTCTTTTGTACAAGATGTCCTTTCTATTAGCAGAGTGACTCCTTTATATACTTCATATTATAGATTAAATGCCACTAGGCTCAGAAAGGCAATTCCATACGGTACAAAGTAATATTATATCATGCTGCTCTCCATGACCATGGTGACATTAACTGTGGGAAGCAAGATAGAAACAGTTGGCACAATGGGATGCCCACAGGGTTTGGACTCAAATCTGTAGTTAAAATTTCAATTGTAAAACTTACAAGCTGTGTGTGTTTGGATAAGTTCCTTAAAAATCTCTTAGCCTCATCCATTCGATCGTGCATTCACAGATTCATTCACTCATCCAGGCACTGTTCTGGACACTGAGGATTAAGCAGTGACCAAGACAACACCTCTGTGTCTGTGAAACTTTGACTGATAATGGGACATACAAATTATAAATATATGTTAGAGTGTCAGGAGTGATGAGTGATATGGCTTGGGTGGAGCCTCTTTTCCAGTTTGATTAAGAAATCTTTTGTAGGAAATGGCGTGGGTTTTTTTTTGTTTTTTTTTTTACTTTACATTTTTGTGTAAAGTGAAATTAATCACAGAAGATAGACACTGAGACCATTTTACAGAGGTGCTGTTCTGGGAATTAAGTTAAGGGAAAAGCATGCAGCATAGTCTGTGAAACCTAATCATTATTCAGGAAATGAATATTCCTTTCCTGCTGCTCCCATCTCCCGTCATACTCCCTGAGATGAAGGAGGCCTGGGAAAGAGATAAAATCGTACTGATGTTGGCCAGCACTGTTATTTCTTGCAATCTCATACTCTCTCACACTCTGTGTGCATCTACACATGGCATGTTGTAAGTCTCGCTGAAATATACTAAGGAAAAAAGGTGTTTCTTTTCAAATATTTGCCCACATTTCTAATAGCATCTTGGTTGGTAGTTCTACAGTTAGAATTGCCCAGTAAATGTCATGTAAAAAGGGGAAGGGGACTTAATTCAAACCAATTTTAGTGTGAGTCTGTGATTCATCATTTGCTGGCTATGTGACCTTTGTTTAAGTTGCCTCTTCTTTTTGAAATTTCCATTGCTCACCTATAAGATGACAATACAGTTTTAATCATGAAGTTGCCTTTAATGTGCTGACAATGACATATCACTGCATTAAGCATGTTCCATGTGCTAATATATATTCTTCACCTCCTGGTACATGTGTATTATTATTATTCCCCTTTTACAGATGAGGGATCTGATGTACAGACAAGTCACCTGACCAAAGTCACATCACTGGTGAGTATAAGAAATGATATTTGCAACTTGTCTACATTTAATATGAGTGAAAAAATAACGTTTGTTCTTACAAGCTATTGATGTTTTGGTGGTGTTCATCACGACACACACAGCTGTTGTGTTGTTGGAGCTGTTACTGTACTCAGGAATTATGGCACTAATGAGGGAGCTATCATGTGAGCATTTCTCACATGTATTTTATTTAACATATTTAGTGTAACAATTACTATATATAGGCAATGTTCTGAGAACTTCATAACTATTAACTCATTGAATTTTCATGTCAGCACCATTAGATAAGTACCATTTACTATGGTACCATGGACTAAGATATTATGAGGTAATGTTTCCACTTAACAGCTAAGAAGACTGAGGCACAGATAGGAAAATCAGGTTGCCCAAAGTCACATAGCTATCATGTGGCAGAACCGGGCTTGTAAGCTAGGGAACTTGAGTATGTGCTCCTGTGCTGTGAAGCTGCTCGTATGTTTGATGCTATGCTCCCTGAATCTCAGACTAATTCCTCGCAGAATTCATGTGGCTAATTGCTGAATGTTAGACACGTGGTATTGATCTTCTGCAGAGCTGAACCTCAGACAGACTGACTATCTCTCCAGAGAACCACCATGAGCTCTGTCCCTTGTTTCCCTGAAAATAAGACCTAGCCGGACAATCAGCTCTAATGTGTCTTTTGGAGCAAAAATTAATATAAGACCTGATTTATAGTATAGTATAGTATAGTATAGTATAGTATAGTATAGTATACTTGGTCTTATAGTAAAATAAGACTGGGTCTTATATTAATTTTTGCTCCAAAAGACGCATTAGAGCTGATTGTCTGGCTAGGTCTTATTTTCGGGGGAACACCATACGTACCCATTCGGCTCTCCATTAATTCTTTCCTTGAGTAAAGAGGATGTTATATAGTATTTCTTTTTTTCTTCATCCAGGATGTTTACTATGTCTTCCCATCTATTCAGTTTATTAGGCTTTGTGAGTTCAAAACGTATGGATGACTAAAATTTCGAATGGTGCTACTTTATGTTTTTTCGTAATATAAACACTGTTCTCAACTCTTGTTCCTGAAAAATACAAACCCGGTTGCCCCCTTCATCTGCAGTAGTACATACTCTCTGTTTCAGAGATCAGAAAGGAGAATATATTTGCTTGGAGTCAGTGATAATCTCTAAGGGAGAAATATTATTCACATGATTTCCATTCTTGTGGCTCTGTTCTCCACACTGTATCGCTGTGTGAATAAAAAATGAGAGACAACAAAACTATCTTCGCAATATGTATAGGGGTGACTATTAAGAAACAAGCTGAAGCAGGATTTAGAGAACAGTGGATGACAGTGAAGGAAGATGGCAGGTGCATGGGGTAAAGAGAACCCTGCATGTGCCCTGTTGCACATTCTGTGCCTAGTCTGCAGAGTAGGTGCTCAAAAACACTTGTTGGATGAATTAATGAGGCAGGTAATTGACATAATGACTAGAAAGAAAAACTGACAGTAGGAATGGATATTATTTGTATTGAGCTGGTGAAATTTTGCCCTAAAATCCTTGTGCCTATGGAACATAAGCATTCAGCTCCTCCAATGTGGGCAGATGTAAATTCAAGAATCAGTGGCCGTTTATTTGAATGCTTCAGAATTTGGACTTTTTTCTTCATTTTCTTTGAAAAGATGGTGTAAATGACTGAATTTAAAATTTAAAAAATGATTTACTTTTATGAATTTGTTTTTTTTCTATTTTAAATAAATAGTATTTATATAAAATGAGTTTTCCCCCAATAGAGCCACCCCTTTGGGGAGGAAAGTACGGGTGAAATCAGAAATGGAACTTCCATTGAGGCCATATACTTTCTAATATATGCTCACCTGAGAAAAATATTTCTAACTATTTTGTCACAGTAGACTTAAAGGATTTAAAGAAATTCCTAGTTTTTGTCCTCTTTTCTGTTTTAGATGTTTTCAGTTAATGACGGAAATTGAGTAAACTCTATTATAATTTCTTTTGTATCCTTTTGAAACATGAGGAAAATTTCCTCTTTTGTTAATGGGAAAATGTTTTGAAAGCAGTATCCTCTAAGTTAAAATATACCTTGAAAAAATGAAATTTTGAAAAATTTCAGAAACTGATGCCAAATCAATGATAAATTGTTCAGTTTAAAGTTAATGCAGCCTACTTAATTTTTAAATAATTGTCTAAATGTGGAATTATAATATTGTACGAATTTAGACATTTATCTATGGTTATTGTTTCTATTGAGGCCTTACTATTTGTAGTTTACTAATATAAATCTAAGTTGTGTATAGTTATATGTATCTGTTGTTAAAAATGTCTTGCATTAAAAGCATTCACTCTTCATATTTATATAGATTCCTAATATGTGTAAGTCAGTGTTTTAGGTGCTGGTTATTATCAGTAAAAAAGCAGCTAAAAATCTCTGCCAATATGGAGCCTTCATCCCAGTGGAAGGGGAGCAAATAACCAATATGAAAATTACATAATTTGTTAGAAGGTGTTAAGTGCTAGAGATAAAAATAAAGCAAGGAAGGGGGATAGGAAGTGTAGATGGAGGTGCCATTTTAAATAGAAGGACCGTAGAAGACCTCACTGAGCAGGTGCTGCCTGAGCAACATCGTGAGGAAGTGAGGGAAAAAGTCCTGTGGTGGTGGAGGATGTGCTCCACAGAAGGAACACGAGGCGGAGTTCTGACACACCGTGCCTCGTGTGTGAAAGATGCCAGGCAGGCTGATGAGGAATAAGTGCCTGGAAAAATAATTTTAAAGAGTATTTACAAATAAGAAAAAAGTCTTTCTCTGAAAATTCTCACACATTGCATAAATCTAAAATGAATAAAGCATCTGTCTATCCACAACTTTTAAATCAGAATACCACAGGAACAGAGATCAGTTGCTTTCTAATTATAACCACTAATTAAGACGCAGAGCTTGGATTAAGTCTGAGGAACCTATATTCAAGACAAAGACAAAGACTTTAAATGAGATCAAGGACCGACAAGTTTTTTTTGTTTGTTGTGTTTTTTTTTTCCTCCAGCTTTTCTCTCCCTCCCCTCATATTGCATATAATAATGTGTCTCTGTATGAACCTACATAGACACTAGCCACAGAAATCCTATTTGATTCCATATTTTTTCTTGACACTGCTCCAAAGATAGTATCCCCACTTGAAAAATAAAGCAGACCATTATGATGCTATCCATACAACACAAGCAAGCAGAAAACCCATTAGTCTGAGTTGCCCAGATAACTTAGCCAGTTCATTGTCTCAGCGTTTTGTGTTTTTTTTGCTCACTGTAAAATTGAACAAAGTTAGATCTCCATGCCGTCTCTCTTCTTCTTCTCCTTATAATAACACTATAACAATGAACTACTTATGTGTAATCCAAGTTATCAAAAATACCTGGGGAGATCACCAGATCACCTCTTCTATTAAGACCAGAGTTCAAGCCTCTCTGGGAACCTCTCAGGGGAACGTCCTTTCTTGCTAACTCTGGAATGCACACCCCTCTCACTTTTTCTTTATTTCCTTCCAGTTGTGATCTCTCAGGAAGGACATCCAAGCCTATTGTCTGAAAGTTTATTCAGAATGAAATGATGAAGAAGAGCTTCAGATAGCTTCTTTCCTAAGAGTATACAATTTAACAAATGGTCAAAGGCTCAAGGTTAGATACAAAATTCCTTGGTTACTAGAGAACAGATTGGAAAGAAGTTCACAGGGTAGAAGCCATTTTCTAGTCAGCTGTGAAGCAGGCTGATTTCCCCACTTTGTTATTTTCTGTCTAAAACAAGCCAAGTCCCTGGATAAAAGAAACAACAGTTATTAAACCCAATCCCATGCTCTTTCATATGTCTTATATCACAGACACTTAAACAAGGGAGCAGAGAATGCCAGCATCTCCTATGAAAGACATAGATACTATATATATAGATAGATAGATAGATAGATAGATAGATAGATAGATACTATATATATAAATATAAATATAAAATATGTGTATTATACATGATACATATATACATTATATATGTATTACATTTATATTATATGTAATATATATTAGATATATATTTGAATCTATCATGTGATACAATAGCATTAAAACATTTAAAATTAGGTATTTCAAAATCGTGTATCTGATAAGGGTTAATATCCAAAATATATAAAGAACTCATAGAACTAAACATGAAAATAACAATCTAATTTAAAAGTAGGCAGAGGACCTCGATAGCCATTTCTCCAAAGAAGACATCCAGATGCCCAAAGACATACGAAAAGATGCGCAACATCGCTAATCATCAGGGAAATGCGAATCTTCATACATGTTAGAATGGTGATTATTAAAGAAAAAAAATGACAAGTGTTGGTGATAATACGGAGGAAAGAGAACTGTCATACACTTTCGGTAGGAATGTAACTTGGTACGTTGTGAAAGGCAATATGGAGGTTTCTCAAAAATTAATTGAGGACTTTTTAATCCCACAGTCCCACTTCTGATATTTTTCCAAAGAAATTGAAATCAGGATCTTGAAGAGATACCTGTACCCCCATGTCCATTGCAGTATTATTCACAATAGTGAGAGATGGAAACAACCTAAATGTCCATCAGTGGATGAATGGATAAGGAAAATGTGTATACATACAAGTGGACATTATTCTGCCTTAAAAAATGAAGGCAATCCTGTCATTGACACAACATGGATGGACCTGGAAGACATTATACTAAATAAAATAAGCCAGACAAAGAAGGAGAAATACTGCATAATATCACTTACACATGGAATCTAAAATAGTCAAACATAGAAGCAGAGAACAGAATTGTGGGTGCCAGGGACTGGGGGAAGAGAGAAAGAGGAGGTATTGGTCAAAGGGTACAAAGCTTAAGTTATGCAAAATAATTAAATTCTGGAGATCTACTGTACAACAAAGGACTTCTGATTAACAATATTGTATACGAAAATTTTCCTAAGTGGGTAAACCTTATGGTGTCTTCTTACCACCAAAGGAAACAAAGAAAAACCGAAGGGGCCAAGAGGAAACTTTTGGAAGTCATGGATAAGTTTATGGCATTGATGGTGATGGTGGTTTCTTGGATGTATACTTATCTCCAAAGTGATCAGGTTCTATAAATTAAATATTTACAGCTCTTTGTATGTTAGTCGCACCTCAGTGAAGCAGTTAAAATTATATTGTTTACAATTTAAATTTCACAATTTGGGAACATGATCCTTTTAAATGCTATGTCATCCATGTTATTGTTTTGCTTTTGCCCTCAACAGAGAACAAAATGTGTGTGTTAAATAGGAACATTTTTTTAAACACATAAATCTCTCAAAGGGGAAGCATAATCTTACTATCAAATAGTTTCTCTCCTGCTTCTGTGGCACTATCTGGAGAGGTGCACTGATGCTAAGGTCAAGAAGCACGTGTGTGCTATTGTCTGTGAACTTGTCCCCAAGGGGGTAATTTAGAGGACACTCAGCCTGGTGAACATGGCACACAGATGTCCTGTTTTCTTAGGCTGTTGCAACATTTAAATGCACTTGGCAGTCGAAGCACACACAGTTTCTTTCTGAAGAAAGTTTTCTGCTGAAGGGTATGCTGTGCTTTCCACTAAAACATAAATCCATTGGCTTTTTGTTAAACCTCCTATGCAATGGAATCAAAGCAATCATCAATGGATATGGTTCACTGGAAACTGTAAACCGGCTTCTCCACTGCAAGGAAAATGGATTAAGCAATGCAGGGTGTTTTGCACGCTCTGCCTACACACAACATCTCTCTATGTAAGGGACATTTTTACTATAGTGCTTCTTGTTGCACCTGCCAACTCCCTCTCATCTCCTGAAAACACAGATTCCCATTCCACATCGAAGAATGAGTAATGCTTCTAAATGCCCAGCATATGTTTGTAATAATTGATATTTCATTCTCTGCTGCCAGGTCTGCACAAATGGAGTGCTTTCCGTTGAAGGCCCAGGAATGTGCTTTTGTCCCTTTGGTATCCTGCCCAGATTTAGTCTGCCTGCAATCAACACAGGACTAATGAAATCCAAGTACATCAGAGACAGCGTCTCAAAAACACAGGGGCACCAGAGGCTTGCACTATGTAGCAGAGATATCAGAGTTTTCTTGAGGAAGGTAAAATGTGATTCAGAAAATTTTGGGGGGTAAAGATAAAAACATTGGGACAAAGCACCTTGTTTTTTCCCAGGAGTCAGATCTGTATTAATAGGGATGACATAGCATGACATTTAGACTCCAAACCTATCACACCTGTAAACGTCCTTTATTTAAATTAGTTATTCTTATTTAGTGTCATAAATTCTATCTGCTCTGTACCAAAGCTATCACCACCAATATATTTTACCTCAGAATTAGGTTTAATCACTAATGCTTTAATTAAATGCTTCATCTACCCTTTCCACATATCTTTGAAAAATTGTTTAATTATAAATACAGGTACCTCTTTATTTAAGTAGTTTTACCATGATTAAGACTATCTACCTCAATGACAAAAGAGAATAAAGGGGAGATGAGAAAGTAAAAATGACCTTAAAAGTAATATGAAGGCTGGTATATGAAAAGTCAAGTCTCTTTCAAATATTGGGAGTTTGGGGGAGGGGAAATATTTATGGTCACGTGAATCTCATCTATTATTTTATTAACGTACCTTTATTAATTTGCATAATTTTTAACCAGTTATTTAACTTGCATATTCTTGACTGCAAAATATAAATTATAAACATTTTAAAACAGAAACTAATATCTTCTTCTGGGTAATTCTAAAAAGTGCACAGTTAATGCTCAACTAATTATTGTGCATTATTGATTAATTGATTGATAAATTATTTGCACTTTTCTACTCCCTATGCTTTTTTTACCTTACCTGTCTCTTCGCATCCTCACACCTTCACATAGTAATATTTTTTCCCCAATCAGGGAAAGAATAGCCTACAGAAGACACACCCAAAATGCCATCAATTGAAAATCAAAGTGTCGATTTCTCATTCCTCGTTGTCATCTCCAGTTGTCACCCCTCGGAAGTTAAAAAGCACTCATTGGCAAAGATAGTGGACAGAAACAAGAGCAGCACAGACATGATATGTTAGGTTTTTTTTTGTTTTTTGTTTCAATGTTTGCTCATCCCTTAGTGGAACACGCATATATTTTTATCTGACTACCACTGAGACTCTTCCAAGCTACACTATCTCAAGGGCTTGCCTCTGTACCAGGTTCAAGGTTTACAAATAGAGGCTCTCAGAAATAAAACCATTTGGGCACACAAATGTTTTAACTTAAATACTGCTGAGTAATAACAAAGAAATGTCTGAAAAATAAATAATGAGAATAATCCCATTTACAGTAGCATCAAAAATAAAATACTTAGGAATAAATTTAACTAAAAAGATGAAAGATTTCCATGTATCCCCCAAAATAACACCTAGCCAGACCGTCAGCTCTAATGCATCTCTTGGAGCAAAAATTAATATAAGACCTGGTCTTATTTTAATATAATATAAGACCGAGTCTTACATAATATAAGACAGTGTCTTATATTAATTATTGCTCCAAAAGATGTGTTAGAGCTGATGGTCTGGCTAGGTCTTATTTTCGGGGAAACACGGTTGTTCACTGAAAACTATCAGACTTTGATGAAAGAAATTGAAGACACAAATAAATGGAAACATATCTCATGATTATGAATTAGAAGTATTAATATTGTAAAAATGTCCATAATATCCAAAGCCATCTATAGATTCAATACAACCCTTTCAAAATTCCAGTGGCATTTTTCACAGAAATAGAAAAACACAAGTTTAAAATTCATATAGAACAACTGAGATCCCCTAATAAGCTAAGCAATTCTATGAAAAAAGGAACAAAGCTGGAGGCATTACACTTTTTCATTTCAACCTTTATTACAAACCTATAGTAATCAAAACAACATGGCACTGGCATAAAAATACACACATAGCCCAATGAAGCAAAATAGCCCAGAAACGCATCCTTGCATTAGAGTCAAATAACATTTGACAAGAGAGCCAGACTACTTAATGGTGAGAAGACAGTCTCTTTTATAAGTGCTGCTGGGAAAACTGGGTGATCACATGCTGAAGAATGAACTTTAGACTCCTGTGCTACAGCACGCAGAAATAATTAACTTGAAATGCATTAATGACTTAAAGATAAAACCTGAAATTATAAAACTCCTAGAAGAAAACAAACAAAAAAAGGCTCCTTGACATTGGCCTTGGCAGTGACTTTCTGGATATGACACAAAAAGCACAAGCAACAACAGTAAAAATCAGGAATGGGACTGCATCAAACTTCTGCACAGCAAACGAAACAAATCAACACAATGAAAACGCAACCTACAGCACAAGAGAAGATATTTGAAAACTGTCTATCTGATAACTGGTTAATAATCAAAATATATAAGGAACTCACACAACTCCATAGTAAAAACAAACAAGAATAAAAACAAATAATCGTATTAAAAACGGGCAGAGGACCCAAGTGGACATTTTTCAAAGAAGACATGTCGATGGCCAATAGGTATATAAAAAGATGCTCAACATCACTAATCATCAGGGAAATAGAAATCAAAGCCATAATGAGATATCACCTCATACCCGGTAGAATGACTATTATCAAAAAATTAAAAAAATTAATACGTGTTGATGAGGGTGTGGAGAAAGGGCATAGACTTCTGGTAGGAATGTAAATCAGTCCATCCACTACTGTTTTCCACTATGGAAAATAGTATGGGAATTTCTTATAAATTAAAAATGAAATTGCTATATGATCCAGCAATCTTACTTCTGGATATATATCCAAAGGAAATGAAATCAGTGCTCAAGGAGATATCTGCCCTCCCATGTTCATTGCAGAATTATTTACAACCACCCAGATATGTAAACAGCCTAAGTGACCAACTATAGATGAATGGATAAAGAACTGAGTCAGTTGCCTCCTCCCTTTCTCTATCACCTTCATGGCTAAAGTTCTTCCCAGTCACAGAAATCCGTCTGTATCCCCCTCTCATCCTCCTGATGAGTTGAAAAGGGAACCAGCAGTGACATAGCAAGGCCATGTTGAGGCACTTTGCCCTTTATCACAAGGAGTGGAACACAGCAGGGAATTGTAGCAGTGTCAGATAGGAAATCTGCAAATTACTTCTAAGTAGAGCATTCAATTTGGAAAAGGTGCAGCACGTGCTTCAGACATTTGCAACAGAAATAAATGCCACCGCCCCATTGTCATGGCAACCATCATGACATTCTGGTATGAATTCAGGTCTGTCTCAGGCATTCCATAGAGATTTGTGCCATGCCCAAAAAGGTGTGTAGCTCATCCTAGCCGGTCTTCCTGCTACTGGTAATTTAGCGACATTTTATTTGTCTCTTCAACTGGTACCATCAACTTCTAAATGATGGTCGATTAAGAGGAAGACAAAAAAAAAAAAAAAAAAGCACCCATCATATCTGTTTCATGAGTTCGATACCTGGGAAAAGCTATCCGTCAATGTTTTTATCTGCTACAGAGAGCACATTGAACGGGGATAACGGCAAGTTCTATCACTGTGAAGCATCAACATTCCCAGTTCCACTCCACATTAAGTGATCTTCAGTGCTCCGCTGTGTCACCTTCCAAGAGGTCATTCAGAACTCCAGTATCCTTCCATCTTGTGAATCGACTGCCCTCTGTGGCTGTTAAGTCCTCTCATTCAACCACTAGATGAAAAAAAAAAGCATGGAGGACCTCTTGACGGAAGTATTTTATGGAGCAGTGCGGGAGAGGAGCATATTAGTTTCTACTCACACCCCACATTCAATGAGCTACAACCCAGCCATATGGCCACACAGAGCTAATGGAACACTTGGGAAATAAAGTATAACTGTAAGTACAGGAAATACAAGAAACAGATTTGGAAAACAGCTAAGTAGTCACTACCATGTACATTACTTCCTTAATTAATCTTAAAATTTGGGGATAAAATGGTAAATTTTATGTTATGAATATTTCACCACTACCACAGCAAAATATTGTGGAATAGGATCTTCAGAAACAGTGAATTTCTGATTTTTTGAAGTTTACTAAGAAATACTCTTTGATGGTCCCGCTCTCATTGTTGAAAGTGACATTCAGTTAGTTCATTTTCCTGTCTTATTTAGCATAACATTGTTTGCAACTTCTGGCATCCAAATTGAGGGTCCAGAGGCTGATTAAAACTTTTAATCAGGAAGTAATCATTATCCAATATTAAAATGGGGAAGTTGTAAAATATTTAATTCTGGGAATTTATACTAGATTATATAATGCTACATGAACAGAACTTGTAATTGTGTTACATTTAGTAAAGATAGTTGCCAGTAATTTTTTTAGTTAATATTAGTTCTCTATTAACATTGAACATTAAAAGATCACTAACTTGGGAACATTGAAAACTTTAGGTAGTTAGGATTCAGTTCAAGGACATCTCACTTTCCTACCTTTCGTAACACAGTATTGACCACCAGACTTACGTGTGCGGGAAGGTGAGAAATAATTAGATTTTCTTTTCTGCACTGTGATACCAGAGACTTTTCCTTGAAAACAACTTAAAGTTATACTAATTATGAGTGGCTCTTGTATGTTTTTTTCTCAACATCCATCATTTCATTTATTTATTTTTCCAGCAAATATTTATTGAGTGCCTATTACACTTAGGCACTGTATTAGACTGTGAGAACACAGAGATCAACAAACAGATGAATCCCTGACCTTGTGGATTTTGTATTCTATAGAGGCAGAAGAATATTACACACGGGAAAATAGTTTATTAACAACTACACAATATTTATTACAAAGAACACAGCCTGTCGTGAACGTGCAGCCTTGGTAGCCAGCAACAGCTAGTTGCGAGGAGACAGAAAGTGGAGCATTTCAGGCACCGTTGGAAGAAAAACTCTAGTTGGGAAGAAGTGTAGCAACAATAGAAAAACACCGTGAGGGAGAAGGAAAGGCACATGACATAATAACGGCAGGGGTTAGGTAAGGCCAGATTAAGCACAGTTTCAAAACTGTAAGGGTTTTGGACTTGCTCCTGAGAGCAGTGTGGAACCATTAAAATTTTGGAACAGGACATCAGTTATAATTTGGAAAGAAGACTCTGGTTGTTCTTTAGATAATATAAGAGAAGGATACCAGCTAGGAGGCTGTCACTTTTCTCCTGGTAAAAATAACCAAAAAAAAAATAAATGCTGAATGTTCACTAGCAAGGAAACAAGTTTAAAAAAAAGTAGGGAGAGAATATGAGGGGGTAATAGGTCTGTAATTACAGAAAATGTAGGAAGCACATATGGAAAAGCAGAGGAAACAGGTGAATGAGGACAAATATAAGGGGATTGTTAGCTTTCTCCCTTATCAATCTGCTTTTTAAAACCAACTATGTGGTCAAGACCTTTAAATTTATTTCCCTGTTCTCTGCTAAATGACATAAATGGAGGACAGAATAAACCAGTTTCCATGGTTCTAATAACCTCCCCAGTCTGGTGATCCCCATATCCACCCACTCAGATGCACTTTATTGTATCCAGCATCTACCAGAAATGGCTCTAGGTCCTGGTGACAGAGTGATGAAGACAGACCGGGTTTCCCCACTCATAAATTCTGTCGTCCAGGGGGTTTCAGACAGTTTCATCTGACTATGATGTCTTTCTACATTTGTTTTTTTTTGTTCTATTTTTTTTATTTTCCTATCGAAATGCCTTTCTACATGGTATTCTGGGCCACAACCATGGCATTTGATATTTTTAAAAGGGCACATGTTGGGATCCATCCGATGCTTTAGATTGGGCATATTCACTGTGCTGCAAATTGAAATCCAGAATGTGTGTGCTTGAATTAGGAAAACGCATCACATAAACTAAATATACTATAAAAGAATGCTTGATTTCAACGATATGAAATTTTAAAAGTATGTAGCTACATTATTAAATCTACATACTTTCACTTTTGTCATTTTTAGATCCAAGCATTCAGTCCCCAGACTCTAGTCTATTTTTCATCACTAGATGTCCATTTACTGCCTTTATCTTACTGCCTTTAACTGTAAAAAAACTTCATCTGTAAACTCTCCATCCTCAGAGACTTTGCTAACCTGTAACTTCATTTCACTATGAAATCTCTTTTATCTACCTACTATATAGTGTTCATGTCACTATCACGTTCTTGAGACAGTAATCTATATTTCCAAGTCTAATTCTCACCTACCATTCTTTAGCTAGTCCACCACGATCTGCCGTATACATTTACAAAAGCACTTGAAATGGCTCAGGTCAACAGTGACCCCCAATTACAAAATATACTGGGCAATTTTAACTCTTACTTTACTTGATATCCCTGTTATGCTTGCCAGAGTTGGCTACTGCCTCTCTTTGGAACTTCTGAAATATTTATTCTCTTTTTCAGTGGCCCTGAGTCCTTAGAAATGCTGAATTTTCAGTCTCCTTTGGTAACTCCTTTCTCCTGTATGATTCTTAAAACAGTCACTGTTCTTCGGGGTTCCATTTTATACCCTATGTTCTTCCTTACCCTTTATACTCTCTCCAGGTTATATTTTCAAATATGATTTATGATCTATTTATTTGCTTCTGACTCTCAACGTTTTATCATCGGTTTCCACTTCTCTACAGAGTTCTGTGTTCATACACATCGATTCATATTCTTTAATCACTTCAAACTTACTCAAGCCCAAATTGACCCTCACTGGTTCTGCATTATATCTTCAGATCCACCATCTATTAATAAATCCACTAAACACACACACACACACACAAAAACACTCAGTTTCTGTTTCTCAAAATCCACATCTAATGGGCCAGTAAACATCACTGATTCTATCTCCTAAATATCACCAAATCTCTTCACTGCTCTCCAGATCCTCAGGATTATCAGCATCTCTTCATCTTTCCTGGATCATTCCAACAGCCTCTAATTTGCCCTAACTTTCAGTGGCTTGTTCTTGCTTTCAAGATAAAACCCAAACTATTTGAAATAGCAGAGACACTTCACCATCTGGTGAAATGTATCTCTTCTTTCTCTTCTCTAGCTACAAGCTGAACCAGTTTGTGTTTGCTTTGTAATCAGCGTATTAGTATTAATATCAGATAAAGTACTTTTCCCTGTGAAGGCCTCATTGCTTGACTTTTGTGGCAGAGTTAGCTGTTCTCTTTCTTGGCACCCGTAGCTCTTCGTGCATTCTTCTTTCAGAGCACTTATAACATTGCGTTATCATAGGTTGTTTCCATGTCTGTCTATCACCTTGTGATTTGGGGGTGTGCAAAAAACATTTTATGCATGTTTGTGTCCTTAGGACGTAACACAGCCTAGGCTTACAATAGATGTCTAATATTGATTGAGAATGAAAAATATAGATGAACAAATACACAACTTAATTAAAAATGTCGGGAGTTATATTGATGGTCTGTGGTCTAATATTCTGTGCTATTAAAATTTCAAGAGAATTCTGATTCTGTCGTTGGCCTAGATGATTACAAATTTGAAAGCAACTCCAAATTAAGGAATATATTCTGAATTAATTGCAGATTTCAATACTTCAAGGATTAATAAGCCACTCCTCTGTTATTTAGAAATCCTGTCTTAGAACTTTATAGGAACAGTCTACTAGATAAGGTCATTAGCCCTAGGCTAGGGATAATTGATGAGAAGGAAATGATAGTTGTCATTGTTTTTTTTTGGGTTTTTCTTTTCGTTTTTTTCCCCAGTTGCTGAGAGTACAAGTAAGCACAGACTTTTGTAAACACAATTTGGCAGTATATTTCAATAACCTTTAAAAAGTTCATGCCAATCAATCCAGTAATATCTAGTAATCTTTCCTTAGGACTCAATCAGAGTACATAGAGATGTTTAGGTAAAAAGATATTTGCCACAATGGTATTGTGTCTGCAAGTCTGATGGCTGAGACTTGGGGGGCAAGTAAATAAAGACGGTGAATTGCTAAGAGAGAATATTGTACAGTCATTTAAATTAATGTTTTTAAGGGGAGTGGGGTAAGTGATATAAATAAGCAACCAGAAATGTAAGATCTTTAAAAAATACAGAGTGAGATCCCATGTCTGTGTTTTAAGAAATGTATATAGTAGAGAGTATTTGAAATATATACATGGAAAATAGATTGGAGGAAGATATACCAGAATACACACACACACACACACACACACACACATATATGTATATGTATACATATATATATAATGATTCCATGTTATAAAGATAATCATGAGTTATCTTCAACCATATATTGATTATATAATATGAAAAAATAGCCAATAAATAAGTGATGGCACTAAATCTGCTTTGTGCCTGCCTACTTCCCCATAATTTCTTCTCAGAAATCTATAACCCCCTTCTGAAAGGTAAGCATGTTACATGATCCTGAGCCACAATTTGCCCTAGATTTAGCGTATGCATTGGGTAGCTAGTTACTTATTGCCTGACCAGAAAACAGGAGCTTGGCAGATGAGATATTTCACTCGGCATTTTAAAAATAGGTGAACAAAGGTATTAATCAGCATTTGGAACCAAAGTACAAGTGTTATACCGTGTTTCCCCGAAAATAAGACCTAGCTGGACCATCAGCTCTAATGCGTCTTTTGGAGCTAAAATTAATATAAGACCCTGTCTTATTTTACTACAATATAAGGCCAGGTCTTTAATATAATATAATATAATATAATAATTAATATAATACTGGGTCTTATATTAATTTTTGTTCCAAAAGACACATTAGAACTGATTGTCCAGCTAGGTCTTTTTTTGGGGGAAACATGGTAATAAAGAAAGAGGCAGTGGAACCCAAGGGGGTGGATGGAAACTAGAGCTCTGATATACTCAAATTAAGAGCACAAAGAGGAAGAAGCAATGATTTGACATTGAGAGAGAATTTGATTGCAAGACTAACAGCACTGAACGACCCATCATTCATCTCCTGAGAAAGACGGAGAGAGCTGGTCATTCTGATGTTTTTTTCTGTTTCTCTGATTCCCTGCTGTATTGTGATCTCTGGTCCCTTAATCCTCATAAAATACATGTCTCATTATAATGCATTCCTTCTCCCTTCTTCCTTGAGGTAACTTGTATTTACTGTTCCTTGTAACCAAAGAAATCCTAAATAAAACGAGGCTTTGCAGTTCATATAGCAAGATAAAGGACTACTAGTTGTTAAAAGATGGAATGATTCCTTGCTTGTGTGGACATTGCTGTTAACTTCGTTTGTCACATAGGACTTAAGCTCTTCCTTCTTGCAGTTACAAGACTCTACAATACAGCAATTTCCTTATCGTCATCCCCAGCGGGGCCAAGGTCCATGCCATTTTTTACTGCTTTTTATTTTCTTCATTTGTTTGTTCAATCATCATATACTTGCCCAGCGCCCACTTTTCCAGCACTGTGCTGGGCTCTGGGGATACAGTGATCAATAAAATAAACATTGTTTCTGGTCTGTGGCATTTGCAGTCCATGGCAGGGAAGTACATTCTAGGGTCACTCATTTAGTTAATTGGAAAATTAGATATTCTTTAAATGTCTCATAACCAATTCATTTTTTTTTTAATCTAAAATGAATTACTGGGAATAGATTTTGGTCTCAATTGTGTCTTTATGACTTTTGAATAAAGTATTTTGCCACTCTCGTTTTCGTTTTTGTCGCTGCTGGAGAGTTTCCAGTTTGCTGTTCATGAGAGTGAGAGACACATGGTGCGTGCAACTTCATTCACACTGTTTTGATGCTACGTGCAAAGATCACAGGGCCAGCCATATAGTGCTGTTCTCTACGGTAGCTTCACGTTTTAAAATGTACATAGTCTAGGATTGTGTTTTTTGTTTGGTTGTTTTTAGCTTTATTTAAAAAGTTTTCATTCAGGTCTCATCTAAATGTAGGAGGCACAGTAAATTTAAAAAGTGATTCATACCACTAAGGCACTGTTTACATACTATGGTACATTTATACTATGACCTATTATGAAGCAACTAAAAAAGAACAGGAAAGCTGTATGGCGGCTTGAAAGATATTCTAGGTATATTTATCTGTATCTATGTCTAGATTTATATTGATCGAGATCTACAAAACTATTTATTTTGTATGTCTGTAAATTGTCTACGTAGCATCTGTACCTTCCTTTCTCCTTCTTACCAGAATGCACTGAAATCTTAAGGAATTCACACTTTCATGATTCCCATGTGTCTTCATGGATAGTGCCCACTTAAGACTCTCCAAACCCTCCTTTCTTGTCAGTGATTGGTTCAGGAATGTGACCCAGTATAGCCCTATTTGCTGTGAGAAGAAGTCTGCTGGGGACGTTCTCAGAAAGTTGTTCTTTTTCTTCTGGTATAGTTTCTAGAAGCAGCTCAGTCTTTCTTAGGATGTTTCTATATGTGGATGTAAGACCCAGAACTGCTGAAGCTATCTTATTTAAAGCTCAGTGCACAGAGGAGGCAGAATTCAACAAGGAATCATGGGAAACGTAACCAGAGGCTCTGAATTAGATCAGCCTGGAAGCCTCCATTTGTCTGGACTTTCAGTGAGGTAAATTGATCAATGCCCTTAGTGCTTAAGCTACCTTCTTTTGAATACAATAGCCCTTTCTTATCTGTGGTTACCTTTCTGTGGTTTCAGTTACCTGCAGTCAACCTTGGGTTTAAAATATTGAATAAAAAATTCCAGAAATAAACAATTTATAAGTTTTAAATTGTGTGTTGTTCTGAGTAGAGTGATGAAATCTTGTGCAGTCCTGGTCTATCCTGCCTGGGATGTGAATCATCCATCCTTTTGTTCAGTGTATTCATGCTGTTTACTCTTGCCATCTGTGAGTCACTTGGTAGCCATCTTGGTTATCAGATTGGCTCTCATGATCTCACAGTGCTTATGTTCAAGTCACCCTTGTTTTACTTGATGATGGCCCAAAGCACAGGCGCAGTGATGTTGGCAATTGAAGCTATGAAGTGCTTCCATTAAGTGAAAACCTATGTATTTACAGGACAAAACAAATATTTTTATAGGGTTTGGTACTATCCAGTGGGGGTCATGGAATGTATCCCACACAGCTAAGGGAGGACTACTATATTTAGCTTGTTGCGTCCAAAATCTAAGATTTTGCATGTTAGTGTATGTGTGTGAGCACATCAATACATTGAAGAAAGGTTGGAAGAACACATCAGTATAAAATAAAAGAGCAGATTTGGGAGGAAAGAAAGGAGCCCTCCACCTTTTCTTCTATATAGGAAAGGAGCCCTCCACCTTTTCTTCTATATACTTCTTTATGGATACATAATAGATATTTAATGATATTGTGCTTAAAATATAAAATAAAATAGAATATGAAGAAAAAATTATTTTCAGTACTATACTCATTCATTGGTCCCTAAAGAAACCACAGGACCATCTTCTAATTTCCAGTAAAATCACTGATGAATCCACCAGAGAGATCATTGACAAATATTTCAAGTTTTAAATGTTGGCAGCATGGTTTATGGTTCAGAAGATAAGAGCCAGTGTTGGGAGATGGGTTTCTGTCCTGTTTCTGATACTCATTTAGTTATCTGGCCTCAGGTGCAGCATAGAACCATTCTGGACCTGGTTTCCCCCATATGTATAGTGAGAAGAAACCCAGACATCTATTTTAAAGATTTTCCACCCTCCTTCTCCTCCTCTGATTGTTTTGTTTCTTACATCAAGAAATGAAATAGTTTGGATTGAATAGTAGCTAAAGGCAAGGAAAAGAATCAGGTGAGTTGGCAGTGTTTATTTTCAGTGATTCCAGAATTGCTATATCTTGTGGTAGCTGAGGGATGATGAGAAATGCCCATAAAAACACCATTTATTTCATTAATTCATTTGTTCTCAGGTTAATGTTTTACATTGGCCATTAAAATAAAGACTACAAAAGGAACTGAGATGTTTTATCTATTCGTTAATTATTCTGTTGTTCTGTAGTTTTGTAATTGCATCTCAATAATAATGTTTTCTTTCATCAAATCAACATATGTTCACTTTATTATTAAACGTTAACCCAATTTTTCTTTTTTTTTTCCCTTTTGTGTTTTTTTTCCTCTTTTAGTTCAGGTATTGAATAAAAGAAAGTAGGTCTTGGGAATGACAAAATTCAAAATTAACTTTTTGGCAATCAAAATTATTCAGTGACTTTCTTATCATGCTCTTGCTTAGGACAAATTTAGTTTATTCTTACACAAATAAATTTGTATTTTATTAATCATCCAAATAATTTCTTACTATAGCATAATTAACTTCTTTGTTGGCTGTTTATTCTGACTTTAAGAAATAGTGCTAATAATTTCTTATAAGATATTTTATAATCATTGAATGTGGTTTAATATACATTTTCTTAGGCAACAAAAATTCTTGAGAAATAGTTCTAGGGAAATAAAGTCTCCTATGAACAGATGATAAAGTGAAAGTCTTAAAATGCTAATTATTTTTTCCTAATTAGTTAGCTAATTATATGGCCAGTCAGCCCAGATTTGATAATGAGACTCACTCTGTACTCTGGTTCTTCCTACCTCCTTTTGGCCTTATGTTTTCTAAAGCTTCACTCAGTTTATTTTATGGCAGAAAAATTATGAAGTTAAAATATGTCCAGATCTTTGCAAGTAGTATTAAAGTGTGCTTCCCATGAGAAAATACAACTATTTCAGTTTACAGTGTTTCTTTGTTCACAGTTAACACTTATCTTGTCTGTTAGGTTGGTGCAAAAGTAGTTGCGGTTTTTGCAATTGTTTTTGACCTTTTAAGCCGCAATTACTTTTGCACCAACCAGATAGCGAAGTTGCCAGGCCAGTGAGAAGACAGGGGTATAATATAATATCTGGACTCCAACAGAATTCCCAGATAATGGGCAACTGTCATGTGCAGTAGTGAGAGTGACTGATGAGATGATGCTATAGACATAGGGCAGTAATCTGATGTTCGTTCATGCAGGTGCTATTGTAACCACAGGGGAGAGATGACCCCCACATGAAGGGCAAATTGCCCAGGTCCTCCAGTGTCCCTTATGCTGCACAGCTGCCAATGATACTGCAAGGTAATTGCAAATATCCTGTCAGTAAGCGTGGTCGTCTTATTATCAAGTTGACTGGCCTGGCTTGAAGAAGGATTACTTTCCTCTCGGTATTCCCAGTTGATTTTTGAGATACTTATATGAATACTCATTGGAGCCAATGACAGAACCACTAGTATCACTGTGAATCAATATCTAAAGCATTTTATCCTCTGCAAACTGAGACTTAGTGTATCTGAGGTCTTCCCGATGTAGATTACCCAGATTGATGTATCTTGGCTGTCACCACTTCTCTACTAGAAGCAAATGGCAGTGCAGTCAGGACTCACGAAGTAGTTATGGAATGCAAGGACCACTCTGTGTACTACTGCTTTGTCTAAGCCAGTATAAATAGCCATCTGGCTTTTGTGACAGTGCACTTACGTTTGTGCTAGACTCGCTGTTAAATGGAAATTTCATTTAACCAGATGCCCATTGTTAGCATGGTTTAAGCACTCCTGTTGATGCCAACATGGATCTGTGTTCATCTATCAACACTCCTCAAAATACAAATTCTCAGTCTTTGTTGGCTCTCTAGATTTTAATGAGTGGCAGTGCTGGTAGACTTTTAGATACTACCATGTTCTGTTGGGAGGAAATTCTTAAATAGTAATCCTATGTGCAATGCTAATTCTTTTGAAAGGTTAAAAAAAACACACACAGAAAAACAATGTGCCTTATATAACATGATCTATTTATACTCTGTCACCAAGGAGAGTCAGCTGCATTTATGCTAAGGGTGAACAGAACAATATACTTATAACTTCTCATGCAGTTGTTCACTACTGATTTACCCAACTCACTGAGAGCACTGAGTTAGCTCATGGGAATTGTTCAGATGCATTACAATGTCTGAATTATTTAACTTAAAATACTTTTAACATAAGAATTCCATAAACAGAGAAATTTAAGCAACAGAGTGTCTGTATCTTCCTCTAGTATCAAAATATTAAGTTGCATCGGAAGCTATTATGCATGACAACAGTTACTAAGAAACTCTTACAGTCCCAATCTCCAGTTGGATGCTCTCAAGCCTTTTTTAGTATTTCCAGCACCTGGTAGTGACTAGTGACATCCTGTGAGTCTTTTAACCAATAAAAACTTGTTAGCTGAGTGCAAAGCAAGTTCTTCAATTGTGACCATAATGTCGAATTCAGGAAGGTTGGGGAGGCAGATTCTGGATTACATGGCTTCTAAAAAATCTGGCTGTGATTTTATAGAACTATTATGTCTCCTTCATTTATGTGTAGAAACCCCTATCATACAACGGATACTACACTTCTATTTGCACTTCTTCCTTCTCTATGCCTCTTTTAATTCTTGGATCTGTATCTATTACTTATTTGATGTATAGCCTACACTCTCCTCTGTATTAAGTGCCCTCATAATAGAGAGGGCATTATGTTGTATGTATGTTGCACTGTATGGAGCACATTCCATGCTATATTTCAATAAATCTTCATAACAACCTTATGCAGTAGGGGCTATTATTATACCCATTCATGGATATGGAAACAGATTTTGGAAGTTGAGTGATATGCCTAACGTGATGCAGTATGTAAGTGATGGAGAGATGATTTGGGTCCTGACTACCTGACTTCAGCTTCCCTGTTCTTACTATCCTTCCTCCTTCCCTCATTTTTCTGCCTCCCCCTCCCACATCGGAGAGCAGAACCCAGATTTTGGAATTTGCAGAACAAAGAGAAGCCAGTGTCTAAATAATGGAAGCCATTGACAGGATTAAAAATACATTATTTTAGAATTAGGCTTTTTTTCAATGCCTCCCAGTCTTTATCTCTTTTCTAAGTTCAGATAGACATATATGGAAAACATCATTCTCCTCCATCTATCTACAAAGACAGTAGAAAACCTGGCATGCTGTAGGGCACGCTGAGGAGGTTCCCCATCTTAGTCAGACATTTATTACACAAAGGAACACTCTTTGAAGCTTTGCTATTAAATCCTTCGTATTGTTTCATATCTCAGTAATGGGCTTCAGTTTAATTCAGTTTTATTTATTCTTTGCTTACTTTATTACAGTAAAAAGATGCCATTTATAACCTCACAAATTACATTCCTCTTTATATTTGTGTTGTGTGGGAGTTTTTTTATAAATCTTACAAAGCAAGGTGTAATGAAAAACAGCCTGCAATTCAAGAACTAATACAAAGGAAAGAGTGCTTTGAAAAATGGAAACATAAACAAATGCAGAATAAAACAGTAAAACGCACTCTCATAATCACATATTTTAAAGACATTACATTTTACATTATTTTAAATCTTCAAATTAGTATCTCGGAAGTAGCAGATAATTTGAAATTTACTGTATTTTCCAAAATAGATTGACACTAAGGTTTATGTTTTTCTTATTGTTTCCCTTTGTGTTTTTTTCTCCAGACATGATAATGTATCTGTTTTTTTGTAATACATCCTTCCATCTCTATCAGTCAAATTAAGAAATAAAATAAATTAGACATCAACTAAATACTGAGAAATTATTTAAATCAGACAATTTAAGTATAACACAAAGATTCTCTCAGACTAAAATAATAGATTTACTAAAATAAGCATATCCACCTTTCTAAAATAATGTGAAAAAAAATGACAGATTTATAAAGTTGCAAAGACAAAAACCTGGCTCTGAACTTTCTCATCATTTCAAAGTTCATGCAATCTTAAGACTTTATAGTATAACCGTTATTTTAACTGCAATAAGCCCAATAAGGAAATTATACAAAAAGGGGTGTGAAGAGTCAGGATATAAAGTATCTGCATAAATTTGCATCACTTACACATCCAGAAAATTTTCACTCACCAGCCAAATTTAGTTTAACAGAAGAGAGCATTTTGATTCAGCCTCCAATTTCTGACTGCAACAGTTGCTTAGGAGAGAGCCCTGTATCATCTACTCTTATAAGTGCTTTTGCTTCTTTTGTGCACGTGTCACAATCCATTGCACACATTTTGGGGAAATTATTTTCTTAGTGCCTATTTTCTACTACTCTAGTAAATTTCATAAGGGCAAAAACCATTGTCAACCTCTCCCTGTATCTCCCAGGCTGAGCACATAGTAGGTATCCAATCAATTTTTTTTTTTTTAAATTGGGTATCTCATTAAACTTTTTAAGAGAAACAAAAAGCAGATCATTCACTGGACTAATGTAAATCCTCTCATTCCAGTGCTGTGATGGTTCTTTGCTGAGTGTGGCTCATGCTCATGACTGGAAATAACATGGTTCAGAGTGATCTGAGCTCCGCAAGGGAATGCGAGCTGTTGGCTCACAGTGGATAGTTTGGGCTCAGAATCAATTTTGAAACTGTTCACACAGTGTTTAGGCTTGGCAAATGAATATTGGATTAGCATTTATACTGCTCTATGGAAACGTTTTGAACTATGATATGGTCATGGGTTGAGGATGGTTTAGTTCAGCTTTTAGTTAATTCAGATTAAGTTTCCTAGTAATAACCTACATTTCAGCATGCTTCTTAGAGCAAACTTATATGTGTGTATATAAGAACAGATATAGATACAGATAAAAAAATAGATATTTCCTGTGTCTTATATAAGGTTATATATTCAAATGTGCCATTCTGGGGCTTCATGCCTATCACTTTGGGAGTGTGGTATTGCCAAAATAATGTAGGAGGAAGAATTAGGGGACCTTGTGAATTTATTGCTGCCTAATGCCCTTACATGTTAACTGAGGATGAAGATATTTAACTTAGTGATATATATATATATATATATATATATATATATATAATCATACTTTTATATATATCATACTTATATATATATATATATATATCATACTGATATATATATATATAGTTTTCATTAAGCTTTAAAATTCTGAAAATAATCTGTGTAACCTATACTCATATTTGTGAAAAGTACACATCTACACAAAAGTATGTGAAACAACATCTACATATACAAGATTACAAATATATACCAATTTCCAGATATAAACAACACAGGAGATCCTGCACTGCTTAGAAAACGACTTCAAAGATCTCAGAAATTCGATTTATTCTACTAGCTATATAGTCTATTTCTCTTAAAGCTATTTTGTTAACTAAATTAATTTCTGATTTATAGAGTCAGAGAAATATTTATTAATTTTTTAATTAAATTTCTTGGAGTGACAGTGGTTAGTGAAATTACATAGGTTTCAAGTGTACTATTCTATAATACATCATCTATATATCACTTTGTGTGCTCACCACCTGGAATCATTTCTCCTTCTATCACTATATATTTGACTCCCTTTGCCCTCCAATGTCTAATTTCACTTAGAATCCCTAAGCCAAACCTTAGAATTGTCTTACTGGGTACTTTCCAGTCCTTACTCCAACCTTCAGCGCCATCTACATGAAAACCTGTCGGTGTGTCTCTTTCTTTAGAAGTGAGCAAAGATAATGAACAGTGTTTCAGTGATGTGCTCAATTCGTTAATACATATGTGTTCATCCCTCATTTCATTGGTTTTACTGTTTTCCTCCAAAGTCTTCCTTTTAAAGCTCTGCAGAGTGGCCAATTTTCTAACTTTTTCTTTATCCCTTTCTTGCCAGCTAGGATTTTTTTTCCTAATTCAAAAATGCAAATTGTGTTATTATGCTTGCTTGCTTTTAAGCATTTTGCCATTTTTCAAACTGTGCTTGGACTCAGCCATAAGTATATGCTTCAGAATACGTGAATCCCAGGACCCCCGCCACCACCTTAAATCCCCACCACCAACTGTGACCTCACTATTTCTGAATGCACAGCGTGCATGGACTACCTGTGGCTTCACTCAGCAGTTAATTCTTACTGCCTTGTGACATCTTGAGGATGTATATTTAACATCACACAGTTACGTAATTTATCAGTGTATCTGTGCCCGGCCACGTCAATTAAATTGCAAGCTCCTCAAGGCAGATTTAATGATTATCCTACAGAATGCGTTGTAAACAAGGAAAATGTGTGCCGATTGATCATTTAATTGATTGACTCTATCCATTTAGCAATGAAGTAGGTCAAGCAGCACGAATAATGGAAAGTTAAAAATGTCTTCCCTAATCAGATTTGCTTGAAAATATTAGCCCCTCAGAACCAGTTGTGAGAGCTCTCGATAAAGTGTCTACAGATTTCTTTGCCTTTGTCTGAAAATGCAAGCACAAAAACAAGGTATGAAATGACATAAGATGAGCATTAGGCTTTATTTCTTTAACTGACTAGCTACGCTTCCGGTCCTAATGTTTCTGCACCTAAGAAAATGTCATTTCCTAAAATATTGCCCGACAACGTTCATAGTGTGACTTCAATAATGCCATCAAGGGGCAAATAAATGTCAGAATAACTGGCATAAGCAACATTAAACAGGTTTCTTCCATGTAAGAATTCACAGAGCTTTTACTATCCCCCTGTGTCCAAAGGGGTGGGACAGGATATAGTATACCACCTTACCCAAATTTGTGTAAGCATACATTTTTTTTAAAGCATCTTAGAAGATCTGTGTGTCTTTTGGAAACCCTGAAGTAGAAATTTCAAGCACATCTTACGTAATTCATGATGTTTGGAAATGGATTATCAATTTCCTTAGACCATTTCTTTATGGACAAAAGTACAGTGCTAAGTTTGGATGTTCATTTGTTTAGCACTTTACCAGTATGTAGCAAATCCTTCAACCCTTTTCTTTCCAGTATGGCCATTTCCTCTCATTGTTTTAATGAGATTTATGTATTATGATTATGTGTTATTGCTTTTCTAAAATCCATTTCATTTAACCAGCTGGCTTTTAGGAGTCTATGTCATTTTTTGTCTTTTTCCACTGTGCGGTGATGTCTGCAGATTCTATAAGCATATCTACCTGCTTGGATAGTGGTCTTAAAGACAGAAGATCTACAAATCCTACCCCAGTCATTAGCTGTGTGATCTAATTTGTCACTTTCCTTTCTAAGTCTCAGTTTCATCCTCGTACAAAGTTTCATGAAGATCACAAAATATGTGAGAGTCATTTGCACATGCAAGATGTTATTTTTATGTCATCTTATAATACATTTTTTGTATTCATGTTTTGTTTAATGGAAAATTGTTACTAGTTAAGTCTAGCAAGTGAAACAGGAGGTAGTAAAAAGCATAGCGGAACCTTCTATGTTATACCTCTCTGTGCTTTTAGAAATTTTATTATTTTATTCTAAAAAGCATTTTCCAAAAATATATAAAGAAATAATATCAAACCAAGCACCGTGATAATATCTGTTTATTTCAAACGATACAAGCCTAAAACCATAATTTAAACAAATGTGGGACTTTCAACGGCAGGACAAAATATTGATAAAAAATGTTAATAGCCTGTTCAGTTGTTTTCAACTCAAGACTAAAAAGAGCGAGCTAGTGCCATATCCAAAGGGAGTGCTCAAATGTCTGCCAAGGCATAGTTCTCATCCTGGTACATCTCTGATGGGGAAAGGCAGTGTCCTCTCCATTTTCTTTTATGGATTTGACAAAAACATTAATCATGGCTTTTGTTTGTACTATAAGAGCATCATTTTTTAAAGGAACCTTTCTCTTGTTTCTCACATTCAGATGCTAATCAATTATGTCCTTCTTTGCCTTTGGATAAAAATCAAACAAAACATCCATTAGCAAATTATCTTCATTAGACTCTGGGGACACTTTTAATAACACTTTCAGAGACATGTGGAGTCCCCAGAGGAGAAAGCTGCTAAAGGAGCTGATCACAGAGTTAGTATTAGTAACAATTTTCTCTTACTGCTGAAGGGTTTATGACAAGCGGTGTTTTAGTTTACTACGAGACATAGTTTTCTCAGATTAAAGTATATTTTTTCTGCATGTCTTAAAAATACTTTTAGAGAACTGTGGAAATAAGTCTGGCTTATTGCTTATGTCGAAAAACAAAACTGGGTTATATTTTGTTGATGTTAATAAGAAGAAAATTAACAAATAGATTTTTTTTCTCAAAGTATAAGTCTGTGTGTGCATGTGTGTGTACTTGATGGAATATCTGTAGCTTAGGGTGAACTTCAGTGAATATTCTTTTGCAGCAGCAAAATCAGGTCTATCACTAAGTCTACAGTCTTATACTTACTGTCTTTCAATAATAGTTTGCTTCTCCAAATGCCTTTGACCTTTAACTACCCTCACCTTTTTCATCTCCGAGTTTCAGAAGATTTTTGGTATTAAAGTGACACGAGCTTTATTAGAATTTGAGATGTTTTATTCTTTTTTCAATATAAATAAAGTTATACTCTCATAAGAGTTTCTCCTAGCTGTGGCTTTCAGAAACTTTGACGTTTTAAAGAAGAGCTATACATTTCTTACCATTTAAAGAAAATCCTTCTCATCTTAGTTCAGGCTCGTTACTGGACAAATCACAGTATCATTTTTAACAACTGTCTTTTTAATTTTTGACTTTTCCCTTTTTTATCCTCCCTTATTCCCCCTTTTCTGCATCCCAAACCCATTCTGTATCCAATACAAAAGCTTCTTTGCTAATGTCATGAGTATTGCCCCCACATTTTTCATGCTCCACCACCCCCATCTTATTGCCGGATGAAGCTGAGATTTAAAATTTTTAAGGCTCCTCCAGAGTTTGGCCTTTCTGACCTCATTAGCATTTCCTCCTGTTCCTGCTCTTCTCAAGGATTGTCAGATAAACTTATGCTTTTCTAATTTCATCCGTCTGCTCCCATTTGTCCTTTATCCTGCCCCTTCAATCTCTGCCTTTCCGCATGTGCCCATTATTTCTGAGCCAGGTCAGTCATTCCTCCTCTGTGAAGGCATATCCTGACAGACACTTTACCTTCTTCACTTCCTCAACCAGATCAGACCTCTTTATTGCCTGTTTTCATAAAACATTGGGGTTTCTTCATATTTTTTTCATATTAAGTTCATTAATTATAAACTCAAAATGGATTAAAGAATTAAATGTAAGACCCCAAACCATAAAACTCCTAGGAGAAAATATAGGCAGTCAACTTTCTGACATTGCTGTTAATAATGCTTTTTTTTTTTTCTGATATGTTTCCTTGGGCAAGGGAAACAAAACAAAAAATAAACAAATGGGACTACATCAAACTAAAATTTCTTGCCCAGCAAAGGAAACAATCAACCAAACAAAACCACAACCTACGGAATGGGAGAAGATATATGCTAATGATACATCTGATAAGGGGTTAATATCCAAAACTGATAAAGAACTCAGCACAAGAAAAACAATCAAATTAAAAAATGGGCAGAGGACCGGAATGGACACTTTTCCAAGGAAAACATACAGATGGCCAACAGACATATGAAAAGATGCTAGACCTCACTAATCATTAGAGCAATGCAAATTAAAACCACATTGAGATATCACTTCACCCCTGTTGGAATGGCTATCATCAATAAATCAACAAACAATAAGTACTGGTGAAGATGTGGAGAAAATGGAACCCTCGTGCACTGTTGGTGGTATTGCAAATTTGTGCAGCCAGTATGGAAAGCAGTTTGGAGGTTCCTCAAAAAATTAAAAATAGAACTACCTTATGACCCAGCAATTCCACTGCTGGGTATTTGAACACTAATTTGAAAAGATATATGTACCCTTATGTTCACTGCAGTGCTATTTGCAATAGCTAAGACACGGAAGCAACCTAAATGCCCATCAATAGATGATTGGATAAGATGTGGTACATATACACAATGGACTACTACTCAGCCATAAGAAGAATGAAATCTTATCATTTGCAACAACATGGATGGACCTAGAGGGTTTTATGCTAAGTGAAGTAAGTCACACAGAGAAAGACAAATATCAAACGATCTCACTTATATGTGGAATCTAAAGAACAAAACAAAACAGAAACAGACTCAGAGATACAAGAGAACAAACTGATAGTTGCCAGATGGGAGGGGAGTTCGGTGTGGGGGAGAATGGGTGAAAATAGTGAAGGGATTAAGAAGCACAAATTGATAATTACAAAATAGTTATGGAGATATAGAGTGCAGCACAGGAAATGTAGTCAATGAATAATTAAGTGTAGTGGCTGGTACTAGACTAATTGGGGGTATCACATCGTAAATTAATACAAATGTCTAATTACCATGCTGCTCACCTGAAACTAATATAAAATGACATTGAATGTCAGCTGTAATTGAAAAATAAAAATAATAAAGGAACAAAAAGTAAACTGATAATTGTAATGAGAATTTTCTTTCAATGTCTTCCCTATAGAATGAGTGACTTTTGAGGCTGAAAGGGAACACTAAAACTAATTAAATTGTATATGATTTTTAAAGATTTATTTATTTACCCTCAAAGTTTTATTATATCAATGGATACTTAAAAACTCATTTTTTAACCAAAAATAAATTGTTTTACAAGTTTACAAAGGTTTGTGTCAATGAACATTAAAGCAAAATTAAAACCTTTATAATTGAGACTAACATAGGCAGAATCATAGTTATTACACATATTTTTGTATGTGAATGAGTATTTTAGCTCTATCTGTTTCTAATATTGTGATTCACAAGCCATTGTATGATAGGACATTGGAAGAAAACATTTGAATTCATGACTGAATTCTTCTCAGACAAAAATAAATCAGTTCCATCTGAAATGCATAGCAGTAATTACAGACTTTTTTTTTTTTTAAATAAGGGAAAAGCTTCTTATTTTAAGGCATTTCCTTGAACAAGAGGCCTTCTGTAAAATGTGAATTCAAAAGACATGTACAGTATGTCACATTTGATAACAAAACAAATTATGACTTTCGCTAGCTACCACAGAAAACTTCCAGAGTTCCTTTTTGAAATTGTAACGACCAAAGACAAGGGCCTCTATTGCAAAATACAGTGAAATGTATCAAGTAGATATAAGTTTCGATAAAATAAATCTGTTAGATAACCTGCATTTTATTCTTGTTTTACTATACAAATGGTATTTTAAAATTCTGTGTCATACACAATACTGAAAAATTTTAAGGTTTTTGTCTGACTGCGTTAATTATTAGTTATATAAACAGAAGGCAGAAACTCCTATCTCAAAATTTGATAGTCTGTACTAAAGTGTTATAGCAATAAACTCTGCTTTAGGCTGACCATCAGTGTAACCTCATCTCTTCCTTTTCCTTTTCCTTACCAAGTGAAAGGAGAAAATTTGTGAGAGATGATGGTGGAGGGCAAGTAGGCACCAGATTATACAGGACATTGTAAGCAATAGTAGAGACTAAACTTCTTCTTTAAAACAACAGGGAGTGATTAAAGGGATTTAAGTAAGTTTACATGGATCCAATTTATGTGTTACACAGATTAGTGTAGCTACAGGTTGGGGAATGGATTCTAGAAGCAGAAGACTGAGTCAAGTAGACCAGTTGGACAAGTGTGTAGCTGGAGGAGAATTAACAAACTTGGTGATGGAATTGTGTGTTGCAGGGCACAGGGAATGAAAGCAATAAGTTAAGGATGACTCCTATGTTTGGGTAACTGACCATATGGAAAGAGGTGCCATTCACTGTTAGGTTATTAGAAGAACAAACAATTAGTAATGCCTCCTCTATCATCTTGATCAATTTATGAATTATGAATATTGTCTATTACATAACACCCCTTATATCGTCATTCTTTATATTATGATGTACATATTTATGTCACATAAATTATAAGCAAAAGGATATTTAAAATACCTAAAATGTGTTTAAATGCCATTCATAGGTTTTACGTAATGGAATAAGACTACATTTTATATTGTCATGAAAGTCATGTAAGTTTTGGGCATCAGTTTACCGATTGAGTATAGACTCTTCAAGGTCTCTATGCTTTTTTCTCAAGTGTCCAAACTGTCTTTAATCCCATTCAGTGAATTTTACACTTTCAATATTGAATGTTTGAGTTTCAAAAATTTCTTTATGTTCTATATAATTGATGACTTTCACCCATCTCCTCATTCTGTTCATCTTTTATATCCGTAGGTATTAGAAATTTCTTGTTTGCTAATTCCACCATCTCTGTCACTTCTGGGTCTTTTCTACTGACTACTTTTTTCTTCTGGCTATAGCTCATATCCCCTCCCCCCTCCTCCCCCCACACACTTTCTCACATAACAGTTTTACAAGTGATCTTGAGTATCACATTGTTGAGAGTTGTCTTTGTTTTCTTATATTAATGCACTTTATTCTGTCTGGTAGTAAGTTTCTTGCAGAATATCTGAATCCTTTTAAAACTCGTTCTGATGTTTTGTTAGAACAGACCTATTTACTTTACACTATGGCAAATTTGGCCCTCCTACAAAGTCAGGGTCTTCTGTGCTCTTTGCTTAATGGCCTGAGTGTTTAACAAAGAATTCCTTTCCTGGCTACTTAGAACTTAAGTTCCCCCAGATCCAAGTACTATGAGAATGTTTTAGTTCTCGGGACCCCAGTTACATTTTGCCCTGCCTTGTAGAGTTTCATTCAAGGTGTGCATGGTTTAGTATTCAACAACAGACACACGGGGCCTTTTTGTAGATTTATGATGCTTTACCTCTGCATGTCTTTTCTCTGCTACTTTGACCAGAAATATCAGTTGCCTCAGGCTCTTCAAAGCCCAGTCTTTTGTCTACTCAACTGAATAATCTGCTGTGTTCTGCTTGGTTTTCTTATTCCTGAGCTGTAGTCCATAAAGTGCCTCTAGGAAGCCAAGATAATTGTAGGGCTCACCTCACTTTTTATTCTCTCCTCTGAGGGCTCATAGTCCTACGTAGTGTCCTGATCAATGTCTGCAAGCAGTTGATTCATACATTTCTCTACCTTTTCATTTCCCATTATGGGACATCAAGTCTGGCTCCACTTCATCATGGCTAGAAATGTCTCATCTATATTTAAATAACACACAGAGTCTCAATTACTTGTTTGGTTTGGGAAGATGATATAATTCCTTAATTCTTCTTTTATTCATTGATAAATGTGAATCTGGCAGAGACTCTTTTGTGTTCATACACACACACACACAAAATGTCACTTTCCTCCTGCTCTACTTGCAGTAAGAAGTGGCCATGTGACTGTCTTCTGTCCAGTAGACTGTGAATGAAAGTGATGATGGCGTGTCCACTTTCTGGCTTGTGCATAGAATACCATTCAGCGGTCCACCGATTCTCTGTCCCTGTTCGTTGAGTGAATGAAGAATGATCCAAGGATGGGTTTGCAAAACAGAAGGCTGACTGTGCAGAGTGCATTCACATTGCATGAGCACAAGTGAACGTTGACTGTGGAGGCCTCTGAAATCTTAGGACTGTCACTTTCAGCAGGTAGCCTATCTTGACTAAATGAGTTAATGAGGATAATACCTAGATAGCACATTGTTTTATCATGCTAATGCAGTTAAATAAAATTAGAAACATATTTAAATAGATACACTAGTTAAGTGCCTGTTAATGACAACTCTTATTGTTACTATTCTTATTAATCCTATCACATGCCTTACTATTTTTAATAAAAATAATCATTGGTATTTTAAATAAATATTAACACGCTAGATAATATTTTATAGAGTAAATGCAGAAACACTACAGTTTTGTATCTCCACATGTGCAACAAATTTATGTAAATTTTAAGGTCTTGAATTATAACATTTTAAATTGCTTTTGAAGGGAAAATTTACTAAATGGAAATTTATCAAAAATAGGAGCTTTTAAGGCTGGCACTGATAGGTTCGTCGAAACCATCCTGTCCTTCACTGTGCTAATCTAAGATATATTCAGCCTTTAGAAACTTGGGTCTCAAAGCCTCTCAGACATAATATTGTACTCAATATGGCCAGAACAGTCATCTAGAAACCAAAGTATAGAATTTCATGCTGATGAAGAAACTATTGAAAGTAACTATGAATCAACTCAGGTGGTGTGTGAGCAGAGAGGAATAATTATTCCTTCTTGTAACTCCAGGCTTTCTCCTTCAGGTGTATTTTCTATTATTAGCAGTTAAATAGACTTTGGAATGTCACTCGAATTCTCCATCTCAGCACTGTACTTTGATGATTAAGCAGCCACAAGAGGTAGTAATGATCTGAAGTTGCTTTTAATAACAGCTATGTTTAAGTCAAATCAGGGTGAAGTGGGTGTTTAAGAAGGTGGCAGTTACCTTAACCTGCAGATTAAACAGGTTGCAAAATATGGTCTGTGCAGGGTGCAGGGGGGTGCCATTGCATATGATGGTATGTTTCCAAGTCCTCTCTGATTCCTGACAGTTACCCCAACAAGTGAACATCTCTAACACACTGTAAAAAGCTCAGCTTGTAAAATCACGAGCCGCTTATAATATGGTAAAAACCGTGCATTTCCCAGCCTAATTGTCAAAGTAATTGGTTGTTAGTGATGTTTCCAATCTTGACACTTTATTTACACTTTATTAAATTAAATAAGCACTTTATTTAATTTAAGCATTTTTTTTTAAATTGTCAGAAAAATATTTGTTTCTCTTAGAAAAATCTGTTCATGTTAATAAGTTTGGATAACAAGTTTTTATTCTTCATATCGTAAGAGAAAATCAAAACATTTTGCTTGTGACTGAAAGTTTTCCAACTTTGGTGCCCCCTGGTAAATGGCTGGAAAACCATCATGTCTCTTAGAAATCACTGAAATGGAAATGTGGGAAGAGCAGGTCACAGCATAATCACTTTCAGATAACTGTATAATACTTTATTTCACAGAGTGCTTAGAACATACACATAAAAATAATGATGCACTGAAGATAATGTGTCTTTACATTTACGTAGAACAATGAAATATGTGTAGTTATGTAATATATGTATATTTTGTGTATGTATATATAATATATGTATATATATATTTGTATGTATGTATAATAGTAAAGTATATGACTGTTACAATGGATCTCTTTTTAAGGGCTCATCAAATTACCTAGCCTAAAATGTCCTGCAGCTGTCCTGAGTCTGTCTGTCTGTCTCTCAAATGCTCTAAAAACTGAGCAAATTAATGGCATAGCAGCTGGAAGGCCATTGTTGCTGAGAGCATTAAGTGACATTCTTCTCCACCAGAGAACTATGCCTGTTTTTGTTTGTTTTTCTCATAGTTAAGAAGCTTTCAATTTGGTAAGATTTCATTATTCTTTAATAAATATTTAGCAACTTGCTACCATGTATAGTCATTCTTCTACGTGCTAGGAAAAGAATAATGATGAAAAACAGAGCCCCTGCTCCCATGGAAGATGCAGGCCCCTGGGAAAACTTATCAGTTAAAAATATTCATACAAATACATAAAATTGCATTATGATAAGTGTTATGAAGGGCTGGTACTTGGTCATATGAGAATATATAATAAGCAACCTTGGCTGAATAAGGACAGTCAGGAGACACTGTTTCCAGAAATTAATAACTGATTTGAAATCTACATAAAGTAATGAATTAGGCAAAGAGTGGACAAAAAGTTTTCCAAGTCCAGTGAACATACATGTGCAGGTTATTTGAATAAGTTGGAAATCTGTGTCTTTCACATGGATTGAAAACTATTTCTATGAAGAGCTACATTTCTGTTGCTCTCATTTATATAGAGCTTAAATAAATCTAATTAGGGAAAGCAAAATGAAAATTAAACCTCAGTTTAGCTCCTAACTACATTTTTTTGTTTGTTTTTGAGAAGTCAATGTTGTTTGTTTAAAGATGAGGTTACATTTTTGGGTGACTTTTTTTTTTCCCTGACAGTATGCATTTCATTTTTTACATCCATTTGATTTTAATTGCCCTTTTTTATGACAACAATGATAAAAATGCTAGTTCACAAAGGTAGGAAATAAAATAAAAGGTGGAGAAACTTTCATTGTTGGACATTGATACTCATGCATTAATGATTAACAGGATTCTGCAGGACTCATTGACGGAACTGGACTTGAAGCATTTTCTTTACTCACAAGATTGTTTTTGGCAAATTTCAGGTCATCCTTAATCTGAGGTAGTAAAGAAAGAGAAGTGCACAGATCAACTTTAATGTCATTTAAGAACAATGAACCTTCAGAAAAGTTGGATGCTGCTCCCATGTGCCACTTTCACCTGAAGAGAAGTCAACAGGATTCACCACTAAGAACCTCCTTCAGCACAGGTAAGTCCACTTGATGGCCATTGATAATTCACTGTATTGGTTTAGTGGACATGTTAGGTAGTACTCTGAGGTGGCTGAATGGATGCTGTTGAGTAATAATGTTTATTTTATTCATATGGGTTAAATAGTTTGCTTATTAATCCAAGCAATTTGTAAAGTCCTTATTGTCAAACTATTCAAGTTGAACATTTTTCTTCTCAAAGAAGTGAAATGTATGTCTGAATTTCATTCAAATATCTCTTAAGATGTTTTGCTATTAAGCTATAGATTGTACAGTATATAGTCTAAAATTCTCTTGACCAAACTTTAATCAGTAACTTTCAAGCCAGTGAGCAAGAATTATTTGAGGATTGCTGACAGCATCTTTTAGATCAGTCAATGCCCAATGGGTTACAATGATAGAAGACTTTCTTATTCCAACAGTAGCAATCCAGACTTGTTGCCAAGCTCCCAGATGGCCCATACTTTTCTTACAGGCACAACTTTGCTTGGCAAAGATACTTTTGATCATTTCAAAGATCTCAATTGCCTTTGCAGTTTCTGAAAGGAGTTTACAAAAAAAGCAAAAACAAAACAACAAACAAACACACACACACACACACAAAAAACAAAAAACGGATTTATTTCGATGTTGTTAGCATGCATACAAAAAAGAAAAATGAAGAGTTGATAGCACTGAGTGAAATCAGTAGTTTCTTTGTTGACTGATGGAAGAAAATGGTGTCCCTGCAGTTATACTATGTCCTGTGTCAAAGTCTTAGAATGTCAGCAGACGTGTAATGGATGCCATCATTTCTTTTTGCTTTATTTTCTTCCTCTGCTCTAAGCCACACACAAGATTATCTTATACACCTTAGTCCACTAGAGTTCCACCAGTCAGAGGTCCTATTTTAAGAAAGCAATAAGCAGTGAAGTGTAATTAAAGTCAAAGCTTTTTTTATTGGGGCAGATCCAGACTTTAGTATATTTTCAGCAATTACAGAGACTTTATGTCTTCAGAAATGATTCACATTATCTAAAGTATGTCTCAGCATGGGACAAGATAAAGTGGTTCTTTTCAGTTTTCATTACTTCATGCTCCTGTTGTCAGTAGACTTGCAATGGAGTAAGCTCCGTGTTGTATGTGTTTTATTAGTTAAGGTTCTCCAGAAAAGCAGACCCCAAAGGAGATATGTACATATACATGAGATTTAGTAAGAGGAACCAACTCCTGTGACAGTGGAGGCTGAGAAGCCCCAAGATCTTTCCTCTCAAAGCTGGTTATCCAGGAAAGCTGGCGGTGCAGTTCGAAGCCTGAGAGCCAGAGCCAGTGATACAGATTCCAGTCCATGTCTGAGGCCCTGAGAACAGGGCTTGCTGAAGGAAGAAGAGTAAGGTCTCCACTCAGCCGTCAGATAGACAGCGAATTCAGTCTTCTTCCACTTTTTTGTTCTATTCAGACTCTCCACGGATTGGATAATGACCACCCACATTCTAGAGTGTGACTCACTTTCCTCAGTCTACCAATTCAAATGCTGCTCTCTTTCAAAAACATCCTCACAGACAAACTCCAAAATAATATTTAACCAGGTATCTGGGCATCCTGTGATCCAGTCAAGTTCACATATAAAATTAACGATAACAGCAGCCCTGTACGTGCAGAAAGCAAAGTAAAAAGCAAGCATATGCAATTTATCAAACTTTGTCTTCTTTAAGAAGACCCAAAGCAAATAATGATAATGATAATAAGAATAAGATATCATAGTCATAATGCCAAACTGTCTCATTTTAAATTCCCATTAAAGTGTAACTGTGTGGGTGCCAATATCATGTAAATAATGACAAGTATGTGTTATGTGAGTCTCCCTTCAATGAGCCTGTCACAGGTTTGGCAAGAAACATAACTATAATGATGTAAGTTTATATAATTATTAGTTTCTCATAAAGAAGGAGAAAATGTCCCTGCATCAGTACTCCATAAAATCCATTTATGTTGACATAATTGAGGAGATGCTAAGATCTAACTACCATTCTGGCAGACAAACAGATATCATCAACTTGAAATTAAAATAAGTCCCTGAAGATGAATTAATGAGATCAATGATATTTTCTGAATGTAGTCGTTGTTTCCCTATGGTGTTTATAGCTGGGTCTCCTCCGGACACTCTGCTGACTTTTCAGCCTTAATTGGCTAAACACGTTTGTGAAGTGCCTTATTATCAAACTCATTATTATCGTTGTCAAGAATGTGCCAAGCCTTGTACTAATTGCTTTGTCAATCTCTCTCTATATTTTTTGGCCACATATGTATTCACTGAGACAGAGAGAGAATAGATATTACTATCTTCACTTAGAAGTATGAAAACTACGGCTCCACCACTCAAAGTCCATAGGGCCTCCTACTCTCAAATAATGTGTATATTATCAGAAAAATGTGTATATTATGATTCATAATTGAATTTATGTTTTCCCACTGACATCATGATTTCAGAGATTACAAATTTTTCTGATTCATAATTGAATTCGTTTTCCCACTGACATCATGATTTCAGAGATTATAAATTTTTCTTTCCAAATACTCTTTCATTTCCTAGAGTATCTAATATTTTAAACCTAATTTCCTATTTATGCTGGACTCCTTTACATCAGTTTGTCAATGCTTTGTGACTAAATTAGAAAAAATATTTATTAAGTAACCTAGATAATTTAGTTCACCAGAAAATTCACTGACTTTTTTTTTAATTAATGGAGAATTGTAAAACTTTACTTACCAGAACAGAAAAACTACTTTAATTTTTAAATTTTTGATAAAATTTCCAATAAACATATTAGCAAATTGAAATTTTTATCACATTAATCGCAGCTACCATTTATATTTTATCATGTTCTAATTACCGTACATATATTTTACATATATGTGACTTCATTTTGTCTTTTCAACTATACTACAAGGTAAGATACTCATTTCCATTTTACATATGAGAGGATAAGAGAATTGAGACTTACAATAGTTTTATAAATACATATATATGTAATTTACCCAAGATTACAGAGGTAGTGAACAAGTGGGTATTTAAAGCCAGTTGAGACTGATTTGAAATAAAAGATTTTAATCATAATGCTACACTTTTGTCCATGAAAAATATCTCTATTAATTTAAGCTCGTATTCCCCATCATAAAAAGTATAGCCTACTGTTCCTGTAATGAACACTAATTCAAAATTTAAGTATTTAATAGTGTCTCATTCTCAACAGACTTAAAGATTAGTGCCACCTAAGTGGTCATTATTGCAACTCAATGGATCAAAAGCAATTTTAAAATGAAATAGAATAAAAATGAAAGAAAATATGTGAGTGCTGCAAACATAGTAAAGGCAAATATATATGTTCATGTATATGTATATAAAATACTTGTTTTAATAGTGCACACAATGGAAAATATGCACCACAATGGATACCTTAAAATTATCTTGTATGTCTCTCTTGCTTCTAAGTTTTTTATAGTTCTGGTAGGGACCTAGGTTATCCTCCTTCGTTTCAAAGTCAAGATAACTTGGAAAATAAAAGAGCAAGATGCTGAGATAATCAGCAAACATCTGGGGATACTCTCTTGAATATTCTGAAGCATATGTAACTCTGGAAAATATAAAACCCATAACCCTCCCTTCCTCCTATTTCCTGAAGTAAAGCCTTTTCTGGAAAGCCTTATAAATCTGGTTTAAAATGTACCCCTGTGAGATCAGTATAAGACATCACATTTGATCACTCCTGCACAGTATTGACCTAATGAGAATAATACATTCATCCAAATTCCCAACAAACTTTTTCCCTTGGTTTCTTCAGGGATATTCACTCTGAGGTCTACCAGCAACCGCTCCTCTTAGGAGGGCCCTGTGAACATAACAGTTTTACTTAAGAATGAGAATGTTGACTTCGTTTGGAAACAAAAACCCTCATTACAGTCATAGGCTGCTTTTTTGCACTTTGAATTTGCCCTTTTCTGGCGTTTACTTCTATGTGGCATCTGTTTGTAAATTTAGCACAAGTGCTTTGTTATGACTTGATGAAGAAATGACATCACCCCACACCAGGTGACATGAGAGTATAGTTCTTCCTACTCTACAGGCCAATATATTTCATGTATCATCACATTTTGGAATGTTAAGAATTTAACACAACACCCGACACTAGAGCAGTTTCTTCAGAAAGTAGCAAGTGAGGGACAAAGGGCAAAACCATGACCCTTTCTTACTAAAAGCCTAACTACTAGATTTTCAAATGAAAATAGATAATAGAGCTTGTATATTCACGTCAGGACATTTGATTGCTTTCCCTATGTAGTGGGCATTTGACATAAAACAGACCTATGTAACCTGAGGTCCTTTCTCTTGCAAAATCTGATGTCCTAGAGAGACACACACCACTTGGAAATTTGGATCCAGCAGTAAAAGTCTCTGCTTTTCAGAATATCACACATCTTATTTTTAGTAAGAGAGGCTAATCTGTGTGATTATCTCCTTCTTCCCTTTTTCCCTCCCTCCTCCCTCATCCCCATTTCCAACCTTGGAATCTCTATCACTTTCCAGTGTGTTAAGATGCTTCTCACATTTGAAGAGCTGTTATGAGCTGCAGAAAGGAAAGAAATAGTAGGTGTAGACTGGGAGAGTGCAGTGTGAAGATTCTGTAGCAAAGATGATGCTTACAGAAAACTTAGAAATAATGAAGCTGATGAACTTTAGCCCAGACCTGGTTCTCTGTACATAAAAATAAGTCAGTATTGGGAAAAGTTCAGTGTAGAAAAATCCCATACACACCACATTTTCATACCATGAGCTCCCAGTGAGTAACAGGCTAAAATTAGTCCCCCTCAAAGTGTCTGTTAACTCTCTGAGAGGTCTAGGGTTGATGCTGACTTGTCTTCAGGATCAGGTCATTCTCTATGACCTCCCGGTTCTGTCCCCATGCTGCTGCTGCTGCTGTGATAACACTCATGAATGCACGGTTCTGCAGCATTTCGTGACCACCCCACTGTGTCCCTCCATGAGCTCAGTGGAAGGAGAACTCTGTTTCCACTTTTCCATTCCATCCCAAATGTGGAGAAAGATCTTCCTTTCCACTCACTATACTGCTGAAAAACCTCAAGATTCTCATTTCTCATGAGAATTTACTGAAAGCTTGAGATAATGTCAGGGAAATGTAACACAGACTAAGTTATAGCTTCTGTCTGAGAGCTCTGCCTAACTGAACTGCTTCTCTGAATCTCTGAGCTGTGTCCACACACCCAGTGGAAGCTCACCGCTATCCCTCTCCGAAGGCAGTGCTCTGAGATCAGCCCTGCTCTGGAGTGTAACTTAGGTCTCACTCAGGGAGGAGAATGTTTTCTTCGCTACGATTGAGGCTTGCCTCCTGGATTATCATTTTTCTGCCACAAGTCTGACCTCTTCTCAAAATATTTGACAGTGAAACATTTCATTCCTTTCAGGAGAAACTCAATTCTATCCATAATCATTCACATAATTTTATGACATCAATACTTCGAATCAGGTTTAAATAAAATTACTTAGGGAATGTTGTGAGTACAATTTAGGTGGGCCAAACCAAGTTAATGCCAGTTCCTTTCAATGTCACTTCATCAACCTTGCAAATATTTGGGGGCTCTTGACTTACTGCAGTTCACCCAACAAGTATCCACTAATATAAAATTTATAGGCTTTGCAGGGTTTACTTAGCCTGGTATTTTCCTTTTATGAAGCCACTAAAAAAGGATATTTGAATCCAAAAATTAGAAATGTGTTGCAAGAGAAGTGTAGTCTGATAATTAAAATTTTTTTATCAGTCCTTGTTCAAAGAAACAACTCATACTCCCATTATGTAATATTTTTATCTAGTTGTTCAGGCAGATTTTTAACGATTGGACTCTTGACAACCTTTTAAAATAAGTCTGAGTTTACTTACTGACAAATGTCAAACTTTTAATATGAAATAGTTGTTAATTGAAATAATGTCCAAGCAATATTTCTAAAATGAAATATTCTGGAATCTCGTTTTGATTTTTCTCAACCCAGTAAATCAGTGATATAACTCGTAGGATTTACAAAGAACTTGTAGATTTTAATTAACTATGAATTACCTCTGTTGTGAAGAATCAAAGAAATAGCATGGATTAATGGAGCCCCCAGGAAATCTAACAGCCACATTTTATCCAATAAATTCATATGACCTGTTAAGATTTAGTTAGAATGATTAATTTCATATTGATTTACTTTACCTTACTCTAAAAAAAGTATAGGAAATGCTTGAGAATATATAAATGAAAAAGGGACTTTCACTGACTGCATTCACATATATGCACACAATGAGACTCATACGATACATACATTATGGGGGAGTGTTTTGGCCTTTAAATTGGCTATTGTATATAAATTAGTACAAACTAATGAAAATTTGGCAACAGTATGTGAGCGTGTTTCACATTTTTTTCAACCAGGAAATCTATGTCTAGAATATATCTTAAGGAAATTATTATGGTCATGGGCAATGATCTAGCAACAAGAATTACAGCATCTTTAATTTCCCTGAGAGCAGAGTATGTATCAGTTTTGTTTGCCATTAAATCTCCAACGCCTCACATGGTACCTAATGCACACTCAGCTGGCAGTCAACATATATTTAATATATGTATAAATGGATAAATAAATGCATGCCATCAGAGAACTAAGATTTATCTAGAATCAATGGTATTAAATGTTAAGGATATTAGTGAATAAAAGAGTCAAAGTAAAGAAAGTAATGGGCAAAATATAATACATTTTTCAAATGCAAGTGAAATATTGCAATGCATGTGTAATAGAATTTCTAAAAGGTGAGAACATACATAATGAGCTAAATCCAATAATCAAGGAGATAATAGTTATAATTATTAAAAATTGATGAAAACCAAAAAAGAAGTAATAACAATACATCCGTACAAATACACAATATAGTGAAACTTTAGGACAACAAACAAACAACAAATGTAAAAGTATCACACAGAAAAAAAATGCATAATTTCATTAGTGTTAAAAAATGGAAAGAAAAGAGATATATACAAAAATCCTATGTAATTTTACATATAATACATTTAAAAACTTTAATAGACAACAAATACTCATCAAAACTCTCTAAAGAAGGGAAAAATCTGAATAAGCTTCTAACCATTAAACAATATGAATCCATAGCTGAAATACAACCTATGATGTTAACAATACCAGATCTAGATAGATTTATAGAAAATTCTTCCAAACTCCAAAAGATAGATAATTTGTATCTCAAAGAAAATATTAAGAGAGTAGAAAATTGGGAAATATTCCCAAATATTCTTATGAGATAAGTATAAAATTGATGCCAAAGCAAGGCAAGAATGGAATGAAGAATAGTTACAGTCCAATCATACTTGCAAACATAGACCCCAAATCTTCTAAAATTAAAAAAAAAAATAGAAAACTCTGATTATCTCATAGATGCAGAAAAATTTTTATAAAATTTAAACCAGTCATTATAAGAATTCTTGTAAAACTAGAAATCAATATTTTTAATTTGATATAGAGTGTAGCAGATATTTCTTATTTCTACCCCATAATATCTCAGTATCCTTAAATTTTGTCAATTGCTGTGACACCTATGTTTCTGAAGATGTAACCTCATAACAACTCTTCTCATCTTCAATAAATATTTCTCATTTTCTGCCCCAAAGTCTCTCTGATATAATGGGTTAACCATCTACAGGAACCTACCTGGTACTAACATATGTATGTCTAGGATTGCTGAATCATATGGTAGTTCAATTTTTAATGTTTTGAAAAATACATCCTAACTGTTTTCCATATTAGCTGTATACCAATTTATATTCCCTACAGTCGTTGAGATAAAAGACTCCTATTTTCAACATTTAGTCACCAGTGGTCATCTTGTGCTAAAACATGAATCCTTCAGAGTTGGGATATTATCTGTAAACTCTATCATTCCTAGCACAGGGTCCGGTGTTTAGTAGATTCTGAAATAGAATATGTTATCCAAATGAAAGAAAACAAACAGAAAACCCTGTACCCAAAGAGAGACTTTAAAGAGCTCAAATGGCTTAAATGGCTAGAGGAGAGATTTCTGCATCTTGTGCAAACAATAAAAATAAATAAATAAATAAATTGGATTTTGGATTGGATTGAGTTAATATTCCCAGAACAGAGAAGGCTTAAAGTATTTAAAAACATCTTAATTAGAAATCCCTGACAATATCTAAAATGAGATTTTTTTTTTTTTTTTGTAATAAACAGTCCTTGTGTAACCTTAGTGACCATACCATCTGTTAAGCATTTTCGTAACGTCAGTTAGAGTGAATTGCATTTTCTAAGTTTGGCCCATCATTCATCTGTTCTGTGTGGTAAATGGCATGGCATTTTTAGCATGTTCAAATTGCAAGTAATTTAGCCTTTCTGAAAGTCCCTTGGTTATTTGAGTCATATTCAGATGGTAATTATGATTTGTTTGAAAATGGACCATAATGCGTGATTATTGTATCATATACATTGAAATGCATTTATTGACTTTCTAAGTTTTGAATACAGTAATTACTCTGAAATGAAGGAAAGCCAATTCTACTTGTTTTTATCAACTTTAAAATGTGCAAGTTAATGAGATTTATATACTGACAGTCTTTATTGTTTTACTTGCTCTGACTGTTCTGAACAGCCCAAATCAATACATTATCCCTTCGATCTGGTGAGCATCAGAGGAATAAGTTAGGTTTTGTCTTCTTTTTTGCACATAGGTAACACTTAAAATCTTGAGAACTAGTCAGAATGGAAAGGGTTTACCCCCCTCGTCATATATTTTATGATTGCTCAGCAGTAATGCTCTTCCCATACCCACCTCCCATCAGTCCCATGTAGATTAATGGCAGACTTAGAACCAATGGTGAAATGAAACTAGAACATTTACATTCCTAATACCTCACTAAAAATATAACAGGTAGTCTTTAATTTATTCACTTGTTCTTTCATTTATATGTATTTAGTAATAACATTATAGAGTATACACCATTGCAGGGGTGAAAGAATTCTCAATAGAAATGAAAGACGTGCTGTCTGCCCACACAGAGCTTATCATGTATATGGAGGAAATACAAGTAAAATAGATAATAGGCAGTGCAGTAGTTCCTCTTATCCATTTCAGTTACCTACCGTCAACCTTGGTCTGAAAATATCAAATGGAAAATTCCAGAAATAAAAATTGGTGAGTTTTAAATCACATGCTGTTCTGAGAAGCACGATGAAATCTTGCGAGCCCACTTCATGTTGCCCAGGATGTGAATCATTCCTTTGTCCAATGTCTCCACACTGTGTATGCTCCTTGTCCGTTAGTCACTTTAGTGGCCATCAGATAGACTGGTTATCAGATAGACTGTTGTGGCATCACAGTGTTTGTGTTTAAGTAACACTTATACTGTGTTCCTTGAAAAGAAGACCTAGCCGGACAATCAGCTCTAATGGGTCTTTTGGAGCAAAAATTAATATAAGACCTGGTCTTATCTTACTATAATATAAGGTTGGGTCTAATACAGCATAACATAGTAATATAAGACCCAGTCTTATTTTACTATAATGTAATACTGGGTCTTATATTAATTTTTGTTCCAAAAGATGCATTAAAGCTGATTGTCCGGCTAGGTCTTATTTTCGGGGAAATACGGTAGTAGCCTAATGTTACATTATTACACCTGTGTCATTCACCTCACTCCATATTGTCACATGGGCATTGTATCATCTCATCATCACAAGAAGGGTGAGTACTGTACAACAAGATACTTTGAGAGAGATACCACATTCACATATCTTTTATTACAGTATATTATAATCATTCTATGATATTATTATTGTTGTTAATCTTCTTACCATAACTAATTTATAAATTAAACTTCAAGTAAGTATGTTTGTATAGGAAAAAACACAGTATATCTGGGGCTTGGTACTCCTCAAGGTTTCAGGCATCCACTATGGGTCTTGGAACCATATCCCCCACAGCTAAGGCAGGACTTTTGTACACCAATGTGTGCTATTACCCAAGAAATACAAAAAATGTAAGAGAATGTTTAGGAAAGACACAAGACTCAGTTTGGAGAATAGGACAAACTTCTGGATCGAAGTGACAACTCAGTTGAGAGCTGAAGGACAAATAGGAGGCACCTCCTCACTTGAGTGATGCAAACAGAGATTGATATTAGGTTGGTGCAAAAGTAATTGCGGTTTTTGCAGTTGTTTTTAACCTTTTAAACCGCAGTTACTTTTGCACCAACCTAGTATTTACAGACTTAATATACTCGCGTAAGATCATCCCTGAATCTGAGAGGAGAAGCGGTCTGGATCATATGGTCCACAGAGGGCCCAAACTGTCATCACTGTTCCTAAACATCACTACGCCCCACCTTTGTTGGAAATTACTGCATTCATTGTTAAATGAGTCAGGAGCAGGTCTCATCTAGAAGGGATAACCTTGTTGTACTTTGGTTCTCCTTTAAGACAAATGCAGAGTTCTGCCGCTTTTTCCTGTTTAATCATGTGTTGAATCTTAAGAGCTCTTTTTAGGACACTTTCTTTAAATGAGTTCCTTAGCAAATCTAGATGTTAAAAATCACGCATCCTCACCTGAGTACACTTCAGAAGGCCCGGTGCTGTGCACGAGTCCTCATTAGGAAAGTGACAGAATCTTGACTGTTATTTAATTGAGAGAAAATGATGCCTCGAGTCTGGGCATGCTAGCTCGTGGATTTAAAAATAAATGTGAGCTCTCAGATCAGGTGGACTTAGATAGCTTAGGCTGTGGAATTCTGAATAGGGAAAATGATTCTGTGATTAGGACAACTTAGGAGGACTATTTTTATTCATTCTTTAGTTTTGCATTTTTAAAGGATCTTCATATTATTTGCATATTCACCGCAAGGCATGTTTCGTATGTGAGTGAGACTTTTTAAGGCATATATCTTTTTGTATACTAAATTAGAAGTGAATATAATTGATCTGTAATTAGAACTGTGTATGATCTTTGGGAGTAAATCTCTTCCCTCTTCCGTTCAGAGGGCTTCCGTTTTGTCATCAGTAAAATAAGAGAGTTGATTTAGAGAACAAATGGCAAACACCTGACAGACACCATGATTTTCACATTTTGCACCCACAGCAGGCAGCACTAGTCCATCACAGTACTCTTCTCTACTGAAGTCAAGTGCGGCTTCAGAATCATTCTTACTACAGTGCTCTAGGCAACTGTGAATCAATTAAAGGTTGACCAAAAGATACAATATATTTATCATCCTTCAGCCATATCTCTTAGGCATCTCATGCCACTAACAGTCGTTAAATAAAACAATTCTACAGAGTACTATATGAGTTTTAGTTCTTAATGTTACTTGTATGCAAGGTATAGATATCCATTTAAAAAACAACCCTCAGATATGAGTGAAGTCATATGATTCTTGACTCTTTCAGTCTCACTTATTTCGCACAGCCGGATAATCTCAAGATCCATCCATGTTATTGCAAATTGCAGTATTTCATCTTTTGTTATGGTCGAGTAACATTCCATTGTGTATATATACCACATCTCCTTTATCCAGTCATCTATCGAAGGACACTTTGGTTGTTTTCATATCTTAGCCACTGTGAATAATGCTGCAGAGAACATTGGGTTATATATACCTTTACGGATACATGTTTTCAGGTTTGTGGGATAGGTACCCAGGAGAGGGATTCCTGGGTTATATAGTAATTCTACTCTGAATTTTTGAGGAACCTCCAAACTGTTTTCCATAGTGGCTGTACCAATTTACATTTCCACCAGCAATGTATGAGGGTTCCTTTTTCTCCACAGCCTCTCCAGCAGTTGTTATTTGTCTTGTTAATGATACCATTCTAACAGGTGGAATATAAAACTGAAAACAAAAAGGAACAAGACAATCAAGTAAATAAACAAAAACTTATAGACACAGACAACAGGTTAGTGGTTACCAGAAGGTAAGGATGGAAAGCGGGAGGTAGAAGAGGGAAAAGGAAGTCAAGTATATGGTGATGCTAGAAGAACTGACTCTGGGTGGTGCACATACAATGCAATATATAGATAATGTATTATAGTAATGTCCACTTGAAATCTATATAATTTTTACTAACCAGTGTCACCCCAATAAATTTAATAAGAAAATAAAACCCTCAGGCAATCTAAAGACTAGAAGAATAACAATCACTGCATATCCCATACCTAGTGATAGCTACTATTAATATTTTGAGAATTTTTGTAGTACTGCCCATATGAGCAAGATTTATTTTGAACCTCAGTAGATTCACATGATACATTCTCAAGTCATTTTGATATTTTTTTTCTTTTCTTTAAATGTGAGTTCTCATTTTTACTGGCCAATTCTTGTTTTTCTTTAGGAAAGTAAATACTAATCTGACCACTTAGGGCCTTAATAACTAGATCCCAAAATGGTTCTGTATGGGAAGGACCTTTATAGCACTGGCCTTAGAAGGCCTCAGATCCCCGAACAGAGGGTCAGTCTGCCGAATCCTATGGCTAGTAGGTACCTGTGGCATGTTTTACCTTCATGATCCAAACTGTGGTAATCTCTTTGGAACTTAGGCCAAACTTTCTATTCATTGTTGGTTAGTACCTTCTTTTTTATCTTGCTTACAGCAGGAAAGTAATCTGTCTAAAACTCACATTGGGTCCTGTCACTCTCTGGCATAAAATACCTCTGTGGGCCTCCATTTTTCTCAGAATGAGATACAAATACTGTAATGTTACACGCTACATTATTTTTGATCTTTGGTGACTTCTTTGTCTTTGTCCCTTGGAGAGTCTATCCCTAACTTGCACTGCAGGCCAACGAAACTATTTTCAGTGATCAAAGGGACCATGCTCTCTTTAGACCTTTCAGCATGATGTTCCCTCTTTATCTGGCAAACTCCCAACTTCCAGAAGTTTGTCTTCCAAATGTTATACATCAATCATCCTTTCTTTGGAAAGTTTTACCCTCAGAGACAAATTTGGTGACTCTTGTTTATTCTCCTACATGATTTCAGTAATAATGGTTACAACCATTGTAGAGTATAGAAGACGTTGGGGGTCCTTGGATTCACCTCAAGAACAAAAGGCTTCTTACTGTGAACGTAAATAATTCTTCACCTGAAGACTTTTTGAGGTAAGATGCAGATGCAATGAACCCATGTTTAGGCCCAGTCAGAAGAGAATTACTGTCCTGGGAATGTGTTTTCTCCCAATGGCAGCCTGTGAGTTGGATAAATACCATCAGTTTCCTCACCTCATGGAGTAGAGTAGGGGATAAGTCTGAGGCGTGACCTTGTGATGTGTACCATCTCCTTGAGTTTCCCTGCTGGTCTGAGCTCACAGTGGGAATATAAGTGCTGAAGCCTCAGAATGTAAGTGCTGTGGGGTCACCTACTACATAAACTATTTACTCTCAAATCCTTGTCTTAGAATCTGCTTCTGGAGAACCCAAACCAAGACAAAGACCAATGAGACAGCAATTCCTCGCACTGTCCTTTAATGAACATTACCTTACTTCAGGTACTATATGAGGCAGTTCTCATGCATTATCTCACTTGATTCTAGCAACCTAGCATCAAGAGTCTATTCTCTCGTAACAGATGGAAACTGTTGTTATTCCTTTGTAGTTTGGATCTTATTTCATCTTATTTTATGATATTTATTTATTGCCTTTCTACAAGACTGAGCAACTTAAAGGCAGGAATCATGTCAGTAGATGTCAGCTAAATATGTATGTATTTTGAGAGTTTTTCTGATTTCTTTAGAAATTTCTTGAAAGCCAAGAATCTTTTATTTTTTATTTCTGTCTGAGAATAGAAATGTCAGAATAATTAGGCTGATACAAGAAAATGGGTTATTTAAATTGTAATTTTGGCAAGAAGACCTTTTCCTTAATTAAATACTTTTACAGGAAATCTTAATACATTTTTCAAAGATGGTATTACTTTTGAACAATTTCTCTAAGCAAAAACATCTAGGAATGCTCAATTATTCGTTTTTATAACTAAAACCTAGTGTTATAAAGGACATGAAAATAGTCTGAAATACTAAATAAAAGACATAAAAATAGAAGAATGCTAAAAAAAACGGAAAATTAAAAGGACTGAAAGAAAGTACAATGATAAAAAAAATTACATCCAAATAAGTTCATTTAGCCCATTTATAACAATAGTGCACTTTAGTGAACTAATTTAATCCTATAATTTGGTCTAATATATAAATAATTTATAAATTTTAAAAGTAAACTCAATTCCTTTTCACTACCTTCTCTCTTGTAAGAAATGCAAGCCTATATGTTACATGCCTATGTGTTAAGTCAGAAGGAAAGTAGTGAAAGGAAATATAGAGGAAAGAGAATCTCTCACTAATATATTTTAAAAATGAAGATACTAGATGATTTTCAGTTTTAAAAACATGATAGTACTTTAAAATGTGCAAATTTTAGGGAAATGAAGTACTCTCTTACAACCTCTCTATCGAACAACCTTGTGATTTGCCTCCCGATTAAGTTTCTGTTTCTCATAATGTATTTTAGAATATATACATTAGAATATATACATTGTTTTATATAACAGTATGTTATTTTTGTGTGCTATATAATGGTTTGTTTTCTTATTTTTGAGTTTTAAGAGGTCTTTGTATATTTTGAATAATATTCTTTTATCAGATATGTCTTTTGTAAATATGTCTCCAGTTTGGGACTTGTTTTTTTATTCCCTTAACAGTGTGTTCACAGACCAGAAATTTTCAATTTTAGTGAAGTCTAGCTTATTATTTCTTTCTTTTGTTATTGTGTCTTTGGTATTGTATCTAAAGAATCATCGCCAAACCCTAGGCCATCTAGATTTTCTTCTGTGTTAGCATCTAGTAGTTGTATGGTTCTAATAGCTTCTAAGATAGTTCCTTTGGGTTTTATATTCATAAAATCGTGTTATGTGTTTTTTATCCTCCATTGTTTGTACTTAATATTTTTCCTATATTTGATTGCATTGGCTGATTCTTCCAAAACAACTGTATGCTATAATGTTGACTTTAGTCCTTTATTTCCTTTCTGTCTTTAATAGGAATGCCTCTGGTATTTTGACAGTGGTGATGCTGATTTAGCAGTGTTTTTATTATATATGTTTTATATTAGATTGGTGCAAAAATAATTACAGATTTTGCAATTATTTTTAACCTTTTAAACCGCAGTTACTTTTGCAACAATCGAATAGATACTCTAAAGCTAAGTTTTAAATTTGCTCTTTGGTCCAAGAGTTGTTAAGCAGGGAAAAGTTTCTTTCTCTGCTCAGATATACTTATTTCTATTTTCCCAATTAATTTCTGACTAGACTGCACTTTGAACAATGAATGATTTCTATAAAATGTCTACTTTCTAACATCTACAAAAGTATTTTTTTCGAGGCCTACTGTGTTTCCCCCAAAGTAAGACCGGGTCTTACATTAATTTTTGCTCCGAAAGATACACTCGGGTGTATTTTCAGGAGATGTCCTATTTTTTCATGTACAACAATCTACATTTATTCAAATACAATCATGTACTCTCTTTCTTCTTCTTTTTTTTTTTTACAGCTACCTTTTATTTATTTATTTATTTATTTATTTATTTATTTATTAGTTTCAGGTGTACAAGACAAGGTAATACTTAGACGTACATCATTTATATCCCTCACACTGTGAACCCCCCTCCCCCCATTCATTATCCCTCTGACCTCACACCTAGCCATCACATTATATATATAAAATTATAGTTGGCATTCATTAATGTTTAGCTTCTGGTGTACAATGCCATGGTCAGGCATCCACATTATCTCTGAGGTGGTCTCCCAAATAGGACGCATGTCCATTGGATACCCAAGAAAATCTTTACAACATTATCGAACAAGTTCCCCAAATTAATTTTCAGAAAACCCTGAGGCCATCTTGTGGTTACCAGCTGCTTCCTAATCCCTTCACCTTTCCCCTTATCCCCAACCCTCCCCCGCCCCCACCCATCTAACAACTCTCGGTTTTTTCTTTGTGTCCTCAAAACTGTCTCTGATCAGTTCATTCACATATTCTTTTCTTTAGATTCCACATATAAGTGAGATCATATGGTACTTGTCTTTCTCTTTCTGTCTTTTTTCACTTAATATAATGTTCTCTAGATCCATCCATGTTGTTGCAAATGATAAGATTTCTTTCTTCTTTATGGCTGCGTAATACTCCATTGTATAAATGTACCACAGCTTCTTAATCCAGTCATCTACCGATGGGCATTTCGGTTGTTTCCATGTCTTAGCTATTGTGTATAGTGCTGCAATAAACATAGGAGTGCATACTGATTTTTGAATTGGGGTTTTGGATTTCTCCGGGTAGATGCCTAGGAGTGGAATTACTGGATCATAGGGTACTTCCATTTTCAGATTCCTGAGATACCTCCATACTGTTTTCCATAGTGGCTGCACTAATCTGCAATCCCACCAACAGTGCCCTAGCGTTCCCTTTTCTCCACATCCGCGCCAGCATTTGTTGTTTGTTGATTTATTGATGACAGCCATTTTGACTGGAGTGAGGTGGTATCTCATTGTGGTTTTTATTTTCATTTCTCTGATGGTTAGTGAGATTGAACATTTCTTCATATGTCTTCTTGCCTTCTGTATGTCCTTTTTAGAAAAATGTCTCCTCAAGTCCTCTGCCCATTTTTTAATTGGGTTGTTTGTTTTTTTGGAGTTGAGTTGAGTAAGTTTTTTGTAGATTTGTGATATTAATCCCTTATCAGATATATCATTGGCAAATATCTTTTCCCATTCAGTAGGATCCCTTTTTGTTTTATTGATGGTTTCCTTTGCTGTGAAAAAGCTTTTTAGTTTGATGTAATCCCACATGTTTAGTTTTTCTCTTACTTCCCTCACGCGAGGGGATATATCAGTGAAAATCTTACTCCGGGTAATGTCCATGAAGTTTCTTCCTATATTTTCTTCTAGATATTTTATGGTTTCAGATCTTACATTTAAGTCTTTAAGCCATTTTGAATTTATTTTTGTATATGGTGTAAGGTCCAGCTTCATTTTCTTGCATGTGTCTGTCCAGGTTTCCCAACAGCACTTATTGAACAGACTGTCTTTACCCCATCGTACATTCTTGCTTCCATTGTTGTAGATTAGATGGGCATATAGGCATGGATTTACTTCTGGACTCTCTATTCTGTTCCATTGATCTATGTGTCTATTTTTATGCCAGTACCATGCTGTTTTGATTACTGTAGCCTTGTAGTATAGTTTGAAATCAGGTATCGTTATACCTCCCACTTTGTTCTTATTTCTCAAGATTGCTGAGGCTATCCGGGGTCTTTTATGGTCCCATATAAATTTCAGGATTATATGTTCTATTTCTGTGAAAAACGTCATTGGTAGTTTGATAGGAATTGTGTTGAATATGTATATTGCCTTAGGCAGTATTGTCCTCTCTTTCTAGAACATCATCATAACGTACTAAATGAGTCCCTCTGGCTGACGATCTTAACTGGGGCTTATTTTAGGGTTAGGTCTTATTTTCAGGGAAATATATGTGTAATATGTGATCAACTTTTGTAAGTGGCCTACAGTTCCTTGAAAATAAAGTATACTCACTATTCACTTAGTTGTTATTTATCTTAACTGACATATTATTTATTTTCTTATGTTTTTGTCAGGTTGAAATATCGTGGGCTGAGAGAAATGTTAGTTATACTACTGTTTTACTTCAATGAATAAGTCTTTGCTTTTCCTATTGATTTTATACTCTGGATTTTATTCCTATAACTTTTGTTCCATAAAGATTCATGACTTATAGGTTGTAAATCCCTTAAAATAGGACTCTTGAATTTGTTTTTTTATTCTGATTCTTTGAATAGGGTGTAAGAAAATCCTTATTTTTATATCAAATTTCAGTGTGTGTGTGTGTGTGTGTGTGTGTGTGTGTGTGTGTATGCATTTGCACACTTCTATTTTCAGAATAAAGATCATACTTTCTCTTATCCTATATATGTTAATGTACTTTTGAGGAGTTGGGAAAGAGCTACCCTTGTTTGTAGGTAAAAAATTTTGATTTTTTTTCTACAAAAGGTGTTATTTGTACAATTATTACCCCTAATGATATTGATCTCAGAGCATGAATTGCCATTATATCTATCGTACAAGGAATAATTTTACCTTCATACAACTTCATTCTTTCAACCAAGTCCTTCATTATGAATATGAATTTAAAAATTATAAGATAACCATCACAGATTAGAGGTTTAATCTAAAGTCCATGGAAAAGGATGAATTAACACATGGAAGACTGATCTGTACACTCACCTTACAGAAATATAGGTAGCTATTTTCAATAATTTGTGTCTTGTCTCATAAATATTTGAATGATTTATTGATAGTTTATATTAAATATTTTAAAGAAAGGAAAACCAAATTTTGTTAAATACTTGATAATCTTTGCCCTTAATTCTTTAAGATTCTTATGACATATAACAAAATTTTGTTTCCTAATCTGTGTATGAAACAACCCAAAGAGAGTCAACACGTGCCCCTGTGTATCCCACTGAGATGAGCAAATGAGATCCTTTATAGATGACAGCACTGAGGTTCTGTTAAAAGTGCAGAAGTTTATAACTACACTTATGATAAATTTTGAAGTCCTGACACACTAAGTAAATTTATTAAATTTATGAGTTTTATCTTGCCTGCACATATCCCATGTTAAAAAGATTTCACAGATAAATCCAGAATAAATAATTCAGCACAGCAAGTGATATTATATATCTTAAGTTCAGGAATAGAACTGTCACTTGTGTTTTATGACAGTAAAACATAGCTGTATTGCTGGACTGTGTTTTAACTTCAGCACTTGTATCATTCACACACAACCACACTTAAACTCATTAGTAGGTGAATTTGTTGAGGAAAATAACATTTTAGTGATTATAGATACTGGTGAGTATAACAGTGACACAGATTCTGCAGAGGTTATAACTCAAATTACCAAAGAAATGTTGCTAATGGCAGTAACAGAAAATGCCTTTACATAATAGAGATCCTGTTCTATGTTTAAGATCAAAGCAACAAATATCATTGACCGTTGTATCTTGTACAGTACTTTGTATAGTAGATGCTTGATTCATGCTTGTTGATTGATGGATATATCAGATTGCTATATACCCAAGCTATTAAAAAGCATCTCTTTATTATGGATTATCCACTAGCTACTATTTTAATGTGCTATTCTTGGGGAACTATACACACAAAATTTAATAAAACCCTTTCTCTTGGCTAGAGAGTTTGTATGTAGAGGAATAATACTTTTCCCTTCTCACCACACCTCCTCACTGCAGCCAAGTCCTCCATCGATTTTGAGTAAATGGATAATGACTTAATAAAATAGAGCACACACACACCACACAATATTTAAAAATGAGGGGTTGGTTGACAATGAACAATACAAGTCAACCTTGTTCTATCTCCACCATGTCACCTTAGATTTAATTAATAGGATAAGAGATGACATAGTAAACCTTTATATTAGATCAAAATTGGTTGACCAATTATTTTAAATTCTGAGTCCACACTTAAAATAAATAAATAAATAAATAAATAAATAAATAAATAAATAAATAAATAAATAAATAAAGGCACCTGTCAGCTGGAACTAGGTGGAGGGAGATAGCAAATGTGTGTCAAATCGGATGCCTGCCCCTCAGACAAGCACTGGCCTCTTCCATACAAAATCCAAGAGTGCTTCCATCTTTACTTCCATGCTGGGCCCTGAGAAGCTCTGAGTTTTGAATCCCATACCAACTGTGAGTTAACCATGCCAGGACTTGGGTTTAGGGAGAGTTTGTGTCTCAGACTGTCATACCAGCATTCATGTGGACTTTCTCTCATTCTTCCACGCTTAGGAGTTGTTCAGCTGATTTTCAGGTATTTTTGAGAGGAAGTTGTTCCATATGTAGCTGTGGATGCAGTGTGTCCCTATGCAAAGGCGAGTTCAGGAGTCGCCATCTTGAATCAGAACCTAAGTCCATACTTTTATTTTGTAGTTTATTTTTTTAAACTAAACTTATTGGAGTAACACTGGATAACAATATTTCAGGTGTACAACTTTATAATGTGGCTTCTATACTCCCCATTGTGGGCTCACCACCTGAAGTCTAATCTACTTCTGTCACTAGTCACCATATATTTGACCCTCTCTACTCTCTTCGTCCTTCCCCTACCTCACTTCCCCTCTGGTAACCACCATTCTGTTGTCTGTATCTATGAGTTTCTTTGTTTTAAGATTGTAATACTCGATATATACCGATAACAAAAGGTGAATACAAATCACATATTACTTTTGCAATTATAAGAGGTGCTCAAAGTGGTTACCATCAGCATAATTTTAATACAGTTTTTTTCCTTTCTTAAAATGTGTATATATTTTTTGTCATCCTCTGTATGTATAAATACATATGCATGCATAACATGGCATATATGTTTTAATGTAATTATGTGTTTTATACAAACACACACACACACACACACACACACACACACACACACACAGTGAGTGCCAAAAACTGTATACTATTTTAAGAAAGGGAAAAAAACTGCAATAAAATTGTAATAATATATACCGATAACAAAAGATGAATACAAGTCATTGTATACATTTCACCCCATTACAAAACTCTTTTCTAATAATAAACAAAGAAAGAGAAGGTTCTAGAAACATAATGAAGATAAAAATCAACATTCCAGATATAAATGAAATGTAGTTATTTTCAGACTAACGTCTTGGTGATTATAATGCTTTCATTCTGATTTGTTTTCCAAGCTGTCAAGAAAAGCATGTTCAAATGTTATATTATCAAATGACATTACCTGAATATTAACAATTAAGCTGCCTTTAAGAGATATAAAGTGATAGAAATTCTGAGTGTTCTTTTTTTAACTGCACTTTTGCATTTACTTGTAGATTTTGGTCGGTAAAATGTTCGCTCAATTATTAAGGTCAACTCATATATAAAATGTGAAAAAGATTTTTCCTTCAGCCCTTTTATAAAAAAATCTAGACCACTGTGAAAAATTCATCCCAGGAATTGCATTATCTAATAGAGCAAAGAGTGGGTTAATTTAAGTCATTATTTTGAAATATAGACAGCAATTGAATAAACACTATTAGCCATGCTATATGATGAGAAAACTTCTATCAAGCCCTTATATATACAAGCCATATCCCCAGAAAACAAAATAAGAATGTTGAATATATCTGCAAGATAAATAGAAGAGGAATATTGGAGCAACATCTCTGTAAATCACCTAACAGGATTTTTTTCCCCTCAAGTTCCCTTGTTTTTAACTATCCTTTAAACTGCTTTAGCATTTTTTTCAGTATTTGCTGCCATTTTAAGATTTTTTTTCTCCAACCTCACGACATATAATTTCAAAAATAAATAAATAAACCGTATAAGCTAAAGGTTTAGGGTTTTTTGTTTGTTTGTTTGTTTTTCCTATTCTATAGTGGCTCAAGAAACACATCAAGAAGAGCTTTGAAAAACAGCTTTAGATCTTCTTCATTGTGCCATAAATGGAGTTTGATCTAGAATTATTGCCTCTCTTAAGGTTTACAGAAGGCAGAGAGAAACTATATACATTATAAACTTAGCTTTGAATAAATATTCCAAAAGAGTTTTAGAAATGCAAAGACATGGGGAAGTAATACATTCCCTTTTCCTTCTTCAAAGAGACTTTGAACATTCTTTTCAGTATTTGGGAGCTAGGAAAAATACTTACTGTATAAAAGGGAATTTCTGAAGTCTTTGACTTTCCAGAATGCTTCATGTTATGGTCAGTAAAATAGAAATATAAGAATAAAGATTATCTTCTTATTTAGACAAAACCTATTTCTAGACTAGAGCTTCAATTTGACCTTAAAAAACAGCACACCCCGTCATGTACATCTAAAAGGGCTGTGAAATGCTGCTGTCGGCTATTGTAGTTTGTCTGAACCATATTGTCATATTTTATGTATTTGTATTTGCTTTTTCTGTGAGTTTTGCCCAGGTTTTGAATCAGTTAAAATATCATGGGTAGAATGTTATAAAATGAACGAAACTGAGAGCACTCAGTTCAGTTCTATACAAAGCACAGTAACTGACTCACTATGAGAAATTCAGAAAATCACTTGAGCACCTGTACCTCTAGTTTCTTATTTACAAACTGAGAATAATAGTACCTGCTCATGCGGATTTCATCATGATTGTAAGAAGGTAAATTCAGCAAATAGATTTCAAGTGCTTTGAAATGTATAAAACGATAAAGGATAGCAATAAAATATTATTAATATAAGCATGAGGATAAGTGACATTTTATAGAATGAATAAACCCACAAATAGGGAAGAAGAAGAGAAAAGTGACGCTAGGAAACTTTTAGAGGTAATGAGTATGTTTATATCCTCGATTATGGTGATGGTATCACTGAAGTATGCATATGTCCAAACTCTTCAAATTGTATATATTAAATATGTGCAGTGTTTTTTATATGAAGTATATTTCAATGAAACTGCGATTTTTAAAAATAAAACTAGAGTATGTGCTCAGATATATAGCCATAGATACAAATACACACACACACACACACACACACACACACACACACACACACACACACAGAAATACACTAATGGATAACTATGGATCTCTTTTTTACCACGCCAAAAATAAGTAGATAATCCGCTATTACAAATTATTGATGTTGCATTCCAAAACTCCTTTCAAATAATCTCAGAATTGCATTGATTTTTAAAAAGAAGAGTAAAATAAATGAAAAAGAAACTTAACAAAAGTTGTAGGAAAATGTGTTTTATCATTTATTTATTTTTCCTATGGAAGCAAATAAGTCGAATTAAGTAAATGTGACCTTATAGATATGATTGCTTGAAAGAAATCTTCTGTATAGCATTATTTAGGTTTCTTTGCTCTGTCCATTAGTTTAAAATGTTAGTCCTTAAAACTAATTATTTTTAAATTATTTGAACTTTCTGGGCTTATCTTTTTGTAATTGACCTTGTAGATAAATACTTGATTGATTCAGAAGAGATATCAGGCAGATGCAATTACCGTGTCTCTCAGGAGTCTAGAATGTATACTAAAAGAAAAAAGGAAATACTTTTGCCACTCAACAAATGGAGGGAAATATCCATGCATCTATTGATACTCCTAAAAGCTTTTTAAACATTTATTTTCTAGTGGAGACATCATGGTAAATATGAAATGGGGGCTGTCGTTTCTTAAATCATTTAAAAAAGAAACAATTTGGTTCACTGATTCGTTGGGCTCAAGAAGCTGGTAAGCTGCATTAGTTATAACCTGATGACTTTTTACTTTTACCAAATATGTATATTCTCTGCTTTCCTACCAGCACCCAGAGTGTTTTTTACATTATGGTGGTTAGACTTGATCAGCAATCTCTTGTTGTAATTGTAATTATGGACATAATCTGGTCAGGAGTTATCAGTTGAGCAGTTTCATGCTGTAGATAAGCACTCAAGTTTGGGAGCTGCAGTACATATTTCACTGTTAATATAAAAGGCACATGTTTTTGGATGTCAGATGCATTGTCTGTTCCAAGAGGCATCCCTCTTATATACTGAAACGAAGGTATAGTTTGATGCTTCACTGAATGCTCAAATCCCAAATGCTCACTGACTGGAGAGAGAAACATTGAACAACAGACTAGATCCTAGTGAAAAACTCAAGTGGAGAGTATCAGTATCCTAAGCAAGTGTCACATGGGGCAAATCACTTTACTATTGTGGCTTTCAGTTTTCCTCATAAAATAGAGATGTTGGACTAACTACTCGGTGTGATTCTGTCTTGCCGTATCAGTCCATAACGTGTCTAAAATTTTGCTGAATCCTTTGAGATGTGGCTGCCAAACAGTGGAAATTTGATTTACCAGCTTGTTCTGAGGAGTAAAGTTGCACAATGTACTAAAGTTTGCCTTTTTAGCCTTTCCATAACCTCTTAAAAGAGAGTGTGCCTTTAGCATTGAGTGATTTTTCTGTTTTCCTCAAACCAATAAAATGGAAATTTAAGTCAAGAAAGGGTAAAATTAGAGATAATTGTGGTGAAATCATGCTAATAATTTTGAGTACCTGGGTGTTTTTTTCTTAATTTTAATTTTAATTTTTCACAAACTACTCTCTAGTCATGATCCAATTAATCATAACATCTCTGTCAGGATAGTTAAGTTGCTAGTATTACTAGATGAATAAAGATGCCCAATTTTACTTTAAGAAATTTTTACTTCCCCAGCTTTATTTTTAACACTAATCACCTCTCTACCTAGAGTATGATAAAATGTTCAAATAATACCACATATGTTCTTTTCATGGAGGCAAAAATAGATTAAGATTTATTTCATGAATTTGATATTTCAAGAAAAGTAATTATGTACCACAACCTAGTGAATTCCAAGTGCTTCCTGATTTTGTAAATAAGAATTTAATAACTAAATTGAATTCACAAGCCTTCATGAATTTATTAGCTCTTTTATTAATTTACTATGTATTCTGGTCCAAGTTCTTTAACATTTTTGTCTCTCCCATAAGAGGCTTGTAATTTATTTGCTCTGTCAATATTTAAATTTCTTAAATGCATTACGCAAATTCAAAGTAGTACTATCATTGTATCTGATATCAGTATTTATCCATTGGAATTGAAAATGCCAGTGGAAACAGTGACTAGCTATTTCAGACCCCAGTGCTCTAAAACTTTCTCAAATTTGTACAAATATGTGTACGAAGTTACATTTGTATGTATGCACAAAGTACATATATGTAACTAGGTCTCACTTCCTTCTCTTTTATTTTCATTTTTCATTGAGCAAGTGAATCAATAGATAAATTAGAAAATTCAGAACTTTTTAAAAAGCACTTGGTATTTATAGAATCATAGAATTGGTCACAAGCCTAGTCATAATATGCTGTTGTTCTCTCATCTTTTCAGTATGGAACGTGATTTAAGAAAACGTATTTATAAACACCTGAATGTGGTACTGACTACCACTAAACAGCTCTGTAGACATGGCCAAAATGTAGACCTTATTTTTTTGCAGTGTTGTAACCAAATCGTTAATTTCTAATTCATTGAACTGTTAGTGTTAAGTAAGGCAATGTGTTCAAAGCACTTGATATATTGACAATAAAAGAAGGAGGAATAGAGGGTGACAAAAGAGATGAAAATGTGTGTGTGTTTTTGTGTTTTTTTGTTGTTTTTTTTGTTTTTGTTTTTTTGCCCAAAGAGCTACTAGATGAATATTTTTTCTTTAAAGCTTTTCTCTTCCTGCTCCCCGGGACTAGGTAGATCATGAATAAAGAATGCATAGGCATCACCCTATGGATATTTCTAGTTTGCTTCCATATTTCTTCTGCTACAGCAGTTTCTACTGAGAAAGTAAATGAACAAATTTGGGGAGTGAGCCAGTTTGGCAAAGGTTGCTCTTTTCTTCCTGTGTTACTTACCAACCCTAGCAGAGCATGGCACTCACTTACCCATATCTTCTTCATTGCTGCCCTATTGTGTTCTAAATATCTCTATTAGCATTTCTTTCCTAGATTCTAATTATTTGTTGATGTTTCTCTCTCTTCACTAGACTGAGTTCCTTGAGGGCAGAGGGTACCTTTTACTTTTTTTTTTTTTTTAATTTCAGTGCAGCTCTGGCACATTATAAGTTCTCAGTATGAAGGAGTGAAGTTTATGTTTCACATTAACAATGGAAAATAAATTCAGAAAACGGGAAACTACAGAAAGTCGTATGTACACTATGTATTGAAGCAGAAATCAATCTATGCACAATAGAGACTTTGACACATACAATTTATGGTCACCACACTTGCTAAATTTGTTTATGTTTCTGTATAGTCCTGTCTCTGTAGGATCTCTCTTTAACTTGATGGCCACACTTGATAGGAATTAAATATTTGCACAATATGTGAAGAATGAGTCACTCTCTTTTGATGTTGATTATTCTGTGGATATCTTGGTTTAAAAAACTGCAACCTTCATCTCAATTGGTATTCACCATATGCTATGATTTGTTGATCTCCGAATATATACCAGGCACTGTTGAGGAATCTCTTCATTTAAATTTTAATCCTCATGAATATAGTGAAAGAAAGTTCGGTACCCTTATTTACAAATGAGTATATTGGAGCATGGAAGTGAAAATTATGATGCTAAATTTATAGATAATTGTGTGCATATGTTGGTGTTTCTTTCCTTGTCCAAGTGACTTTCAGACAACCTGCTAATGAATTTCAAAATGGCCTAATCTAAATATATTTTTGCTAATAACAGTGAGAAAAGAGCCAGCAGTTGGACAATTAACAGAAATTACTATAAGAATAATGTATATACTGGATAATTGACCCACATGAATTATCTGTATGGCAATGGCAAGAGCACTCCATCTTCATCTATGCTAAACTAAGTATCACTTTCGTAAGTCTATCTAGAATAGACTTATAAAAAGGGAGAGAGAATGCCTGATTCACTGAAGAGAACTAATTGTTAAGAGGCCACCGCTACAAACTTGTTAGCATATACAAATGCTTTATATTGGCTTACTGCTTCTCAGTATTCTAAGCCCTTTCTCATAAACTGGCTCATGATATGTTGGCTAGCAGAGAGGAGCAACAGAGTATCCTGGTTCAGACACCAGAGAGCCTGGATGCAAATTCTGACTCGGCTTTTCTTTGCTGACTGTGAGCAAGTTATATGAGCTCTTTCCTTGTCTGTAAAATGTGGAGAAAAGATCTTAATAATACCTTCCTTAAGAGACTTTTATAAATTAAATAAATAAACAAATTGATAAATAAAATCAACTGCTTAGTGTATGATATGACCTGTAATAATCCTTTCAGGTAAGCAAAGCTGGTATTTTAGGTCCATTAGAGATGGAAAAATAATACAGCTTTGGAGAAGTAAATGGCATTCATTCAAGAATTTATGGAGCATCTATAAGATATCAGGTATTGCAGTAGGCATAGGGAAATAAAAAGAAAAAGCTCCCAAACATAGCTTTCAGGTGTCCCGACTTCTCAGGGGGCTCCTAAGGGGTAGCTCTGAGGCAGGTACTAACAGTTTTTTCAACACTTACCATAGGTCAGAATGTATTTTCATACTTATATATATTTACTCATTTGATCTTCCCAACAACCTTATAAGCTAAGAACTATTATTATTACCAGTTTTTAGATGAGAAAACCAAGATTTGAGATTTTAAGTAACTTGCCTAAGATGCCATATTTAAAAAGAATTTAACTGTGCCAGGCCGCCTTCACAGTGCATGTTTTCTGCTATGAGATACACAGAAAAGCACAGATCTTTAAAATAAACAAATCTATAAATAGCTATATTCCAAAAGAAGAGAACCCTCTCCATGTGTCAGTATTCCCTTAGTGGGAAGTTGGTATTCAAATCATGTGGCAGCACAGCAGTGGGAATCATGTTTAATCAACTTGAATATTCCTGTGGAAACCTGGGCCACCCGCTAAGCAGCAGAATCTATGGCTGCATATAGCAGGGCAGAGGCTGTGTCACTCACTGATCAATTATCTGTAGCTGCAGTGTCACAGATTATGTGTCCAACTTTGCAAACCAGAAACGTGCTGGTTGCCTGTGACCCAGGAGTAAAGCAGGAGCTTTACAAGTATGTACAAGTATGTGGAGCTTTCTGTGCGACTTGGGGAGGTGGTTGAAAGGTTTGCAGATGACAAAAATGGATTCTGGATCTTGTCCCACCATGAGATACTGTGTAGTTTTAACATCACCTGTGTGAGCCTCAGTTTCCTCTTTCGTATATTGGGCGTAAGTAGAGTCTACTACGCTGCATAGTGGTAGAGATGAAATCAAATCATACATGTAAATACTTACAAAAATGCCTGAGTCATGCTAAATAATAAGTGTTTACTAAACCATTTTTACTTACTTTAACTGCTTTGGGTAGTAATTTTAAAAGGTGTCACATACTCTTCTGACATCTTAAATGGAGGTCATTGAAAACATTATAAAATTAATATAAAATAATAGACATTTTGGATGTTAGATGACTTTGGAAATCATCTAATCAAGACCCCAGTTATAAAGTTGTAGAAATGGAGGCTCAGAGAAGTAAGTGACCTGCCCGTGGGTCACCTAGCGTTATGCACAGATCTCTTCCAAACACTGATGACGTCCGGGCAGTAAGGCCTTGCTACTTCATTTTAATAACCGGAGGCTGTGTGCCCCCAGTACACAATGAGCCTGCAATTTTGTGGCTGCTTTTTATATTCTTCTGTCTCTGTCTTTTGTACTGTTAATCTGATTCTAAAGTCCCCTTATTTTTCCACATTTTACTCCTCTTAATCACTTTGAGTTAAGAAACAAATTAATCAGTGTGAACTAGGTTTAAAATACGAATGAGTAGGCTTTGAATGAGGGTAGAGTGACTCTGCTGTGAGTGACTACCTATGTTTTGGTTTAGTTAGACTATTCTGTAATTGTGTTTGGTGGGGGAGTTGAGGGGAATTCTGGACTAAGCATCAGGTTACTAGTTTTCTGAAAAATTAAAATCCCTAGAAAAGTGACCTACAGATAAAAGTGAGTCATGTTACATTAACATTTGGATAATGCAAAAATTAGACATTGAAAACAAATTAATAAACTAACTACCATCAAAAAAACAAAAACCCACAAGAATAACTAATCCAAGAAGTAACTAAATTGTGAGGTTGTAATGTGTTCAATTAGAAGTAAAATGTACACATTAAAGAAGGCAGTTTGTCAATTAATTTTGTAATATTCGAGAAAAAAGCAAATTAATTGTAGAAATGTAGGGAAAGTCTATTCGCATATTATCTTTCTGACTCTGCACATAAGCATCTATTCTGGAAGAATCCCCATTCAGAGGAACATTATATTATCATAGTACTGATCTCTAGTTTCCCCCACTATTTACCCCCACACTCACTATACATGCGGTCAGAAAGACGAATGTGGCTCGGCTTCTGGAGAATTTAACAATAATCATCATTGATTTTCTGGGACAGAAAGCATTAGACTGCCAGAATCATGAGTTAAGGATATTATTAAACCATAACACATAATCAAATAGCCAAACTTTATGGGAAGGTCTTTGAAAATGTACCCGTTGGGTTACTAACACCATGCATCATTCAAACTTTCAACAGTGATTTGTGGTTTTCTTTTGTTTTTGGTGTGATAACACACATTGTATTTTTGTACCTGCTAGTGTTTGTCATAAACAGATCCATCATTATATATTTCATAGACCTTACAGGGAATGCTTTTAACCTTAATTTTGTCAATTGTATATTAATGCTTAATACCAGCACATAGTAAGATGACATAATGATGATAGTATTACTATGGCACCTTACGTATACCTGGCACTGTTGTAAGCAATTTATATATGCAGACTCATTGGACGGTAACTTATAGAAATGGGATTTTACCAGTAAGCGCTTTCTGACAAGTCTCCCACTCTTGCGTTCTGCATGGCCCTCCACCAGCTCATTATGGCTCCTGAAATTCAGTCATTTAGGAGGCATTTTAAAGAGTTTAAACTGGACACCAGAATAGTTTAGGTCCCAGTCTGTATTCCTGTTTAAACTATTGTCTCTTGGATGCAAATCCACCCTTTTATACTTTATAACACTGGTGCTCAACTACAGTTTTCATTTCTCTGTTTAAGATGCTTTCTACTCAGTTCTGAGAATAAGGAGGCGCTATGGGGAGATGAGGCAGAAGGTAAAGGAAGGGACGTCCTCATTCCATACTAACGCTGTTCTTATATAAGAACCGTCCTAATAGTGACCCGACCCTCTCCCTCCCCACTCTGGCAGCAGCACATGTTCAGCCTCTAGGTTCTTATATTGTTCCCAGAACTAGCTTCATCGTAACTGCACTGTCCCCTTCTTAAAGGTACTAACAGTTTTTTCAACACTTACCTGCTCCTTGGGAATCTTCCCCGAGATAATGACCCCATCCCCTTCATTTTCTTCCCCATCCCTAAGGAGAGTGGTTGTTTCTCTGTCTGAACTGTACTTGATACTAGGAGATTCTGAGATTTATTTAGTCACGTTTGTGCTCTTTAATGAAGCACTGATCTCCTTTCCAGTGGAAAACAAGACAGTTGTAATTCATAACATGAAGTTGTACCACAATTAATGAAAATGATCATTTCTTGTTTGTTGTAATGAAATGTCCTGAGAACCAAGTGTCTTTAATTTTCCTAGTAGTTACGATGACTACGAGAATTGTGGGTGGGATGGCCTCTTCTGACTGCCCTAGAGAATCTACAGACAGATAAGTATAAGCTTCTGACTTTTAGTTCTTATTTCAAGTAATAGAGAACAAAAGAACTTTTACACCAGTCTTAAAAGAATATCTTATTTCTTGAAACTGCAGGGCTGGCTTCTCTTAAAAAGTAGATGCATATTTTAATTGTACTAATTGTAGAATTACATTATAAATCAAAATCTTACAGTTGTCCTGGGAAAGTCAGGACAATATTTGGGAAGGAAAGTGAGGCTAAAACTTGTATGGTGGCATTTGAGTGGACTCGAACAGTACTGAGAATCTTAGAACTCCAAGGTTTTCTAAGACTTTTTTAGTGGAAGCAGTAAGAAAACTATCCTACTTGTGGATTAAGACTCTTCAGTAATTCAGCCAGCTTAAAAATCTCCAAATTAAAAGCTGAGATACTGACTGAAAGAAAAGGATAATAGAAGAAGTTATTTATATCAACAAGAATCATGTAACTAATTGCAGAAATGGGGAATATAGCAGTATGCATATTTTTCTTTGCTTGCTGTTATTTTTGTAGACATAAATATAGCTCTCTCTATCCATAAAGATCACGTAGATATTTAGACATATTTGTATTTGTTTATATTAAGTACTTTCTTTTGACTTCCCTTCTCCTATTACCGTACTATTTTATACAATGGTGTTTCATCATAAAAAGACTTGCAGTTGAGTCTTGGGAAACAGAATATGCATGTGGGACTGTATTAGAAGATTAAATATCATTAGTCAGAAATGAATACTGTGATTGTTGCCTAGAAATGGCTAGAATGGCTATTTGGATTTCTGTATCTCATTTTTGGACAAATGATGATAACATTTCTGTATGAAGGATAATTGCATCTTATTATTATGAAATAATATAAATATGTACAGAAGTGCATATATGGTACTGAATAACCAAATGGGTGAATTATGTTAGTTAATAAGCTTTTATCTGTTAGGTCCAAATACAACCTACTGTACTCTATTTTGCAATACTGGGGCTGAAACCCTTTTCATTTATTCTCTGCTGCTGGGATTTCTCTCAGGTTCTTTCCATAAGAGTCACTGGAGAGAGATTAGAAAGCTGACGAAAAGGGAAAAAGAGAATCTTCCCTTCTGTTGACTTGCTTTGCCTTTTAATGTTACTATTCACCTTTGGACAACAGTTGATTTTAGCCTCCAATTCTTTGCACTCCCAAAACTAGCCTTAATATGCCCTCCCCAAGGTGTCAGTTTCAGGCAAACAGACTGTTCTCTTTGCAAGTCTGATCCCAAATGTGTAAGTGCTGTCCCGTGCCCTCCTGAGATGCTATTAGCATATGGGCAGAGAGCTCAGAGGGGCTCTGAGGAGCCCCTCCTCTGTTTCCCTGTGATACTAGCATCACAGGGTGCACCCTGTCCTTGGAGATCTAATCCCCAGCTCTGGGGTTTTCTTCTCTGAGCTACTGAGCTTCTGTCACCATCCAGGTGGTGGTCTCTCTTTATATGACTGAGTCAAGCTCTATAATTGCCCAATTTCTACTATGTCATCTTCCTTTGGTATCTGCCTCCTGAAGTTATTATCTCTGTGTTTCTCCTTTAACAGTTCCTCCTATGTTAAATTCTTTTAAAACACCTAATCTGGTTTCTGTTTTACACCATTTGAATTTAGCCTCTAATAGCTGTCAGGACTGGTGTAAGTCGTATCTCAGTTCTGAGACTCCATCCCTTACTGTTTAATTGGGGGGTGGTTATGGAAGGCATGGTATAAATAATACTAAGGTTGTGTTTTCTGGGGAATTCTAGTCCCAGCACTTCTTCCCGCAAATGACACTCAGGGCCATGTGAATTTGGGAAATGTTAAATACTACAGCAAACTATAAGAGAATCATAGTACACAGAAGCATAATAAAGGCTCTGAGAAATCCAACAGAAAAGAAACCTTTTTCACTTTGATTCAACGTCTCTCCCTCCCCAATTTAATTGACTGGCAAAACTGTTTCATTTTCAGTTGAGTTCTGTTACCACCCCGTGACGTACATTGAAAAATAGTATTCTCTAGCATCGTTAACTCTTCAGAAGTTTTATAATTTTGTGAATTTTTTCAAGATCCCTTCAGTGAGGAGAAATCTAATTAATATAATACATAATGATTTTAGTTGGTTTTATGATTTGTTTCATCTTTAAGCATAAATGTTGACTGAGAATCATGTCCTTTGCAGTAACATGTAGAATGAATGCCAAAGAAGGGCAGGAAGGACGTCAGAACACCAGGGGAGTTATTACAGGAGGTGAAAAAGAAGAGGAGAGAATTGTTGAGGGATTAAAAAATAGAGTCACATTGGATTAGATAAGGACATGCATGGTTATGGGTTAGTGAACAAGCTGTGGCTTCACACTGCCTGGCTAGGACTCAACGATAGTGCTGGAGAGACACGATTTTGAACAAAATTACTTATCCTCTCTGCACTTTGGTTTCTCATCCTTAAATGATGTAATAGTAGTATACACTTTACAGGTTTGTGAGGAAAATAAAATGTAATATAGCATATAAGATAATTAATGCCTATCTAGCATTTAATTATTTAGTGTACTTCCTAAAACCGCAGCAGGCCCTGTACAATTAGACTAACTTAATGTAGACAGAAAAGGATAGTAATGAAACAAACATAAGTTGTTCATAATAGAAGGACCTTGAGAGAGCATCTAGTTCACCCCATAATTCTATGGATGGCAATTGAACTAAATCTCCCTAAGACCAAGAGATTTGGTCATGAATTTGATTGACAGGAAAGCTGAAAGGAGATCTCATTCTCCTTACCCTTAGTAGAGTGCTATTTTTATTAAACTCTGCTTTATTTGGGTGTAGAATTTTTGCATTTTCCGGGATAAAATCAAGAGTAGTAATTCCAAAATATTTCTTTCTGGGGTAGAGCTGAAGGTGATCTCAACAATGTTTAAGACCCAGCAACAGCTAATGAGGGGTTTATCAATTTGGGCAGAGCACACCTCATGCTTTCTCCTGCTCCTAGTTCCTACTTATTTCCCTCAGTCTCTCTGTATGGAAGAAACATGGCTACAGTTAGCATCAGGAAGCGCTAGAATAGTAGAAAGGGAGAAGAATAATCTTATTCATTTTTTCATCTTTATTGAGGTATAATTGACAAAATTGCAAGATATTTAAAGTATACACATGATTATTTATATGCGTATGCATTGTGAAATGATTCCCCCCACTGAGTTAGTTAACATATCCATCACCTCAACCATTTACTTTTTTTTTCCTTTTTTTTGGTGAGAACATTTAAGTTCTACTCTCTTATCAAATTTCAAGTGTACGATTCAATATTGTCAACTATAGTCACCATGCTATACATTACATGCTCAGACCTTATTCATTTTATAAATGAGTGTGTTGAGTGAGCAGGAGGGAGATAAAGGACTGAATACAAACTCAAGTCTTTTTTTTAGAGCTGGATGACTGAGCCTGGCCTTTCCATACCTTCTACCTCTTAGAATCACCAGGGACACTGGGTAACCACTTCATTTCTCTTTACTTAAGGAAACTCTTCTCCCCGGCTTTATTAAATAGATCCAGACAACCATGCTTATTGTTGGTTTATTCAGTGTTATACTCAGAAAGATAGAAAATGTGACAATATAACCACGGTCATAATATATAAGGCTTTCTTATAATTACAGTTTCTTTCCCCATGAAATTATGATGAGCATATTATTTTAAAAGGAAAGCTTAACAAGACAAAACAACACCGTATTGCAGTCTGACTAAAGCTCTGTACATATGTATATGTAATTTATGATCTATGTATAATTCATATGTATACAAACACCATACTTCATTGAGGTAAAATAACACAACAAGGTTAAAAACAAATGGCTAAACTCAATCCAGGCTTTACGATGCGCTGAAAGCCATTTCACTAGCATAAAATCTTCCAACATGCTTATATGAACCTAGTGATAAATATTTAGACTATTTATAGTTTGCTGTCTTGAAATGTAAGCCAAAATTCACATATTTTAAGGAAATCTTCGGAAGTGTCAGTATTTTTTATTTTATCTGCTTTGTGGTAAATGCTGTTCACAGTGACAATGAAAATATTGACTAACAAACGATAAGGATTGGCAAATTTACCTGGAATCCATCTTATCCTCTTGTAATACAGGAAAATCCTATTTTTCAGTAAACTTAAAATTCCAATTTTGAGGAATAAGATTATTGCTTTTTGGCTTATATATGCTTACTGAAAGCTATGCATTATAGGTTTTCAATTTCAATTTCATCTTCGGAAATGCATCCACACAAGTCTCGATGCTATTTTTAAAAACATTTCAAATAATGAGAACTGATTCAATACATGGTGTCCTAGCTGCAAGCTATTCAACACTGCTGCTCACTTCCATTGGATCTTTGGAAAGATAAACTATCCAGTATACAAGGTTGAATCCTGCAAATGCAACTGGGAATAGAATCCGCGAATACTGGTCTATTTTACTGGTGCCTCCCAAGGCTGGAGAGAGTGGTGGGGGAGTGACAGGTGTTGACGGTAAGATGGGAGTTCTAGTAAGGACTCTGCTGGCCTCAGAGGATGGAACTATTGGCAAGTTCAGGGAGGTGATTCTTTTCTTCAGCTGATACTTGGAGTCAGGATGCTGTGGGGGGAAAAGCATAAACATTCAGCCTTGGCAAAAGAATAGACATCACTTATTTAGTCATTGATTTTTTTCATCATTAATAGGTATTTATTGACCACTTATTATGTAAGATAGAGTATCAGCCAATTCTTATAGTATTTGATGGTGCTACTTTTCCAAGAGAGTGTTAAAACAAATTTTTAAAAACTGATTTGCTTCCATCCAACATCCTATGATTGAATACATCAGCAGTTGATGCCAAACATGTCCCACATCCCAGAAACTGAGTTGAGCATTGTATTAGGTTGGCACAAAAGTAATTGCAGTTTCAAAGGTTAAAAATAATTTCAAAAACCACAATTTCTTTTACACCAACCAAATACCATTAAGAGGTATTTGAGCCAGGTTGCCGAAGTTTATCCCCCGATTATGCATAAGCCTATGGGGCAATGAGTGAGGGCAATGAAAAGGCATTTCAATCTGGAGTATGTGGACAAATAGTTAATACAAGAAAATAACAACTCAGTTAATAGATACCATTCTTCTAGACACATTCCCAGTTTGTGTCCTCATCTTTGTACAGTCATAAATTTGAACCAGCTAAGCTCAAAAGGAAAAAAATAAAAGGTGCTCATGTATATCCAAAGCCAGGGATAAAGAATAAATGCCCTCAGATTGAGAAGGATGACTGCGTGTCCCGTGAAATACAACTGCCTCTCAGTGCAGAAGTTCTGCATTGAGAACTTTCTGCTTCCCATTCAGAACTTCTTCACTGGTATCCTTCCATCTGAAGTCACCAAAAATGATTAATTTACTAACCTCAGAATTGTTATATGTTTTTGCCTGTCATTAAACTTTCTGTTCCACGGAAATCGTAAGACAACCAATTTTTGTCTCGAAAGGGATATTTAGCACATGAATTGAAAGGTGAGAAAGCTCAGGTCTAGATAGAGGAAATTCCTCAGTCACAGTCACACAGCTAGTGATAAACCACACTGATCAGTTTCAGTGCTTGTTTCATCTCAAAATCATCTCATCTTGACTCTGAACTACGGGGCCTAGTTCAGAGACTCCAATCTCTTTGCTTTAGACCCTTTCACACTGTTGGAGACTGGAGGGCCTTCCTGTCTGATTCTTACCTGTTCTTGTTTACATCCTATAATAGTTGCTCTCCTTGTGGCTAGGTTGTCCTTGCTGGGTCCCTGACTCAAACACTTGCTGTACATTGTCCTCACTCTTCTAAAACTACCTTGTTTCCTCCCTGTCAGCAAAATCACCACTTTGCTGCCTGGCAGGGTATGTTCTCACATGAACAGACTCCCGTGGCTTCAGCCAGGAATCCTGTGGCAACCGGATGAGGCAGCCACCTCTGCTGTGCCGGTGGAGCCACAGGACCAGAATGACCCACCGATGTGGTGACATTTGGACCGCGGGAAACAACCCCACGAACCTCTCCTCTCTCTAGATTCCCCTTCCTGAATTGTACTGTTTGATTTATCATGGAAGTTACTGAGTATCTAAATAATAATAGTCATCAGAGAGAGTTCAAGCCCTGTATGCTTTAGGGGCCATGGAAAACCTGTTTCTTCACTAAAAGCAAAAATGGATCTGTATAGTCAGATCTGATTTGATATAACCATGACAAATTTCAAGCACAGAATACCTTTATTTGTTATCTATGAACCCAGTATTGTGGTAGGCACACTGGACAGAATTAAATAATTGGTAAGTCTTGGAGGTAGAAAAGAATTTAAAATAGAGGGATCAATCTGCTGATCTTGGACAGGAAATCTGATACTTTCTATTAAAAATATATGACCACTGAGAATTATTGGGCACAGGGTGACCAGACAGCATGGGAATAGGACCAGAGCAGTTGGTGTTTGGGTCTCCATGCACCTGCCTCTCGTAGAGAATAAACATAGCACCATCTTACAAGACCTTTTCCTCATGTTTCTCAGACTCTACTTTGAATTTTAACCCATCAAATATGTTATTGATACATTTTTCACCCAAAACAGTGAAACACATCACAGTTTCATTCTTCGAAAAGAGGTATCTTGCTCTTAGATACATGGAGCATTAACATATTTTGTTCTAGTAAAATTTCTAAGGATCATGATGGAGTAGAAAGAGGGCAAGCCTTTTGAGCAGATTTTCTTACTAAATTCATCTTGACTTTTAGTAACATACATTGCCTGTCTGAAACCTGTGTTTCTTTTTTTTTTTTAGGGACAAAGGGGGCAGACATGAAAAAGTTTATTGAGATGAGAAAGTGATTGTAAAACATAATTTACCATAAATGTACAAGGTGTTGTTTTATCTTCCCCTCTGTTTTAGACATCTGGGGGGGAAAGTTATTTATCAATCTCTTGGCATTGTCACAATGTCACAAATGACTTAATGAGGATTGCCAAATAACCCTTGTCCAGAGTTAAGCAATATCATTCAGGAACAGACACCTTGAAAAAATTAAGCCCAATGACATTAGCCTGGAATTAAAGGTTTTCTACAGTAGGAGTTCCCCCTTTTCCTCATCTGCTTCCCCAAGACAATCTCTGTGGAAGATTGCTTACGCGTTAGGAGAGCAGGAGAGTCAGGAAGCCCTAAATGGTATGTCCATATAAACTACTTACCTGCTGTATGAATTAGACATATCATAGAATTCATAGACTCCCCTGAACTTCAATTTATAATTTATCTTTAAAGTTAGGGACGATTATTACTTCCTTTGGGAGTTTTTTTTTTTTTTTTCATTAACAATTTGGAAAAGAAAATGTTATATGTAAACACACACTTTGTACACTTTTTTGCCTACTTAAATGCTACAGTTCTTTTAGCGGTGATAACATACTTCCTTTTCAATATTAATTCTACTGTTCCTTATCTCCTTTCCTGACATAAACTCTCCTTCATGGTAGAGGGTATATTATTCTCACGCGTAAGTGTCCACAGTGCCTAGCCAGTACATAGGACGTAGCATATGCTTAGTAAGCACGTGCTGACTCAACATCGCAAGAAAATATAAACAGTTTTCAAGATTTCTTAAAGTAGTCAGGCAATGAGAAAGGAACAAAGGTTTTATGAGTATGTTACATTATATTTAGTATACTGTTTTACATTATATTGCATTATAGGTACATCTAAATGCTCACCATTGACAAGCACAACCCAGCACTTTACATGTATTCTTTTGCTTATTCCTAGAAAGAAGCTATAATGTAATCATATTACTTTCATTTTAGAGATGAGCAAATGAAGGCTTAAGTAGAAAGCTCATACAACTAATAATTGGCAGCACCTAAAATCAATCCCTCTCAGGTGCCAGAGATCACACTCAGCGGTGTTTATGTGTCTTCTCATCAGCTTTACAATTTAGGCCACAGTTTCCCAACTGCAGAACTAGTGACATTTTGAGTAGGATAAATCTTAGTTGTGGAGACTGTCCTCTACATTATGGGACGTTGAGTAGCCTCCCTGTTCTCTACCCACAAGGTGCCTGTAGCACCTGTTCCCCCATCTGCCTCCCGGGAGCTGTGGCAACCAAAAAAATCTCCAGACCTTGCCAAATATCTTCTGAGCAAAATTCACCCACCACTGGTTTAGAGTTACAACTGTCCCACAGCCAACCAGAGATTGGGGGGATTTCTAGCAGGCAGCAACACGGTGTGTTCAAGGAAAGGCATGAGGCCTGGCTAACCCCCACGCTGGATAATCAGCTCCTGGATAACTGGGGATTGGCAGTACAGACTGGATGCCAATTTAGAAAGAATCAAATTGAATTTCTGAAATGAAGAGAAAGCCAATTTTGCAAGCCACTCAAGCTACAGCTTTACATCAGACCCCGCCTGCTATATTATAAGCCCAGCAGCTTCAGTTGATGGTAAAATAGGCTTTTGTCAGAGTCCAGATGAGGGCTCAGCTTGGGGCTGTCACCGTTTTGAGTGGAACACCTGTGGTTTCGAATTTTTCCAGGGCTCCCCTGCTGCTGAGTGCCATCCTGCTTTGGGTATTTTTAGAACATGGCTTTGTTTTAAGTAACACCATATTGCAAAGGTACTTTGACTCAAACTGGACTTTATGACAATCCATTATGTGATGTAGGAATAAGGCATTTGGGAAGTACTTAGAGCGATTTTGATACAAATTTAGTGAGTCTTTGCATATTACAGAGGAGGGAGCAGAGATTCTCAAGATACAGATTCTAACCAGGGCTGAATTACTCAAGGGACAAACAAAGCATTAGCTTTTATAACCAGCAAACAGAGGCATCAAAAATAAGAGAAATATTTTTTGAAACTATCTAGGATTTTACTTTTTTTTTTTTTTAGCTATCATATCACTATGGAGAAAATAAGAATTTTTTTTTTTTGCTAATATTCTATAGCTTGTAGAGTTGCAAACAGCTGATCCCAGAATTTCTAGAGAAAAGTTGCTTATTGGCAGTGATCTGGTGGGTCAGTGGTGTGAGGGGCACATCCAAACTGGAGGGTGAAGAAAGGAATATTGGATGGGGATTTGATAGAAGGTGTGGGCAAAGAGTTAACCACCTAGACCTCTCATCTGATTCATCCCTACCCTACCCTCTCTATATGTCATACGATGGCACAGACATGGCAGAAGGGGCACTGTGATCTTTCTGTGCTCAGAGTCTCTGATGGTCTTAATTCAACCCTTAATTCGACTGAGTAATGGTAGTACTCAAAGCAATCTTGGCAATATTTGGAACAGAAGAGGTAAATCTTTCAATATTCTATATTTTACACCTCTCTGCATGTCAACATAGTCATGACCCAGCAGATATCCCAGCCTTGAAAAGAAGCACAGAGAAGACATGTCTTATTTTCCTCTCTATGCCCAATGTTCTAGCAACTGACTTAGTGCTTCTAGAGCAGGCTCATCTTTCTGTTCTCAGCTTAGGTATCACCTCCTTCAGAAGGATGATCCCTCCAGACTGAGTGAGGTACTCTTGCATGGCTCTCTTTCAACTTACCACGTATCTAACCCTAGCCTTTATCACAGTGTATTATTATCAATATGATACTGGGCTCACTGATTTGTCTCTCTTCCTGTGTGACAAGAAGCTCCATGAGGAAAGAGGCCCTACTGATATCACTCGCTGTGTTATCCTCATCATTCTACACAGGGCTGGTCTATCACATAAAAGCACTTAACAAAAAATTCAGTGAACACATAGGTACTAAATAAATCGGTGCCAGATGAAAAGAAAATAATAATTAAATGAATAAACAATATAATCAGTATCAGTATAGCTATCATCCCGACTAATGACATTTTGGTCAATTTTGTTTGTAGATAATTTACCAAGAACATCACACCTCCTGTGGGAAGAAAAGACATACTGGATGTGTTGATGGGTCATGGGGATTTGTCTTTAGGAACATAGTGATGAGGGCTTACACTTTTAAATTACGAGGAAGCTAGCAAAACATCCAAAAAGGGATCAAGGTGCAACCGTGGTCTTGCACAAGCAGATACTGTGTTTCCCCGAAAATAAGACCTAGCCGGACCATCAGCTCTAATGTGTATTTTGGAGCAAAAATTAATATAAGACCGGGTATAATATAATATATAAAATGTAATGTAATATAATATAATATAATATAATATAATACTGGGTCTTATATTAAGTTTTGCTCCAAAAAAACACATTAGAGCTGATGGTCTGGCTAGGTCTTATTTTTGGGGAAACATGGTAAGTATACTTCAGACACAAGTTCTAAAACACTTGAAGACAGGAATAACTCTCTAATGCCAAGATAGCATACCAGATAAAAATACTGAGGAAAGTTACCATAGAAATAGAAAAGAAACTGTGGGCAGTTTCTTTTCAAAACCAAAAAAGTAGTCTCCAGTTCCAAATGCCTTAAAAGCAGAAAAACTATTAGTTTATAGAGCACTTCTGAGAGTTTAGTTTTAGGTGTCTCTTACAGGTTGAATACTAGATTTAAAATAACCTGAATTTCTTTGTTATTATTATATTAAATTTTAAGATCAAAATCAGTGATAAACATTTCTCCACATTCATTATAAGTAGTTTCTTTTGAAAGGGAATGATTACATTAAAATATACAACCCAAAATCATATGAAATATCCAAGCACTTCATTTCAATTTCACCACATTCGCTTGCTATGTCAATGTCCACCTTCCTTAAATAATATTATTTTGATTACAACTGAACAGGCATTTTTAAATGTCATGGTATTTGAAAGAAAAATATGACCTTGTGATCATAATATACTATTGTGTTGCATAAATTGCAAATGTGCAATTTATGTTTGTTGCTCTACATTATATAAAGCAAACTGCCAAATTTGGATATGTCAGTAAAATATAAACATTCTGTGTAATCATCTATATTTATTTTTGATACCTACAAGATTTGTCTTGTTAGATTTGTTTATATTTGTTTTTATTTTTATTTTTACTTTTTGTACTAGCCTTTCAGAAACAAAATTCTTCTTTTTGTTGCCTTAAAATATTTTAAGTAGAGCCAGCTTTAGAAATATGTATTTTTCTCAGAAAAAAAGTCAACTTGCAAGGATAAGTACTTTGACAGGACTTAAATGCAATTTTTTATCCAGCTTCCCAATAAACTTGCTCATTGTATGTTACTATTTTAGAATTGTTACAATAGTTTATATGAAGACCTGAGATCTTAAATTCCGTCTTATTAGTAAGTTATAACTTTACAATAATAGACTAAGGGAATGATAACTCTATGCTTTCTCCAAGGATTTGGAATCATATTCCTGTAAGTAGTACATATTTCAAAAGAGCTGCAGTAATGAAATTGGTCTTTTTATTTCAATATCAGATCAATGAGCATATTCAAAGTCATTGGAGTTATTTTCTTTACCCTGTTGCTCATGAATTTGTCTTTTCATTTTTACTGTATTTCTCAAATAACAAACTGTTAAACTGAATTTAGATAAACATTAGTTCTTTATTTATAAATACATGTTAAGATAATATATGACCTTTGGATAATATGTCAATTATATAGCTATAAATCTAGGTTATAATCACCTTTCAAACATAGATTATAATCACCTTTCGAACATAAAATAATTCTTAAAAATATTCAGAATTTATCTTTTCTGAAAAACGTAATTTTCAAGTGTTTTGGACTGAGTCTTCAGACTAACATTTTTGTTAGAAAATTTATATTTTTGTTATCTTTCAAAACACACATATATAAAGAAAATATCATTAACTCAAGGGAAGAATTTTGGGAATGACCTCACCTACATTCTGAAAATGTTTTATCTAGTAGTACGATATGCATTCTTATATTTAAGTACTTGAGGAATTCTTGGCGAGGGAAATGCCTTAGCCTCTGTAAAGCTGTGGATATTAGGTTCTGGAATCAGTTCCTAATTTTGCTAATATTTCCTCTCTGAGACTCTGTTTTCAATTTTTAAGTTGAAGACTGGATCACTGATGGCAATTTTTTTTCTTCTTTCTTTCTTTTTTTTTTTTTTTTTTGGTGAGGGCTGTTTCAAGAAAAAACAAAAGACATTTGAATTATGTATTTCCCCTTATCATGGAAATAGCCTTATCTTATTCCTTGGAGAATATGTATCTTCTCAAGCAAGATTCTTATTTATCAAAGAAAAAGATTTCAGTACAAAAATGATAATCTTTTTAGCCAATAAATGCTTGAATATTTGAGAAGTAAAACCCATATCACTTTCTATTTTTTATCATCAGAGTTAACCGAGAATTAGCTAGACTGCATGTGGTTCTGCAATTAGGAGATGTTCATGAGAATTGATGAACTGTACAGAAATGTACAGATTAAAGTATCTGCATTACTCAATTTTACAGAGCAAAATTTTCCTCTTTCCAAGAGCTACTGTTGGAGTTTGTTTTGAAATAAAAAAGTATATACTTGTCAATCAGTTCTATAATCCATTCTGTAAAGAGTGTGCAGCTTAATTGTTGTGAGAATGTAATCACATGTGAAATTAAAATGGGAGGCACATTTACGACCCTTGAAATATCAATGCTATCATTTGTTTCTTACTCAAAACCAGGGCTTAGCCACAGCAAATCTAAACTTATAAGTTTTTTCAAAGACTTTAGTCAGTATTTCTCGTTGACTATAAGTCTTTGAATAAAACCACATTTATATACATGTATTTAATATATGAATATGAACGTGACAGTGTTTTCATATGAATCAAAAACTTGGCTTATGACTCAGCTTTCATGGAACCTAATACTGACATTTTGCCCTCATGAAATAAACCAGCAAGCAGATTTCTAACAAAAATTGTCCATTGCAAAGGAGTCTGTATTTGTTTCCTTTAGACTCTGAAGTCTCAAAGCCTCATTAGGAACTTTTTATTTTGTCATTTTTATTTTTTTAATTTTATTCTCCCTAGTTGGTATAAGTGAACCTGTTCAAAGGAAACATCTAAAGGCTAAGAAGAATTTTCTTGTCTCTGAGAGCTTGAGGGGGATGAAAGAGGAATGCCAAAAGTTTAGAGCAAAGATAAATGAAGGATCGTTGCTTGGCTTTTTTTCTGTGAAGCTTGAAAAAGAGTTGGCCATAGACCCAGAGTTATATAACTCATGCTCACCTAATATAACTTTTGGACTATTTAGTTGTTTGCAATCACTGCGTTACCTTTTCCTATATCTGGGTAACATTAGAAAAGTAAACAATTACCAAAACACTCTCAGCTTCCAAGGGTTCCGTCACTTTTGATATTGTCACTGGGGGTGAGGTTACAATCTGTGCCTTTCTTTGAGCCTTCTGTGTCTGAAGATTGGTAAAGTAGTTGACTGCTGCAAACTCAATGAGAGCAGAAAAGACGAAAGCAAAGCAAACAGCTATGAACCAATCCATGGCAGTCGCATATGACACTTTTGGCAAGGAGTGCCGGGCACTGATGCTTAAGGTGGTCATGGTTAGAACAGTGGTGATCCCTAAAACAGGAGAGAATGAGAAATGCAGTATTAGTGCTTGGAATCCAGCAACAACCCTGAATGACAACATGTTGGTGGAGGGGAGGACACACTCTCCAAACATAACTATTGTTACTATTTATAATTGTTCACAATTATTAATCATTGGTATTATCAGTTTTGTATCTTTCAATACCTAGTGTGGTGACGTGCACACTGTAGTTGCTCAAAAAATATTTTTTGAATTCATTTAGTTTGACGATTGCAAAATTTAAGTCATAAAAATTCTAGTTGTCTACTTCTTTAGAAACCTTAAAGCAAATTATTATCACTGAAGTCATAAAACCTTGAACTTCTGATCAATTTTAATAGCTGATAATATCTTTCATCATATTTAAGAAGTCTATCTGATATGAATAATAATCATAATATGAGTTTCCTCATTTTTTAAAAATAATTTCTAGCTTGGTTTTAAGGTAAAATATTTGCTCATGAGTAAATAATGTCATCATTCATCTGCCAGCAGTTTTCTGTCTTGAATTATGACTTGGGAAATGTATATAATTTGACTGTGGTTAACATCATTATGTAGATACTATTTTATAATTTGCAAAAAGTGATCTATTTTAATATAGTAAATTAAAAAGTGAAAATTCATCTGAGATTTCAGTTCCACTCAAGTCTTCTTTTTGAACTATTAAATTTATAATCATGAGTAGTCAGAAAAAAATTGGATTTTGTTACTGATGATATTTTCTGTTACAGCTTTTTTTTCTTATTTTGTTTCATCAAAATTAGCAGTGATTCTATACGTCATAAATGGAACTAAATATTTAGGTTGAACGATGGGAAATTTGGAATATTTAAGTATTTTTACAGCCAGAAAAATAGCAATTTTTTTATGGTTCAACCTAATAAAAGTGTGATGCAATTTATATGTTACTGGGTTCAACATCTTAGCTTTTGCCTTTACAGATTTTCATGTCACTTTTTACATTTATGCTTTTTCTTCTTTATGAAAAAGCAAATTGAGATTTAAAACAGAAAAACAAGGAAAGAAAAAAAAAAAACCTTCTAAATAGGTCACATGAAAGTCACAGGAAACCAGCCAGAATTCTTGAGCAGGGTCATTTTACATGGTACGTGTGTCTGAATGAGATACGAGTCTATTTCCTTTGTGGACTGAAAAAGTGCACTGCGGTGAATATTTACATAAATACACAAGCCCTGAGAGCTGGAGGATGAATGGAACTAGAGCCCAAAGGGTGAAGCATACCAAAGACAGTCCTGGCTGGAACAGACTCTTTATTAATCCAGAAAGACACTTGGGAAAGAATGACGGTCATAATACAAGGTGTATATATCTGTATCATGAAGTAGCCCATCTTCCTTTGCAAGTGGAAATAAACTGTCATTATTACATATTCACCTGTTGGAAGACAAGTATATCATTATTATTTTTGTTGACAGTGTGTAAAAAGAATGCAACTGGAAATAAATCTTGCAGATCTTTAAATTTGGGCTGGAAGAAAACAAGCAAAAGTATAGTTCAATGTATGACAAAGTCACTTGATCAGCAGATGATAGATATATTATCTCATTGTTTTCAGTGGGGTTATTTGTGTCATATACATACAAAACTACTTATTCCAAGGATAGACAAATCTTTATGTGCACATGGTTGCAAAATCAATTTAAAGAAAGCTACTCATCATCACTTTAAAACATGAAACTTACCTGAAGATGGCTAATGCAGAGGAAAAAGAAACAGATATTTCAAAAATGTACTCTGGAGCCACCTTGCAGGATTACATCCATGCATTGGTGAAATTTTTACCTGTGTTAGATTTAATCGTCTCACTAGATACTGTTTGTCCAATCAGATCATACTGGAGGAGGCTTGAAGATTCTTCTGGGACTTCGACTGAGTAAAGAGGTCCTTTTTTCCATGTATATATGATTTCACTTTTGGGATAAGCATCTGAAGTTTTAAACAAACATAGCAGTGAATCTGATTAGTTGTGCTTTTCTTTTCAAAGCAAATTTTGTCCATAAAAAATGGAAATAAAACATCAATTATCTTTACTGTTTTTCTTTAATCTGAGTGACTATCTGATAACCTATGACCATGGCAGATATGATTAAGTACATAGATTCCTGGAATCACACTGAGAGTGTTACAGTAATATTTCTCTTTTGCTTTCCAGTCTCTGACCAAAACCAAATAATTACATATTTTGAATGCCTTATGTGACTCTCAGAAGCTTTTTGTAACTTACAACTCCCAAACTTGAGTGGACAAGCATGCCCATCCATTGGAAAGTTCACCAGCCTCATAGGACAGTCAGCATTGATGGTAAGCCTAGGGACATTGAAATGAATGATTCTGCATTAGTACAGTGGACAAATCAATTGGGTAGAGGAAGTAGAATTGTGGAAATCTTACCTCATGGTGTATAGAATGGTTCCATTCTGCATTATTCTGAAAAGTTTATTAGGAGTTGTCATATTGTGAGCAATTGATTTTTTGCCATTCCTGAAAAAAGTGTCAGGTGTCCAGATTTTACTGACCATCAAGTTATTCAAACTCAAAATCTCAGTTGGCCCCCCAAACTTCAACCTCTCATCAGTCCACGTCTGGCGGAAGAAAACATCCATGGTGTACTCCTAAGAGAGAATAAGTTATTCATGCAGGCTGAGGAGATGGTCTATTAAGAATAGGTTATTCACTAGCTTATATACCCAATCATAAAGCCTAAGGAATAAAGCAACTTTTTATGGAAATAATCTATCAAGAAAGCCATAATTTCAGTGAATTGTCATTTTTGTCAAACTCAAAGTTTGTAATATTATCAAAGATAGCTCTGTGGTGTGCAAACATCCCTCCTTAGCCTTGACCCTCCACAACATTCTTCCTCTGTTTCTGTCATCCATCTCTCCATCTGTTGACCTCTCGATTCCCCCATCCTTAATTTAGAAGAAAAATATGAAAATATTTTCAGTCTAGGTCTAGTACTGGCCTCTTTAGCATCAGTTAGTCTAACCATTCCCCTTAGCAGTTTGTTTACCTTCAGAGGTGTCTCTGAGCCTCAGGGTACCATTTAGCAAAGTTCCAAGGATAGATAAACTTTACCAGATAAGCTGCACATTCATAATTATTCTCTATTATTCTCAGAGAAAAACAAATGTTACCACCATTACTCAAAGCATCATTTAAGTATGCATAATCATAATTATTAGTTTTCATTTGTGGCTTGTATGAAATAATATTAAAAATACTAACAGTTATAATAAGGACCATTGCAAAAGTCAACAATAAATAACAACTTGTAATTATATGAAAATATTGTCAACACTTGCTTTGCCTACTTTGCATGTTCCTTTATGAGACCTATTACTGCAAGTGGTAATTATATTTTTAAAAGTACAATTTGATATACAATACATCCATATAATAATGGCCCGTCCTATAACAAGGCTCTATTGTAGAAATATGCTTTAGAAATGAGACAAATGTACAAAACAAAGTTCTAAGTACACCTAGACAAATAAAACAGTGGAATAAGGTTGTGGTTATTTATACATGGATGACTCAGGATTCTAATAAAAATATGATAGTAAAATAGTTGAAGATTCTGGATAATGATGACTCTCCTTTCTCTCAAGACTTAGACGTTTATGTCTTAAATAAAGTCTCCCTCCCTCTCTCCGCCTTTATTTTCTTTCTTCCTTCATTTCTCTCTCTCTTCCTCTTTTTTCCTTTCTTTTCTTGCCAACTCAAAAAACAGAATGAAAAAGTCTCCAAAAAATATATATCCAGAATTACATTTTCCTAATAAAATGTGTTGAGGCACCTCTTTAAAGGGTTCTGTTTCAGTTTTAGTGTTTATATTTTACCTTTAGGGGAAAATGCTACCTAAGAACTAAGCAAGCATATCATAATACACTTTGTTTTAGAAGACTAGTTCAGGTTTTCATTACCACTTACTACAAATACCCTTTTTACGAATCCTACAGCCATCTGTACCTGGAACAGTCCCCAGAACACCTACTGGTCTATTCACAACACAAAAGGGGGAATGCATTAGTCTTTCCAAATGACCCCCTTTCTATTTTAATTAAATATACTGAGAATGATGTACTGCAAAAATCAGCTATGTTGCAAGTTCCATATTCTCAATAGACTCTTACATGGCATAGCATCTTAGTTGGTTTTTCCACTTCAGACATTTACTAGGACTTTATAAAGATGGGAAAAAGTTCCTCTGTGTAGGGAAACATCAGTGCATGATATGTGGACAAAGAGGATATCATTTAAAAAAATGCCTCAGATTAAAGTGTTCCAGCAGAGCCCACAGTGAAGGAGGCTAAAACAGTAATCTGCTCTAATGGCCGTGCCCTCCCAGCGTGAGTTTTCAGATTGCATTAGGGGTCTGGAGCCAAGCTTGGTAACAATGCTTATTATCATTAGTTTTGGGACTCAGCCCAGTCTCCCCCTGAGTAAACCTCCTTACTCAGAGCTCGCTTACCATTTCCACATCTGACACAGGCCCAAAACTGGTCACGTAAATATCTGTTTTGACTTCCGTGACAGCACCTGAAATTAGCCCAGAAAGAGAGGATCAATTATCACCAGTGATATTAAGGAAACTAACTAATTCACTCTACCACAGAGCCCCTTCTCATGGCCAGAATCTGCAACCTATCCTAAGGTAACCCCAGTACAGAGAGAGTCCTTAAGTTTTTTAGCTCTGAAAACTCACACCAGTTGTCTTATTTTGAATTTTTATTCTGGCCAATTTGGGGAATTTAAGAAAAAAGAAGAGAACTAGGTGAGTATTATAATAAAAATGATAACAGTAACTAACATATTGATAACTTTAAGGCTTAGAAGATACATGCCTAGAAAAGTGTTTTACATGGAGAATCTCATTCAACACTCACACAACTCTAGGAGGCAAATAACGTTCATATACTCACACTACAGGTGAGGAAACTGAGGCTCAAAGAGTTCAAATAACTCACATAGAAGGTCACTAATAGAGGAGGGGCAGAGACTAGATTGGAACACACGTGTGAGCTCTCTCCAGCACCCTTGGACCATACCACACTGCTACCCTTCTGAGGCCCCTGTGCCATGGAATGGTGGGAAGGGGGAAGGAGTACAGATGTTTGGTCCAATAACGACATTGCCTCTCACCTCCAAATCCTGGCCGTAGCCGGTTGTCATAGCCTTCAAGCAAGTTGTCCAGAATCCGACTGATGTTCTCTGAGTAGATGTTTCCTTCATCTTCAAGTTTCCCTAGGGCATTTTCTACCCTGTGAGTAGACAGTCGGTAACCCTCTCTCCCCACCACAAAGAAAATGTGCTGTTCAATGCATCCTAGCCGTCCCCACCACAAATACACGCCACAGCACCCGGGCTTCTTCCACAGTTTAGTGTAGAAGCTTCCCACTGGGTGCTTTCCCTTTCCTCTGAGCTAAAAGGAAAAACCACAAAGAAGAAAAACAAACAACTTACCATAAAATAATGTACAGCCAGGGCAGAGGTGAGGCCATCCTGCAGACACTGAAATGCCCACTTCACCTTCCTCCTGGTTTATCCTCCCCACCAACCAGCTCCCCTTTGCCGTCAACTAGAGCGACCTTCTGGACCCCTCATATCCTGTTTCCTTTTTTTGGGTCCTGCCGGTAGTCTAGTAGATGGTGAGCTTGCCAGCAAAACTTGGAGGGTCCCCCTTGCTCTTTGTGTATCCGTTCCCGTCTTTTCACACTGAACAAGGTGGCTTGTGGTCTTAGACTATGTCCTGATGGACAGTCAGCCGCCTCTAACTGATTCATTTGGGAAATGAGAGTCTGAGGGACAGTGCATGGTTGGAGAGCAGTGACAATAATAGAATAAGGCATTTGGGGAGATTAGAAGGAAGACATCCACGGCTAGTTTTGGCATGGAAATAGCAGAGCCCTGTGAGAAAATCTGGAAAGCGGTGGCATCTTGCTGATTGAGATTATGTTGCAATGGGTTTAGCATTTATTATTTCTATGGTTCACAGAAGGATTCCTACACAGTTCATCCTGCTTAAAAAGTCTAATGATGTCAGGATCCTCTTGGGTTCTCTTTCTGATTTCATCAGCTTTATTGCCTCAGACATACCTTTCCTCTTTCCTTTCCTGTTTAAACATTACCCCTTATTACTTACTGAAAAACAATTATAATACTCCTGCCATCTTCTAATTGGGTTAGTGTTTTCTTCAAGTACTGTGCTGTTCCTTCCTGTCAAAGGTGTGTTGTCTCAAAGAAATATATAAATGGATCCTACCACTGTCTTTAGAAGCCTGGCCAGTATCGTGAATGTTGCCTGTAAGAGGTAATGTCTGGAAATAGCTGGTTAAGGTTCCCCATGTTGAAATTCTATAATAATAAAGCACCCATAGACATGGTTCATGACGATGTTGCTGATGCTATCTTACTAGGCTCATCACAGGTCAAAGCAAAATTGTTGAACCCAAGAAATAGCATTCTTAACCTGGTCTGGTAAGAGGAAGTTGGAGTAAAAGAAGTGTCTTAAAGTCTTAAAATTGTAATCTTTAGATTAAAAATTGAGCAAGTGAGATATATATAAAATTGAGAACCAGAAGAACAAGAAGCGAGTGTCTCATTTTATCATTGTCCTGCCAAATCAAAGCCACTCACTACCCACCCAATTCACCTAAGTCCGTATCTTTGGAACCCCAGTTCTACAAAGGCAATGGCATCTATTTTAGACACAGCGCAGTCTTAAGAGTCATTTCTGAAGACATAACATAAATCATTTGAGGAGCATTTCAAGAAATTAGCTATATCCAAAGAAAAAATGGAAACAGGAAGAGTGCAAGATTTCCTATGAAATGTGTATATAGTTGTGTGTGTGTGTGTGTGTATCATTATTGAATTGAATGGTTTTATGGAATTTTCTGGTTACTCATCAAAAAACTTGAATTTCCTCCAGCATTCCTGCAAAGTGGTATTCAACATCTGTTTTCTCACATAGTTTTTCTTGTGCTGAGTTGAAACTTGCACCCTAGTCCTAGTTCTCACTTTTGGAGTCATTCATAGTAATTTCTCAGGGAAAGACCACATGGCAGCCATTTAAACAAAGATACCTATCACGCCCTCTCTCATTTTACAAACACTTGTAAAATCTTTTCCTATTCATTATAAGACCTGGTTTCCTATCTCTTCTGATTCTTTTCTCTCTACTTGAAACTTACTCCACCTGATGACCACAGCATATTTTCAACTCGCTCATGTCCCAGAGCGAGCTAGTGTCTCTAATTCCAAACGATGCACTTTTACACACTGTGCTTTATATATGACAGATCCAATTCCATTTTCTAAAGTTAGAGCTCTTAAACTCTTTCGACCAGCAATATTTTTTATATTGTTGTTAAGGGAAGCATGACCTCTCAGTGGACATGGTAGAAAATCCCCGTGCAATCCCTTTTGGGAATCTAGTGCAATAAGGATAAAATTGCTCAGGGAAGCAAAGGATAATAAAGGGACAGTCTTCTGGACAGCAGCTTCAAATTGTTCTGGCTTGGTTAGGAATAGTATGTTGAACAGATTATAGTGCACTTTGGTGGCCCCCAAAAGCATAGCAGACAATATTGATCTCCTACCTCAAAACACAAATCGCATAAGGTCAACAAGTCATGTGTAAAAGAACACAAGTATATGAATCCATGGTTCATACCTGTTCAACTAGTATCAGTTTAATTTAATCTTTATCAAGTGCTTGTCATGTGCTGAGCATGTAGGAATTTTAAAAAAAATAATGTTCACACACAATGTGATATATAGAGAATGGATTACAGAATTGTACCCTTGAAACCTATGTAACTTTACTAATCACTGTCACCCCAATAAACTTTAATTAAAAAATAATGTTCACACTCAGGAAGCTCACGTTTTAAATGTTTATAATCAACATAATAGAAATAACAAGATGCCGAGTGCCAAAAATATGGATTATGAACCCTGTGCTGTGGAAACACAGTGAGGAGCCATCTGTGTGGGAGGGGGGCCAGTGACTATTTTATGAAAAAGATGACATTTGGACTGAGTTTCAGCAGCTGAATAAACTTTTAACCGATTAGAAAAGGCCACTCCAGGCTGCATGATGAGCTCAGAGGTATGGCAATTCATGTTCTGTTTATGAACAAATAACTCTGAGAAACTGGAATGTCGGAAACAAAGAGGAATGTAATGAATAAAAAGACTGGAAGAGAAAACTGAGTCCAGTAGAGCGAGATTTGAATATGCCTCTCTGAAGGATTTGTAAGAAGGCATAGATGTGTGTAGCAGAGCACAGGGAGGGTCCCTAAGAGCACTGTTCCATGAGAATCACCCTGCTACTTCATGGGGCAGGGCCTGACCTGTTGTACTCGTGCTAATTGATCCTGTATCAGTTCTCTGTTGATTAGACCACTTTGGAATTGAGTAACTAAGGTTCATTAGCAGGCAAGTTTCTGAGGCAAAATATTGATCATTTCTAGGCTTTATCTTCATCACCTACAAAATGGGATTATAGAGTCTTGGTGAGGATTCAATGAAAAATGCATGATGTAGTTTATCACAGGGAATTACCCATAGTAAGCAAGAAATAAAAACATCCATCAGCACTACTACCATCATCATCACCATCACCATCATTGTTCTTAGCCAAATCAAATCTTTTCTCACCAGCATTTAGTAATGGGGTTGAAAAATTAGAGTTTGGTCTGTCATTTACGAAGGCTGTCTGTGTTGGGGAGGGCCTGGTTGGCCAAGTTCATACAACGTGAGAAATAGCTGTGGAGAGAGAGAGAGAGAAAAAAAAAATGCAGTTGTACAGAAAGAAGCAGAATCATGTCATTGAAACAGCCCTCCCCCCAAAACAAACAAACAAACAAAAAAAACAGAAAACTGATTCAACAACTGCTTAGATTTCTTACAGCCTTCATTATCTAGGTGTCATTTCTGCCCTTGAGTTCCTCCCGAAAGCACTGTATCTTTATTATAAATTCCTCTTTTTTGCTCCAGGAAAGTGGGTTAGTGTCACTAGCTTGTAAAAAGAGCCTTTTAATTCAGAAGACTGCATCCCAAACTTGAAATGCAAAATTTCACTTTATGAAGATGCAATATGACACTTGGAAGGACCGCACCACCTGCTGGAGAGCAAACCTAGGCAAAGTCGAATCCTGACCGCCTTTACTCGGTCTTCTGGAAGGGAACATGCTCATTGGCAGCTACTTGATCTTGCTGCTGAATTAATCTTTCTCGCATCCATGGAGGAGAGGAAACATTTCAGTAGACTGCACGAACTCTTTCAGGCCACTAGGGGACCACTGAGCATCGTCTTCTGGCAGGGCTACCCATGCCCCAGAATCTGCTTGCCTGTGGATCAGGTGCTTGGAGTCCAGGAGAGAGGACAGAATTTTGGGTTCAAGCCCAGTGATGAGCTCTAGGGAAATGTTATAGAAGAGCAAGCAGAATGGAAGTCTATTAACGTAGATTCTGTTGGACTTGGATAAGATGTAAATTCCAAACCTACTGCCATGTAAAGGGATATTCTCAATGCAAGTGATAAAAATAAACATGAGAAACTGCCATGAAAATGTCAGAGGCCTTCCTGGGAATAATTTTGTCCATCCTGTTGTTATATTAAATGACTTAATGTTTCCTCTTAGGATAAAATATATTTGCCATTTATACAGGAGTGATTTAATCTGAGAGAGCAAAAAATAAATGATGGGGGCGAGTTTCAGAGAAGAGGCGAAGAGGTGTTTGATGCACAATTTGGAGCTAATGACCCATCGGTGACTAATGATGTTTCACACAAAAAAAGAGACAAACAACAAAATATGCAAAAGCTCTCTAACAAATCCTGACCATCAAAGAAACAAATTAATTATTTTAAAATAAGACTTTTAACAGGCTTTGGAGAAAGTATGCCAGGGGTAGAGTATCTGAAATGTCAGAATTAAAAGAACTGTATAGCTCTATGGACTCGCTGAGAGATTATTATTGTCATCGCTTATTTTGTCTTTATGGCACTATATCAATAAAGAATGTGTTAGACATAAAAACAGAAAACCCAACTTGTGCTGGTATACACAAACAGCTGATTTTTCTCACAGTAGAGACAGGGATGGAGGTAGGCAGCTCCTGGCTTTGGCAGCGAAGCAACAACAGCTGACATGGCTGAATTTCATGTCGCCTTCCTTTGTGTTTGCAAAATGGTGACCTCAGTGTCAGTCATCGTATGTGATTCAACAGAGGAAGTAAAAGAACTGAGTCACATGGCCTTCTCTAGCTACAGAGGAAGTTTAGAAAGTTGTAAGATGTTCCATGCTTTCTGAAATGTGACTATATAAATTAAATGCTCAGATGAAGCCTACAAAACACTTTTGATACTTCCAATAGAAATCTAGGAAATCGGGCTTATTTTAATAACAAGGGATATTCCTTTTTTTTTTTAGTTTTGTCAACCTTTATAATGTAGGTGGCCAAGGAAGGTGAAGATTAGGACTGAATGTTAAATTAGCCATAAGTGACCTGTTACAGGAAGGGAACTCCCTTTAGGTAGATGAATTACAAGATACCCCTTCCTCTGGACTGAAGACTTACGAGAGTAGAGTACATGCTACATTTCCGTTGCCGATGGCACACTCACCTTTTAAGCCCATCAAAATCTACACCAATACAAGTATGTGCAGAAGCCTGGTGAGACGCTTATGAGGATTTTGAGAAATATTTTCTCAGTATTTTTCTATTATCATCATATCTTTCTTAATATTTTAAAGATAATCTGCTAATTTCATTATCTCCTAATGTGGGTAACCCAGCCTCTGTATAAGGGCTGATAGAGAGACCTGACATTTGATTAAAGCCCTCAGGCCATCAAAAGGCCTCAATAGTTGAACCACATTAGTTTAGTTCCTCTCAGGATTACCCTTTCTGGGTTTCATTTCTAAGCTACAAACTAATTAAACTAATTATGTATATTAATTATATATATACATATACATAGTAACTAATTACGTATATGTATATATATGAAACGTTTCTTACAGGAAAGAATAAAAATAAATTAGTATCCATTATATTACGTCCTACCTGGGAAATTTCTTATAAAATTAAGTGATAGGGAAATCATTGTTTTCATGAGAAATGGACATATTTTTCTTTCCACAAACTATGTAACTGAGCATGTTTCCCCTTTTGATTTTGCTGCCTGGAAACTCAAAAGTCAAAACTGGATTACACTTGACTTTTTGTTTGTGTTATTCTTATTCCTATTTTTATGTTATTCTTATTCCCGTTTTCCTATTTCTATTCTACACTTTGGATTTTTCTTTTTTCTATGAGGCTCCTCCAAACTTTTGGCAAAGTATATAGGATATAAATAAATTTTAATAAATGCAATAGTTATTGGTGATTTCTGGGGCCACCCACTCATTTGGATCAACTTTATACATATTATCTACTGATTACTTTATCTGGGGTAGTGTTTAAACTAAAACCCAAGTAAAATGGAAGAACACGGAATGGAGAAGACATTAACCATAAGAGGAGAGTTGGATTCTGAAGATTCTAGAAAAATCAGACATTAAACTGGAGATTATGTTTTACAGAAAAGAGGCCATTAGTATGAAGCTCCAGCCAATTTATACTTTGAAACTAAATTAGTAAAATGTCATATATCTTCTCATTTTTAAGGTAAAAAGGGAAGATTGTTTTATTCATGTGGTTTAAAAATATTATCCTTTTTTCTTTATTTTTTAAATAGAATTTTATATTGGCTTCTTTCACTTAGCCATATGCATATAAGTTTCCTCTATGTCGTTTCATGGCTGAATAGCTGATTTTTCTTAACATTGAATGCTCTTCTATTATTATATTTGGATGTGCCACAGTATATTTATGTATTACTACTGAAGGACGTCTTGGTTGTTCCCAAGTTTTGACAATTATGAATAAAGCTGCTCTAAACACCCGTGTGCAAATTTTTGTGTCAAAATAAGTTTTCATCTCTTTGGGATAATTACCAAGGAACACAATTTTTGCATCATATGGTAAGAGTAAGTTTAGTTTGGTAAGAAACTATTTCCCAAAGTGGCTGTACCATTTTGAATTCCCACTAGCCATGAATGAGGGTTCCTGTTGCTCCACATCCTCAACAGCATTCTGTAGTGTTCGTGTTCTGGATTCAAATGGGTGTGTAGTCATATCTCACTGTTGTTTTAACTCGATTTCTCTAATAACATATGTATGATATGGAGCATTTTTCCATATGCTTATTTTCCATCCATATATCTTCTTTGGCGAGGTGTCTTGTTAAGGTCTTTGGCCCACTTTTTGATGGAGTTATTTGTTTTTTCATTCTTGAGTTTCAAAAGGTTTTTATGCATTTTGGATAACAGTCTGTATTTAGATGTGTCTTTTGTAAATACTTTTTCCCCAACTCTGGATTATGTTTTCATTCTCTTGACATTGTCTTTTGCAGTGCAGAAGTTTTTAATTTTAATTAAGTCCAGTTTACCAATTATTTCTTTCATGGATTGTTGCTTTAGTGTTGTATCTAAAAAGGTACTACCATCCACAAGGTCATCTGGGTTTCTCCTATATTATCTTTTAGCAATTTCATAGTTTTGCATTTTACATGTAGATTTGTGATTCTATTTTGAGCTAATTTTTGAGAATGGTACAAGGTCTCTGTCTAAATGATGATGATGATGATGATGATGATGGTGATCATTATTGCATATGGATGTCCACTTGTTCTAGTACCATTCATTGAAGAGGTGTCTTTGCTCCATTGTATTACCTTTGCTCCTTTGTCAAATACTAGTTGATGATATTTATGGGGATCTATTCTGTGCTCTGTATTCTGTTCTTTTAATCTGTCTTTTCTTTCGCCAGCACACTGTCTTGATTTTAGCTTAATGGCAAGTCTTGAGTCAGGTGTCATCAGTCCTCCAACTTTGTTCTCCTTCAATATTGTATTGGATATTAGGGATTTTTGACTTTTTATACAAACTTTAGAATCAGTTTGTCAATACCCATAAATAACATGATGGGATTTTTATTGGGATTGCACTGAATCTGTAGATCGTTATGAAGAACTGACATCTTGACAATAGTTATTTTATTTTGAAGAGCTTTTTTAAATACAGAAATGTATAGAGAGCAGTTACCACACAATGGGGAATTAATGTACACACATATATATATATATGTATATATATATATGTAAAATTTCAAATGTATCTCTAAATCATGTTTTGAAAGAATCTATTATGAAAACATATACACTGCATTTTTTTCAAAATTTCAACAAGCATTTAGAGCTAATATGTACTAGACCTTACATGAGATTCCACAGATTCAGCGAAAAAGGCTTGGTTCTGTCATCATGAAGCTTTATTACCTATCTTTTGGTTTATCTTTTAACTACTATGCTAATATTTCTTTTGATCTTCATATATTTGAAATGCTGTGGTTAAAATGTCCTTTTTTTTTTTGTATTCCATAATTTGATTTGCAAATAGGCAGTGGACAGATACTGAAGTGTTTTTTAAAGGGGAGACAACAAGAAAAGCACGGCACTGCATCTGCCTCCAGAGAAAACATCTCAAGTACGCAATTACCATGTCGCAAACTAACTGGGACAAATTAACTGGGAGATGCAGAGGTGCAGAGACTGTGGGAATGCGGTTTATGGAGACCTCACATGACGGCTCACTTTTATTCCAGTTATCAATGGGTTATCTGTTTTTGTTTCATTTGTAATCACCTATTCTAGACCACTCTTATTCTACTTTTCTTTGGAAAATAATTTGAAATCTTAAGTTTTAATTTATTTCTTCCTCTTCATTTTACCTTTGTGTTTCCTCCTTCAAACAGGTGGCAAATTCTGTCCTTCCTGTCTCAGGAGGGTTTGTGGCAGGGGTAGAAAGCCATGAATACACTTCAGCTTCTAGATTTTGTTTCCAGAAAGCCCTATAGTGATCGGTATCAACAAGGTGGTTTGAAAAAAAAAAGACAGATTACACTCAGACTACAAGTAGATTCCCCAGGCTAGGGGAGTAGAGAAACATGGAAATATATGTTGGTCTGGAAAGGACAAGGTTGCTGTGCCATATTTCCCACCTACACCACCTGGGAGGCAAAGCGCCAGGATGGAAATGGTGGCATGGTAGATCAGGCAAATGGGACTGCAAGCATATGTCTGTCCCCCAGGAATACCTCAGGAGACACAGAGAACCACTAGATTTCACAGGGCCAGGCAGGCAGAGACAACGGAAGTTCACTGTCAACTCTCTGCACTGATGCTTGAGAACAGATGTCCTGTCCTCAATCCAGGCCTTGGCACTGAATAAGACCCAGTTGCTATAGCATCAGGGAGGAAGAAGTTTCATTTTTTTGCATGCCAGAATTTGTCAAGAGAGATTTATGTCTGCAACTAATGTCTAATATTCTGGCCTCCTGTTTCTTATTTGCCTTTTGTTTGAATACTGCTTCTTTCACTATTTCATATTCCTGTTCCAGGGCTCAGTTTTGGGTCAAAATAGGAAAAGGATTTGTGGAGAAAATAGGAGCTGTAACAGAGAAATAGAAGCAATAATCAGTTTTCTTCTCAAAAACACCTTTTGGTCTCAGTTTTTAGTTGCAAAATAATACTTCATTTTTTTATTGGTTGTTGGGAGTATTGTGAATTATGTTCAGGCTTGATGCCTAGATTTTATTCCTGGTGCAGTCTGTTACACTGAGGCATATCCCTCAAAGATTTCTGAATATATAATACAAGGAATGGATCTATTATGATGACTATCACTTTTGAATCCTCTTTACCTTTCAACTCACATTCCAAGTTGCAACTTAAATGTCAGTTTCACAGCTAAATCTACCTATTCTTAATATCTTCCCCCATATAACTAGTTTTGATTCTTCAAGTATATATTCATGCAGCATATGTTACTTGTGTTGTGCTCTTATAATGATAGTTAAATATTGTTTATATAAATCTTTGTTTAAGGGTCTCCCTCCTCCTACTTAGAATGTAAATTGATGTATAAAGAGTTATTTCCATAGCACTTAGTACAATGTTTAACACATAAGTATTTAATAAATATTGCTTGAGTGAGTGTGTGAACGAATGAACTCTGTTTCCTTTCTTCCCAATTATACATGTATACCTCATGTGTGCATACATATATACACATGCATATATTCCATCAAAAGGTGATATTTTAATAACTGCCATTTTATATCAGATAGAAAAAACTCAGATAGTAACATTTCATATGAGAATAAAGTAGATTGGAAAACTGCCAGTTAAGTGAAGGATTTTTTTTTTTTTCCCTTTCTGCAGCCTCTGCTCTTTCCAAGCTTGCAGAATATTCCAGGAATGCTTATTCAGGGACTTTTACATGACCAGGTAAGAACCATGGTATGACGTACAATTCAAGGTTGTTATTCAGTTATGCTTCTCTCCTGGAGTGCTCTTTATGTATTTGCACATCTGAGGGAGATTTACGGGGCTTCATATTAGCTTTTTATGCAAAAAAAGTCATTGAGAAAAATTTAATTATGTACCTCCAACACCCACAGTGTGCTGGGTAGCAGAATCTGAATGTCAAAAAGGAAAATGAATAAAGCAAAAGAAAAATGCAATTCCCAAAGTGTCCAAACCAACCCATTAAGAACTACTTGTAATTTGTCAAATCACATCAATCAGTTACATTTGAACGTCTTGGAAATACAGTCCCTTAAGATTTGTGAAAGATGAAAGGTGGTCTCACTTTGCTCCACAGTTCCTTATTGCTCAAGAGTGGTGCCTTCATTTTAGCTGCTAATAAAAAAGAAAGATTACAGGCATATCTCCAAGATGTTGTGGGTTCAGTTCCAGACCTTTGCAATACGGCAGGTATCACAAGAAAGCGGGGCACACAAAATATTTGGTTTCCCAGTGCATGTAAAAATTAGGTTTCCACTATGCTATAGCCAGTGAAGTGTGGAATAGTATTATGTCTAAAAAAAACAATGTACATACCTCCATTAAAAGATACTTTGTTGCTAAAAAATGCTAATAATCACGTGACCCTTCAGCAAGTCATAGACTTTTTGCTGGTGGAAGGTTTTGCCTGCATGTTGATGGCTGCTGACTGATCAGGGTGTTGGTTGCTGAAGTGTGGAGTGGCTGTGGCAATGTCTTAAAATAAGACAATAATGAAATTTGTTGCATCGATTGATTCTTCCTTTCATGAGTGATTTCTCTGTACCACATGATGCTGTTTGATAGCATTTTACCCAGAGTAGAACTTTTTTCAGAATTGGAGTCAATTCTCTCAAACCCTGCCTTTACTTTATCAATAAGTTTATGTAAGATTCTAAATCCTTTGTTGTCATTTCAAGTCTTCACAGCATCCTCACCAGGAGTAGATTCCATTTTAAGAAACCACTTTCTTTCCTCATTGATAATAAGTAACTCCTCATCCATTAAAGTTTTATCATAAGATAGCAGCAGGGCAGTCATACATTCAGGCTTCACTTCTAATCCTATTTCTCTTGCTATCTTCTACCACTTCTATAGTTACTTTCTCCACTGAAGTCTTGAACCCCTCAAAGTCATTCATGAAGGTTGAAATCAATTTATTTCAAACTCCTGTTAATACTGATATTTTGATCTCTTCACATGAATGAACAGATGTTCTTTACGGCATCTAGAATAGTGACTCCTTTCCAGAAAGTTTTCAGGTTACCTTGACCATCTCCATCAGAGGAATGCTATCTATGGCAGCTGTAGCCTTTATGAAATGTATTTCTTAAATACTAAAACTTGAAATTCAAAATCTCCTTGATCCATGGGCTTGAGAATGACTGTTGTGTTATCAAGCATGAAAAACCACAGCGATCTCAATGTACGTCTATGGGATTGCTTTGTGGTTCCCCAGAACAATTACCATAGTAACATCAAACATCGCTGATCAGAGATCACCATAACAAATATAATAATAATGAAAAAGGTTGAATATTTTAAGTATTACCAAAATGTGACACAGAGACAGGAAGTGAGCAAATGCTGTTGGAAAAATGGCGCCAATGACCAGCTCGACGCAGGTTTGTCACAAACCTTCAGTTTGTAAAAAACAAACCACAATATCTGTGAGGTGCAATAAAGTGAAATGCAATTAAACGAGGTATTCCTGTATTCTAGAGGTGAAACCCAGTTACAGGGAGTTTGTTTCTGTATAATATGACCTGAATCAGAAACCTCATAAACACATACTGAGTATGTTGTCCTCATAAATGTAACATAAACATTAAATGAAATTTTATCATTTCTGTTTTATTTCTATTTCTGATACACAAGACTAGGAAACAACTTTTAAAAGGCATGCAACTTGCTTTTATGATGTGATATATTTTGTTTAAATCCTACTTTTATTTATTGCTTATATCAGAAAATATAATGTACAATAATAGTGCTTAATTTGAGTATTTAATTAAAATTAATGGGCTATAAAAATCTTTCCTTGTTGCAATAATATTATTCAAGCATGCCAATAAATGCCAGTGTGTGAGAGATTAGAATATAAGTAGATATGTATATTATTAAGGAAACTAGATATTTTATCAGTATTTCATTTTTATTTCATTTTTATATAATAGAAATGTGGATGTAAATGCATAACTATTTCTAATTTTTTCACTAGGGGTTATTTATAAGGAAATCTCAGTGACTATTTCAGTCTCGCATTGCCAGAAATGTGCTTATTTTTTTAGCGTAGATTCATTTTTCAGGTAAGTGTGTAGATCAGTCAGCCATAGTAGGCCCCTGTGTACTCTGAGAAACTTCTAAGAAACCTACAGGCTATGTTACATTAAAGCTAGAAAAGAATCAAATTTCAAGCATTCTTATTAAATTACAGTCTCACTTGGTTAGTTCCACTGAGTATCCACTGATAGATCAGAAACTCAGCAGAAGAAATGATGGTGTTCTTAGAATTTGCGTGAAGGTAGGAAGGGAGGAGATAGGGCAATAGAAAAGGGTACAGATCTATACTGTGGGCAAAAGATCTACCCAATTTTGTTACCCTCTTTTTTTAGTCAGGGTTCTCTAAAGAAATAGAACAATAGGATATAAAGAGATTTATTATAAGGAATTGGCACACGTGGTTATGGGGGCTGAGAAAGCCCCACAATCTACAGTCAGTAAGCTGGAAACTCAAGAGAGCTGGTGGTGTAAGTTCCCATCTGTGTTTCAAGGCCTGAGAACCAAGAGAACAAATGGTGTAAATTTTAGTCCAAGTGCAAGAGAACACCAATGTCCCAGCTTAAAGACAGTCAAGCAGAGAGAGAGAGAGAGCAAATTCTGCCATACTCCCCCTTTTTTTCTGTTCAGGCCCTAAGTGATCAAATGATGCCCCACCCCCCACTATATTGGGGAGGGCAGTCTGCTTGACTCAGCCTATTAATTTACTCGACTACTGATGAAAAATGCTAATCTCATACAGAAACACCTTCACAAACACAGCCAGAAAAAATGTTTAACCAAATATCTGAGCACCCTGTACATAGCTCAGTAATGTTGACACAAAATTAACTATCACACCCTTTGTGGTTAGAATACCTGGTTTCAAAATAGCTCCATTACTTTCAAGTTATAAATATTATGTGCTTTCCCTTTTCTCATCTGTGTCAGAGATAATACGAGCTAGTTATTGTAAGATTTAAATGAAATAATACATTCAAATTGCTTGGCAAAACACAGACATTATAAGCTATCACTCAATGAATAGTATCTGCTTTACCATTATTAAAATTAATAGAAAGAATAAAGGTTTAAGGGCATCTAAAATCTACTATCTTGGTTTTCAAGGGGGACAGGATGTATAATCCTATTATGTAACTATGCAGAGCAGAGAGTCAGAACTATTAGACAAACAACATGAATGACTGCCACAGAGAGAGGTCACGTGGAGAAGGTCAAATATCAGCTGCACAGAGAAAGGAAAGGAAAGCTGAAGTCAGCTACTCTCCTTTGACTCGTGGGGTCTTATTCACTTAGAAACACGATGCACAACGTTCAGCTCCACCAAAACCTCTATCGTAATTTTGAGTTATTTTGGTGTTCATGTAACTGTCTCATCCAGGATCTATTTTACTTCAACAATGTGCTCACTGAGTCTACTTTAGCCACCAGGGACACATCCTGGAACCTTTAGGACACAGAAAAACCCCACGTCAGAAACATATATCAATATTTACTCTCTGAACACCAGCCCCATCAGTCTAAGGTTCTCGTCATATGCAAAGCTCCCATGATTCCCTGGGCATTCATCACTCATTTGACTTATTCTTGGTCAGCTTGAGCCCTCATGTTCTCCAATGAGTATTCTAAGTCTTCATCTCTGAGCCAGCTAATACGGACCATCCTCTCTCTATACTCATATAATTGTACAGGAAGTATTTGTTCAGCAAAGATATAGATTTCTTTCTATTATTTTAATCTTTATTAAATTTATTGAGGTGGCATTGGTTAGTAAAATTATATAGGTTGCAAGTACACAATTCTATATATATCATTTGTATATTGCACTTTATTCACCACCCAGAATCAGTTCTCTTTCCATCACCATATATTTTATCCTTTTTACTCTCTTCTACCACTTCCTCTCCCCCCTTACCCTATTGTTTGTTTGTCTTGTTAATTTGTTGTTTTCAGTTTTATGTCTCAGACGTGAGTGAAATGATGTGGTTCTCAACTTTTTCTGTCTGACTTACTTCACTTACCATGGTAATCTCAAGATACACCCATGTTGTCACAAACAGCAGTATTTCATCTTTTCTTATGGCCGAGTAATATTCCGTTGTAAATACCTATGTACCACATCTTCTTTATCCAATCATCTATCAAAAGACACCTTGGTTGTTTCCATGTCTTGGCCACCATAAATAATGCTTCAATGAACATAGAGAAAAAAGAACCTTCATACACTGCTGGTGTGAATGTAAATTGGTACAACCTCTATGGAAAACAGTACGGAGGTTCCTCAAAAAATTAAGAATAGAATGACGATAGGATACAGCAATCCCTCTTCTGGGGATCTACTCAAGATTCAGGAGATTTTATTGAACACAACTTGCCCTCCAACACTGAAAAAGCAGATGTTCAAGGAGATTGTATACATTTTAATATCAAATAATTTGCCAATTCTTATACTTCTCTTTTAATGAAACATGATTGGGAATATCCTAAAGCATTATTGAACTAAGATAATATTCCTCTGTATAGATTTCAAATCACGCAGCCCCCAAAATAAAATAAGAGTAAGGAAGTCCAATGAACTTCTTATTATTTTCTGATTCATGACAGCCCTTCTGATTTTTAAAAAATATTATGTATGAAATTATTTCAATGTTTTTTAAATTACTTTTGGAAGAATCTGTGCAGATGTTTAGTTAATCTGTTGGGTTATATAAAATTGAACACCACAAACACCAACATGCAAAAGGGAAGGAGAGTGTAAAGAAAAATATGGAGAAATTTTGCAACTTTAATTCTTTGTGGTGAGAAATCTTTTCCAATTCCTTAATATTTTAAATAACTCATGAATTGATTCTTTAGCACCTCATACTACACCTCAAAAATTCACTTTCTATGGCTAATATATCAGATGGAGACTTAGTGCAATAAAGAGTTTTTATACTTTTCCCACCTTAACCAATGTTCACAGAAGGCTCTAAATGTGTCCAAGAAATGAAACTTGTTGTTTAATAGAGATATTCTAACCCTATTGGCTGAAAAATAATAAAAGAAAGTGATTGTTTAGGTGTTTGTTCTTTGACAGCCACACACATCAAAGAGATTCACTAAGATTGGGTGTCAATTGATTTCAATTTTTCTGATCAGTTAATTTTCAATTCTATTTTAATATTAGGTCTCCATATGTGTTTTTTCAGTAACAATCTTATTGATATATAATTCAATTCACATGCCATAAAATTCACCCTTAAGCGTATACAGTTCAGTTATTTCTGATATATTTACAAGGTTGTGTAACCATCACCACTGTCTAATTCCAGAAGACTTTGCTTCACACTAAAAAGAAACTCGTTTGCATGCAATCCCATTTTTCCCTCTCCCTAAGTCCCTGGCAACTACTAATCTACTTTCTATTTCTACAAATTTGCCTATTCCGAACATGTCATGGAAATGGAACCATACAACATGTGGCCTATTGGGACTGGCTTCTTTCATTTAGCATTTTTTCAAGGCTAATCCATGTGGTAGCGTGTATCACGGAAAATAATTATGAGGAAAGATAGTAGAGAGTGTTCCCAAATACCCCACACCCCATTTCCTATTATTAGCATTTTATGTTACTATGGCACGTTTGTTACAGTTAATGAACCAATATCGATACACAATTATTAACTAAAATCTCTATTTATATTGCGCTCGTTTTTGTCTAATGGATTTTTTCTGCTTCAGAGTTTCATCCAATATATCACATTACATTCAGTCACCATGACTTCCTAGGCTTCTCTTGGCTGTGATGTTTCTCAGAATTTCCTCATTTTCAATTGCCTTGAGTATTATGAGGAGTACTTTTCAAATATTTCACAGCATGTCCCTCCATTGGGATATATCTGATGATGTTCTCATGATTAGATTTGGATTATGGGTTAAGTGAAGGAAGTTCCTGAAGATAAAGAGCCATTTTCATCTCACGTCAAAGGTACTTACTATCAACAGGATTCATTACTGTTGATCTTGACTTTGAAAATCTTGCTGAAATAGTGTTTGTTAGATTCCTGCACTGTGAAGTTACTCTTTTCCCTGTCTTTCCATGTTGTACTCTTTGGAAAAAAGTCATGATGTGCAGGCAAAATTAAGAGGTGAGGAGTAACCCATCTGCCTGAAGGCAGAGTATCTACATGAATAGTTTGTAGTTCTTCTGCATGGGAGAATTGTCTTTCCCCACCATTTATTTAATTATTCAAATATTTATTTATACCAGAACTTCATTTTATTTCTGAATAATATTCCATCGTATAGATATATCACATTTTGTTTATCCATTGATCAGTGAATGAACGTTTGGATTATTGCTGTTTCTTTTGGCTATTATGAGTAATGTGCTATGAATATTTGTATATTCATAGCTTTTGTCTGAATGTGAGTTTTCACATCCTTTGGGTACATACCTAGGAGTGGAATTGCTGGGTCATATGGCAAATTAATGTTTAACATATGGAGGAACTCCCCAAATCCTTTCCTAAGTGGCCATATTATACTCCTTGCCCCCAGCAATACATGAGGGTTCTGTTTTCTCCACATTCTTGCTAACACTTAATATTTTGCATCTTTTTTTTTTTAATTTTAGCCATCCTGAAGTGTCAATTCACCTTGGTTTTGATCCTCATTTATGTAACCATTAATGATTTTGAGCATCATGTCATATACCTATTGGCCATTTATGTATCTTCTTTGGAAATATTTATTCAAATCTTTTTACCTATTTTTTTTTGTTTAAGTTTACCTATTTTTTTGTTTGAGTCTTTTTATTGTTGAGGATAAGAATTCTTTATTTATTCTGTATAGAATTCCCCTTTCAGAATATGAATTTGGAATGTTTATCACATTCTGTGAGTTGCTTTTGCACTTTCTTGACAGTGTCTTCTGAAGCACATTAAAAAAAAAAATTTGATGAAACCCATTTTATCTCTTTATGTCACCTATTATTTTGATGTCATATCCAAGGACATGAAAATGTATTCTAGTGGTTTTTCCTAAGACTTTTATAGATTCCATTATTTTATTCATGTCCATGATCAATTTTGAATTAATTTGCATAAATTGTGTAAGATAGGTATCTAACTTTATTTCTTTGCATATAAATTTATCCATTTATGCCAGGACTATTTGTTGTGAAGACAATTCTTTCCTGTTTTTGAAACCCTTTTCAAAATCAATTGACCGTAAATGTAAAGTCTTATTTCTAGAATCTCAATTCTATTCCATGATCTATATGCCTAGCTTTATACTAATACCGCATTAGTTGATTATGTAACTTTGTAGTAAAATATGAAATCGGAAAGGGTAAGTCTTATAACTTTGTTCTTCTTTTAACATTGTTTATTCTGTGTCCCTTGCATTGCCACATGAATTTTGTGATTACATTGCAAAATTACCAGCAGGGATTTTGATAGATTGCATAGAATTTGCAGATAAATGGAGAGACTGTTACCACCTTTACAACACTAAATCTTCCTATCCATGGACATAAAATGTCTTTCCATTTATTTAAGTTTTCTTTTGTTTCTTAAAACAGTATTTTGTAGTTTTAAGTATGCAAGTCTTTCACTATTCTGTTAAATTAATTTGAAAGTATTTTATTATTTTGTTGCTATTGTAAATGAAATTGTTTTCATAACTACAATTATATATGGTTCATTTTACTGCCAGTTTATAGAAACACAAGAGATTTTTGTATATTTATTTTATACCTTACTGAGCTTCTCTTTTAGTTCCAAAGCCTTTACGTGGCATCCCCAGGATTCTCTACGTACAGAATTTTGGCATCTTTGAATAGATATGGTATTACTTCTTTCTTTCCAATATTAATAGCTAACATTGTATCTTTATACATATAACTAGTATTTGGAGGAAGAAAACTATATTCTGTGGTGATAAGTGGATATCTTATTAGACATAGTGTCTGAGTCCAAAACTGAGTCCTACTTAATGTAGAAGAAATTAGTTAAACAGAAAAGTTTCAGCAGGAGAAAATAAAGGCCATGAAGAGGATAGTTAGAAGACAGGAAAGAAACCCATTGATCACGGAAATGGGTTACAGATGAGGTGTCCTTAGCCAAACCGATGGACCTCATTCCAGGAGAGAGTATGGTGTTAAGTGAAACAGGTCATCTTCAATTGTCAATCAAAATATAATACAGAGTAAAAGCAGAAACAAATTTTTGAGTTGAGAGTATTAACTATTCCTTATGGAGATACCAGTCACATACAAATATAGAACCTGTGTGAAAGATTCGTAGTAATGTCTGCTCTATGAAACCATCTCTAAATGGTGTGTCCTCTCTCTCATTTCTTCTCTGATATTATAGCCTACTGCTCCCCTCTCCCATCGCTCTACAGACATGCAGAGATTATGTTTGGTCATAAAAATTCTGGTCTTTTTCCTGTGGACTTTGGAACTCTATACTTGATCTTTGTCTGTTAAGAGTGTGATATCCTAGAAGATGTTACTATAAATTATTTACTATATAAATTGGTAGTAGTAGTAGTATAAATTATTTATTATATTATTCAGGCTCCCTCCCTCTCTTATTTTATGCTGTTTTGGTATATGTATACATGAAGATAATGTTTTTGACCTGGCCAAGAGGAAGGCATGTTACATATTTTAGCCAATTAACTTCTTTCTCCTGGGATTTTGTACTCTGAAGTCATATAACGATGGACAATGTTCATGCTTATTCAGTACAAGGGCTGAAATTCTGAAATAAGTATTCATTAGTTTTTACAATAATTCCTGGAAATAATCTTACTTACATTCTTTCTGAGACTTGGTCGTTCAGTATCATGTTTGTTAGAACTGCCATAACAAATTCACAGACAGGGAGGCTTAAACAATAGAACTTAATTTTTCCATAGTTCCAGAGGCTAGATATCCAAGATCAAGATGTCAGAAGGGTCGGTTTCTTCTGAGGCTTCTCTCATTGGTTTGTAGGTAGCCGTCTTCTCCTTCTGTCTTCACATGGTCTGAGTGCCTGTCTGTGTCCTACTCTCTTCTTCATATAAAACTATCAGTCATATCGGATAAGGCCCACCCATAAGACCTCACTTTACTGTAATTATCTCTTTAAAGCTCCTATTTCCAAATATAGTTCACCTTCTGAGGTTCTGGAGGGCTTCAGCAACATATTTATTTGGGGAGAGGGGCTACAATTCAGCCTGTAACAAATAATCTTCTTGATATTTAAGGCTAACCTATAACCTTCCAATACATTATATATATTTTGTTGTACTTAACCTGAAATAGCCTCTGTTGCTTGCAGTCAATGAATTCAAATGATTGTAACGAAGCATAGTTTCTTTCAGTAAATATCTCTGTATCTATCTATTTATCTATCATCTATCTACCTATCTATCTATCTATCTATCTATCTATCTATCTATCTATCTATCTATCTGCCTACCTACCTACAGAGAATGCCGAAAAAATGCATACACATTTTAAGAATGGAAAAAAACTGTATTAAAATTGTAATATAATGAATGATGCTAGCATTCATTTGATTAACGCCATCTTTTGAGGTAATGTCATACTACACACTGCTACCATAATTCAATTCAACTTGGAAAAGTCATACATAGATAATATCTCTTAAAATTTGTACATTTTTTATTTCAGGCATGGGACTCACTGAACCATTATGTCATTTTATGTCCTGTTTACATATAATATAACATAACATAACATAACATAATATAAAAATACATAGCAATTCAGTTGTGTGAAAGGAACTTTATGAGGTATGACTGAGTAGGGACACTTTTGCTACCTTTATGTAGGGCCAATAATTTTTTTTGAAATTTTGTATTCAAAGCTTTTTTTTCTCCCCTGGCAACTGTGGTAGTATTTTGCTTGTTTAAAGGGAAGATAAGTCATTTGGGGGACAGAGGAGAAGTAGTAGCCACCTTTTATTAAGCTTATACCAACCTGTAATCAGATTCTTAACTTTAATTCTCATAGGATTTTGCTCTATTAAATTATACTTCATAATGTAAGCAAGTATTAGCTCTCTGTTTGATAGAATAATGATGCATGAATTCCGAGGCAAAAGGCTAACAAGAAAAACAAATTAAATTAGGTTTTAAGTTGATGACTTCAAATTCTGAAAGCAAACTTTCTGGAACTATCTTCCAGCCACATCCCTGATATTTGGATAAGAGAGAAGAGGTAGCCTGTGATTAGTTTTTCTACTTGCCTGCAGGCTACATGTTATATGTTCTAGAAAACAGAGGAAAGAAAAGATCATCTTCTGTTTCTGTACCTCCTAGAGCTACGTACTCCATTATAAATGCAGTGCTTCCGTTGTGGGAACTCAGTGCCAAGCCATTCCCTTCCTGAAGGTGGAATGTTTTATTTTTTCTCTGTTATTTGCAGAATGTGTTATCTAACATGGCGTTCTTTCAGAGTTTTGTCATAAGCATCATTAGCACCCATGTACTTCAAATTGCATTCAAATACATCTATTTCTCAACCCGTGTTACGTTTTTCAGGGTTATTCAGTACTTTTCTCACTGAGCGTAACACTACATACAATATCCTTACTTGGTATCATTAAATAATTTGTACCTATAACATTGGAAAGGCTTGTAGGGATTGGCTATAATCAGGTAACTCAAGTCTACCAGCCTACAGTATTCTGGCATATAGTTCTTCATTCTATTTGGGTGGAAATCAAATTGGAAGAAAAGAGACACTTTTGGTTTGGCAAAGAGGTGAGTGATGCTTTTGAAATACCTACAAATCCCATTTTCCTTTCAAGTTCGCAGAGCTTTTGGGAAGATTCTTGCCAAACTCTCAAGGAAGCTGCTGCTTTGGGAGAGAACCCTAAGAAAGGAAAGTTGTGTGAAAGGAGAAGAGTGTAAAGGGATGGAAAAGACATTTTTCAATCTTACTTGGTTTATCCTCAAACTACTTTTGAATGTGTTTTGGCTAGAAAACTTCCTTCCGTGACACATCAGAAGAAGAAGCATGGATTTTAAAAAAGACAAGTAAGATTCTTGCATGAGACAAAGTAGGTACTCGGTTAATTTACCAACATAATTTCATCAAGAGAAGTGTCTTAGTAAAGTGTCTAAAATCACTCAAATATGTGCCAGTCTCACCAGGAAGTGATGACACTTGGGATATTTCAGCACCTTCTGTGTCATTTCAGTATTGAGAGCATGAGAACAGAGATTCACATCTCACATCTTCACATCTCAGTGCTCTTCCTGTTGCTGAAAATGTCATCTTTCAGATCTGTTCAGCCTGAAACGTGTCACCCATCTGCAGTTTGATCCATGCATGTTTCAGGGAATAATCTTTGGTGCTGGACATATGTTCTAAGGATGGATTGCCAAAGTGTAAATGGAGGCTGGTAACGCTACCACGTTAACACCTACATAAATTTTTAGGAGTACTCTTCACAGCTGTATTTCCATTTTCACACCTCAGATCCCAATTCTAGTTTTGTCAGTGGGTATTGTTTGAAAGCAAAATAGCAAAGTGAAGTCCCAACACAGAATATTTCTTTCGTATAAGTCCTTTGGAAGGCAAGACAAAGGAGGAGTGTATGGCTAAGCGATTTCTTAAGATCCAGTTCTACAGGTATAGTGTTCATATTATTCATTTCCACACAATTTCTTATAAAGCACTGCATTGAATTAACTGCTTTATGTTGACTTTCTTTGTGCTTTTTGTGCCTTTGAAGATAGGAGCTAAAATGCTCAGCAGTCGATGACTGTATTTTCTCTTTGTGTCTTCGACCATGGTGGCCTTTCGTCTCAGTTGGTTATTAGTGAACTAAAGAGAAGACTACATTTCACAAGGGTGTGATTTCTCAGGTAAAATTGTTGAGGGAGATAAGCTAGAAAAACAAAATGACCCATTTGTGTGTTGAAATATAATTCCTATGTGGAAATCATGGTGGTAGCACTCCACTAGGGGACTCTTTATGATACTTTTATATAATCATTGAATCAATATAAAAGCCCACATTTTAATATAACTTTAATAAACAATTGTCCTTTACTAAAAACTGCTGAAGTAAAAATTCAATTAAAAAAGTCTATATGTAACTGACAAATTTAGTTAAATGTGTAAGTTTGAATAATGGCTTAAATTTTGCATTCAACTATGTGTTTGGATAGTCATCAAAAAAGACGAGAAAGTTTAATCCTTTTCTCTTTTTTTATTAAAGTTTATTGGGGTGACAATCGTTAGTAAAGTTACATAGATTTCAGGTGTATAATTCTGTAATACATCATCTATAAATCCTATTGTGTGTTCACCACCCAGAGTCAGTTCTTCCATCACCATATATTTGATCCCCTTTACCCTCATCTCCCTCCCCCCACCCTCCTTACCCTCTGGTAACCACTAAACTATTGTCTGTGTCTATGAGTTTTTGTTTCTCATTTGTTTGTCTTGTTCTTTTGTTGTTTTTGGTTTATATACCACATATCAGTGAAATCATATGGTTCTCTGCTTTTTCTGTCTGACTTATTTCAGTTAGCATTATACTCTCAAGATCCATCCATGTTGTCACAAATGTTCCTATATCATCTTTTCTTACCGCCGAATAGTATTCCATTTTGTATATATACCACAACTTTTTTATCCATTCATCTATCGAAGGACTTTTTGGTTAATCATTTTCTCAGTAATATGTACACAAACTTTACTTCAAGGCTTAGATTATGTCTATGTTGTTCAGTTTATCTAGGTAACTGATCAAAAACTTTAGAAACAACCATGAAAGTGAAAAATTGTAAATCCTACATTTCCCCACAAAAATAATGAAAAGATTTAGGTGTCAAAGCAAAAATGCAAAGAAAAGCCAATAGACCAACATAAGCCTACCACAGAATTATTATTCTTTACTTGGTCTCAGATCTCATTATTATAGTTGTGGTTTCCATGCATATGAACTATACAGTAAATTCCATAATCTGTATATTGAATAAAAATATACAGATAGTATCTGTATACAGAAAAATATCTGAAGTTTATTCATCTGTTTCATCTAAATAATGGTATGGTTATTTTTAACACATTCATATAACCAAAAACTTAAAGCAAAGCAGAAAATCATGAATGTGGGACATAATACATGTGTAAAAAGTCTAGTTTGCTTATAGAGACTAATTAGAAATTTAACATTTTTTTCAACTGAAATAACTGAGGCGAGTATAGTGGAATAACTTGGGAAATCAAATCTACAAATCTGCTTTTACATATTTTCTGAATTTTATGTGCGTTAGCTCTGTCTGTCATCATGCCATGCTTTGGGAACAGCGGAAACAAATATTATAGCAAATACGAATAAATATAAGTCAAATATGACAAAGAACTGGCAGCATTATTTTACTTTAGCTGTCCTTAGAAAATACGTGCTACTTAAGAAATGAAACTTTGATTTTTTTTTCCCACAAAGGTCATTTAACATGTACACACCAAATACTAATTTTAAGAAAGTATTATGCTATGGCTCTTCTATAAAAGTGCAATTGAAAGAGTACAGAACAAATATGTCAGTGGGTATCAATCACGTATTTATTTTTCTATCACCTGCCAAAATATCTCCAATCTTTCTATCTTTAAGTATTGAACTTTCCCTTAGGCATGTTAGGAACGTTGACAGGGTGAGAAATATTAGAAAATGAATTTGTTAAAGAATTCCTAATACAGGAAACAACATGTCTGTTCACAGACTTCACTTTACTATCTGATAGAATGTTATAATTTACAGTAGATACAAAATGAAAATGAATCAGTGGTAATTTTTTTTGCATTTGCATCAGATCGATTTTATTTATACGGCAAACAAATCCAACAGCCATGAATGATAATGCCCATATATAGTCTTTAACTGCTTCTTTCTGTCTGTAAAGTCCGTGATAACAGGATTTTGAGTATAATCTAAATATATCCTACTGAATATGTAAGTGTATGTGTCACAAAAATGCTTCTTTTTCCTTGTAGTTCTTGACTGCCCACTTCATTAAAACATTGTCATCAGTGTTCATTTTCTGCTTTACTATTTGCCAAACGTTAGAACATTAAATTCACAAAAATTCTATCATTTTCTTTTCAGATCAAAAACCTAAGGCTTAGACATATTAATTACCCAGCCTGAGATCACTCTGTTCAATGAGTGGAGCCTGGATTTAAACTGCACTCGTGCTGATTCCTGAGCCCAATCCTAAAGAGCCAGCCTGTAGGACAGGAGTAATGAAACAGGTAAGGAGGGAGTATCAAGCAAACATATGTTATCTAGTTTGCACCACTAATGTGCTACTGATTCTCCATCCTGGGGGGATCATCTAAGACGCCATATAAAGTATGTTCTTCAGACTCCCTGATGGGAGATGAAAGGGGGAATTAGTTATCCATAGACTCCTATCCCCCACTGGCCGAGAGAGACACGAAGGCCATGTACTCAAGCACATTTCCAGATTGTACATTTTGGAGTACCTAATAAAAAGCCTTAGAGTTGGAAACAAGTGTTAGGAGGTTCTGTCTGGATGAAATGGATCAATGAAACTGTTCTGCATTGATCATAGCAGCAGTACTGGAATGAGAAGTGAAACCAAAAGACTGCAGTGGTATACAAAAAGTGTTCAATGCACTCGACTTCCACCTTCTCTCGGGAAACTACTCTGAGAACCAGTTGTTTCCAAGTAACTCCATGACATTGAGGAAAATCAATAGAGTGCATAACTTTCACATTCACCATAAAGCCTAGTACAATGTCCTGTACATGGTAGGTACTCAAAAAACTGTCGGTTTATTCAATTATGATTCTTCCAGTAAGTTGCATTTTTAAATGTTCTATTTATTGCATTTAACTTATTTCATTTGAAATCTGTATCAGTGCATAATTTATTTTTTCCCTTCTCATTACCAGAATAATACACCAAACGATCCATCTTTTCCCTTGTCAATTTGTAAGTCTTCTTTTCTATTCAGTAGTTCATCTACTTTGTTAATTATGATAAGGTCACAAATATCACACACAATATGGCAGGAAAAGTGCTGAACAAAGTCTCTGGAACAAAGTATGCACTCAGTGAATACTTGCTCTTTTTTCTTTGACATACTATCTGCCTCTGTCCCTACCAGCATGTGCTGAAAATGACTTCAGTAGGAAAAAGGCACTACTTTAAGACTTCCTGATTAAACTGGTATCACAGCTTTTCTGGATAATATGTTCCAAGGTTATGTTTTAGTCCTCTACCACCCTATATTTCTGTATTTCTTAAATATAACAATCAGAGACTAATATAAAAGCCTTTTCATTTAGAATAGCTGGTCTTTATATTTCCCGTATATGATAGGAAGATTTGGGGTATTTGAATATTTTATAATTATTGCAATGAGTTTTTAACTTACATTTTTTTGGCTGCTTCTATCAGAAACTTCCTCTATTCAATAATTTTCTTAGGACACAACTCAAACACCCTTCAAATTAAAGAAAGCATTATGTTGTAATGATTGTTGTATTTGCATATTCAATGGGTGCATTGGTTCATTACATTTTTTTTCAGTTTTACTGAAAAATAATTGACATGCCATTTCATTTTTTTAAAATTCTGTTTCATGTGTTTAGCCACCATTTCTATTTAGTGGTTAACAAAAGAAGAATATTTTGAAACAAACTTGAGAATATTTAAAAATGTTGGTAATTAAGCAATTATGTTTAATTATGTACTATCTATTGACATTTAATAAATCAGAAAAAGTCCTCTTGAATATGTTATCCCATACAAAAGTTGCTTATTTTGTCTAAAAAAATTTAAGCTTCCAGAGTGAACATTTAAATTTTTAGTTAGTTTTAAGTTTTTTGTTAAATACAAACTATTAAAAGACTATCATTTGGAGACAGATTACTATGGTGAAATCTTTTGTTTTGAGGTAAAATACAAAAGCATCTTTTCAAAAGAAATTGCAGAATTATTTTCCTGTGGTTACTGTTTCTAAAGGATGTAAAATTAATGCTTAACCTATAAGTTAAGAATGAAAAAGTGAAAAAAAGATTAAGAAAAGAATGGAGCAACTGACAAAATCTTAAGGATTTCAGAAATGATGAAAGCAAAGTAGTTTTATAGGATAAATAGAAAGTGATAAAATGATTTCAAGTTGGTGAGACTCACCATTTCAGTGGTAAGGTAAAGAATGAAGAATGAAAGGAATTCATAGGTTGTATTTATTTCCCCATAAAAAAATGCTATGGAAAAATATAAGCTAGATTTTGTACAAAATATTTTTATGTGTCAAATATTTTTCTGATGGATTCTACATTTTCAGTGAGATAAAAAAAATCATGCAATAATAATTGTTTTTTATTTATACAAAGTTTTGAAATGTTTAGCCCATTGTACATTTCGAATCTTGATGATGCCATGGCAGAAAACTCAATTCTAATTAATTCAACAATAAAGGAAATGGGGGACTCATGTAGTCAGGAAATCTAACAATAGGACTAGCTCTAGTCAAAGCTTTATGCCTGGGCTCAGAAGAAACCACTTGTGCTGGTTAATTGTATGTGTCAGATTAACCGGGCTAAATGATGCCCAATAATTGCTAAACCTTTATTTATGGGTGTATTTGTGAGTGTTTTTAGAAGAAATTAGTATTAAATCATTTGCCTGAGTGAAGAAATTTGCCCTCACTGATATGAGGGCATGAATACCGGTAGAACAAAGAAGGTTAAGAAAGGGCAAATTTGCTCTCTGTTTGAGCTGGGACATCCAACTTCTTCTGCCCTCAGACATCAGAGCTCCTGGTTCTCAAGCCTTTGGACTCAGACTGGGACTTGCACCCTTGGCTCTTCTGGTTCTTAAGCCTTTGCATTTGGACTGCAACTGCACCACCCGTTATCCTGGGTTTCCAGCAGGCATATGGCAGATCCTGAGACTTCTCAGCCTCCATAGCTCCATAGTCTTTTGAATCAACCCCTTATAATCAACTCTCTCTCTCTCTCTCTCTCTCTCTCTCTCTCTCTCTCTCTCTCTCTCTCTCTCTCTCTCTCTCTCCATCTCCATTTCGATCTCTATCATCTGTATCTGTCTTCTTATGTTTTTTTGGTTCTGTTTCTCTGGAGAATCCTAATATACTAATAGAACTCAGTTTTTCCTATTTCTGGTTTGGCTTCTTCTGGGTTGCTTCCATTGTTAAGCAACCTCTTCCTTCATGGTTTTAGGATCTCTACCAGGTAATCCATGCTCTTCCCCTCCTCGCCCCCCGACCCCAATCCAGCAGGAAAGTTAAAATATTTCCAGTAGCTATGAATTTCATATACTCACTTTAATTGGATGTCTAGGTTATATATCCATTCTTGAGCCAAACATGAGGGCCAGAGGAATGTAATGCTGTGATTATCTTAGGACTAATCGAATGCACCCCTCCTCGAGACAGGGGTGTAGTCATTTTCAATCAGAAGCACATGAGTAAAGAGTAAGGGAGGGATGGTGGTCTAGAGGAAATCGGGGTGTTATTACTTGAATTAGTTTCCTGAAACCGCTGTAACAAAGAGCTTAAAACAAACAAACGAAAAATATTCCGTGACAGTTCTGGATGCAAGAAGCCCCAAATCAGTCAGAGCCTCCCTTTCTCCAGGGCCTCTGAGGAGGAATCTGTTCTAGGCTTTGCCCAGCTTCTGATTTCTCCACACATTCCTTGGCTGTGGCCGCATTGCTCCAATGTCTGCCTCTGTGGTCACACTGCCTCCTCTTCTTTGTGTCTCTCACCTCCCCTTGCCTTTTTCTTATAAGAACACCTGTGAGTTTGTTCCCTTCTGGACAGTCTAGGGTAATCTCTTTTTCTCAACATCCTAGTTACATCTGCAAAGTTCCTCTTTCCAAATATGATAAAATTCATAAGTTCTAGGGAATTGGACTTAATATATTTGGGTGATTGTTACTATATTACAGTTTACCAAACAGTATAAAATCAGAGTTGGGTGACCCTAAGCAATAAATGGCCACCACATTCACCATTTTTGCAAATGAAGGTGGTATGGTATGATGGATGAAGGGGAGTATCAGCTTTGGTAACTGAGTTGAACTCTTAGCTATGCCAATTACAGTCTTTGTATCCTGCTCAATGTACCCAATCTCACTGAGCCTCAGTTTTCTATATATAAATGAGAGATACCTCATAGGGTTGAGTAGGGATTAAATAAAATGTATATAAAATTTTTGCACGTTACATAATACATAGTACAGAATAAATAATATTAGCTAGTAGTATTTGTCTGTTTACTTTTTTTATATTTGTGTACCAGAAATAAAATAACCCCTGATCGTTTTAGTGACGTTTTCCTAGTTTTTTTTTTTACCACAAATAGATATAGCAGCATGCAAGGGGTGAATGATTGGGAGCTCGGAGACCTGACTCCCTGCCATTGAGCTGAAGCCAGAGATAAGTTTTGTCCCCTCTCTCTATCTACAAATGGAGATAAATTTAGATCCCAAATCAGCAAACTACTGCAGCCCATAAACCAAATTCAGGCACATCCATTCATTTAGGTTTTTTTCTATGGCTGCCTCAGCTGCCCTACAGCTCAGTGGTGAGCAGTCCCTAGGGCAATTTGTCTAGCCTGCAAAGCCAAAAATATTTACTATCTGACCCTTTACAGGAAAAAAAATGCCAATCTCTAGTGTAGATGCTTACTTAAGACTTTCTGTCTTAAGTTTCTGTAATTCCAAAACCTCACTTTTCACATTCTTCTGGACCAAGAAAAACAACAGATGATGATGCTAATTTATCTAGATCATATACTTAATTATAGAACCTCATAGAGGTAATATATTTCTAGGTAATATATTTGCAGCTAAATCAGTTGGTATTTGATCATTTAATTGGAGGAGGAGGATGGAATCAAAATAAAAAGGAAACAGTTCTTTCTGAGTAAATGACAGACGGCTTCTCAAATTAATAAATTACCAGAACATAGTCCTGTTTTCTATTATGATTTTAGCTTAATTAGGACTCCTTTGGAGAATAGCTGTTTTAAAATATTAAGTGTTATTTATTAGAAGTACACAAATAATTGCAACATTCTACCTTTCTCTAGTTGCCTAATAGAAATCTGTTTTAAGGGACATGTAAGAATAGTTATAATTGGCATGTCAAAATACCAGTTAAGTAAGACTTGCCTTTACTGGTGCTAATGTTATAATAGGCTGGATTCTAGATCTCCATTACTGTCTTCAGGGTTCATGTAATGCAAGTAACCTTTTCCTAAGATTACTTGTCTTTAGCAACTGTGTTAAAGAAATAATGAAAAAAAAACAAACAAACAAAAAACACCATGCATCATGTTTAATAAGCATTCAATAAGAAATTTTCTTTGCACTTTAAAGGGCAGCCGGATCCCTCTGTATTGTCAGTCAACTTCCTCTATTTACCCCAATCTGCCAAAGAATACAATTTTCCATATGTGCCATGATGTAAAAAACAAAAGCAAGAACAACAAAAAAAAAACACTGGGAAGCACTATAGAATCTTATTTTGAGTGGGGAGGGTGATAAATTAATGGGTGAAATTTTGCCAACTTTTAGAAATGTGAGGCCACTATATCTTGCACCCCTCTTCTTTTAAGATTTCTAACAAATAGATGTAATTAGCCAAATGAAACAGAGTTCTCAACATTACTGTAAAGCAGAACTGGATAATTTGTCAGAGAGAAACATAGTGAATTCTGTCATGTATTTGAGAAATGTATTGCTAGAGTTACCTCCTTGCATTTATTGATTTCTGCGTGGAAAGGAGGAAATGAGTTGAAGGGAAGAAATACCATTCAAATATTCTTCCCTAAGAATTGGAAGTTTCTCTTTCCCTCTAGAAACACAAATGGAAGGGAACAAGCATACCTTCTAACAAATTTAGATAGAGCAATAACAAATCTTTGACCTAAAACCAGGACGTTGGCATACTGGTTCTTTACACTGTGTTGCTAATCCTAGGATGTGTGTTAATCCCTCCAGTCCTCAGATGCGTCTTCTGTTATGTATAAACAAAATATCTTACCTTGTAGAATCACCATAACATATTAACGTGTGTAGTTTCTTCCCTTCTAAGATCAGTGATACGGTACAAAGTGACTAATTCTCAATTGTTGGGAGGATCATAAGCTCTGACTTAATTAGAATGAATTAACCCATTTTAAACATCTTTATTCTAAGGAACTACAGTGGGAAGTGGGATGGTATTGTACCACAATATACTCTATTATCTCATGACTCCCTGTTTATAAATGGCACAATAATTATTGCTCATGGGATTCAAATTGCTTAAAATCTTGGGGCGATGTGCAGGAAATCTGACTTTTTCTATTGAAGAAAAAACTGATTAGTGGAAAGAACAATATCTTCTAATAGAAAAGATGCCCTGGGAGCCAATTAAAAACAGTAAATAGACAATATTCTTGGGTCATGAATTAAAAGATATATTCCTACTCTAGGTCTGCTAGTAATCTTGAAAATATGTGATAATTGTATTACTATTAAATAATTTTATTCCAGGAAAATAACCCCAATAAAAATTAGTTTAATTTTCAGAAGCTTATTTTATTATGAAATAATATAATATATGCAGCACATAACAAACTCACAAATATATTTATGAAGATAATGAAATGAAACAGTCAATTTTCCCTAATTCTTTTCAGTGCATTTAATAGTTATTTAGGTGAGTAAATATAGTTAAATTTTGAAAAGATATGAAAAATAATTTATATAATGAATTTCAAAGCATTATCCTTTTGACAGAGACTTATGCATGATAGTCTTTGGAAGAAATTATAATATAAATCAGTGTTAATAATTTATTTTAGCTCTATTCCCCCAAAATAATTACATTTGTATCATAATAGAAACTATCTTAAATTTAATGGTGCTAAAAAAAATAACTGGCAGTAGAATAAAATCAATTTGTGATTTTTCAGAAATGTTCATCAGAAACTTTTATATCAAATGCATTAATGTGGCATTTTCTATTTGTGCAGCTCTTTTGTTTAATTGGCTGTGCAAAATTGTCATTTATAAGCAGTACATTTTTCTTATGATCCACAATTTTCAAAATGTTTTAAAATAAATTATCCAGTGTTTATTTTTTGACAGAAGTAGAGGATAGAGAGTCATGCATATAATATGAAAGACATTTTGACCTTATTAGGTTAGGATGAGGAACAAATAATATATGTAAAATATCTAGTGGAATTCTTGTCGCGAAGCAGCTGTTCAAAACCTACCATAGAGATAGAATAGTGTAAGAGATATTGTCTCTGCCTATAGTTCAGAAATGGGGAAACTAGTAGGTTAAAATGAAAAAAAAATGTTTATTGGAGCTTATATGCCATGTTAATGAAAGGATACAAGACAAGAAAACTGCTGAGCAATAGTCAGAAATGTAATATTTTATAAATCCCTTCTTAAAATAAATGAGATAAAAAACATGAAATCACCTAATCCAGAACTTAGCATAGTGTAGGCAATGGGAAAATAAAATTACGATTTCAACTGTGCTACGATACAAATACCTGAATTTGTAACTCTAACTAACAGACATATGATGTCAGGAACATAGATAGGAAGTATGTACTGTTCTGATTTCATTTTGTACGTAGCTAAAATCTTTTATTTGACCTCTGAAATATTATTTCGAAAGCTTTGTAGATTTTTTATTATGTATACGAGTGCGTGTGTGTGTACACGTTTTACTTTTTTTCTTTTAGCTGCTTTTAATATTTTTGTCTTTCTCTTTGGTTTTTAACAGTCTGACTGTAATGCCCACAGGTGTGTTTTTCTTTGTATTTTTTTTGCTTGGGGTTTCCTGAGATTTTTGGTTCTCTGACTTCATGTCTTCTATCAATTTTAGAAATAGTATTATTATTTCTTCAAATATTTGTTTTCTTCCCTATTGCTTCTCTCCTCTGCTTAGGGAACCACAATTACATATTACAATTGGTCATTATGTAATGGTCTCAAATGCTCTATTCTGGTATTTATTTTCATATTTTTATTCTTTGTTTCAGTTTTATTTCTTTGTCTCAGAATTATTTCTACTGGTCTGTCTTTGTATTTGTTGATGCCTTTTTTTTCCTGTTCTGTCTAGCCTAGCCAAGACCTTTTCTATTATATATATTAATATATATATATATATTATATATATATAAAATATATATATATATATATACGTATATATGTGTACATATACACGTATATATGTACACATATATACGTATATATATTTCTGTTATAATAATTTCATTTGGTTCTTTTTTACTTTTTTTCTTTCCCATTTCTCTGCTGAGATTCTCCATTTGTTCACCTATTTTCACCACGTTTTCCTGAGTCCTCCTACATATTTATAATATATGTAATATTTTATTAAACCTGGTTTACATAACTTTATTGCTAATTCCAATATCTGAGTCATCTGTGGGTCTATTTCTGTTGATTTTATTTTTATCCTTGGATCCATTTTTTTCTCCTAATTCTATCTTATAAATTTTAATTGCTTATTAGACGTTGTGGATAATATATTGTAGAAAAATCTGGATTATGCTGTTGCCATTGACAGATTATTATGTTTCCTTTCAGTAGGGAATTTGAAAACTGGCAGATTGACTTGATCTAATTGAAGCTGTCTTTTAAATGTGTCCCTTAAGGACCTTGGCTTTGTTCTTAGAACCATGATGTAGCTTTGGATTCTTCCTCTTAAGGCCTGGTTCTTCTGGGATTTCAATGGAAATCCCAAGACGTTTACTGAGACCCTCTAACTTATTGGGACTTGTCTTCCAAATTTCTCTCTAGCATTACGTTGCTGACATTTCTGCTTAAGTTTTTATTTTCCCAGTTTTCTTCTGGGTTCCTTTTGTATCACCTTCCACATGCCAGTTTATGCGTCGGCCAATATTTTAGGAGAATTTATACACAAATTTGGTGCTTCCACTTCTGTGGTGTCCTACTTTGAGGAATGTTTCCCATCAATTTCCATTCACTCTAGCAGCTCCAAATGCCAACTCTGTTTCTTCATCCCAGTAAAAGTGATAATTTCCACGTCTAGTTATTTTTCTTCTTTGATAATGGACACTAGGGAGTTCCCCTGGGAAAAGCTATTTAATTTCAAAACACACCAAGTTTGCTTCCCTTCTTTAGAGATTGGTTTTCTTTTAGTTTCTACTTGCTTTGGGTTTCTTTCTGGAGCTTTAAAACCATTGTTTTATAATATTTGTTTTTATATCTGCTAAAGTTTGTAATTGTCATCAGCAGGATGATCAGCATAAATCTTGCTATTCTACCTTTGTTGAAACCAGAACTTTCAAATACTAATTTTAAAAGTTGCTAGCATTACTTGAGCACCTGTTATAAAAGCCAGGTACTATGTTTGGCATGCATACTTTAATTATCAGAAAAGTCTTGTGAAATAGTTACTGTTATCATTTTAGTTTTTCAGATGATAAAACTGTAACAGAGAATGAGGGTAACTTCCACAAAGCATATACCTAGCAGGAGACAGGACTGGGGTTTAAATTTCGGCACTCTGGCTTGGATTTTAATGCGTATTATATACTGCATCTCTAAACTAGTTCTTCACCTTAATACCAGAAAGTGATTAAACATATATCTAGATTATTATTTCCACAACTCAACCAAATACTTTTTCTATAAGATATTCTGTGAGATATTCCCTTTGACTCCCGGTAAAGTTTATGCAACTAAATTTTGTGTGCTTGAGCCACAATATCTCTTTTATAACTTACTCATGTCTAATGATTTAACAGACTGTTGGAATCTCCATTATATGCATACAAAAGCCATTTGAATTGTGTGTTTCCCCAAAGCATGTTGGCCCAAAATGTTTATTAACTGATTTTATCCATGAATTGGTATTCTCAAATAACCTCATGCTAAAGGCATATTTTTAAATGGGGCAAGTAGAAAATACAGTGTATTGAATTGACTTGCCTTCATGTTGATCATAGTTCTGACATCTCTACGTTGTTTCATAAAATAAGAGATTTTTGACCCAAAATATGTATGGTTCAAGCCTTTTATTGTATTAGGTTGGTGCAAACATAATTGTGGGTTTTTGCAATTGTTTTTAACTGCTTAAACCGCAGTGACTTTTGCACCAACCTAATATATGTAAAAAAAAAACATAAAGGCCACAGAAGTAAAGTGGCATCATCTAATGTCACACAGCCATTTAGTTGAAGACTAGGACCTAAGTAACACATTTACCTCTCTTTCTGTAATAAAAAAAAATCATTCTTTCATTAAAAAGAGAAAGTAAATATAACTATATCAAAGAGTATTTATTTTTAAAGTGGTAGAAATCCCTTGCCCTTATCTGTTTAACCGTTGAAATAATGTTCATTAAATCACTGGGCTTCCACCAAATAGCCCTCAAATCAAATCTATATTAAACATCATTATAGCATTCAAGTTTTCCTTCGTACTTTGGATCCTTAAAAATCTATCATTGCTTTAATTTTATTTTTCATTTTTTGTTAGTTTTAGGTATATAAGACAATGTAATAGTTAGACATTTATCATTTATACCCCTCACAAAGTGATAAGTACTTTCCCCCAATCTACTATCCTTCTGACATCGCATACAGCCATTATATTTCCACTGTCTCTATTCCTTATGCCGTATTCCACTTCTTGTGAATATATATATATTCACATATATAGAATATATATATATATACCTATATACGTATATATATGTAATTATAGTTGACATTTATTATTATCAGCTTTAGGTGTAAGTACAGTGGTCAGGCATCTTTATTATGAAATTTCATATTATTTCAATCGCCCGACTCAATTGTATTTTCTTTACCAATTGTTTCAGAGACATGCATAGCCAAATCCAATGACATATAACTGAATAGTAATAAACTGTTAGTGCTATATTAAAGAAAGCTGGGGGGAAAAATCACCACAGTTCTATAGATGTCTTTTTGGGATGTCCATAGCTCCTTAAGTGAGCTGTCCCAACTGAATATTACTGACACCAAGCATGTTCTCCCTGTCCTATGTTCATAACTTCTTAGGTGCACTATATTTTTCATCCAGATAGCATTACAGGCATACTCTTTTCAAATTTCACAATGATAACACCAAGAAATAGTAAGATCTGTGTCTCACCATTAGAATATATATCCATTGTTAATTCACTTTTGTGTAATGGGAATAATTTGGCCCAGAGAGGTGAAGAAGTGACATTCTAAAAGTTAAAGAGATTATGAGTAAGGATGAAAATGGAAATCCTGATTGTCTTCCAAACAAGGTACCATCCTGCTATGAGACATTGCATGTCTCTCAAATTGGGTATGTCAGAATGTGACAAGATTTGGTAAGCTATACTGAGACAATGCTAAGTCTGAGAAGTTTATTTTCCAGAAGGTTATTTGGTACGTTGTACAACTGAACATTAAAAAAAAATATCCCCAGTCATAAAGTGTAGAAGAAGTTGGATTAAACAGCGTCAGGCATGTTTCTTTAGTGTTTGACTTATTTGAAGCTTTCATATGCAAATATTCCTGTACATTCATAAAAGGGAGATAGAGACATTTCCCAACATTACTTGATCAAAGGATCTCTTCTTAAATTTTTTTAAAGGCCATCTATTTTAATAAATGCCTGGTAGAATACATTTAAAAAAATTCCTTTCTAGAAGTTCAGCTCACACAATCCTCAGAGCATTGCGGCCACTTAATAAAATTTTATTGAAAGAAAGAATAGACATTAAAATTGTATGTACACTCATAATAATTTATACCTAAAGTCCATTCATTATGAAATCGTGGTTCAGATAATGTCACCAAGGGCCATCTTGTGGGAAGAAAAGATAGTTTATCTTAATGATGGTGACCTCAATGGATGGAGATATATTCCAAAAACTTCTAATTTCCCTTTGTAGCCTGATGGGACACCATCACTCTTAATCTCATATAATTGCCATGTCATTTAAAGTGACTGTCTTTTAAAAAGATGAATAGAATCCACTGTTGTATGTGACATTTTAACTGGCTTTGCACAGTTACACCATCAACTGAGAAAATTGCCACGTTGTTTTCAGAAAGAGAAGTTTGTAACAGACAACCCTTAAGTCTCTTCCAGCTAGAGAGCGAATCAAAAAAAGAACTAGGTTAGCGAACTTTAATTTCCCTGTAGGCATTGATTGTTACTTTCCAGTCGAAAGAAATAGTTTATTAAAATACGTTAGACAAGAAAGAACTATTAGTTGCAGTTGTTTCTTCTAAACTCATTTATAAGCAGAAAAATTCATTCAGATCACCGAATTGATGATGGGTTTTAGTATATATTTATAATATGTATCACTATATATATATATATATATATATATATATAATATTTTATGTTTTTATTCCCATTACAACCTTGGAAGTAATCAGAATAGGCATTACTTTACCTGTTGGAATTTTCCAATACGATGAATAATGAATGAATATACTACAGAGAATAAAAAATGAAGTCTGTACTCTCAAGGAGCTTGAAATCTTAAGAGAGAGAGTAACAAGTACAAAAAAAATTAACTATGATGGGCAGAAAGTGGTAAGCCAATTTTAAACCAGACAAAGCACTTTGAAATTTTCAAATAAGGGGAAATCACGTTCTACTATGTGTAAATCAGGGAAGGTGTCACAAAGGTGGGTGGATTTGTGCTGTTCATCTAGTGGTAAAATTAGCATTATGAGGAACCAATGTAGCATTTCACAGAAACATATTGCGGGGATCCTGACACATCAAATACTACTTCTTCTTTGATGTCTTTTCTGATTCTCTATAACTGAATATTATCTCCGTGCATTTGAGCAGAGCATTGGGTACATGATGCAAATAGGAAAGAAATAGTATATCGGATGCAGAACATGAAGCCCTTTGATTACTGATTTTATTAAATAGTGAAATAGTCTTGAAAGTTGTTGTTTTTTTAAAATCAAAATTGACATAATCAAATTGATGTGGAAACATCGTTTGAGATGGGAAATGGACGGAAAATTAACTGGAAGCAGGGAGATAAGTACAATGATTCAGGTAAACAGCCCTCACTTTAGGTACTGGAGGTGAGAACTGAACAAAAAAGGTGTTACAAAATGAAAATGACAAGCTAGAGCAATTAATGAGTAGTGGAGGAAAAGCAGTAACCAAAAAAAAAAAAAAACCAAAACAAACAAACAAAAACCCCAACACCCAATAAATAAAGTTTATTTTTCAAGCCTGAGTGGAAAAACCATCATCATGCTATATACCCAAATAAGCACTGAAGGGAAGAAAGCCAATCTCTGCAGAGCAGACAATGAGTTCAGGTTTACTGATTATGTTTGACAGGTTGTTGAGACTTCCAGGTGTAATTTTTGAAAAGTAAGTTGGAATGTAGGACAAGAGTCGTCCAAGGCAAAGATAACAGTTAATAGCTAGTATGACGTAGACAGTGAGAAATAAGGCACAAACACTGGACAATCAGAGCAATCGCTGGCGGTAAGGAGCTGGTATCAGTGAAGGGCACTGGAAGATCCACCCCCCATGGATGGAGAAGTAATGACTCTATCCAGTGAGAAATGATACAGCAAAGAGCATTGGACAAAAGCTTTGGGGAACTTTTCTATAAGAAGCTGTTGGAAGTGGAGTCAAAAAAATGTCCAGAGACAAAATGGTTGGAAGAGGAGGAAATGAAGTTAGATAGACCCACTCAGATAGGTCTATGCTGTTACCTGCCATGCTGTTAGCTGCTATGTATATGCAGTTTAAAAGACACCATCATTCATTGTTTCTCTGCTTGATTTATGTATTTGACTTGTGTCCAAACCATACTGGAAGAATTTGACCATACCTTACTTTCTATGGAGGTATGCCCTGTTAGTGTTTCAGGTACTGATGGGTGTGGAAGATTTACATTTTGAATTAACTAATGAAGTGTACAAATTACTTTAACACATCTTATCATTTCAGTGTCACAATAAGGTGGTGTAAGCTAGACAAATGCAGCCAATTCCATTTTACAAATAAAGTTCTGAGAGATTAAGTGAATTTGGTCAAGGTTTTTGACTTAATTTGTGGAGGTTTCAGGGCTTCATCCTGGGTCCACTGGTTCATTATTCAGTGCTCTTTTCTAAATGCTGTACTAGTTTACAGTCTGTTCCTATGGGTACCTCAGGTAATCAGAATTTTCCTAGTACCTACCCATGGCCATCATTACAGTCCATCACCAAATATGGCAGAAATAGCCCCACCTGCTATACTGTAGAATAGTTCTTTTTTCCAGGGAATTAAGCTGCATTCTTCCCTCTAAAAGATACTAAGATCAGAAAAACTTCTGAGAAAACAGATTTTTCTTTTGCTTGTTTTTTGCTTTTGTCTTATTGAATCAATTATTTTTTTTAAATCATAGTGTGTGTTAGAGATGTCAAATCCTGGCCCGCTATACCGATGATACATACCGGCATCAAAACCAAATGACCACATCTGCCGGGATGGTCAAGTAGTTGCTTCAGTTGGAGCATCCAAAAGGCTATTAAGGATTAAAAATGCCCTCAACCTTTTAACGAATTTAAGTTAGAAGACCTTTTTGAATCCCCAGCTCCTCACTCTGTTTGCTGTGCTTATCTCATCTTTTCTGAACCTTATCAAAAGCATTGAATTGATCTTATATTACAGCACGCCTATCCCTCTCAGCTTGGGTAATTCCATCAGAATCATACCTGGAAGTGCACCTCACTTTGAGTTCAAGAAGCCTGAAAGGACCACTGCACTGACACTGACCCCCTGCATTTTTGGAAGTCTACCATCTCCTAAGACGCATTTCACAGTTTTTAGGTTAGGCCGGCATTTTCCTGGTAGGCTCACAGAACTTAAAAGTGAAGCTTTTTTAAGAGCCAGGCTTAGAAAATAAATATTTAAACGTATTTTGCTTTCTCTGTATACCCACAGGCTTATTTATAGGATTATAAATGTCACATATACATACATTTACACCTAAATGGGCATGTTCATGCAGAGACCTCCATAAAATGCATCACCCTAAAATAGAACTTTAACACTTTTGCTGAATCACCACGTTCATATTCTGATTTAATGCCTGAATACACTATGTGTAAGAAAACATTTGTGATATAACCATAGTCTGGCAAGCAAGGGCTTTATAGAGGCCTCTATAGGTTATCCAAATTATAGAACCTTTTAGTTGGAAGGCAGTAGAGGTCACTGATGTCATTTTACAGATGAAGAAACTGAAGTCCTAAAATTAAGCTTGAGGTCCCTGCCCAACCTCAAGCCAACTATTGCACAACTAAGATGGGGACCCCATTTCATCCAATGCTGAGACCAATGCTCTATCAATAAAAAATGGTCTTAAAAATAGAATAATATGATTGAACCATCTTTAAATTAAATGCTGGATAACAGCTTTATGGAAAAAATGGGTCTGTGCTAATCTTCAATAGGAATTTGGATATTAAAGCATAAAATCTATTTTACATTTCTAAGTCATTCTAAGTTACATTTATTGAACATTTATTTTGCGCCAAAGTTTCTACTAAGTACATTTCATAGATAGTCTTCCTTTAATCATCATAAAAACCTAAGAGGATATATATACTATTATGACCACCGTTACCTTAGAGATAGAACAGAGGCACAGATAATTCAACTTCCCAGGATCACACAAGTGTCGGGAATCAAGGATTCATACATAAACTCATCAGTTATTAGCTTAAATGTTATAAAAACATTAACAGGCACATGCATTTAAAATTTTCAGTATCCAGTGAATTTGCATATTTACAAAGAGATGTTCCCACAGGAAAGATGCAGAAACAAAATGAAACCACAAAATTATATTCGGGTAAAAATTAATTATTGTTTACATGTTCATTAGATTTTGTTACAAGGATTAAATAAGTCCCTATCATTTAAACACATTAGGTCTGTCAGACTTCACTCTTGACTACTACTTCCCTCCTACCAAAATGTAAACGAAAGAGAGAGAGAGAGAGAGAGAGAGAGAGAGAGAGAGAGAGGGAGGGGGGGGAGGGAGGGAGGGAGGGAGGGAGAGAGGGAGGGAGGGAGGGAAGAAAACAGAACAGTAAAGCTAAGCACAAACAGCCAGAGAACAAGGTTAAAAGTCTGATGATTTTAGGTTAGTGGTTGGCATACTTTCCTAACAAAAGCTACATTCCCTGTCTATAAGTGTTAGAAAATATTTTTTCCTCTGCTTAAATGCCTCTCTCTTTCTCTGTTTCTTTCATCTCTATTTATCTTTCAGTGTGTTCATACAGCTTCTTTTGTGGAGCCTTTCCAAACATCTCTACCTACTTCTAGATCTGCCATGGCCCAGACAGAAAAAAAATAATATTAATTTTAACTTCCTCTATTTCATATAGCAGTTCACTCATGCTTCTATTACACAGCATGTAACACACTAGAATATTTATTGGCTTATCCATGTATCTCCCCAGTAGACTATAAACATCTCAAAGGTAGAAATGCGTCTTATTTGACTCTTAATACTCAGTCTCTAGCATACTACCTCCCACAGAGTAGTTGCTCACATTAAACTTTTGGGGGTGAGTCAATTAAGTAAATTATTTTGTATTTAAAAGAACAGAATCATTTCCACATTATTCTAACCCAACCCCTGACTTTAATCCATGCTCCATCAGAACTCCAGACATTTTTACAGAACCTGGTCCAAGGAACTTTGAAGAACTTGCACAGTGATTGACTCATAAATGGTACATTACCCCAGGGGGTCCAATCAGAGTGAATGCCAGGACTTTCTAAGGAGCTATTAGGAGGAGAGATTTATGGCTCTCCATAGCTCTCTGTCTCCAATCGCAAGAGAGTAGAAAGCAAACTTCAGAAATAGAAATAAACAGATCTATATAAATGCCACTAAAGTTCTTGGACTCATTCATTTCTAAATCCATCACAACAATCAGGGACTTCCTTAATTTTTAAAGAAAAATTTATTTGACTTTAAATTTAAGTGGAATCTTTTATCATTTTAAAAGCGACCCTCCCCCCAACACTCCAAATAATATAATTAATTTATCCAGCATATCTCAGTGTCATGCAGGTCAAGAAAAAGTTTGAAAGAAACAGAAGACATAGTCTCAATTAATTCCTATACCAATAGCTATTTTTTTCCCGAGATTAAAAAAAAAAAAATCAAAGTTCAATGCTAAGAAAGGAGTAAGGGAGAGGAAAGTAAAATAGATCTCTCAGCAGGTGGACAAAGCCCCACAGAATCCTTACTCCTTGGTTTTCAGTCACTAACAGCTTTCATTCCCACATTACTAAGGGTTTCATTGCTCACCAATTCCTTCATAGCCTTGGGGATCCTTTTACAGCCACCACCTATAATGTCTAATAGCCAAGTTTGGTAATGGTGTATGGAGTGTCAGCAGAGAGACCCAGGAGTCGGAAAAGTAGAGACCACGCTCACAGACACATCCGTGTGTCATTTCTCACTGCTGAAGGAGCATGTTAGCAAAACGCAGGTGAGACTGAGCAACATAACTCACTCCTTTTATTGGGTATAACTCCATCTCTTCTCCCACTTTCTGGTCACTTGTAAGTGAGCCTATTCTTGCTTTGTACATCAGTTTTCTAGGGTTGCCATAACAAAATATCAGCAACTGGGTGGCTTAAAACAGTAAAAATGTATTGTGTCGCACTTATGGAGGCTAGATGTCCAAAAATCAAGGTGTCAGCAGGGATGATTCCATCCAAGGGCTATGAACGCAAATCTATTCTATATCTTTCTCCTAGCTCCTATTTAATCTCCCTGGCTGATATCTGCCTTTCATGGTCACATGGTTTACTCCCTGTGTGTGTATGTGTGTGGCCGTCCAAATTGCCCTCTTTGTAAGTATTCCAGTGATGTTGGGTTAGGTGCACACCTTACTGCATAATGACCTCATCCTAACTAATTATATCTGTAACAATCTGTAACAATATCTATTTCCAAATAAGGTCATTCTGAGGTACTGGAGGTTAGGGCTTCAACACATCCGTTTGTGTGCGGTGGAAACAAGTCAGCCTGTAACATTTCTGGCATCAGCGGTGCCTTCGTCTTCAAGGCACAAATTTGTGGACCATTGTACTTAATTCAGAAATGCGAAAGAATAAAACTCATTTAAGAATGTAGGTCTGTTAACATAGTTTTGATTTTTTTTTTTTTAACGAAGAAGAAAGCTTAAAGAATCCAGTGACAAGTGAAGTATTATGAAGGTTGCAGCTAAGTCATCCTGATTACAACACGCAGAAATACACACACACTCTCACACAGTTTCAGAAACCTTAAAATTAGAACTTCCTGGCTCAGCCAACACTGCCTAAATTTGTTTCACCTGTGGAAATTTTCTAGCCTTGACTTAATTTTAATTTGCAATTTTAATGTGCTAAGTCTAAGATATGAGGAATGCCTTATTTCTCTATTTCTTAGGTAAATTGAAACTGGAGTGATTTTTGGAAATTGTTTCTGAAAACAGGAGTAGAAACAAAACTAACCGTGTAAAAAGGTAGGTGGTCCTAGTCAGAAAAGTCATATACACACACAAAAAAAAAGCTTTTATATTCAATAGATGAAGAACATAGGATAAAGATGTTTATCAGCGAGAGTATGGCAACAAATTAGTTTCTAAAGCTGAAGTTATTGTCATTTTGAATGTAAGAAAAAGTTAGTATTTGGGGTAAAAGTCTGCAGCTTCTTGCTTTTTTATGCATTTTTGCTTCATTTTTAAAATTAGAGTTTGATTAAAGCAGGGAAAATTGTGATCCAAATGAAAAAGAACTTTCTTGATGAGGACCTGGAATGACTTATCATCTTTCTTGGACAACTTCCCAAGGAAGAAAACATCAGTCAGAGGAATTTAAAGCAAGGAGTTGGGTCAGCTGATTTTTTTGTTTCCTTCTATAAGCTTCTGTTAAAATGATTAGGATTTCTAATAGATGTTTCTACCTGCAATTCACTGACTTTAAGAAAATTGCTTCAAGAAATAAACAGATTAAAATTTTTTTACGAAACTACTTGGAGATGATAGCTTGATGACGGACGGATGGATGGATGGATGGATGGATGGATACATAGGTATATAGATACATAGATACATAGATCTGTATATGTGTGATTTGCAGAAGACCAGACTGAAATAGTTTTTATTAACAGATGGAAATCACATCAGTTAGCTTCATTATTTTCTGAACAATCAAGTTTTATCTAGAATTATTTTATTTGAGTCAGAACTTTCTTTAGCATTTCTTCTCATGCAGGTCTGCAACTAACAAATACATATTTTATTCATCTTAAAATGCTGTTATTACACTTTTATTCTGGAGTGATATTTTTCTTGGTTACAAACTTCTGGGTGACAAGTTTTTCCTTCACTCAGCACTGTAAATACAGTGTTCTTCTGTCTTCTAAACACTATTGTTTCTGATAAGACTCCAGCAACAATTTGTACCATTGTTTTCTTGTGTCATTTTTCTCTGTACTTTAAAGATTTTCTCTTCATCTCTGTTTTTCAGTAATTTGACAATGATGTGTTGACTGTAGTTTTCTTTGTATTTATCCTTCTTGGAGTTTGCTGAGCTTGTTGAAGCACTTGATTTCTGCCATTCATCAAATTTGGGAAATATATTTTCTGCTCTATTCTCTCTCTTCTCTCCATTTAAGCCTCCAATTACACATATGTTTGAGTTTGGTATTACCCCACAAACCCTGCTCATCATTTTTTAAATATTTCCCTCCTCTTTTTTCAAATTGAATAATGTCTGTTGATCTATTTTCACTGGCTCCTTTTTTCTGTCATCTTATGGCTAGTATTAAATGTATCCAGTGAATTTTTTACTTCAGATACTGTATTTTTTAGTCATTGGATTTCCATTTGATTCTTATTATAGTTTCTTTCTTCTGAGATTTGCTATCTCTTGACTCTTTATGATTTTATTTTCATTTACATCTATAGTTATAATAACTACTTTAAAATGTTTGCTAATTCTAAATTCTGTGTCAGTCTCCATTGATTGTCTTTTCTCTTAAGTATGGAACATGTTTTCAAGGTTTTTTGTTGTTGTTTGTTTTTTCATATATTGTACTTTGGGTAATGTCCCAACTATTGCCATGATTTTTTATAGAGACTCTGGGTTCTACCATGCTATTCTCAGGGATGTTTAATGTGTTTTGTTTTATCAAACTATTAGTTTGCTAAACTCAAACTCCAAATATTGTCCTACGTCTCTGAAAACTCCGTGCAATTATTTCAGCCTCGCTGGTAAGCTTGGAATCTGTCCCACACATGCAAAGTTCATGGTGAGCCAGACAGTTGGTTGGAGTTCATCTGCAGATTTGGGGACACAACTCTGCAACTCTTGTTTTTTACGGTTTTTCATTTTACTTTTTAGCTGCTGAAGTCATCCAAATCAGATTTAATGATTCCTTAATTAATAACTGTGGGTTCTGTCCAAGTTTTAGATCATGCTACCGATATAATCAGATGGCCCTGCTGTTGGCTTCCCGTTAGAATGACTATTGCTTGGCGGTCTCACTTATCACTGAAGCATCAGCCTACCACAAATCCTGGAACATACTACAGGACATAGTGAGGCTCAACAAATATTCTGATATTAATAAATCAGTGATACTAAGCCACACATGAGGCACTGGAGTCAGGCAGACCTTAGTTCACTTTCTTCCTCTACATTATTTTTTTCCATCATTTAATCTTGGGAAAGTCACTCAATCTCCCCATCTTAGGTTTTCACCTTGAAATGAAGAGAATAGTAGGTACTTCTTAAGCTTTGGTTGAAAGTCGAGTTAATTAAGTAGTGCTTGGCACATCAGAATGTCAAGGCTTTCATTATTGTTCCAAGGCTGATTGAGAAAAGTTCCGTGAGAAGAGTGTACTGTTGAGGGGTTCAAAGGAGGAAGCAACAATTTTCATTTGGAGAAGAGACTTTTTAGAAGGATTTAGTATTCAAGGTAAGCCTTGAGGGATGGAAGTTATTTAATTCAAAGTATTTGCTTCCAATTTTTCATGTTTACATATTTTGTCTTTATTTGTTTCTGTAAGTATATATGTATATATGTGTGTATATTTATATTTATATTATCTGTAGTTATATCTATAAATATCTTTATCTACCTATAGATATCTATATATTTATGCATATACATATATGTGTATATAGAACTATAGATATATATATATACGAATATGGATACATATTAGATATATCTAGAGATATAGATATAGTTACACATATATGCATGTACATTTAAAAATATAAACATGGAATCAAAATATAATTTAAAAATAGGTCAAGCACAAGATGAAAAGCCCTGAATACCATAACTTTTGCAAAGCTAGAGATGGCAAAGAAAATCATGAAACATATGAGTTCAAAGCACTTACCAGAATTATTACATTCCCTCCATCAGAGAGTTGCTAAAATCAGAATTAGCATCATGTCTGACACTTGAAATTTGGATACAGTCTTCCTTATTCAAGAGAATTACAAAATTTGTGCCTCAGAGCTGAGTTTTTGTTATGTCTGGAGCTAATCTAATTGTGACTTCAAATGATGTTGGAAATCCCACTGGTGTTGCAAAAGGAATTACATAAAACATTCAGGCCCTCTTTCTCTGACATGTCAGACTACACCTGGACAACTTTTTCGGTGGCCTGGTAAGCCATGGTATACTAATATAAGAGACTGCTGACCATCTCAAGGCAGTGAGACCCAATGACAAGGAAACAGATATTTTAGAGCTGAGTTCTAGTCCTGACTCAGCTACTTGCTGTACAGACGTACCCAAGGGACACAATATCCCCTGCTCATTCTCTCCTAGTTAAAATCATTTGCCTTCCAGATAACACAAAAATGAATTTGTGAACAATCTACAAAAATAGGCACTATCATACTCAAAGTTACTTATAATCATGTGGCATTTTTTCAGAATTGTTTTTAATGTACCACGTTTAGTAACTAAAGGCCAAAAATTTAATTCTAACCATATAAATGTGTTTAAAATAATGTGTCATTATAAAAAGAAATATTAAAATCAAGCATATTCTCAAGTAGGGATCAATAACTCTTCACTAAAATAGAACTTTAAAATTGTAGTCAACAAAGGGGAGCAAATTGCTGTTTTGAAGTTCAAAGAAATCTAAATTTGCTCACTTTGTAGCAATTGTATACTGTCAAAAATACAATTTCTCAAGTATACAATATTTTGCTTTTACACACAGGTCCAGCAATTTCTTGTTGACAGTTTTAATTTGTTCCTCCTGGATAATCTCTCTCTTTTGGAAATTTCAAAGTGATACTTAAGGATCAGAAATAAGCAGTATTAAAGTATTTTATTTTGGTTTTCACACTTGGGTTGAGTTACTTTCATAATTACAATCATCTTGCAATCTGAGCTTGAGGTTTTCTGCTATTTTTATAGCAATATTAATCAGTTCTATTTTTAGAACTGATTGCAATGAAGAGTTATTAGAAAATGTTATCAATGATCCTGATTGCAAAATAAAATTGCAAATTATTTGCAGAGCTGAGTTTAACAACAGGCTTCTCTCTAGTGTGCCAGGAATAATCATTACCTTTACAGACCTCTCTCTTGCGGCTGTCTTTGGAGAATAATTATTGACTCGGGGATTCTCATCCTAGAATTTGTCATCGTCATTGCCTATCTATATGACCTTGAGCATGTCAACTAACTATTCACTTTTCTGTACTTTCATTTTCCTCACCGGTAATAACAGGATAATACCTGCTCTTCCTAAGTCACAGGTTTATTGTGAAGATATAATGAGTTACTATTTGTGAAAATGCTTTGTAAGTCATACGAAAGTGCTATAAATGGTATTTTTATATTGGTTTGGCTTTAAGAAGATATTCCAAAGAAACAATATCACAAGCAGTGTCTTCTAGAACCACTAAGCAAGTTCATGTAAAAGAAATTGTATTCTAAGTACTAATTCAAGTCAATGAAATAAAGTTAGTGGCAATGATTTAGGCTCCATGTCAGAAAGAATTATACCAGTCACAGTTCTTTTATTGACTCCTTGACAAGTGAGAAAATTTACTTTGCCCTTCAACTTACTGGTAAAATGCAGATAGTATCTACTTGAAAAGCTGTTGATTAGGACATGCTAGGGCAGGTTATGCTGTGAAAACAAACAATTCCAAAATTTTAGCAGCATAGACAACAAAGTTTTGTTTGTTTGTTTTCCCTCATATTCATGCTACATTTTCTTTGTGGGTCAGTTGAAAAACTCTACCTATTTATTCTCCCTCTGGAACCTTTGCTGGTAGAGTAGCCACCACATAAAATTTTGCCGATCACTAGAAAGTGGATAATTGGGTACTGACTTGGCTTTCACTGCTTATATTTAACATGCCAAAAAATGTCAGATGGCCTCACCCAACTTCAAAGTGTCAGAAGAACGTAATCCCACCTAGACCTTTTAAAAGAGCTGCAAATGTTTTTATATTTGTTTGTTTGTTTCTTTAATTAAAGTTTATTGGGGTGACAATGGTTAGTAACTTACATAGGTTTCAGGTGAGATGGAACACCTGCATAAAACTGAATATCTAAATGTGCTCACACTCCCAAAATAGTACTTCCCAAAGTAACTGAGAGTTACTGTCTACTGGAAATGTTTGAAGGACAACCCTAATCATTGTGACAAACAGGTTATTATTAGGTTACATAAATACAAAATGCTTATCCCAGTGCCAGGCATGTATGTTAAGGATTCAGTAATGTTTTATTATGGTGTACTTATTATCTCAATTAAGTTTTTTTTACATACAAATAATTTTGAGTTTTCCATAAGCTATACTTACAATGCCATTGGTCCACCGAGGAAGCAGAAAGCTGGAGAATTTAACAAACTTGAGTGTCTAGGTTATTCTGTAATAATGGATGATAATGTCTTTTCCTCTTAAATACTTGTTTTTCAACCTTAAAAAATAATTGCAAAGAAAAATATCATGACTGTGTAAATACAGACAGTGTATGTTATTGCCAAGTAGTTTGAGCTTCTAAGAAGTATCTGTATGACACACATTGAATCTATTTTTTATTGAGGGACACCCCAGAGCTATCATTTCTGATGCTTCAAAGAGGAGATAAAACTTGCAAATAAATCTTGGTTTTCAAATGACTTTGTAGTTGTTTCCCTGGAAGCCCTCTGACTATTTTCCCATTCTTCATAGAGACGATGATTCAGGTTGATGCTCTGTGATCCCAAAAATATCCTAGCTTCTATTCCAGATGACATTACAGATAAGCAAGTCAGAGGAGGAAAAGAAAATGGAAAAACAAAGGTGCTCACGGAATGAATGGCATAGTTCTTCAGTACAAAGTACACTCTGACAGTTCCTTCTTAGTGAAATGGTTTGCATATCGTCTCTTACTTAGTCTTACAGTTTTCCATGTTTCTGAAACCTCATGCCAATTATTCAGGCTTTTCTCCCCCATTATGTAAGAATAAATATCCAGGTTCTGTATTTTTTTATGTCCAATGTAAAGGTATTCTGTAAAAAAATCATGAATATGTGTTAGTCATATTATATAAAAATAATGAATTTATAGAAGCAGAAGGTCCATGAGAGAAGAAATGGAACATATGTAATAGCGTTTGCTCCCACCCCTCACCCCCTCCCCTTTCTCTCCCCCCTCCCATTCCAGCACCATCTCAAAAATGTTCATCAAAAAGTGAAAGATGATGTTTAATGCGAACTCAGATATCTGGTTTGTTACCTATGGAATTCTTGAATGTGGTGCTCTAGATTTGGGTGGCAGAAAGTAGGTGGTACTCTTAACCAGCTTAGAATTTAGAACTATAAAAAAATGGCTGTTACATTCACTTCCCTCAAGCCTCTTCATATTTCCATGCCTACCAACCCCATAACCAGATGTGTTTAACTATGGCCTGTTTAGACACATGCATTGGTTTTTAGACAGTAACTCTCAGTTGCTTTGGGGAGTACTATTTTGGGAGTGTGAGCACATTTAGATATTCAGTTTTATGCAGGTGTTCCATCTCTGACAGGCTTTTCTTTTCTCTTCTCTCCCCCCGCCCTTTTTTTCTTTTTCTTTTGGTAAATCTATTTGTTGGAGTAGAATTCTGGCCTGGAGAGCCACAGCATTTGTCAGTGGGAGAAGGTGTGGGTGGGAGCAAATGTATTTTTCAAGTCACTGCCTCACTCTGCACTCACAGCACGACTCCTGCTGTCTGGATGGATACCTGTGAGTATTCTTCCCTCAGGGGCAAGCGTCGATACTTAATTTATGGACGTGCTCAGCCTGATTTTAGAAAATACCTGGTGATGTAAGACTAAGAATCAAGGAAAAAGATCAGGTTCTCACAGTAGCTGCTAGCTAATTAATCCCGGTGATTAGCCACCTGAGAGAATCATCTAAGAATAGCTACACTGGGCAGTATTCCTTTTTGTCTTTTTTTCCTTTATCTTTGCTATCCACAAACGGGAAAAATAGAAGATATTTGGAAGCGAATTATTTTGACAATTTGAAAACAATAACCAGGCTGTAATTACTTTAGTGATTTTTGCGTTGGTGAGCTCTCTCTCTCTCGAAGAGAAGCAGGACTGCCTTTCTTTTCATTTTCAGCCTTGTTTTCTTTTCAAATAATTCAGCTTGGGGTATCTTCAGATGTATGCATAAAGCCCTAAATTATTTGAGATTTTCATAAAACCAAAACTCTGGAGGCAACACGATCAATTCTAGATAGCATAATCCAGTTCAGCACTGAAGATTTTATAATTAATGAGTTCCTCATCTAAACAAAATCCGAATTAGTCCATTTTAAGTTATCTAAAGTGTGTAATAATTTATTCAGTCGTCTAAAGAGTTCTACTGCAGGTATGTTTGTATTAATATCTATGAATAAATTACATATAAAAATATATTGAAACCTACCACACACGAAGCATTGTATTATATTTGTATACAAACTCAGATGTATTTATGTATAATGTTGTATATTCATATATTTATCTTAAAACTGTTAGTACGTGTGTTGGCTAATATGGTGATAGAATCAACTTTATATTTCACTAATTATGAGATGACATAAAATTCTACCATCCAGAGATCTCTGATAGTATTTCATTGTAGATTAGATATTTATCTCTACATACAAGTATACATACATCCACAGAAAATTTTCAAAAATTTTCTGTACACCCTTTGAAAATGTATGATTTAAACATTATAAGAATTAATTTGTTTAAATTGTATCATTACTATGCAGCTGTTTACTCTTAGTGGTCCAGATTCTGCCCTCTAATGGATCAAGTATATTTCCTTTGAAAGGGCCTGCACCGAGTTTCATCATTCAACATTCAGTTCATTACTTCCAATCACACTGTGGAGCAGGAGGAAGATGAAACAAACTCAGAAATTCTCCTGCTAACCAGACTCACGACCTTCAGCAAACATTACCCTTCCCTGGAATTCACTATTTGTATTCATTCAATGAGGGAATTAGAATAAAAGACTCCTGCATGTTATTGACTTCATCTGATCTCTCCAGGGAGATCAAGGCTTCCTTCCAAATACCCATCCGCCACCCCCTGGTCTACTAAGATGGGTCCTGGAGAAAAGAGACACAGAGGAGCCCATGTTCATTCTTTCACCCAACAAAACATTGCTAAGCTCAGCTTCTGTGCTAGGCATTAAGGATATTGGGGTAAACAAGCAGATCTCGTGCCCCATATAATACATTTTATGTTCTGGACACCTAAATGTTAGTCTAGATTTGAAGGTAACTCAGCCTGATTTTAGAAATTCTGGAGGCTCATATGTGGAATACCAAGGCAAGAGATCAAAGAGGTAGGGTCTGGAGTTAAAGCTAAGCTAGTACTAAAGAAAATGCATTTGTCTGGCTAGTTTTCTGTGTATCACTCAGTTTCTAATCTATTGTGGTGGTTGCTGGGAAATGGCATTCCAGAATTTAGAGATCCTGAATCGGGTCACATGCCACCGAAGTTCTGTGCAGCTCTACATAGTCTGTCGTATTTGGCTAGGCCTAGTATATGATGAATTTTCGGATGTGACATATCTGTTCAATACCAGTTAGGATACCACTCAGCATTTCTAGCACCTGGCACATTGTAAGGACTTAATTTTTAAATGAATTAATTACTCAAGTTCATCTCCTCTCAAAGTGCTAAATCCATACACTGGAATATAAAGGTGAGAGACAGGGATTTATTTGATTTACTTAGACCTTAGCTAGAACATACTGATTGCATCCTACATATGCAGAAAGTGGAAGCAAATAAGAAAAGGGAATATTGCCAAAGAAAGACTCCTGCTCCTTTGCTTCTAAGTCTGGTGCTTGCTCATCATCCCTTGAGCTAATTGTGAGTATGTCTTGAGTTAGGGATAAGACAAGGACATTATAGAATCAGAAGGTTCAGTGCTGTTTCTTTATTGATGCAATCCTTTTCAGTGAGAACCTACTAAGTCTTGGGTATGTCCTACATTCTGTAAATTAAGTAGCAAATACAATTTTCAGTACCCACCTGATCAGGTTTTTATACAAAAATTGACTCTTGGGTAGTGAGCACACAATGTACTATCTAGGTGATGTATTATAGAATCATACATGTGAAACCTATGTCGTTTTACTAACCATTGTCACCCCAATAACTTTAATTAATTTTTTTAAATACTCCAAACACACGAATCAGTTTAGAATAAGGATAGAGCAAGAATGCCATCCTAATTGTTTCTTTTTCCAGGAAGTTAAGCATTTTTCAAATTGTATTATTGTTTTCAAAATTATCATCTGTACTATCTTTCAGAAGACAGTAATATTCGTAGATTTGAACAAGAAGGTTGCTTTGGTCCTTTGTCTCATTGCCTTGCTGGTTCTTAGTGCTCTGTTTCTCCAGAATGGTTCCTGTGTGTGTGTGTGTGTGTGTGTGTGTGTGTGTGTGTGTGTGTGTGTGTGTGTGTGTATTTTTAGGAAGGAAAAATATCAGTAAGGTAAAATTGCTGCAGTATTTTTCTTCTCAACTGTGTGCAATTCCTTTCTTTAGTTGCGTGTCAGTTGCCTAGGAAACCTTGGAAGAGTAACATTGGATTGGCTGTCATATTGGACTTATCAGGAGAGTTCTGAGCATAGAGTTAGTGTGGCATAGCCCCTGATAAGTTGTTCCAAAGATATAACAATGCCCCTCTATGCTGATTTGCAAGAAGATGCAAATTATGTGGAGTTGAAGTGTCATCATATTGCAGGAAGGTCCGTGTGTGGAATTTTGAAGATTCTTGTAATAAACACTATAAGCACTCTTTTCTCAGTACTACAACCTTGATCTCTTACCAGGTATTCAAAATTTGTTTTCTAACCTGTAGTCTGGGATTCTTAATTTAAGGTCCCAGTTTGAGATTCTTATGGTGATATCCCTCTTGAGAAATAGATCTGCTTCTTTAGGTGGGATATTTTACCTGCGTGCAGTGATGATTAAAGTACCCACGATACATTTTTCAGTACTGTCACGCTTCGTACGAAACGTGTTTCGTAATTTTCATGTCTGTAGTACACTACAATTTATAACATGTTTATCATTCAGCTTTTTCTGGAACCTGTGAGCTAGGTAGGAGAAGTCTAATTAGCCAACTGAAAACATGGGATATCAAAGGCCCAAACCGATGAAGCTACTCATGTGTGATCACAACATTCAAAAGTAGCAGAGCTGAAACTCATCCCCGGGTCTACTGATTAGTTCAGAGTTCTCGCCATAAAAAGTTCTCATTGTCTACAGCATGTCCTGGTTTTCTCCATCTCCAAAATATATCCCCAATCCATCTATTCCTCTCACTCTCTGTTATATCATGTATTTTTCCTCCAGACTTCGGTAGTAGCTTCCTCAGTGGTCTCCTTTGTACTGGTCTTACTTCCTAAAATTCACTCCCTCCACAGTAGCCAAGTATTTTTAAAATTTTAATGTAGATGTTTTTGAAGTAAATTTACATCACATGAAAGGCACAAATTGTAAAGATACAATTTGGTGAGTTTTGATAAATATATTCTTTACACAACTACTACCAAACTTGGGTCTAGAACATGTTCAGAACTCCAACGTTTTTCTCATGACCTTTCCCAATCTCCATCCCTCAGAGGCAACTGCTATTTTGATGTTTGTCACGTAGAAACATATAAATGAAATCAAATCTTTTGATTCTGGCTTTTTTTCCCCCAACAAAATATTTTTGAAATGCATCCATGTTGTTGCATGGATGAGAAGTTTGCTATTTTTAGTGCAGTGTAAGCATAGACCTGAATTTGTTACCTGTTTTACTCTTGATGGACTTTTGAGTTATTATTTTTGATTCACCACAGTATGTTTTTTTAAGTAAACGTCTTACTTTGGAGTAGTTTCAGATATATAGAAAAGTTGTGAACATACCCCACATCCACTCTACCCCATTATTAATATCTTACATTACTATTGTGTATTTGTCACAACAATAAACCCATGTTGACATTATTGTTACCTAACGTTCATACTTTGTTCAGATTTCCTTCAAATTTACCTAGTGTTTCTCTGTTTCAGGATTGTATCCAGGACACCGTATTACATTCATTTGACATGGCTCCTTAGGCTTTTCCAGACTGACAGTTTCTGAGACTGTCCCTGTTTTTGACTACTTTGCAAGTTTTGAGGAGTAATTGAGAGGCATTTTATAGAATATCTCTAAATTGGAGTTTCTTTTGTTCTTATGATTAAACTAAAGTTACTGGGTTTTGGGGAAAAGATCCACAGAGGTGAGGTGCCACTCTCATCACTTCATAGCAAGTTCATGCTAACAACATCATATCACTGTGAATATAAACTGGGATCACCTGCTGAGAATTTTTATAGTTCTTAATTTTACACTTAGGTACATAATACATTTTTGATTAATTTTTGTGTAAGGTATAATATCTGTAATGAGGGTCATATTTTTATATGGACCTCCTCTTATTTTTCAGCAACACTGGTTCCAAAGACTATCCTTTCCATCACCATTAGTTGCAAAAGACTATACTTTCTCCGTTGAATCTCCCTGTACCCTTGTTAAAAATAAGTTAACTAAATTTGCAGTGGTCTGTTTCTGGGCTCTCTAATTGTCACATTGATCTAAGTGTCCATTCTTTTACTAGTAACTAGGTGCTGTGATGATTATAACTTCGTAAGTCTTGAAATAAGTAGTTTGGTCACCCAGTTTTACTTTGCTTATTTAGCATTGTGGTGGCTATTCCACATTCTTGGCATCTACATATAAATTTTAGAATCTGCTTATTTATATTTATTAAATAGTTTGCTAGAACTTTGATTGGGATAGGGTTGAACATAGATCAAGTTGGAAAGAACTGACATCTTATTGACATTGAGTCTTCCAGCATATGAACGAACACACAATACATTTCTAGTTATTTAGATCTCCTTTCTTCAGTGGTTTTTTTTTTTTGTTTTTCAGTTTTTTACCTACAACTGTTGTCCATATTTTCTTAGATTTATATCTACCCTCTTTATTTTTGGAGGGCTAATGTAAAGAGTATGGTTTTACAAATTTGAAATTCCAATATTTTATAGCTGGTATACATAAATAGATTTTGAAGCATAAGCAATGTCATATTTAACCATTGCACTTAAATTGCAAATTCCGTCCTCTGGCTTACAAGACTCTGCCCGTCTCTCTAAACTAATGTCAAACCAAGTAACCTTTTATTCCTAATGTTCAAATTAGGAAAATGTCTCTTTCATTTCTTGACTTATTCCAAGCATTTTCATGCCTCAGAGTTTTTGTACTTGCCCTTTGTTTTGCCTGGATTTCTGTTTTCCTGTGTTTTCCTCTTTGGTTCTGGCACTTTTCATCCTTCAGGTATCAATTCAAATTTCAAATGCCAGAGAGGCCTTCTCTGATCACACCTTCTAAAATAGCCTCAAATTTTCTGTCTTCACTTCATTTATCCTTCATAGCTTTCATATTATCCCTATTGGACATTATCTTGTTATTCATTATAGTTATATCAGTCTTTATCCAAATAGAATATAAATTACATGAGAGTAAGGACTTTGCCTTTTTCTCTCACTAGCTTATTCCCCATGCTTATTACTATTTCAGTTCTTCTACTGGAACATTCCATTGCTAAGTGCTATAGTGTAGGGTTTGGACACTAACTGTACTTTAATTAATTCCATTGACTACAATTCTTCACTCTTTTTTCCTCACATATCTCTTCCTTGTCACCTGCCTATAACTGTCATTTCGTCAGTCCCTGGTTCCTCCATACTGAATCTTCTCTCACACAAGAAAAGGGGAAATGACATGATGAGTAATTATATGAACTGAAAGTGATCTCTGAATTGACTGTAACACCATGAATGATGAGAGTTTCCCTGAATATTTATACTGATAAAATAAATTATTCTTGACCTATGACTAGGTCTAGAGCTAGGCTTTTATTCAGAGGCTCATCCCATTAAGGTGAGACAGTCTTAGATCATTCAGGATATATGTTACTGCTGCCTTTACTGTTGTTGATGTTGGGTGGATGGATATTTGCATTCACGGCCATTGTCAGTATTGATTTCGTATGGACTTAATTTCAAAGAAAAAAGCTACAGATTATTTTTTTCTACAGTCCCTAAAATTCAGTGGAGTGTTGTCTAAAAACACAGTAGATATTATCAGAACCTCAGAATCAAGCAAGAAAAAAGCCACAGTGTGGCTTCTGAAACATATACATTTTTTCCAACACTTTCAATGGCACCATCGTGGTTATTCTGACACTCATGCCCCCTTACAGGAAAGGAGTCTTTCTGACAAAGCAAGCTTGATAAGGCAGCTGGAGTTTCTTGGAGAATGTTGACCAAAGTAATTACTGCATTTTTGACAGCAGCTGTAATGTTTCTGCTGCTGTGGTAGAATTTAACCCCTTACTAACTGAATTCTAAGGAGTTGATTGTTATGTTTTGTTGACACTCAGGATATTACTTTAAAAATATGAACTATTAATTGGATAAACAGCATAGTAATCTCTTCCTTGATACTCTAGGTTCAAAAGCTTTGCAAAAATATTTATATAACAGATGAAGAAAGGTGGTTGACTTTACTAGTCTGCTTGTCCTTGCTCTGGTTTCCATAGTGGCATGTACTCTAATATTTAGCCTAGTTGGTAAAAAACAAAACAATAGCTACTTTTGGATACAATTAAGCTTAAAGCAATGCGGAGGTAATACAAAGTAAAATGCAGTAGTTTCTCTAAGCCCAGATTGCCAAAATTACATGTGAAATTACTGTGTCCTACTCTTCTCTTGAATTAGCAAAAGTCAGTGCTTTGCAACAACCAGTTGCCAATATTTGCTATCTACGATTCATACGGCACTAATCACTAGATTCATACGGCACTAATCACTAATAGATTATAAAGAAATATAAAGTATAGCTTCTGTCTTCAGCGTTTATGCTACAGATATGGCACTGAGATATATGGAAAAATAACTATCATGAGTAGGTAATAAATTCACAGTCATTGTCATGGACAAAGTTTGTTATTTAGTGCCTAGTTGCTGTACAGGAGGATTTTGAATAATGTTCAAATAAATGATGAGCAGAACATTGTGTTGCGAATTCTGAGGATGTCAAACTGTAAGACTTAACTGCTACTTTGATGATAGTAAAAATGAACATGGTAGTCAACCATAATAGTAGTTGTAGAATTAGTAGGTATAAGAATAGCAAAATTTACTCTTCAGACATCACATGCCACATGCTTTGCATTATTATTTCTAGCCTTTAATCCTATGAATTAAGTGCTGTGAGCCACATGTTTACAAATAAGAACTCTGAGGCTCACATCCCTCCCACAGTAGGATTCCAATCAGAATTCCAAAGTCGGGGCTCCTTGTCTCAGCCCGATACCCTTCAACACATCAAATCAGGCTTTAGGGAGGAAACTGGATGGGAAATAAGTTTACTTCATATGAAACTTGATTCCAACATTCAGCCTTAAAGGAAGCATCTATTTAGTTTTTGTACATCAATCTAAAACCTTTTTCAGTTCCGCAGCATATGGAACATGCCCTCAGTTATTTTTAGTCCACCTCTACCCATTTGTACAGAGCTTCTGAGTTTGTTTAAAAATGAGGAGGAAGCAGCTTGCCCCCTTCAGTGCCTAAGATTCTCTTGTTTATATGCAAACTTAGGGTGCTGGCATCTCTGGCAAGGTCGGGCGTTCTGCTGCTAGGGTTCCAACACCCTAGAACAGCATGCAACCATCTCCTCAGGCTTCTGGCCTCCTGGGACTTCCACCTCCTTCCCAGGCAAGGGATTCTCCTTACTGTTTGTTGCTCCTTCTCAAACAGCCAGACTGTCTCCTCCTTTCCAAGAAACACAGCAGAATTCTTTTCAATGGCTTAGGCCTCAGGGGGGAAAATAGACTAGGATGTGTTTTTCAAGTCACCTTTCTTTTGTCCCAGAAACAGAAGTCTCTCCTGAGACAAGGAGGCACACGAGATCATACTTTGTGAAACGGATGACGAATGAGAGGATCATGAGGAAAGAAAGCAAATTAATATCTCGGTGAATCACTTCATCACATAAACATTTAAGACAAGTAGAAATGAGATAGGCAAGGAGGACATGATAGGACATTGTAGGTCACCTGAGATTTTTGTTAGCCAATGTACAGAGCCGTGTAACCCAAGTGTGGTTCTAGCACCAGCAACAACTGTATCACATAGTAGTTTGTTAGATATATAGAACCCCATTGCACTCCTAACCCTGCTGATGCACACTAATAAACGTGTTCACTAATAAATGCGAATAACTGTACTTTCACAAGATACCCCGGTGACTGGTATGCATATCGAAGTTTGAAAAACACTGGTATAGAGGACAAAAAGAGAAAGTATGACCAGAGTACCATAAATAGATCATTTGGTTACAACACAGGGTTTGTACATGAGAAACAGTTTGACTTGTCAAAAAACAGTGGCTGGTCCAGACAGTCCAGAGACTTGAAAGCCACGTTCAAGGAATTAGAAATTATGCTGTCATCATGCAGGGGTCATTGGAAGTTTTTGCACTGAAGAATACATAATCAAAGCAAAGACCTAGGGAAGTTCTTTAGAAATATTGGAAGAAAGGGTACCATATTTGAAAGAGCGTAGTAATCTGTAGTCTCAAATCTCTGAAAAATATTCCTTCAGGTTCATCAGACACTTTCAGAAATACAAAAAAAAAGTCTCCCACCAGGCTTTTTCAGGCTTCTGGGAGACAATTAAATGTACTGACATGATGCAAAGATGTTCCTATTAATGATTTGAAAGAGTAATTTTAGCTCTTGGTGTCACTGGGTTCTACAAAGAGGCAGTGGAAGCTAGGATACTTGGGAAAAGAGAGATTGAATGTTCACAGCCACGAAACAGACAGAAAATGTAGGGCAAACAAGGACCGAGAAACCCAGTACATGGATCTTTCAGGTTCCTTAACAGTGTAGTGTGTACCTTCTTTCACCTGCCCTTTGGCAATTTCACCTCTTATTTGGATTCTTATAAGGTAAGAATCCAAGAAGAGGTAAGTTGGGATGCCGAATGGAGCTAGCTGTTGTCATCCTCTAGAAACAGCCTCTAGGTCAGTCATTTGCAACCATCACTGCACATTAGATCCACCTGGGGAGCTTTAAACACTCCAGCTTCCCAGCCATATTCCCAGACTAATCAAATGATTATTTCTGGTAGTTCTAACAATCAGCCAGGCATGGTTACAGTCACATAAATGCCCTCAAACTGAATATTACAGTAAAAGAAAATATTCTTCTGGTTTAGTATGTGAAGCAAAATATAATGGTTACCATTTATTAGGTCCATAATACGTGCCAAATACTGAGATCTGTGTTTCACGTGCATTATCTGTTTATCCTCCCATAACTGTGTGTCAAGTAAGATTTTTACCATAATCCCCAGGTTACAAAGCAGTAAACTGAGGCTCAAAGAAAAGAATGTATTTGCCTACACTCAGGAAGCAGTCAAGCCAGGAGTCAACCTAAATGAGGAAAACGTCGAGCCTGATCCTTGGTTCAAATCACAAAACCTGAGAATTATTTGTGAATTCATTCATCCTTCTTGTCCAAAGGCTATTGAATGCAAAATATTTTTTTTTAATATTATGAAAATAGTGCATTCTGTGATTCAGTTTGTAAATGATCAAATGTATTTTAGCACGATGGCCAATTCTAAATGCCATCAGCACATAGTGTGGTGCCTTGCATATTTCAGGCATATTTCAGGCATTGCAAAATATTTTTTTTAATATTATGAAAATAGTGCATTCTGTGATTCAGTTTGTAAATGATCAAATGTATTTTAGCACGATGGCCAATTCTAAATGCCATCAGCACATAGTGTGGTGCCTTGCATATTTCAGGCATATTTCAGGCATTGCAAAATATTTTTTTTAATATTATGAAAATAGTGCATTCTGTGATTCAGTTTGTAAATGATCAAATGTATTTTAGCACGATGGCCAATTCTAAATGCCATCAGCACATAGTGTGGTGCCTTGCATATTTCAGGCATTCGACAAGAGCTTTTTAAATAGTGAAAAAGTGAATTCATGGGGACGTCGTAAATGAATACAGAGGCATCTGATTAAATCAGTCCTATCACTGAAAAATGCCCAAGGATATATTTTTAAGAGCCATTGTCAGTAGCTCCACCTTTTTTGGTTTACCTACCAAATATGGACTTAGTATTTGGGGTCCCTCTTGCTCTCTTTACTCCAGATGCACTGGAGTTCCTCAATCTAACCAGTCTTTTTCCTATGTCAGAATAGAAGGAGACTTCACACTCACTGTCCTCTCCACTAGACTCTCCTCCTACTACCTTCCCTTCTTTCTACCCCAACACCATCACTACCACTTTGTGCCCAGGTAATAACTTCAAATTCCCATTTAAATGTAATTTCTTTATGTAGCATATATTGACTTTTCAACACCCCCTCCTCCCAACATTTTTCCTCACTATTCTTCCTTCTTTTCTTAAAGCACTTTCTCACAATTCATTATTAAGTGTCTCCTTGCAGGTTTATTTATTCAATAATTGATTCCCCACTATAACATGCCTTCCTTGAGCAAAGGAATAATGTCTTATTTACATTTCTAGAGCCTAGAAAACACTTGGCACACAGTAAGCGTTCAGTAAAAGTATTGAATATCAATGTTTTTAAGTATACACGATTTAATTCCTAAAAATAGAACTGAAACAGAATTTCTTAATTCTCAGTCTCACTAAGTGATCTAAATTATATACAGTTGTTTTCCTTCACTTCTGTGTTCTCAGTTGATACTTAAAAATAACCAATTCAGTATGTAGTGTTTCCATTCAGTAGCCTTCCCATTCAGTTTTTCTAAAAGCCATTTACCTGCAAGAAGTCACTGAGAATCAATAAAAAATTCAAGAAAACTCCTCAGAGACAGAAAGTAACCAGATGAGTCCATTTGTGTGTGTGTGTGTATGTGTGTGTGTGTGTGTGTGTGTGTGAGTACGCGCGTGTGTGTGTGTGTGGGCATGCACACACGCTCAATGTGACCTGTTAATTTAGGGGGAAGTGTTTTACCTCAAATTAATTTCCTGGGATTTCACAATGAATTTTGAAAGGACTGGTTAATTTTCACATATAATTATGCAACTCTATTCCAGTAATTCACCTTCAGAGATGTACAGTGATGACTCTGACTCCGTAATTGTTTGAACAGTAGATTCCATTCAGTGCAGAATTAGTATGTACTCTCAGGAACTTTCTAGAATATGTCCCTTATACATATTCTTGTCATCTGTTTACCCATTTAATCAATTAACTTCAACAAACATTGTTAGCATGTGTACAGTATGCCTTACCCAATGTTCCTTGCTGTTAGAATGAAAAAGAATCCTGTAACAAGGTATTCAAAGGATTCCTAACAATGTCAAGATTATAAAATAAAACTCAGGATTTGAGGTAGGAGAGAGGTTGGAGTGGAAAAGTACCAGAGACAGCATGTTATAAAGTGAGATACTATGCACAACTCACTTTAAGTACCTCACTTTAAGATCATCATGTATAAGTCTACAGCTGACATCATATTCAACAGTGACAGGTTGAAACCCTTTCCTCTAAGATCAGTGATAAGACAAGGGTGACTACTCTCACCACTCCTGTGCAACATAGTACTAGAAATCTTAGCCAGAGTAATCAGGCAAGAAAAATAAAGAAAAGACATCCACATCAGATGGCAATTAATTACATAACTTAACAAGATTATCAGCTTTGAAATCATCTGACCTTTGTTTGAATTCTGGTTCTGATATTTGTTAGCTTTGTCACTTTCCATGGGCACATTACAAGTTACTTTGCTGAATTGTTATAAAGATTAAAGCATATAAGTAAAGTGTTTCACATAATGTTTCTCAAAAATGTACAACTCTTACTGCTGATTGGAGGAAGGAAACAGCACTATTAAGTCAAGATAGAAAGATTCCTAGAGAAGAAAGGATTTGAAATGTAGTCACTCATTGAATATAAATTTTTATTTTAGACCTATTATGTGTCAGAAGCTTTGGGAATTGTGTTAAAGAAGACGGAAATGATTTCTTGAAGTCTGCATTTTAATAGGAGAAGACAGACAATAAAGAAGATTAAAAATTCAGTTCAGAAGAGAAGAGAGCGAAAGGTTATAATGTGATAAAGACTTAACTGGAGGTGGAGAAGCATAGGGGCTGCCACTCTGGGTCAGGTCCTGTGTGAGATGAGATGTGGACATGCAGCCGGCCAAGGTCTGGGGGAAGCGTATTCCAGGTGGAGGGTGGGGGGACAACAAAGACAGAGCTCAGGGGAAGAAGCCCACTTGGTGTGGATGGCCAGTGTGAATGGACTGGAGTGAAGCATGAAGAGAGTAATGGAGATGAAGTTCCAGAAATAATTTGGGGCTCTGACATGTAGTGTCTGGAAGGTCATGGGGTGAAAGGATTTGATGAGATGAACCTGCTACATCTCTTAAAGTTGTGCAGGAAAACAATGCAAGTAAAGTACCTTAGAAGAATGAAACTGGAGCCTCAGGAATGAGACAAAGAAAAGTGAACCTGGCTGCAATATAAAGTCATCATCTGTATACGTTCTTAGAATATTATGACTTTAGATTTAAGCAAAAGAAATTTGATGCCATAGTTGCTAGTTTTTGTTAAAGGGTACCTATGGATTGTCAACAGAAGTTCATCACCCATTCTTATGCCCTCCAGGGCTTGTTTCTTCATTTTGGATACAGTTTTCTTATTGGCCAAATCATAGTGAGAAACTTTTGACAAATCAGGTCCTAAACTATGGATGCATTATATTCTTCATGGAGAACCCTCGTAAAAATAAAGTGTTAAGGAGGTAAAATATATATTTCCCACCAGCCTGTCTGCTTTCAACTCTTTGTATTACTCATCAAGAAACTTAGTATTTTTTTCTCTTTCTTATTTCCCCTGCACTTTTCCAGTCTCAGAGGCAGATTCAGTTTATATGTATGGATTCCACATGCATAGCATTAAAATGTGGGTGAAGAATGATAAATACTTTCAAAGCAAGTAGATATCATTTAAATAATAAGCGGATGTTTTCAAAATCAATCATACTCTGTCATTTTGCTTTTTTTCTACCAGTTTTCAAGGAAAAAAACAACGAATAACTTTGGAACGTTCCTAAATTGTCAGAACCTTTTCTTTTATTAGCTTATAGTCACACCACCCTATAATGAGCATGTTTTTAGTTCATCGGGAAGTGCCAACATGCTTTTCAATGCTGCCATGTCCATATTCTGCCTTGCCCCCTGTGGAGTTGTAGACACCATAATTGACCTCTGTGGTCTCTGTTTCTTGTATGTTTGTGAAGAGTAAATCAGCTAACATATATTAGTTCATGCACAGTGTTCAACAAAGAATAGGTACTCAATAAATGCTGATTCCCTTTCCTTAGTTCAGAACATTTCTGCTCAATCAGGTTTCCTTACATCTTATATGCCAATGAAAGATGCTGGTAGGACTCGGTCCTTCTACCCTGTTTCTTAGCCCTGGTGTTGTTTCAGACATAGACACCTGTCCCAAATCCATGATACCAAGCTTCTGACCAGGATAAATGTTTATTTCTCTAATTAATTTGGTGACTGATATCATCCATCTATTCTTGACCTTGATAATAACATTTCTTTACCTTCACACTGCCAATCCAGATTCATCACTACTATCTGGTCCCCACTTGGCAATCTCTATCTTTCTCAATTTACATTAATATTTAAGGTTTCTATACCTTACCTGTTTGGGTTCTTGTACAGCATTTAATGTTACCACCTAGAGTTAAAGAGACCTGAGTTGGAATTTTGAATATGTTATTAACCAGTTGTGTGACTTTGGGCAAGTACTTTAACTTTTTACAATCTTGGTTTCCTCATCTGAAAACTGTAGATGTCAAACCCAATCTCAGAGATTAACGTGAAGATTAAATGAAGTACAGCATATTAAATGTTTCAGCTCAGTGGCTAATGCAATTACATATTCAGGCAATCATTTACTAATGGCACTGTAACATACACACACACACACACACACATATACACACACACACAGAAAGAGACAAAAAGAGAGATAAATTTATTTCATCTTATCGCAGATCCAAACACTGCTAAAAATTACAATATTAAGAAATTCTGACCTGGGCAGAATGAGGACTGTATCACCCATTTTACCTACATAAGGAAAGGAGTTAAATAATAGTTGTAATGCAAAACAAGGTTATTTGAACTGAGTTCACATGATGTGACTGTCAAAACATGACAAAATACTAACCATAAAAATAAAAAAAATCAATAAACAAAACAAACAGGAATTTATATTGAGCTACCCCTGATTTTCTGTATTCTAAATCCTACCTATCATTCAAGGAAAATACATTGCAAAATGCTTCTCCATCCTCTTTTTGGGATGTTTTCTTCTTTCTCAAATTACATCAGTATATGAACTTGTTCTATCCAAATGAGTCTTCACTGCAGTGGAAAGGATGTGTACATATATTTTGAGGGAATTTATCTCAATGAGCTCTACAACCAAAAAAAAAAAAAAACCAGAAAAACAAACAACAATAAAAACCAAACAAACAAAAAACAGTCTGCACTGTTACTGATGCACTGTAACACTGTGGATTGTCAAAAGCAAACTTGTGTACCCTTGGATCATTCATCACATTGCCTAAGCAGAATTGCAATCTCAGAGGAAGTGGGAAGGGGATTAGAAATGAGAAGTGACATAAAATGATTAGTTCCACTCCACAAATGCAGGATGCTGGCATGCTGAGGGCCAAGTCAAGTATCTTAGTTGTGAATTGGGTTTTGAATGTGTCTGTGATTTGCTCCATAAGGAAAAATGAAGAGGACAACAAAACAGATTTTAGGACTGCATATGATGGCGAAAAAATCTTTTGTTGTTAGTGTTATATCCTGATAACTTTGTTGAACCTGCAGACTTACTCCCCGCCCCCGTCCTCCGTTCATGCTTCCACATATGTTTCTGTTAACTGTGCTACTAAAAATAAAATAAACACAATATAGTTACTATGAGTCAGAGGATTTAACACTCATTTTCATTATGGCCTTCCCAAATTAGGGAAGGTTAAAAGTGCCAACCCTAGGGGCAGATGGGCTGAATGTGAATTTCAACTCTGCCATTATTCACCCTGCAACTTGGGCAAGTTACTTAACCTTACTTTGCAATTTCCTCATCTGATTAAAAAAAAAATGTTGAGGATGATAATAATACATGCTGTATAGGTTGCTCAGTTTTGCAGTTGTAGCATGAAAGGAGGCATAGAAAGTATTTAAATTACTGAGTATGGCTGTATTCCAATAAAACTTCATTTATAAATCAGGTACAGGGCTGGACTTGGCCAGAGATCCATAATTTGCCCTGATTTATGTCATAGAATTTTAGATCTGGAAGGAAATTTCGGCATCACCTAGTTTGGCACCTTCATTTTTCATGTGAGATAACTAAGAGACAGGTAGAAGCTATAACTTGTTCACCTCCCTCTATGCCCCACCTCCCACCCACCCCCCAAAAAATCACACAGCTAATGTTAAAAACAATAAAGCAAAACTAGTTATTATTCTTACATAACTCATGATATAGTTTTCATCTGCAGAGTTCCAATAAGGATGTCTTATTTTCCAGAAACAAAGGTTTTCCCTAGAATGCATCTCATACTTTCCATTGATCTGAGGTTCATTCCCCAGGAGCAGACCAAGAGAGAAGGATTCTTTGGCAAGTGATAAGCAAGTAGAGTAAATAAGACAGGAAGTGGGGAGGGGTTAAACTGAATAAGGATGAGATTTCAAGTAAAAGCCATTCAGAGAATAAGTTTGAGCTTGATTCCACAAGGATCTCTGAACTATAAATTGCTTGTGAGTTGTCCTATTCCCACCAGGGAATCATTGGTTAATGGGTACCCGGGAGGCTGCAAACACTCCAGGTATTCCCCAATGACCCAAGATACCCCAGTAGCACAGGGGTGGTATACTGAAGCGTTTGCATACTGGTACTGGCCATAAATAGTAAATCCAAAAAAAAATGTGTGTGTGTGTGTGTAATACAAAAATGATCTGAGGGAATTTGGGAGGAGAAGTAGCATTGACTTCTGTATGCCCTTACTAACAGAGGAAAACACATAAATTATTAACTATTTGAAGGTATAGACCAGAAATTCCTGCTGCAAGCTAATTATTTATTTAAAGTTCCTTGTTTTATATGTAAAAATCATACAATTTTGTATTTTACTTTAGTCTCTCAATGATTGCTTGAGGGTCTTTTTAACTCTATTTGCTATCTTCAAATTGTTTTAACGGATAACTGATTTTTTTTCATCTTTAAATTTTAGCTTTCTTTTGTCCACCGTCACTCTCCCACTCTTCCTTCTTCCCTAATAGAACTTCAGTTTTAGTCAAAATAACATCTGAACGGTGTTATTTTCTTACAACCTGTTTTTACTTCCATTTCCATATAGAAGGATGGAAGGGGGCAGCCAGCTCTTTGTTTGCCACATGCCTCAGTTTCCCAAGAGGGGAGAAAAAATTAGATAAGTACCCATTTTACTGTTCAGGTTTCTTACAGTAAATTCCTAAGTGCTTTTCCAGTCTAATTTTAAAAGAATCCTTGATATAAATTTTCTTCCCCAAGTCACTTCAAGTTCACACTAAGATTAAAATGATCTATGATGTTATGCCATTCCATCCAAACACTCTTGTGAACCTTTGCATATGGAAAGGACATGAAAGACCTTCGCAAACCTCCAGTGCCATTTCCATGATGTGACAAGTGTTTTTGTTTGCTTTCTTTCTAGTAAAAATCTAACAGTATTTTTCCAAGAGTGGGTCTTTTTTTCCCCTTCCCTATTGCTCCTTCATCCATGACTCACCTTTATTTTTCAGGTTTCTCTGTGGTTGTTTTCACACCACTACTGCAGAATTGAGTAGCCTGCAAAGTCTAAAATATTTACTATCAGAAAAAAGTTTGCCGATCTCTAATCAAAATGATGCGGCAACTATAGCATAGCTGATGAAGGATCCAAAGGTGACTGGATCCCAGGGTATCCTAGATCTGTCTACATAATTTGAAATTCACATCCTAATATCAATGTTCTCTACTTCTTGGCTAACTTTGCCAGCCATTTATCTCTTGACTTTAGCCAGACACTGATTTGCCAATAAAGAAACTTGCCTCAAACTTTCCCATCGCCCAGTAATAACTGTATTAATGATAGGGTAGGTAGGTAGGTAGATAGAAATGAGCAGGAGAAGGAGAAACTTAGCCACGGTTACAAAGCTCCATGCTGCAGCTTCTACTTGGGTCCACACCCCTGGCAGCTGCCAGCAGGACTCCAGGCTCACAAATACCCCTAAATCAAAGAGATATGTTGTTAAAAGTCAGAGAAGAGGGGACCCATCCTGCTTCTCAGGACCATCAATACCTTACTAGTCCAACAGGATTCCAGGTTTTCACATACCCCTAAGGGGTGTGTTTACACATGTCCCTAAATCAAAGAATTGCTAAATGCCAGACCAGAGGACTAGGCACCTCAGGGAGAAAGATGAGAGAAGGGAGAGGGGAGACAGTCCTACCCATAGAAATAAAAGCCTTCATACAATGTAAGGTGGGGCTGCTTCCCTCTCTTGGGTCAGACCGCTCCATGTCTCAGAGTGTACTCTCTTACCAATAAATTTCTGACTGTTTTATGCTGCACAAACTGGCTCTTGATTGAATTCTTTCCTTCAAGAACAGAAGAGTCGAGGTACACCGTCATTTCCCGGTAACAATAATGTATTACCTGTCCTTCAAGGTCCATTTCAAAGAGCATCCTTTTAGTAAAGGCTTTCCTGTTTAATTCCAACCAGTTGTGGTCTTTTTCCTGCAATCTCCTTGGACTGTGCTCTTCTTAGTTTATGCTTTACTTGCGACATTAATATTCTGTTACTTAAAGTAGGCGTTTTTGCTATCCTCTTCACCCTGCTAAAATTTAGCTCCTGAGGGCGAGAACATTGTCTAAGTCATTTTTCTGTGCCCTGCAGAATCAAGCACGTTTCTGCGTGCATAGATGTTCGGTGTATGCACTGAATTGCTGAATTAGATTTCGACACCCTGTGTCATAGAGATGATCCTATTATCTAATGCTGTTCAGGTTTACCTCATATCTGGATGCAGATGACTCACTCACATTAGTGACTTCTGATGATCGTAGATACTTCAGAGTTAGATGGCACTCACTTCAGGCTAAACTAGGAGAATATATCTTATCAAACTTGGGCAGATTGTTCCTGCCTGAATTATTTGTAGTCAGAGATTCCCAAATGTTTGCATACCACCTACGTTATTTTTGTGAAATCCATGTACCACATGCTCTGCTATTTTATCAATATTTCCTTGAATTTACATACCTTTAAATACATGTACTTAAAAAGAAAGGTGATATCACTACCTTTGGAATTCTAACTGGTATTATTGACCATACATGGAATATATCCATAACGAAATGATAAAGACCAGTGATTTGCATCTGAAGACTTATGCCTCTCAGTTAAAATAGACAAGGAACAAGTCATAGAGGAATGTAAATAGCATCTTGGCATCAAACTGAGATTTTTTTGTGACTTAATCAGGATAGAAAGAGAGTTGATACAAATTGTGATACTCTCTTATTTAAATCTCTGTCCATGAATATCCAAAATCATCTCTTGAACTGTCAAGGGCCTACATGCCAACTTCTGGATAAAGTGTATATTTGGAGCATACCAAATTCCCAATGTTCTTACTGCTTTTTGTTGATATATCATTGGCTCCAACAGCTAAATCTCCTAATTCTAAACTTCCATTAAGATAAATTATATTTAGCAAAAAAAAAAAAAATTGAATTAAAAAATGGGCAGAGAACCTAAATATATATGTATGTGTGTGTGTATATATATATACATACATACATACATACATATATATATATATATATATATATATATATATATATATACACATATATATATTTAAATTTATTGGGGTGACAATTGTCAGTAAAGTTACATAGATTACAGGTGTACCATTCTATAATACATCATCTATATATCACATTGTGTGTTCACTGCCCAGAGTCAGTGAACTCTTTCCATCACCATGTATTTGATCCCCTTTACCCTCATCTACCACCCCTTTCCCCCCTTACCCTCTGGTAACCATTAAACTATTGTCTGTGTCTGTGAGTTTTTGTTTCTTCATTTGTTTGTCTTGTTCTTTTTTTGTTTTCTGAAGAAGATACATGAATGGTTAACAGATTCACGGAAAAGTGCTTGACATCACCAGTCATTAGGGAAATGCACATCAAAACCAAAGTGAGATGTCAGCTCACCCCTATTAGAATGGGACAAGAGATAACAAATGCTTATGAGGATGTGAAGTAAAGGGGACCCTTGTGTACTGTTGGTGGGATTGTAAACTGGTATAACCACTGTGGAAAACAGTATGGAGATCCTCAAAATATTAAAAATCGGACTACCATATGACTCAGCAATTCCACTTCTGGGACTATATCCGAAGGAAACAAAAACACTATGTGAAAGAGATTATCTGCACCCCCATGTTCATAGCAACATTATTTACGATAGCCAAGATGTGGAAACAACCTAAGTGTCCGTAAACAAATTAATGGATATACAAGTTGTGATACACACACACACACACACACACACACACACAATTCAGCCATAAAAAAAAGGAAATTCTGCCATCTGTGACAACATGGAGGGACCTTGAGGGCATTATGTTAAGTGAAATAAGACAAAGACAAATACTGTATGATTTAACTAATATGTAGAATCTACAAACCACCACCACCAACAAGCTCATACAAAAAGAGATCTGATTTGTGATAAACAGGCAGGTGACGAGGGAGGGAGAGTTGGTTGAAGGTGGTTAAAGGTACACATTTCCAGTTGTAAGATAAATACTAGTGATGTAATGTACAACATGGTGATTATAGTTAATTGTGCTGCTTAGTATATTTGAAAGTTGTTAAGAGAGTGATTCCTAAGAGTTCTCATCACCAAGTAAACACTTTTTTTTTAATGTATGTGAGATGATGGACATTAACTCAGTTTATTGTGGCAATCATTTCACAATATATGTAAATCAAATCATTATGTTGTACAAGTCAAACTTATGAAGTGCTATATATCAATTATACCTCAGTAAAACTGGGAAAAATTACACTTAAAACAATAAACACTGGTAGATATTGGTTTATGGGCTTTCTGGCCTGAAAAAGACTGTCTTTATCTTAGGGAGCAATGGCTGCATTCTGTGCCAACACACACCACATCCCTCTGGAGGAACACTGCCGCTGACAGTTCTTGATCATTTATTTGAACTTAAAACCAAATTCATCTTCTCAGGAACTAGGAACAAAACATATCTTCATGCAGTTTCTATCATGAGAGAATTATGTTAGAACAAATAGAAGAAAAGAGTGTGTATTAATAGCTATTCTTTAGGTTTCCAATTAAAGAAAGTATTCATTCTGACACTTTGACTAGTTCTTCTCTATTCCTCCTTTTCTTAAGAGAAGCTATTTTAAATCAAACAATCTTTGACACTTCAGGAAACTGTGAAATGGGGATAATGTTAGAACTCACCTCATACTATTTTGTGAAAATTAATGAGGCGCAGAGAGGTTAGAATATAAGTGTTAGGAAGGGTCATTTAGTATCAACAGTGACTTACGTGTTATAGTTAAATACCAAACAAAGTTACATATTTATTAATGAAAATTATGTTAACATCTAATTAAGAAACTATCTTAATATTAATGTGGGAAGTGTTTTATATAATTGCTTAGACAGCAAAAAGTTTGTTGTAAAATTCATTTATTCAACAAATATTGATAAAGTCTTACTATATGTAAGGGGAGCTCATGCAATTTTTGACATTAATATTGTAATATTTTTCAGTTCAGAAATATTCAATTATTAAGAAATAATTAAAGTTCAGAAATAGTCAATTATTATGGATCTTCTATCCCTAGTTGTAATTTAATCATGTCTATAATTTTATTAAATTTTTCTGTTGATCTTTGCATGTATTTACATATGTTTATTCAGTTACACCATGATTATATTTAAATTTTTCAGGGTGATTGTTTAACACAAGAATATGTGATTTGCTAAAATATAAGTACTAATCATCTGCCCTTGACATGAATCTGAGAGACAAGATATCCTAGAGTCATCTATTCATTCTTATCAGCTAGTTCCAAGGACATTCATGTAAGACCATAGAGTGAGTTCAGGTCCCTCTTCTAGTCATATCCAAGTCCCTGTGTCACAAAGTCTTTATCAAAAAAGATATGGTTAGTCATAACACTTATTCTACCTGTGGTAGACATCTATAGTTTTTAATCCATTCGGCATCCATTCCTCATCTTTCTGGTACCAGCACATTAACCATCTCTTTTTGTATAATTATTCCTCAATCGTTCATAGTCCACATGGTTTGGATATGGTTTCCTCAGCTTCAGGACCAGGGGTGAGAACCAGCCCCAATCAGAGCAAGTGCTAGGTTAAAGATGGAACTATGATCCAAGATCCCAAAGAGTGTCCTATCTTATAGTTTTGGTGGAGTTACTACACTGCTAAGCCTTTCAGGATTGCTAAACTTAAATAATAGGATAGTAGCTGATGGTCATCTTTAGAAGATAACCTGTCTCTGAGAATGAAGCCAACGTTCATAAAATACAAGTACAAGATGAAGTAGTTTAAGCCTCTGAATCCACATGTCCTCAAAGCTGAACACCCTTGTTCAATTACATGATGTGTAATATTCACTTTAGCTTGTTTGAGTTTGTTGCTTGTCACTTTCAACCCCAAGAACACTGAACGATACACTACCAACTAATATACTTCAAAGAATTAAATGACTAAGTGTTGGTGTTTATAACACAGTGAGCAAGCTAGTAAGCAAACACTCAATAAATATTAGCTATGAATAGTAATTGTAATGATAATTTATCAATTACTGAGTGCTTCATACAGTTTAGGTAAATGCACTGAGCTGGGAAAACAATAAAAATAAGAGTAATAGTTCCTTACAGAATTAGCAAATGGAAATGTTTCCAAAGGGGGTGGAAACAAAAACAAAAACAAAAAAGCAAGACACTTTTTTGTGTCCATGCTTTTGTGTCCAAGACCATGCTTAGTCTTCTGTTGGAAGCCCTTTGACATAACATAAAGCAGATTAAAATGTACTTTGCCCATATAAATTTTAAATTTGTATAATTTTAAAAATAGTACTACATTTTATAGACTTTTAATTAATCCATTGATTTCAACATTGCCATTTGCTTTTTAAAGATGGAGCCAATATGTACATTTTTGAGAATTTTTATAGGCCCTCAAAGTGCCTGTAAATCCTAGACTCTCTAACTTGGGCCCCTAGTAGATAAATAATTCTGGCAGAAGGGTATTAGGAAAGGACTCAGAGTGTGTGGCCTACATTTTGGAAAACTCCATTTTATAGCTCGGGTTACCTATCTTTGGCCACTTCTCAATGGCAGAGGGATTTTGAAAAATTATTTTTTAGGACCTTCAATGTCACTGCTTATACATCACTTTTACTTATATTTATAAGACACACCTCTCCTCCCCTTCAGGTCTTGAGCAGCAGTAGGTAAAAGGACTTTTCTCCCATTCTGTCCTTTCATAGCATGAGGGATGTGGTGTTTCATTACTCCTGAGACGGTGCGTGAATGGAATTCATAGCTCCACGGTGTCAGAGCTTAGGTAACATCTTGTCTGACCATTTTACCTCCATTTAGAACATCAGCCACTTCGTTTTGTACTTTGAAACACACTTTCTTTACCCTTGAAGATCGATTAATTTGAGGTGATGCTAAAAGGTATACTTCAAAAGACGTTGAGTAACTCCAGCTCTCCAAATTTCCCAGTGGTCATTTGATTGGTAAATCCAATCTCTGTTAGGCTCAGAGATCCTTTGTCTGGACTAAGATTTTATTTCTGTTACATTAACTCAGTGGGTGAGACAAGCTGAGGAGATAAACGTAAAGGAGTTTTATTTATAAAGTTACACAGTTATCAGGAAGGCCTGAGTCCTTTAATGTTTTCTTATAAACTCTGTAATCATATAACTACTTAATCTCTGCTTCTGTGTCCTCATATATAAAATGGGGATAATAATAGTTAACATTTTATAGGCATATTGTGAAGATTAAATATGTTCATGTATAGGTATAAAACATTTGGAAGAGCATCTGACATATTGATATTTTTATTTTTATTATTACATGTTATATTTTTAGTTAAAAATTACATTGATTTGTGTGTCATCAGGCTGATTGCTGTCAAGAATTTTATGGAAATTCTAGCTTAATGTTAGTGCCATGTGCTGAAGGAGAAACAGTGGGCATAGAATTCACATTTCTAATTCTGCAGAGTAAAACCTCATTAAGCCATAAGCCCATAATTTGGATTTATGGTAATTCAGGAGTAATTTTATTTTCCAATGTCTGTGAAGCAAGGTTTGCCAGACAAATAAATAAAAAGTATTTTTGACTAGCGTAAAGGGAAAAAAGTATTTGATAAAATTATACTCTAGGAATATTTTTTAGCACATGAAAATAAATAATAGTGCATTCATGTATAAGATACATGGAGAGGTTACTTTAAAATGGTTCTTCTGTGTACATTACAGTAGGTTCTGGAAGCCATATACTTGGCAACACTTTATTAGTAATTAGTAAATCTCTGCAATTGTATGTACTGGAAGTAATAAACATATATTTTCTTTCTTTATATTATTTGACTTTCTCCCTACTCCAATATTAGGGAAATTTCTGCACACTATTTAACAAGACCCCAATCAATATGCAAAGCTAAGATTTCTATTCATTTTTCAAAATGAATAATAAATACAAATGTTGAAACAATTTATATGTTAAATAGGTAACCTGAGTTCCATGAGAACCTCCTCCAAAATCATCTTTGTTGATGCTTCACCCACAGCAGGAGTTTAGGGAAGGTGACCTGGCACCTGTGGGCATATCTCACCCTTGTTCTTTAGCTGGCAAAAGGCCATGATACGGAATGTCACATTATTCCCCTTCCCAACTGAATTATGTTGGTTCCTAGGAAGGGTATGAGGGTGGCAGAGGGACAGAATGACTTACATTTTGAATGTTATACCATGAGCCTGTAATATCTATTCAAAATTTTAAAACTTTTTAAGGATTTAATACAGTTGACTAGTCTTTCTTTTTCAAAATATCTTTGTTCCTTGGCTTTGATCACACCACGGGAGTTTTCCTCCTACCATGGGGGCCAATCCTAATTTGCTTCTTCTGACGACTGTAATTGTCCTTCACCAGAAGGTCCCCTATTCTATTCTGTTCATCTTCCCTGGATAAGTTTCATATATTCCCATGATTTAAGTTGTTTACATCCTTGGAATCATCAAGTATACACTGATTCATTAAAACATATGTATTAGGTTTCTACTTTGGGCACTGAGTGCTGGAATATAGCAGTTACAAAGCAGACAACAATTTCTTTTTTTAACTTTCATTCCACGTGGGAAGATAGAATTACAGTGGGTAAAATAAAATATGTTATATAGTGATACATTCCAAAGAGAAAAATTAAAGCAGAGAAGGGAAATAAAAGTGTCAGGATGGAACATGGAAATTGTGTATTAGTGCCAGCTCACCCTTCAGTTCTGAGCTTCAAGTGCATATGTCAAAATGGCCAGTGCACCATGAATAGCTAGCCTAGGTAAGTACCTAAACTTATCATGACCCAGACTGAAAGTATTGTCCCCATCAGCTTTCTTCTGCCATGACCATTGAGCTGCAAAAACCAGAAATGTATGAATCATCCTTGAATTCTTCTTTCTCGTTCCCTATATCCCATCTGTCACAAAGTTTAGCCAGTTCTCCCATGTAACTCCAGCCATTTTTCTCCATCTTCACTGTCACTGTCCTAACTCAAACCAAAATTATCTCTCATCTGGATTCCTGCAATAAAAGATCCCCTCCAGCTACTACCATCCTCCTACAGTGTCATAAAACTCAAATGTCCTGTCACTCCTCTACTTCAGCAGATCAGTGGTCCCAGATTGCTCCTGCCAGCTTTTCAAGGGCATTACTCTTAGAGCCTCTCTTACCCTTGACCTCTAGTCTTCCTGTTCTTCCTTCATTCTTCACTCATGTTGTCCTCTCTGTTGTCCAGGATATTTGCACATACTGTTTCTTCTCCCTGGAACATTCATCCCCCAACTCTTCATCAGGCTAATACATCTTTCAGATCTCAACTGAAGAATCACTTCATTGGGCAAGCTTTACCCAAATCCTCAAACTGAGTTATTTGCACCAATTATGGATTCCTAATATCCTATATTCCCCTACTTCACTGTCCATGCTACATCTGTTATTACTTCTATCCTGGCTATTTCCCACCCTGGAATATAAGCTCCAAGTGGATAAGGACCATGTCTGCCTTTACAATACATCACCGGAGTGCTTATAAAAAATGTTTGACATAGAGTAGGTGCCCGATATGTATTTACTAAATACATTAATAGATATTATAGCAAAGACGAATAACAGATGGCTAGCGACTGTTTTTACTTGACATTTATATGCTTCATACTATACGATTTTGAATCATGATGATTTTGAATCATGATCTCCTAAGAGTACTTACATTTTGCCTTCTCATTGTACATCTGGGATCATGGAGGGTGCTCTCTAAGCACGGACACATCTGCAGTTTCTAGCAGTACTCTCACGTGCATATTGCGGTTCCTGTTTTTACATTCCTAGGCAGCGTTATCAGCAAAGTCTTCCAGAGAGATGTCCTGGTGCTGATTCTGCTGAACAATAAAGACTGACTTTAGGTATAAGCTGATCTCAGGTTTTACAACTAGTAGGAATCTCTCTTCAATTCTATAAGTTACACCTATTGGTAAGAGATATCCCTGAGATGTTACCACATAAGGAAAATAAATACTCTTTTATCTTTTCTCCTTTTGATTGCTGCTTGGGTCTTTAATACATTTTCTTCATCACCTTACCTTAATTCCCTGTAATGTCCCTGTAATGTCTGATCTTCTCTTCTCATTAATCTATGATAATTCCACCAAATTTATGTCTACTCAGTCTTAATAGATTAATGTTATTAAAACTGTGTTTGCTTTCCTGTCTATTCATTGAAAATTTGCTAGTATTTATTAATCACATGCCAAATGCTGCAAGTAAATCTACGTCATTCTACAACAATCCAGTGGAGAAGGTACTATTGTTATTTTCATTTTTATGAGGAACCTAAGGTTTAGCGAGGTTAAGGGACCTGCCCAAGTCACAAATTTGAACTGAAATTTGAACACAAAGGTAGGCCTCTAGTTCCTTTGAAACTTTCAGTTTGCGTTGTGCTATTGTTTCACTTGCCGGCATGCAAGTTTCTTTTCTTTTAATACGTTGCCTTCTTCTCCCTTAATTTTCTGGATATAGTAGACTTTTAACAAATACTCTTTTACCATTTGCTGGGCCATCATCATTATTTTCAGTGGATGACAGTATTTGTGGTTCTGTTCTGTTTTCTGAATTTTGTTCTTTTCAACCCAAACTGCAGTGAGCCTAAGTAGGAGAGGCAGGTAGTGCAGAAAGTTCAAGGAGGGTAACAGGGTCAGAAGGAAAACCCTGTTTTGAGGTGTTTTCCAAAGAAAGACAAGGCTTTACCAGTTGATTTCCTGGGGTATAAATGTTAACAGTCTAAACTTTGTTTTCTCTTCAATACACTTAGCTTGTATAAAATATTCCCACTGTGTATAAGAGTTAAAAGAAAGAGGCAGTTTTCCTTGAGGCCATAGGGACACATTTTGATTACTGTAACTCTCAACCCAAGTAATTACAAATAGGAGAGTTACAGATTTCATATCTGTCTATCACTATCTCCATCTCCATCTCCATCTCCATCTCCATCTCCATCTCCATCTCTATATCATCTCTCTCACACACACACTCCTCTCCTACAAGCCTCCGCAGCCCCGTAGAACACCAGGCCGGAATTCAGCACTGTTTAAGTGCTGTTCGCCCTGTCTAATCCAGAAACACCCTTACTTGGTGAAGGCACACAGCTCTCCTTCCTGCTGGCCTTCCATCCCAGGGGACCTGTCCGCTTCCCACGTCCAGCCCTCAGGCCTCTGCATATCCTTTGGAGTCATCACCCCAAGCTGCCCCAGAAGGAGCCTCTGACTTAGACGGGGAAGGTTGTCAAGAGGTAAATGGGTCAAGAGTGCAGCTTGGACCACTACCCTGAGGAGTCCTGGGTGCTGCGGAGACCGCAAGCCTGCCGAGCGACACCTGCCCACGGCTCCTACCCTGGACACGTTCGCCACCTCCTCAGACACGGGCCTCCAGCCTCAGGCAGAGCGCACCCCCGCTCCTCCCGCAGCAGCCCAGGGCTCCTCGGGCAGGGGGAGCTGTGCGGCAGCGACCAGCCTGCAGCCTGCAAGGTCCTGGACCGGGCAGTCCAGGCAGTCTAGTCTAATGGTTATGGATGCTGGCTTTGGAGTCCAGTCCTGCTTCCACCTCTAGCCACTTGGGTGACCTTGGGCAAGTTCCTTCGCTTTAGCGCGCCGGTTTCTAAATCCATAATGTGGGGGAAATTGAAGTGAAAGCTAAAGTAGAATTATTGTAAGAATTAATGATGCACTCCTGGCACATAGTAGGCGCTCAGGTAATAGGAAGGATGATTAGTAGGAGTTAGAAAATCAGCTTTGGGGTCCAGAATGTAGGTTTGAGCTCTGACTTTTCCAGTTATTCACAGAGGAACGGGGGAGGGGTAGCGAGAACACCTGCCCTCCACCCCCCTCCGCCCACGTTCTCAGATAAACTCGGGAGTGCCCCAGAGCCATTCGTACCGGCTCCTTCAAACAGCCTGGATGCCCGAGCCTGGTGGCACCCCCAGGCGCCCGCGGCACGTCCCTGTCCCTCGGGCTGAGGAAAGATTCCTTCCGTGAATGAACCCCCTCCCTCTCCAGCCCCCGAGCGCGCTCGCTGTCTCCTGTGGGTCCCGGCAGCCTAGGCGAGCTTGAGCCAGCCTCAGGCTGGAGGGAAGAGGCAGCCTCGGGGCATGCGAGTCCCTCTCAACCCGGGCAAAGAGCGAGAAGACGGGGTGGTGCGGAGACCACGAGAGAACGCGGTGCCCAGGGCGGCCCCAGAGCTCCTTCCTCGGTTTGCCTGCCGCCCAGGGACGGCTCTGGCTTTTCGAATTCCGAGGCACGGCCCCTGAATAACCGAGGGTTCTTCCCGGCCACGCGCCCTGCCAGCCGGGGCAAGGGCGGCGGCGGCGGCGGCGGTGGCGGTGGTGGTGGGGGCGCTTGCTCCGCACGCGGTGGAGTGGGCGGCGAGTGCAGGCCCGCGAGGTACGGAGGAGCGGGCGGCGAGGCGGGCGTAAGAGTGTGTGTGTGTGTGTGTGTGTGCGCGCGCCTGCACGTGCGCACGGGTGTGCCTATGCCCTGAGGGGGCGTGGGGGCCCGCCAGGCGCATCCCACTCGGCCACCTGCCCTACCTGCACCGTGTCAACGCCCAAACCCTCTTGCTCCCCGCACCCACGCTAGGGCTCGTGCCTCCCGCATCCCCCAGTCCCCCGCCCCTACGTCCTATGACCCCCCCCATCCAAACCCCACCCTCCCTACTAATAATTTCCCGCTGCAGAATCAGACTGAAACCTGGAGAGACAGCCTTGCCTTTTTGCTCTCGTCGCCTCCCCCACCTCCTCCTGCTATAAATAATCAGGACTAGCGGGTCAGGCACGTCACACCGCGAGAAATCGGGACCCCGAGGTTTTCTTCTCTGGGAATAGGGAGCAAAGGGTGAGGAGCAGGAGAAAGAAATCGCTCATGAGTAGTGAAGAAAAGCTTGCTCCTTGACTCCTAGAAAAGACCGAGCAGCATTTTATTCATTTCTTTTTCTGGCTTCCTTTTTTATTTTTCAGTGTCTTTTTTATTCTCCACGGCTCCCCCCACCCCGCCCCAAATCCAACGGATTGCTCAGCACTCCTCCCATTGGTTTATTTTCTCTTTCCCCCTTCGATTACTGCTCCCACCATCCCTTCTCCCCCCCCCCCCGCCTCCCCTCACCCCCCCCTTCGTCACACAACCCCCACCTCCAGCACCCATCTTTTCCTAGGCAGGGGATGCTATCTGCTGAGGAAATAAAGTTCAAACTCCTCTCCCGTCTGCTTGCTGAGACCAGAAGTGGTCTCTCAGGCACCCATCTTCCTTTCGCACTCCACACCTGCTATCCCTTAAATTTATAATCTGGATTTGCACATTTAGAGGGGACACACACACACACACACACACACACACAAACACACACACACAAACCCTACAACCCGCGAGATGCAAAACTGCCTCCTGGAACTACCAAAACTTAACCAGCCACTCTAGTTGATTTTGTCTTAACGAAAGGACAACAAAGATTTTTACTCTGAGTCCTCGCTAACTTTTTTTATAGTATTCAAATATGTATATATCATACATGTATATGTTTTTGCTTTTCCCCCTTTAATTTCCTTTTTTTTTTCCCCTTTGCAAGAAAATCTGCTTGGTCCCAGGCAGCCGCTGCTGCTCCTTTGATGTTTTGGTACGCCGTGCGCATGCGCCTCACATTAGAATTACTGCACTGGGCAGACTAAGTTGGATCTCCTCTCTTCAGTGAAACCCTCAATCCCATCAAAAACTAAAGGGATGTGGAGAGTCCGGAAAAAGGGCTACTTTGGGATTTGGTCATTCCCCTTAATAATCGCTGCTGTCTGTGCACAGAGGTAAGTGTGCCCAACGTTTCTCTTTTTCCTTTCTCACTTTGAAGGGCTCTGTCTGCATACCTCTGTGAGCCGGGATCTGTAGTGAGAATCAGATGCTGAAGACGCTGTGCTTGCTGCTTTATTGATGCCTGTTTATTGTCTTTTCTTTCTTTAGTGTCAATGACCCTAGTAATATGTCACTGGTTAAAGAGACGGTGGATAGACTCCTGAAAGGCTATGACATACGTCTGAGACCAGATTTTGGAGGTAATGGGGTTGCCTTGGAAATAAGAAACAGCCAGCTATAGCCTTTCTTTTTATAAGCTGTCTTTGGAGCTTTGCATTCGCTGTCTTCCTTCTCCCTCATCGTGGTGCCTGTGGTTTATTGAATGTGTCTCTGTATTACCATATTGAGAAACTGAGCCAAACTTAAGGTGATTTGTTATTATCCAGCACTTAGATGGTCTTTCATTGAGACCCTCGTAGCGTGTGCTGGTGATTGCTGTTATAAATCCTTTGCTTCACTGTCTTTGCCTCGTTCAGATACAAATCTTTTAAGTTTGGTTAATGTTGTGCCCAGAGAACCTGGCTTAATGAAGGCAGTCATGAACATATTTGAGGACAAGATGTGCAGACAATTGGTTGAGAAGTGCCATTAACCCCTGTGCCCGCCTACTTTGGAAGAGTTCTGGCTATGGTTTAAAGTGACTGGTGTCTGGATATTATTCAGTCCCTGCATGGCATGGTGGGAAGGGAGGGCTGAGGGGCTTGGAGGATAGGGATGGTGGGAGGGGGGAGAAGTGTCCGGGACCTCTCTCGCTGCAGCTTTAGATACCCTGATATTTCCATTTAATTTTGCTTCAGAATCTTATGAAGCTCAAAGAGTTAAAACCTGCATAAAGAAGCAAGGGGTGGGGTGGGCGAGTGGAATGAGGAGGAAAGGGTTTCAACACAATATATGAAATTCTTTGGGGCTAGAGCAGTTCCTGTGTTCTTGTGAGTTGTGTGTATTCTTGTGCTGAGACATCTGCATATATAGACAGAGCTGGAATCCCTCCTTCATGAGGACATGTGTGTGCATGTTCAATACAGCATTTCATGGAGGAGCGCCTGACACCTTTATTTTTTTAAAAAAAAAAAGGAGCAGGGACTTGAAGAATTTGAGGGTGAGCAGTGGGGAGAGAGGGACTTGGGACAGAGTGTCTCATGACTGGGGACAACTCTTGCTAAGAATGAATGAAGTTCTGAGAAATCACGTGGCTGACCATCTTGGTTTGCAGGTCCACCAGTGGCCGTGGGAATGAATATTGACATTGCCAGCATCGATATGGTTTCGGAAGTCAATATGGTGAGTACTGAGGTTTATGGCTGGGTCGCTGCAGACCTTCATTTGGGGATGTGGGGAGAAAGTAGTCAGCCAGTGGGAATGGAGTGTGTCTGAAAATATGTATGAAGTGGGGGTGAGGGCAGGGCATTTTACTTTGGAAACCATTGTGTTTGTGTTTTCAGAGCCCGCTCTTTCTGGTCCCTAGGGATTTTTCCAATTTGGTTCTAATACTTGGGACTTGACATAAGCAAGTAAAATGCATCACAGGTTCACGTGCAAAACACAGCCACATGCAGGAGACCCTCCGCAAAAGCCACATTTCCTAAAGTTCAATGGGAAACCCCTTTCATCAAGTGATTTTCTGGTTTGGCATGGGGTCTGGGAAAGAAGGGAGGGTTTTGATTTGACATTTAACAAGAGAATGTAACCTACAAACTAAACTGTAGCAAAGAGGCTGAATAAATGACCCGGTGATACCCATGTCCACTTGTTGCTCTCAGAGATGTCCTCTTTACAGCTGATGGCAAGCACTGTCCCCAATTGCTCACTAGCTCCTTTAAGCCCCCAGACCACCAAAATAAATAAAATAAAAATTGACCACCCTTGTTTTCAAAAGGCGAACTCAGACTTTTGTGCCATCTCCTGTCGCTTCTGCAATGCTATTCACCACATGTCCTAAGCTGTTACAATTCATGGATAACTGCATCCCTTACTGTGTACCTTCCTGGACTTGGGGCAAGGAAGGTCTAAGAGAAAAAGCCTCCGTGTTCCCAACCGGGAAATACTTTGGGGGGGGAGGCGGGGGGGTTGCTTCACGCAGGCGCGCCCCCTGCTGTCCATGTTGGGGAACTGCAAGCATACAAGACAGATTAGTGTCCCAGATACCCACACTTAGGCCATATCTCCAGTGACTAGTCTCTGTGGTTTTGAAGTTTTCTCCTTTGGAAAAGTTCTTCTAGAAGCCCACATTTGCGTGTAAGGTCCCACTGTTACTTTCAATTCTGATAGCACACAGCACATTTCTCAGAAGATTGTGTTGTGCCATGGTTCTGCCTAGAAATGCAATGCACTGTTAAAGAGGGTGTAGTATGTAAAGTTTAATGCAAAATACTTCTGAGCCAGCCATCAGGACTTGAAAGTCAGGACACTTACTAACTCAAGAGAGCCGAAGAACTCTGTAGTGGGCACACTCTCAACATTCTGCAAATATTCATATTCACAGAATTCAAATATGAGGAAGCTCAAATAACCAGCTCCATCCCCCTCTGCACTGTCCAAATATAGGTGACAATCCTGAGACATCACAAGATTATGAAACATTTCATGACTACTGTAGGGAATATTCAGTTCTTTCAGTAATGTTTTAATGACGCGTATCTTCTTACTTTCAATCATTGCTCAAGTTTTTACTATTTAGGACATAAAACACAGATTAAAGACAATATTGGATGATTCAGAACCACAGATTTCCCACACATTTTGAAAATCCCCTGTGTGAGTAGAGAATGTTTCTTTCTTGGGATACTATTTAATTTACCAGATCTATACATATTCACTTTTGTGGGATTTTAGAGGGATTTTAGTTTGTACTTGGAGTTTTACCATAAAAAAATTAAAGATGTTCTAATGTGGCTACTTCCTAAGTCCCAAGTACTTGAGTATACACGACGCTGCTCAAAACACTGATACAGAAATCAGGTGTGGCTCATTGTGTTCCTCGTGTGATTGAATTAGACTCCTTGCTTTTGCATTTTTAGTTATTTATGCTCTTTTCGCCTCCCAAATTTTATTTTACCACCTTCCTCTTTAGAGTGTCACAAAAGGGGATTTTATAGAAAAATTAAGAAATATTTAGTATCCGAAGAGACAATGATGAGATGAGAAGTTGCTGCAATAAATTAGCTAATCGCATAGATGTAGTATATTCCAAATTGTTTAGAGTAGAAGAGGGTTGTGGTTTTTTCTTCTTAAAAGGTTTACCTGCATGCAGCATTTTGGAAAGGTATCTGAATTGGACACAGTGCCAAGCCCTGCTAGTCAAAATATAGACCCAGCTAAGACAAAGTGTTAAGGTTATGGTTATTCACTGTTGCTGAAAAATCATGGGATGTAGAAAGTGTAAAAACAAATGTCAGGTTGTAAATAGGACAGTAGTGTAGCATTAATGATTAGAACCAAGTGTTAAAAACCCCATGCCAGATTCCTTTCTTAGCTTAATGCTGACACACAAGTTGACTTGTCCAGACACATTTTTACTTGTTGTAAAATAAACACTTATTTCAGCTAGCAATCTTAGTGACCTTAAGTTAATCCTTCAAAGAAAAATTTTGTGATACTGCTACTTTATTTAAATATGGTTATTTGATTTGAAGCAACAGATGGGAAATTCCGTCACTGGTGTCCACATTAAAAGAAGATATTTATGGCATATTGCTCCCTGTATACAGGTCTTAAAGGATTAAGATTTTGATTAGATTCAGTTTTGAAAGCATGGTTGATCGATTAATGAAATCTCAGAATTGATTAACATACATGTTTCTACCTTAGTATTCTTTGTGGCCTACAATCTCTTATACTTGTAACTTTTATTATACCAAATCTTCCTTTGAAGAATGGTAAGCACCAGACTATTTAAATGGTCTTTGACTCATTTGTCCCAATAGAAAAAGGTCCTTGTCGGTGTGATGATCCTGGTAAATGGCAGTGCTCGAAAAACCCTGAACTGAGTCAGGAGTCCAGGATGCTTGTTCTGCTTCTGCTGCTCAGTCATCCTGAGGGAGTGACTCACCTGTTAAAGGGGAGTGATAGTCCCATGGTTACCTATTTCAGGTGACCACCAGAATTAATGAAACGATATATGTGGAAGGTGCTGGTGTTCTATGAACATAGCTTATATAGAAGACTGAATACCAGGCTGTCACTCAAGAGACCCGCATCCTCTCCAGCTGCTACCCTAAGTGTGGTTGGGTCAGTAATTGGCACTGATAAGTCTCAGTTTCCTATGTTTCAAGTGAAAGGGGATATGTTAAGTTGATTTCCAATCAAAGTTACGTGTGTCTGGGGTTTGGTTTATTATAATAGCTCTGTTGGGTACAAAGAAGTTTTAGGAAACTTGGAAATCCAGCACAGACTAAGGAAAATGCAGAATTCTAAGTGGCCTGCAGTTGTGAGTTCTTACTCAGGAGGGTGATGATGTTACCTTCCTCAGCTATGTGACTCAGGTGATGGTTGGCTCAATGGAAGATCTTTGGCAGAACATGGTCTCAATTAGATTGCTCCTGAGCAGAAAGCTTGGCTTTCAAATGAAATATTTTTAGATGTCTTGGTTAAATTGGCAGGAATCTCTTTGTTAAGATTGTTGATGAAAAGTGCGTTTTAAGATCTAAAATTGGCTCTGAGGATTATGGACTGAAATAGATTTTTCTTCATTTAAAGCAGATTCTTCTCTATCTTGAAACAACACATTTGCCAACCAAAGAGTAAAGCAGTATTTCACTTTTGAGGAAAGAGTTCTAGTAAACACATACACAAATTACCTTTTTATGGAATAGTGAATGAAGAAAAGTACTGCCTTAAAAAAAAGAGACAAAACAGATGTTTTCTTGTATCACCAGCTGCAAAGTTTAAAATTCAGTTCAACACAAATGCTTATTTAGCAGCTACTATGATCCAGCCATGTGTTAGGGCTTAGGAACAGAGCAGTGAGCAAGACCCCATGAAACGTAATATATAGGTGGTGTTCACTAGTCTTAATTCTACTGTAGGCTTTTACTGTACTTATCCTTAGGGTACGTCTTATCTTTTCCTTAAAACTTTTTTCTGAATATCCAATGAGTACCTAGTGGTCTGTGTCTCCCATGGGTTCCTTCGTCTCTTATAGACTACTACATCATCCATTTGTTATTTGGTATTTTAAGTTGCTGTATATGTTACATATCTATTCTGTCTTCCTAATTCATGTTTATAAAATACATATAGGCAAAATTATTGTATCTCTCCCCATGCAGTTTTGACTGTATTGTAATTGTTTGTTGGATATTTGATTCCTCTAGAATGCCACAAATATTGAGTGAAGTAGTTGTTTTTATGGTGGTAACTTGTTAATATTCACAGACACTATGCCATATATTTGGGGAAACAGAACATAGATTCATAATCATAAATTTCAAGGCATTCACTATTTAAACCAACAAATGTAGAAAGAATCATGATATAGGATGATAAGTGCTTTAAAAGAGAAAGTATGTACGGAATATTGGAAATATAGAATACGGAGGTATTACGTAGAAATTAGGTATGTGAAGATGGGAGTTAGTAGTCTATGGATATGTTTTATGCAGAACAATGGCATATAGGAGAATGAGACAAAGAAAAAAATAACTGAGATTACAGATTTGCATGTAGCTGAAAATGGCTAGATTTGGAAGAGGGAGTGAGAAGGTGAGCGTCGGCATTGAGGTCATAGGTGGTGATCAAATTATGAAGACAATTTTTGTGGTTTGCTGAAGAGTTTAAATTTTCTGACCCATGAAAGGATGTAAATAAGAGAATCACAGGAACAGATTCACACTTCAGGAAAATGCTTCTGAACTGTGGCGGGTGGATTGAAGTGGAGCAAGACCTAAAGTTGGGAAATAAGATGAAAACCCACTGCAAAAAATCCAGGAAGGATTGATGAACTAAGGCAAGGATGTGAAGGGGAAAATGTAAAATCAAGGCATTTACAAGGTAGACGTGACAGGACTGAGTGAAATCTAGGTTTCTCATGGTGTCATTTATTGATATATAGAACATGGGAAAAACAGCCGAGTTGAGAAGGGAGTGGTGAGGATGAGGCATATGGGCATACGCTGAGTTCAGTCTGGGAAATGGTGACTTTTGTATACACATGGAATCTCCATAAGTCTAGAGTTAAGTAAGGAGTCATGACTAGACAGATGAACTTGGACATGTTCATGTATGTGGTACTATTTATTATAATGTATGGATGGGTACAATTAAAAACAGAATGTGATAAGACAGTTAAAAATGGAGATCTGGTGAGCACTGTGATTTAAGTGGTGGAACACTGAAAAGGAGCCCACTAAGGAGATTAAAAAGTAGCTAAGCAGCAGCAGAGAGTTAGTAGGCGAACCTGCAGATAATAATGTCTTCAAAGCTGAGGCACAAGAGAGGTTTTAAAAAAGTGAATGGTCAGCTGTTCCATATTAGACAAACAAACAAAAAAGGTAATTCCCTGAAAGCCCTTTCATATTGGGACGTAAAAGACCAGGTCCTGGGACAGGAAGTAAACCCACCAGCAACAGCTTCGGGTGCAGGAGGCAACATGTCCGCCATCTTGGAGTTGAAGAGCACTTTTATACATTATGTTTTGGAGAAGAAGATGTAAGTTGTTTTGAAAGAATTTACATTGGCTGCAGATAGGAGGGGGTTAGGATAAGGTGAAACACGAGCAGTTCTTTGATTGGAGCACGTCAGTAAGGAAGAAATAGTTACTACTTTTGATTGGTTACAGGCAACAATCTTGAAAGTCCCTGAGTATGTGGATTGCAGTGGCCCATCTAGTAGAAGCCCAGATGTAGACTCAAAGCTCCAACATACGTTCAGGAATGTGAACAGTCTTTTGTCAGCCAGTCCCCAGCTCTTAACAGGCTAACTGTTCTCTCTCTTTCTCTCACTCTCTCACTCTGGCCCACTGTAACTTAATTTAGGACATTTGAGAATTTTCTTTTTCTTGTCAGTCAGATGCCACAAGGATTAATCGAAATAAGTTCTGAGATATGTTTCCCAGATAGAATAACAGAGCACATTGGTAAGTGTAGCAAAAGGAGTGGTTGAAGCTACACTTTTGAAAATTTTGGATCTGAAGTGAAGTGGGGAGAGGGTAATTGAGGAAAGGAGTCATATAATTTGGAGGAGGAGTGTCTTTGAGAAGGGCATAGGTCGTGCATACAAAGTGGGGAGTGAGCTGGGGTGGCGGATAGGAAGCTAAAGTCTCCCCTGATTGAAGACCTCTGCATTCTGTGACATAGGAGGCATTTTCTGTTGAGATTAGAGGTTAAAATTGGCCGCTGTGGAGAATGGGTAAATGAGGTTACTTGAGACACACGGAAGGATAGCCAAGAAGCAGGAAACATGGTGAAAGTGGCATGAACACTCACTGACCATAGGCAGGCTTAACTCTAAAAAATTATGCTTAGAGCTCTCCTACCCAATTTTAGCAAGCTATTATGTTCTTTCCTTTTCCTTCTCTTTCTTCCCCTTCTCCTCCTCCTGTCGTATAGTGCCCAACATTTTCTACCATCATCGTAACACACTGTAACAAAATAACTGTAGCTACTGCTTATTGAGTCTGTAACTTGTGCAGGTATCATGTTGATGTGTGTTATCTCATCTAATCCTTTCTTAAAAAGAGTGAGATGGCTACTAGCAACCTATTTCCAAATGAGGAACCTGAGGCCCAGCGAAGTACGTGCCTTGATCAAGGCCACAGTTAGCCAATGACTGACTTCACGTTCTTCAACCTTAGCCATCCCACGAGACTGCAATTGTGTATTTTGTTCAAAAAAGATTTCAACAACACATTTCATAGATTATTAGTCTTAATTCTAGCTACGGATTATTTGAGAAGCATATCTACTTATACAGCATTAACTATAATAAACAAATCATATGCAAAATAGTGAACTAAATTTAAAAAGCATATAAATTCTTTTTAAAGTTTTATATATCAATTTGACTCACATTTACACAGGTACTTTGTACTCTGTTTCTATCCTGATACTACCGAGTTTTTCCAAAATCAATTTACGTTTTTGGATGACATAAAATTACTTTGAATCAGGTGGTTAAAAGAGGAATAAGAAAGTAGATGGTTTTGAGTTTTTAAAAGAAAAAACACCAGGTTTACATGTTGCTCCACTTGTGTGTTTTATTTGCAAATATATGTTTTATTAAACAAGGAGAGAAATAGGTTTATATTACCCTATCCTTATTTACATGGAAAAATATTGGGGTGTCTTCAGCCCATTGGCTCTTGCTAATGCTCATTTTGTTAACATTCCTTCTGCATTTTTGCTGCCAAGTCTCATTTTCCTTGCTCTATAATTTGGCACCTACCACCCACTTACCTGCCAAGAGGTCTTAACTTAGAAGCAATTGTTTGGGCAATTGAAGATGAAATAACTTCTCTCCTCACACAATGGCAACAATTTAATGAAGTTTTTTGGCAAATCTACATGTATCTTAGAAAAGCGATACATAAATAATCCATGTAGGAAGATCAGAGATTTTGAGGTGTGCAAATACATGGTCAGTGTCTGCATGCATCCCCAGTACCTGGCACGGAGCCTGACAGTTAGTAGATGTTCAACAAATATGCATTGAATGGATTTGTTGAATGAGTAATTGAGGGGCTACAGTATATCATGCTACCAGCAAGTGTTTATCAAATGCTAGCATAACCGGCAGGGTACCAGTTAGGCTGTATTGTGGAAGCATATGAAATGGTTTTTACTTTGGAGCTAAAGCTCTCTCTAGAGTTGAGAAGAATTGATCTTGATTCCCTGATTGGAGAGGTGAGGGCTGACGGAGACAAGAGTGTTTCAGATGGTGGGAGAGGAGAGTGGTTGTATCTCTCAGAGGAATCAAAATAAAAGGTTGAGAACCAGGTTTTCACAATAATTCTCAGACTTTGCTGTGCAATAGAATCATCTAATTCTAGTGTTAATATTCATATTTTCAGGGCGCATATCGAGAGTCTGATTCAGTAGGTCTGGGAGGGCATTCAGGAATCTGCATGTGTGAAAGCCTTCACATGGGTTTGAGTTCTCTATGAAAATAAGGATACAATGAATAATGGAAAATTAAAGTCTGTTTTATTCTGCATATTTTTCTGCTAATGGGAAAATATTGAATAGTAGAGCTGGTAATACAGATAAGTCAAAGGTGATTGCTGTTTTCTATTGAAACAGTCCCGTTTATTCTTACCTTCCAACTTCTAAAGCAGCAACATAGAAAAAGTAATGTTTTAGAGCATGTGCTGTTCATCCCCTGCAAGATAGAGTATTTGTTTTAAGATAATTATTAAATCTTCCTGCTTCTTAGGACTACAAGTTAACTGTATTGACAATCAGGCAACTTCCTTTTAAACAAATATCTAAAAATCATCTTTAAAAATTGTCAGTTTTCATGAGGGATTGGACATTTCATCAACTGTAGATTTTTCAAGAAATATTTTTTTAACATTAATCTTAAGTGAAATGATTTATAGGGCATTTTTAAGACTATCATAAAATAAGAAATAGAATGTGAAAACGTTTTAAATATAAGTAAGTAGGTGCCAGTTGTTGACTTGTAAAATCTGATCACCATTCTGTGTACTTACTGTTGTTGAAGCCACCCTGATCCAAAAAAAGAAAAAAGAAAGACATTCAAGTACTTTTTGTGTTAGTTTTCTTTTTTTGATCTACATACAGACAAAGAAACTTTATTTTGTAAATTCATACTTCTGTTTCTTTGGCCAAATGAGAGTTTTTGAGTTAATAGACTGAAGATCACTTGCAGTGTTCTCTGGTTGGCCAGTTGTACAAATCACTCTTCTTTCACGAACTCACTGTTAAGCCAGCTTCCTCTTTCCACACTGGTGGGACTCATCCGCTAGGCTATGTAAATTTGCATCCAGTTTATGTATTGGAAGGATGCTCATAAGTGTTTACTTGAATCACATGAGTATGCTTGTGTGTTAAACTATTTTTTTTTAAGAGAATTCATTAGAGAGTGATACCCTTATTATTTGAAAAGTCAGGATGAAGACTTGCCAAATTTACAGATGAAAGATCTATATAGAATTATAGACTAAAGGAAAACCCAAGTTTGCTTATTTCTTTCAGATTCTTTTGGATGCTTTATTTTAGACTTAGGTTTTAGAGGTCCAATTCTGTTCTGTAGGACATCGGAATAAAATAATTTTGCCAATTGCTTTTATAACACTACAAAGTACTCTTTTCCGGCAGATAATCTGTGGTTATCTGGAAAGATCAGTCATCATTTTAATATCTTAATTGCACATTTTCTAAGAGACCATAAAACTACCTATTTAATGGGCCGGCATTTAAACCCGCATTTAAAAGGCCTTTATCTTGTTATTTTAGCAAACTAACTGTGATCGTCATCATCCCGTAGACCGCATAGGTGGTCATTTGTTATCATGGAATTGTCTTCACTTAGGATGTTTAATCCAAGTGGCAAATATTATAAATGTGTCCTGTGGTAAAATTCCCAGATTTGGACAAAAACAAAACAAAAACCTTTTAATTATTTATGCTCTCATTTGAAAAAAAAATGCCACAATCCTGGAGGTCTGGGCATCCAGTCTTATTATTGTTTTAGTGCATAGTGCAATCATAGCAGAAACAAAACTTGATGATATCAAATGCTACTTACACTGATGGGCTTGAGGGAGACAGAGAGAGAGAGAGAGAGAGAGAGAGAGAGAGACCCAGAAAGGGAGATGGAGAGACAGACATATATGGTTCTTATCCTGGTGGAATTTGCAATATTATTCCATTATATGGCATATATATATGGCAGAAGACCTTTTACATGGTAGCTGTGTTTTGCTTAGTATAAATGAATATTTTATAAAATATGCAACAAGGATTTGCCATATAAGGATGTGTGTATAATCAGGGACTTTTGAATTTATATAATAGGGAATCAACCATATCGAAGTACATGTGGATTATCTTTGTTCTTTTAATCATTTGATAGTTTATAAACAAATATTTTTAAATAAAAAGTGTCAGTGAAAAGCAGGATTTGAAAAATTACATTATACTTTTAACATATAACTGGGTTATATTTTGTTATAACTAACAACACTATGAAAATCACTACCATTATTGAGAAATTTCTACAAAATGAAATGTAATTTTTCAGTGATTTCATATTTCAGTCTCAAAAACTCTATGAAATAAGAAATATCATTACATTTTACAGATGGGTAAATGATGTTAAAAGATTTCTGTTAGAACCTAGTAGAACCGAGACAATACAGCCCTCATTATTTCACAACAAAAAAGTGCTGGAATGGTGATTTGAGCCCCATTTGTCCTCTATTTCATTTATTTTGTGTTTTTCTCAAGTTAAAGGAAAAGGAAGTTGAAAATATTGAATGGGCCTGCCTCCATTATAGTCCTTCAGGATGATTGTTAATAATCCACACTCCAGCTTCCCAGATGACTTTGGGAGCTACAAAAATCAAACAAATAGAACAGAAAAAATAATACTTATATGCAAAAGTGAACAGCTAAGTCACTTGAAGATCAATTAGAATAGTAATTATCACTGTTTCAGCATCATTAGGGTTTGTGGATAAGTTGAAGATTATGATTTGCTTTTTTCGTGGTTGTTATAAACAATTTTTCATCACTGGGAAATGAATTCAATTCTTGATCAAAACAAAGCTCTACTTTGATAAAAGTATATGGTAATCCAGAGAATTAATGGCAAAATTAGGTTTTGATTAAATTTTATGAGAGACTTTTAGAACCAAAAAAATGTCAGTCCTTCATTTCTTGTTATTTTAATGAGGTAGTATCTATCTCAGAATACTCAGTAAAATGGTGATTATTATTTGTGTGAAAAAATAATTGCGATTTATTTCAAGGTCATTCCAAGAGATTTGTGTTCCTCAAGTTTGGGAAAAATAATGTGGCTCAAACAAAATACTTCTAATGTATTTTATTATTTTTCTACTTTATCAAATAAACAACCAAGTTGATAAAAATTAAGGATAAAATTAGGCCAGTTGTGTGTGTGTGTGTGTGTGTGTGTGTGTGTGTGTGTGTGTAAATTTAAAATAACTACTGAGCTCTGTATTTCTTTTGGAAGTGAGCAGTCCTTGTACTAATATATGCTATTGAATTTTTAAGAGATTATTTCTATAATTATTGCTAAAAGGTTAGTAAGGTCAGTATTTATTTCAAAAGCAGCTACTAGGAAGTTATGGATTTGTCCTGAATTTGTCACCAGTGATAAAACCTTGTACATATTTCTTAAATTCTTCTCCACAGTTTCTATATTTGCAAATTGAGGAAATTAAATGAAAGGTATAAGGTAACTTTCAGCTATTTGTTATGTAAAGCAGATGAATTTCTGTCATATAATTTTCTTAAAATTCTGTGATTTTTAACTCTGATTTGTTATTATTTCTGCCCATTATAGAAAAATCAGTAATACAGTAAACTTTAATGAAAAATGAAGATTTTTATTAATGTCATCACCCATAAATAAATACTGTTAGCAAAATAAACACTAAATCTCCAGACTTCTTGGGAATTCACATACATGCACATGAAATAAAAGTATCATGTTTTATACTGCTCTCTGTACTTAACATTTTGTGAACACCTTTTGGTGCCACCTAAATTTTTCTACAGCATAATACTGATGGTTGCATAGAATTTGATTGTATGGCTGTATCATATTTATTAAATCAATTCTCTGTTGATGGTCATTATCATTATTCGGGGGATTTTTATTAGTAGTAATTATATATTTATTATAATATATATTAGTAATTATAATATATTAGTAATTAGTAATTATAATATATGTTAGTAATTATATAATTTATTATATAGTGAGCTAAACTATATTAAACAGTCCTGTATGTCATTGATGGAATTGTAAAATTATTTCCCCTGGTAAATTCTTAGAAGTGAGATTACTGGAAACCAGAGCTTGTACATTTTAGATATTTAAACATTTTACAAATCTATACTTTAAAATAGAGCTAATTTATGTTCACACCGCCAGTGTATGCAAGTTCCATTGCACACACAAACCAGTCCTGGGTGTCTCCCTCAGTATATTCATTCTTTCTACATTTGCTAATCTGCTATGTGAAACTGGTAATTTTCTTTTATTATTATTATTATTATTATTATTATTATTATTTATTTATTTATTTCCAGGTAACTGTCTCAAATAACTTTTGGGTTTAGAAGACATTTATATTTCTTCTCTCTGTCTTGCCATTTCATGTCATTTATTGATATTTATTGGAGAACTGTTTTTTCTTATTTGTTGTAGAATCCTGTATATTAAGACGATTAACACTGTGTCATACATTGCAAACATATTTTCTTGTGCAATAGCTTTGTGAGAAATATCATTTAGTGTTCAGAAGGTTATATTTGTATGTACTAAAATATGTTGCTGTTTTTGACTTTGGTTTTCAGACTTTGAATAGTCTTGTTTTTTTTAAAGTCTCAAGATTTTTTAAAAAAAATTCAACTGATCTTTCAGTATTTTATATATGTTTTTCACATAAATATTGAGTCCATGTATACATGTATCAGAGTAAGTTCTGAAGCAGAAATATACATAGAAAAAGGAGAGATAGATAGGTCAGTACATAGACAGATGTCACAATAACATTTAATTAAGTAATCTATCTTTTCCTTCAGGGAAAAGAAACGTTTCCCTGAAATGTTGTCTTTATCATTCAGAAAATCACTATGTCCTCAGGTCTTTGATTTTATGCTATAATTTGCCTCATTAATACGTTCCATATTTTTGTGCCAGTCCCATATGGTTTTAATTATTACAGTTCAAAATATCAACCCAAATTTACCCTTATTAGGTTTCTACTTAATTATACTTGACCACTTATGAAATACTTATGTTTTTATAATCTTTCAGTTTTGGCAAGTTAAAAAAGTCTAGTATTTTGGTTGTAATGCCATTTAAATTCATTGAGGAATTTGGAAGGAAATTACTTCTCAACAGTATTGGTTTTTCCTATTGAAGAACATACTATTTTTTCTCCACTTATACATATTCTTGATGTTCTTCAGTAAAATTTTACAGTTTTCTCCACATGAGTCTTGCATAATTCTTGTTAAATTTATTCTTCAGTACTGTACAGTTTTTTATGGTTATTACAAATGGGATTTTTATATTCAATGATTATTTTTGATTCTTGGCCAAAAGAGCAAATGCCATATATACATTTGAAAAGGGGCATCTTTTAATTTTGCAACTCAGGGTACCAATTCCATTTCATTTTATGCACGAGGGTGCCTTGTGTATCGCTAACGTATTTGAAATGTATTTGTAGAAACATTATGCACCGTTTTGCAGCTTATTACAGTCCTAATACATTTGAACATTTAAAAATGATTATTTTATTTCAATTTCAATCTTCTACCATATAGGACTCATTTACTTGGTTCCACGGAACCAACATGAGTTACCACTGAGGGCTTATAACCTTCAAGATTCCTTCTATTTCTATAACCTTAGTGAGTAACATTTAGATTTAAAACAAAAGTCTCTGATTAACATATCCCATTTTTCTCTTGCATGTTATAAACCTTATGAAAATATGAAAACTTTTTTGGATGTAGCAAGTCAAATCATCATCACGTGCTCCACCGATAATCTCTGGTGTCCATCACTTGAAGTATCAATAGTTTAATTACAAAGAGTTGAAGAGGACTATTTCCTGTTGAGAACAGTTGCAGCCAGAGAATAAAATAGTATAACTGATACACTGTGTGTGACTATTGCCACAAGTACCTGTTTCACAGTGACGAGTTAGCTGGATTCAGTACTAAATGTGATCAGGACTTTTATCCAGGGACTTGATCACCGGAAGATTGAGAACGATGAAAACTCTCCCATTATGGCAGTCTAAATCCATGATTGGTTTGATCGTTTCAAATGCATTGACTTGTCAGTTCAAACTGTCCAGTAAAGCAAATTACCACCTTCAGCTGAGAATGGTTTAGTTGTGCATAAAGTTTGAGATTTCTAGAAAATATCTCAATATATGTTACCAAAGTATAGCGAAAATATGCTATATACATTTTAGGGGATTTAGTGACTCTTCAGTTGAATTGTAACTTTTAATTAAGCCAGTTGTGTCTGAGAAAAAAAGCCAAAAGTTCAGAAGTTGCAGGAAGAAAGAATTTCTGTAAACCAGCCCATCATTGTCAACATAATAGTATTTGGTTGTCATGTGCCTAGATAGACACACACACACACACACACACACACACACACACACACACACACAGAGACTACATACACACCCCACACATACATATATAACCATAAAATAGTTATTTTTTTCCTGTTTAAGTGCTCAGGTTCAATTATTTAATACTGATAAACTTAAATTAGATACATAGGAGACTGAGATATAATGTGAAATAACAATACCACATGCATCAACTTTAAAAGACTACATCCTTGAATGGGAAAATGTGTTTTGTGTAATTCGATGTAGGCAAACTATAAAAAAGGTAGAATCCCATGCTATTTTGCATGAGTTTACTGAATATACATTTTTACATGCAAAATGAAATGCGTATGTTAGATGAATGTTTTATATTAAAGTATTGATATACTGGATTTCAATGAATTCAGACTTCTGATTGATATATCAAAAGTGGTTTGGTCTTTTGACAACTATGTCTAGGTTCTGTGTTTTCACTAAAAAAAGAATAGATATAGTACTACTGTAAATAGAATACTGACTACAGCACAGTTAAAAGGGAATTTGATTCTTAATGATCTATAGATTTATTTCCCTTTACAAGGATAATTATAGAATTTTATCTTCATACATATACTTTAGAATATTTTATTTTTCAAACTGAATTTTAATGAGACATGCTTTTGATGATTGTGCTCATCTCTATTCAGCTAGTGTTGGCCAAAAGATTATTGATATTTTAGAGCAGGAGTAAACCAAATATGGCTGAGTGCCTGCTTTTATAAATAAACTTTTATTGGAACATACCCATGCCCATCTGGTTACATATCATCCGTATCTGCTTTTGCTCTATAAAGGCAGACTTGAGTGGTTACGACAGAGACTATAAGGCCTGACAAGTCCAAAGTATTTACTGTACTGTAATTACAGGGGGAAAAATTTTCTGACCTTTGTTTTAGGACAACAAATATGGCATGAAATATAAAGTACATACTCCATATATAAACCTACGGAAAATATAGCACATGGAATTGTATATCATTACTTAGTTTTCTTGCTTGTTTATCTGTTAGGCCTTTCCTTGAATAAGAGATGATTCAAATTAAGTGAGAATGTGTTGAAGATATGATTTCATGGGGAAATACATTTTTATTAAAATTAGGAAAAGCATTAAAAGGAAAATGTATTTGGGATTAAAATTGGAAGAGTTACAGAAAATAATGTGAGGCTCTTTGCCATTAATTATTCTTAGATTTGCTCTTCAACTATTATAGTTTTTTCAGTTGTTTTTTGTGTTTTTGTTTGTTTGTTTTTTTTAAGGGAGGTGTAGTAACTTATGTTCAGTTTGCTTTGTAGTAAAGCAAACTGAAGTTTTCTGACCTAATAATGGATGGATGCTTTTGAGAAAATTAATATTTTGATTAATATAAGAATTAGAAGGAAGACAATATTTTTCTACTCTTGGTCCTTAAAAGTTCTGCTCTACTGAAGAAATAATGCCATAGCCCATCAGACTATGCTTCTTGAGGTCACGGCCATGTTTCTTTACTTGACTATTCCAACCATAGCCAGCTTTAGCTCAAAAAAGGGTCTGACTCACGGAAGTTATATAATAGCTGAATTAACTAATGATAGAATAATTTATAATTCCTTTTATTAGTATTTCTTGCTCCCAAGAAGTTGTAGCACAACAAAATTATAGTTTCGTTAAGAAGTTTTTATCATCACTTATACTCAACCTGCAGTTTTTATTCAAGGGTATTTCAGTTGATTTTCAGAATTTGCTCTGGAAATCCTAGTACAGCCTTATCACAGGAGTCCTGCAGTCATATAAGGATCTGTACGTTGAAGGAGCTGACCGTAGGATGTGCAGAACTTTTCAGAGAATGCTTCTCAGCTTGACATATTTAGGCAGTTCTTATTCCTTTCTGAAGTTCGTACACTGGAATTATGGCTAGCATTCAAAACTAAACCAAAGAGCAAAGCTAAACAGGAGTACCAGACTGTACATAAAATGCAGTGTAATGCTTGTGACGTAACAGCTAATACAAATGCCATACTACTTCAAATGTAAGATGAGCAGGCAAATTAACAATGAACTAGTTTAGTCTATCAGATAAATAAAGCCGAGGTTTAAATTCAATCCTGTGCATCTTTATTAATATCGAATGACTTTCAAATAGTTTGAAATGTATTTGAAAAACAGAATGAAACACAAACTTTTTTATTGTGTGATTAGAACTAAATACATTTGGTTGTTAATTCTCCAACTGGCAGAAATTCACTTTCCTAAAACTGATAAAGGCAAGTTTGCTTATGAAAAATTTGTGGGGTGTATGGTTTTGCTTTGGTGTTTTTATAAACGATAGCATTACGCAGTAGTTGAAGATCTGGACCATGGCATCTTGGCTCTTCTTATGAGCTGTGAAATGTGGCCCAAATTACTGAATTAATTAAATCATCGCTTTTCTTCTCTGTTGAATAGGAATAATAATAGTATCAGCCTCAAAAGATGATTCTAAAAATTAAATGATTTACTCTACATAGAAGGCTTAGTGAAGTTCTTTGCACATAATAAATCTCAATAATATTTATGAACAATATTATACACACAGAGAAACTTAATTTTGTATGATGCCACAAGACCTCTGAGACATTCATGACTTCAGTTTATACAGAGTGGACACCAAATCAGAGATGTTACCAAATCAAGGGTAACATCCTAAAGAGCACACGGTCATGGAATTGTCAAAGAAGCTTAGTGGTAGAATCTGTGGTAGAAAGGAATCTTAGGGCATTAGGCTAGGATTCAGGAGACCTAAATCCTAAATCTGATTCACCTACCCACCAGTATGTTATCTCAGGTGTTTAATTTTTTTTTTCCTTTTTATTTTCTGTACCATAGTTACAATTCTGAGTGTGTGGAAGGAAGGGAGGAAAGGATTGGGTTAATATATCTGTTCCAGTTATGAAATTCTGAGTTTTCGATTCTTAAAAAAAAAAAAAAAAGGCAGATATTTTTTTTTATTTCTAAATTGTTAAATTTGAAACGATGTTAGAAAGAACGAGAGAAAAATAAAAAAAGACAGCATTGCTTATTAGGCCAGAAAAAAGCTGACAAACAGTAGTTCTGTTGTTTATCAGAAAGTTTGCTTCCTTCCAACTGAATATTTTGAAATCATTTTGCAGAATAAGCACTTTGCTAATTCTGTAGAGCTTTAGAGGCATCATTGTCCCAAGGTAGGTTTCTGTCTGCAGGAGTCGGCAATGAAGTTGACAGATGCTAATATTCATGTATACTAATATGTCTGAGAAGAATTTTGTTGAGAAGCTAAAATGAAAACACCAACTCTGTTCTCAGCTCTTTACAGAGTTCATTTTCTTTCTGACTCAAATGTGTCTAACCTTAAACGTGTGATAACAGCTATTAAATGTACCTGAGTCTCACAAAAGCTTTATTTTCAAAAGATAAAGATTCAAGGTTCATATATGGAAAACGCCACCCTTCTTATTGGAAATAGCATGGAATTTTACCTCAGGAAATGCACATGCCCTACAACAGGCTTGATAGCTTCCATTCTCCTGCTATGATAGAGGAAAATAAAATAACCTTTTTTAGCTTGTTAATGCTAAAAAGGCAACTCAGTCTTCTCTGATGCATTTGAAAGTAGTTGCCAAGGTCATTCGAAGAGTGTGAAAAATAGTAAAATACAAATGTTAAGAATACATGTCCCTTCCTACCTTCAAAATTTGATTTACCTGCTTTGCCAAGACAGAAATCTATGACTGTGACGTCCCAAGTTGCTCATATCTCAACCTCCATAGTTTGGTTTAGATACAGTCTTTCAACATGCATTATGACCCATCTTTTTCTCTTTCTCTCTCTCTTTTTTTTAACTTTATTATGTGCTATCCAGGTTATTTCCTGGTTGAATGTAAATACTTCAAACAATGATAATTCCAATACTAACATGATGTTTACCACATTTGAGGATTTTAAAAGCACTTTAATATAATTTACCTCATTGGATCCTCCCACCATTTCTGGGAAGTGAACATAACAAGCATCTGTATTTCCATCCTTCCCTCTCTTCCTCTTGTTCTTTCTCTTTTTCAAAAATAAAATCCAGAGATGTTTAGTTACTTATTAATACTAAATCATATGGTTAGCTAAATAGTGGAATCCTGATTTTACAGACTAAAATTCAGTGTTCTATTTACTAATTCAGGAAGCAAACTAGTTAGTGGACATATAATCAAGGAAAATTATTTTTTAAGGTAGTAAAAAAGAGTGATAGATGATTTTTTGACCATGGATAAAATATTTGGACCAGGCACCAAAGACATTCTTTTAAAGCATTAATAAACCCAATAGTTAATCCAGAAGGAGCAGCTTGGACATGCTAAACATCATTTCGTTTTAATGTCCTGGGTAATCTCAGGAAACCACTAAAACCAATGGTCCTCCAGCTTTTCTTTCCCCAGGAGAATTGAACTAGGTTTGAAGGATTGGCACATTTAGTCAAGCATCGTAAATCATAGATGTTCTTAGTCACAGCCAACAAAGTAAACTTCCTGCAGACAATCCCCCAAAATCAGTAAATATGATTTGTTATATGTGTTTTCTGAGGCAGTTGTGTTGTAGTGGCTATTGATTGTTTGGCAAGCTTTATTGATCGTTGAGGTCTGACGTGGCTAGCTGTAATGAGGAGTTCACCCATGGACCTTTTTTGTTCATTTCACAAAGGCAAATAAGCTTTATCCACAGTCCTAGAACACATACTGAAACAACAGAGCTTGCCCCCTGACATTTGCCAGGGTACCAGCTCCCATAGGACGTATGCATTCTTGTGAACAGGTTTCCAATGTATGGGCTGGACACAGACGGACTGCATTAACATCTCAAGCACATGTGAACTTAGGCGAGTTAATTTCTGAGCCTCTGTTTTCTCATCTGTACAATGAAGTAAATCTCTCCCTGGATTTGATTGAAGATTAAATATGATAATTTAATTTTTAAGATCCTTCCTGTGCGGAGAAAGCATTCATTAAAATTCAACTTTGATACATATGAATGTTGCTATCACATTATGTCAAAAGAGATTCTTCTCAAAGTAGTTATGCAAAAAAGAGATGAAATAGTGGACAGTTGGTAACTGAATATTAAGAATTTGAACAAACTAAAGTAAAAGGAACCTTTCATTTTGTACCTGCATAGTTTCATGAAGTTCTTGGTAAATTAAAGCGTATGAATAAAAATTAGCAAAGCAGAAAGTCATCTTACAGTTCACTCAGTCTGAATCCCTTTTTTTTTTTTTTGATGAAAGAGCTATCAGTTAAGTATTCAAGGTTATAAGTAACACAAGACAGTACTCTCACATCCAGCTTTTATAAGCCATCTGTATATACATACCAATGGAGGCAGCACAGAAATACGTCCTAATTATACAACTCACATAATCTCATGGCCAGATGGGAAGTATGTTATATATTTAAAAGTTACTATGAACTTTTTTCCTCTTACATTTAATGGCCTTACACTTCACTTGATGGTAAATTATCCTAAAAAGAAGTAGCTATGGCCCATTTTATGTTCACTCTTAATGCAAAATCTAATATCAACATTGGCTAAAGAAGGAAAACCGACATTGGAAAAGAGAACTATAAAGAAAAAATATGACCATGTCACTTGAAAAATCAAATGTATATTCCTCTCTGATCTTGCTTTGCTTGTTGGAAAGATTTTTTAGACTTTTTATATCATGAGATTTGTAGATTCAAAAACGAAACTGCAGAATGACTTGCACATTTTATCTTTCCTCACCTTTGTTCACTTTAAATAATTTTTTTTTGTCTTCTTAAATTGGGGTATTATTTTTTTTATTTTAGTTTCCCATAAAAATGTCACTGGGATTTTTCTGAATTTAGCCTGTTCTTTTAATATGCATTTCCTTTAGAAATTATGACCCATTTATTGATTGTACATTTCATTTAATGCCTCAATCTTTAAAGAGACTTACATGTAACAAGATTTTTAAAAAATACTCAACTTCTCTAATATGAAAACTTTTTATGTTGAAATTTGATGAAAAGTAAAGGTTTCAACATGAGGTTTCACTGATTTTCTCTTTATCAGCAGAGATTGGGTGGCCACCTTTCAGTGTGGATGATTCTCAGAATAGGGACCTAGAGGAGAGCTCCGTAAAGCTTCCTGCATAAATTCATTGGTGGGTTTCTGGAAAATCTGTTCCTGTTCAAACAAGGGGTGATACCTGAGTATAGGCCAAATACAATCAGTGTACTTCCAAGCAAAGCAGTTTGGAATTGCAAGATAATTGAAATGAACATCTGGTGAGTGCACTCTGAGAGGCTTTACGTGTACACTGCTCAATTTCTATTCTCTTTTCAAGGTGTTATCAGTTCAGCTGTGGCTCATGGTCTCCAGAAGGGAACATCTGACCTGCCTATTCATTTCTTTTCTAGTATGTGTGAAAGGGCAGAGCCATTTTCAAAATAGTGACATCCAAACGTAACCTTTCTTTACAGACTCTGAAATGGCCGTCTGAACGTGTTCATTACCACTTCATAAATTCTGCCCTGAAGCTACCTCCTGTTCTTTGTTAACCTTATAAAACTCAAAGGTAGTTGTGGTGACAGTCAGTGCTGAAAAAAGCACCACTACTGCTTTCCAGAGAAATTTGTTTCAGGAGTTAATAAATTCCACTTCGAACTGAAGTATAATGTTTGAGTTTAGGTCAATAGCTTGTGTTATGGGTATGACACAAAAAATTCTGATTTAGTTTATATATTATGGTTTGTAATAGGCCTTTTTTTTTTTTTGCATTGGAAAGTAATGTGCATGCTTTAAGATCTCTTCTCAAAATACCCAGTGACTTTATCGGTGTCTCTTTTATTATCCTGCATGAATCAGGACACCTCTCTGTTATGTGGGTCATATTTAGAGCACCTTCTAGCCATCTTTGGTTTCTGCGCAATGCAGTGTTTAAAAACATTAGAATTCAATTCTCACTGCCTGTTTTTCAGTTAAGTTATGGTGAAAGGACCTGGTGAAGTTCACAACTGCAGGTATCTGTATGAGGCACTTTTTTTAGACGTGGATTAAACCTAGGTCTTTATTTTCCTTATAACGTACTGTTTAGGTCATTGGTCTTTATCTAGATGAGGAACTGCTATTTTCAAAGGGATTATTTTTATTCATACTTTTAATTGTGTATGAAATATTGAGAAAATAATAAGCTTTTCCCAGGTGGTACAGAAAGGTGGCTGAAGTTGATTTCTTCAAATTTACCACAGTGTTCTCTCATGAACAAATTTTCAGTTTTACTTTGTCATCTATGAGTTATTTCAGTTGCACTTCCTTCCTTCTCACCAAAATTTAGGTAGGATATGTTCATTAGACTCAGCCCTATAAACAGACCCTTGTGATTTTAAGGCACGATTTTATGACCTATGATGACCCATTTTGGGCAGCCTGAGTGTAGAGGCCACTACAATTGCTGCAGTGCCCAGCCGTACTACACTGGGTATCTGGAGAGGGTGTTTACATCAATCCCTCCTCCCAAGTTTTCTTCCAGCCCACAATGAGGATGAGTAGTACAGAAATAAAAATGTGTATGTGTGACCATCGATTCTGAAAAATCGATGCTGCTTTATAGACATGAGAAAGGTGAGATGTTTACTAAGTGAGATGAGGTGAGATGCCTTCTTAAGTATGATGGTTCCTGGAAACAAAAGTAGAGACACATCAAGGCCTAGGAACTAATAGAAGTGAGTGACAGTGTTTTTCAATTCCTTGAGTCAGAGCTACGTTTCTGTCGTTGTCTTTGTCACCTGGGCTGTTGATAGCAGTCCATTGTGCCTTTTTGTTTTGATCATTTGAGCATCAGTTGAGCAAACCAATATTTGGAGGAAGTACATTTGCAATTTCTCAGTAAGAATATTTGGTGAAATGTGCTGGACAGTGGCATTTCCAAGAATAAAATCCATTGTGTTGAAATCTTCCTCAAAAACAAGAATCAGGTCTTCTCTTTCTTTGTAAATCCTCTATTACCTATACCAGAAGAGAGTGGCATATCAGAAACAGCATTGCTCTTGAAGTTATAAAAAGCACCTCAATTTCAGTTTGATCCCTTATTAATAATGTATGTTTGAAGAAGTTTCATTGCCTTTCTTATGTTTACCTTTCTCTTTCATAATTTGGACACAGAAGTTATTACCTCTGGTTGCTGTGATGAAATCATGTGTCTTTTGCAGAAACCACAGAATCCACAGTGGTTAAGAACGGGAGTTTAGAAGTCAGGCAGTCGCTTACCAACTATGAAACCAAGGCTGACTCAGCTTTCTTATCTTCAAAGCAGGGATAATAATATCTTCCTCATGAGGTTGTTGGGAAGGTTAAATGAAAGAATCTTTGTAAAGCTCTTAGCATTTTACACTCAATAAATACTAAACTATATTAAATATTAATTATATTGAGCTGTAAACATTATCTAAAGTATTGAGCAATATATATGGTAAAGGAGTTAAGAATAATCGGCGATAATAAATTATATATTAACTTATTTAAGTCCTATTATGTGCAGGTTATGCTAGTCAGTGTTATTTTGCAGATGAGGAAAGTGAGAATGGGAGGTAATGTACATTACACATGACAACTCCTCTGGTAAATGCTACGTTAAAAACTCAGAGTCTTGCCAACGACATTCTAAAGTTGGTGCTCATTTTCTAAAGCACTTGCCTCTCCACAAAGCTCCAGAAGCAGTGGGCAGAAAAGCTGCCAAGGAATTTGGACAACATTTTCATGCCAAGTGAGTCACCATTGACTCCCTCACCTTTCTAGTGCGGCATGTTCTTTTCTTTTTTCTTTTTGCCCCCCTACATTACAATGCTAGTTTTTGATACCTGTTGATTATTCTGTAAACTGACACTGAGCATGTTTTTTTAACCTATAAAATGAGTATGTTTTGCGTTTCTCGTGAAGGTATTAGAGAATTACGTTTTTAGTGTATTGCAAATAATCTTAAACAGTTCCAGGCACAGAGTAGAAATCTTTAAGTTGTTTTTGTTACCAACAGGAAAAAGGAAACTCTTTTATCAGCTTTTCTGCATGCGCTTCTAACTTTTAGCTCTAAGAAGCTTAGTTAATACATTTGCATGGTAATTAAAAATCAGTAACGTTTAAAGGAACTTAAATACAGTGTGGAATTAATGGGATATGCCAAGCATACCAGAACTTAAATATTTTGTTTAGCTAATTAAAGTGCTTAGAAAATAATAGAAACAGAAAAATCTCTAGTAAAATTGAGTTTCTCACAGCTACACTTGTGCACAATAATATATTCATTCATTTTCCAAATTAAAAAGATCTGTTTTACAGATTGTTTCTTAGGTAAATGGAACATATTTTCCAATAATAGACCCTTATTGCTGAAAACAAAAGTTTCTTTCACTTCTGAATTTTTTTTCTATTTCCTTTTCATTCTCATTTAGTCAAATGTTCAATACAGTTTCAGAGAAATCTTGAAGATTTTAATGTGGAAAAGATTGGAAGGATATTATTAATGAGAAAAAAAGGTGTCACCCAAAAAACGGGTTGATGTTATAGACTGAGATTATTCTGTCTAACATGGTCTTTTTTCTTAGCTATCAGAGCTGTAGTCCAAGGGAACTCAGTAGCAGTTAAAATTAAGTGATCTAAGTGGATAGAGTATTATTGCATATGACAGCGTCCACAAATATGGATCAGTGATATAGTGATGGTTAATTTTATGTGTCAACTTGACCCTAACTAATACGGATACTATAGCTATTCCTTAATGAGCACTTGTTCTGATAAGGCCTATGTTAACACACATGTTCTAATTTAAAAGTCATTAATAATTCTGACAGTAAGATATATTTAATGTGGAAAAACTAGAGATTAGAAGCATAAGTAATCTCCTAATCTCACTCATGTCATAAATGGAGACTAGGTTGGCTCAAAATTCAAGCTAAAGTTTGAGATGATGGAGTTTGGAATGATGGGTGGGTATTAATCTGGACTGAAGAATCTGGGAGACCGCAGAACACTACAGACTTTTCTAAAAGGCTGTAATTCTACTGTGGCTGTGGATCCAATATACGTAAGTTTACAATTAGTACACATCATTTTGGGTGCACACTGAGGACCATTTTCAGGCAGTCTACATTGTAAAAATTACACACATTATATATATATATATATATATATATATATATATATATATATATATGTAATATATATATATATAATATATATGCATATATATATTATATTTATATATATATATATGTATATGTATATATATATATATGTATATATATATATATATGCAGTTCTGGAATGAAATCACATTTGGGTAACATTTTTGGCAAGAGTATGGAAAGCGTATAACTATATGAAAAACAATTTGCTTTCTTGTTTCAAATGAAATGTAGCCTAAAATGCCTGAAATTTAAAATGAATATGTGTTTGAAAAAATGGCAAATGATGAGGAAGCCAAATTATCGTACAGTGGTCCCCCCTTATCCCCAGAGGATACGTTCCAAAAACCTGAGTGGATGCCTGAAACCACACATAGTACCAACCCCTATGTATATATTATGTTTTTTCCTGTACATGCCTACGCTTTTTTGGCTTGTCTTCAGCATATCCAAATTGCCAGCATCACTACTCTTGCACTTGGGAGCCATTATTAAGTAAAATAAGGGTTATTTGAACACAAGCTCTTTAACCCCCACAGACAATCTGATACTCAAGACTCTACTAAGTGACGAATGAGCAGGGAGTGTACACAGCTTGGAGACACTGGACAAAGGGATGATTCAGGTCACAGGCAAGATGGAGTGGGATGAGATTTCATACCACTACTTAGAATGATGCACAAGTTAAAACTTAAAAATTTTTTATTCCTGGAGTAAAGTTTTCAAACTGCTGACCACTGGTAAGTGAAATAGCGGAAAACATGTTCAGTCATTTCGACCTTCATTGTAGTTAGCATTTCCAGTGTGTGTGATGTTTTCTCATTGCAATTTCTTTCTATCGATGGTCAGTTTTAGTTGAGATTTATAGATACGTGTTACAGAGGAGAGTAGTAGAGATTTATCTAAACCCTAGGAGATTGCTATAAAATCATGTTTGAAATTTAATTTGTTGGGTTTGGTGATATTCACCTTCAAAATAAGAAACATGTAATAAACATGCTAAAAATAGCGTTCGGGTATATATTTTTTTATTCTACAATATTAATATTTTGTATTCATAGGTTTTGTTTGAATCTATTGCTTTTCAGTTTAAGTGGTGAGCAAGTTTTGCTTTGTCTTGTTTTAATTAGTAACTTACTAAGAATTGTTTATGTAATAGATAACTAGATGGGGAAAAATTATACATGTTTAAAATATGTGTGCTTCTCAGTATTTTAAAAGTTTTTTTTTTTCAAAAGACTTTGTATTTTTAGTCTGAAAGGAATGTTCTTTTAGATGTAAAATAAAATACTCTCATACAATTTATATTAGAAAACAGCAAGATTTTTCTAGGCATGTTGATCTGTCCGTTCAATCTTCCATTTTTTCCCCTTCAGTTTTGATGTAGAACAGTCACTTGTGCCATCAGACTAAATTATTCATGAGCGATACCCTATAATGATGTATGCAGTATATATGTGAAGTTGCTGCTTCCTTAATCTTTGTACCCAAGCCCCCTTTTTTTTTTATTATGAATGTATCTATGGTGTGGTAAAATATGTGTGTTAGTATACACTGTCAGAATACTGATGGTATCATGATGGTTATTATAATCTGATTCGTTGTCTTGACTGTTGTAGAATAGAAAGAATATAGTTCTGAGCCTCTAACAATTGTGGACATACCGTTAAAAGACCAAAGAAGTATGTTAGGAGATGCAAAAGCTTGGGGATAGTCAAATCATCATGAAAAAATGACTTTTTTCTCCGCCTTGCCTTCTTTCCATAATGATGTGTGTGTGTGTGTGTGTGTGTGTGTGTGTGCGCGCGCGCGCATGTGTGTGAAGTCTGTGTGTCAGGCACAATGTTAGGTGTTTTGTATACATTGGTAGATCCACAAAGAGAAGAACCCAACTATTGTCCTCAAGGCTTTCGTGGAAATCCAAGCTTAAATAATTAAAATTCACAAATACTATATAATAAAATAGAATTTTATAAAGACTTTCCTGGGAGAACTTCACTTTTTTTGATTTATGTTGTAAAAGAATTTTCTGAGAAGGTGAAAGTCAAGCTGAGTCTTAAAGAGTAATCAGAAATTACCTTTATAGAAAAATCAGACTAGTTACAATGTGAAGAGGAGATTAAAGGGGATGGAGCTAGAGGCAGGGAGGGGTTTAGGAAGTGATGCCAGTGGCTCAGCACAGAAGATGGCGGTCTCCTCTCGGACACTGTCAGTGGGTTGTGGAGGAAGGGTTCCATGTTATCCAGTCAAGCTGTACTGGTTGCATAAGGCCAACATTTGTTCTGATTGGTTGCTTTGCCCACCGTTCTGGGTAGAATATCTTGTGCAATACTGGGTATGATAGTATGACTCATGGCAGTGGGTGATGTGAGGACAGGATGAAGAAATATTTAGGAGACTGACTCAAAACGGTAGACAGATAAACAAATGACACAACACAGTGCTGAGTACAGTAATCGGCCTCCTTATATGTACGAGAGCACTGATTCGAAGGAAAGAGTGATTAACTCTTGAGGATGTCAGAGAAGACTTTTCAAAGGATGAGATACCTGAGTTGGTTTTCCTCATGCAAAAAAATACAACAAAGGCTTTTCAGGTAAAAAGGAACAGCATGTGCCCAATTTTCAAAGTAATAAAACCTAGTGTGATATTCAGAGTGTGTACACATTGATTGATATTGCTAAACTATACTGTACAAAATGAGGAGGCATGGTACACATATTACTGGAAAGCTGTTTTATCTTGCAAGACATTGGGATGGATGAAAATCATTGAAGTTCACTTAACTGATCATATTTAATACATGCTTTGTACCTGACATTAAATTGGTGATTAGGGTACTTTAATCACAGAGTGAATTGTCCATGCCATGTTTTGTGTCTGTTATTTTGAGACTGATGCTAAGTAATGAAATAAGAGCAATCTAGTACTCCATTTATGTAGCATTGCCTCATTTATATAGCTATCTGTAATGGAGTTAAGCATTGCTGGTTTAAAAAGGAGCCACAAAGCCTCTTCAAAGAGAGAATAGCCTAGAAAAAATTAGGTTCGGTTAAATTAATTCTAGAACCTGACTTATACAATGGTGGTTTACAGATTCACAGGCCTTATTTTAATAACATTAGCAGAAACTTGATGATTCTGGAGTCGTGTACAAAGATGACCTTCAATATGATGTGTGAAACCAATTAAGAATAGAGAGGGAAAATAATTTGTCCTATACTATGCCGAATTGGTGTTAGGGCAAGATACCATGTACTTAGTCTTGTACTCAGGATACTAACTGTACCCTTCAGGTCTCTTGGTCATTGCCTCTTCCTCATGAAAACCACAGACCCAGTCCTGTTTTCTCTTTAGAAACCTGGAGAGGTTATTGTCCTTAGTATAAATTTAATTAAAAATTACTTTGGTTTGTTTTAATGTCTGTCTACTGGCTAAAGTGACAAGTTGAAAGGAGGGACATTGTCTTAGGAGGACGTTGTCTTCTGTTTGGCTTATAGCGTAATGGTTTAAGTGTACTGCATTTTGGGTCAGGGAGATTGGATTCAAATCCCAGCCTCCATCTGTCAAGCCCCATCTATAAAATGGGACGACTCTGTTACCCATGTTAGTGTCGTCTTTATTTATCATCTATTTCCCCATCTAGAGAGCAAGCTTTATGAGAACAGGGCACTTGACATGCCGTTTGTCATGTCTCCAGTGCCTCGAGCATTGCTTCGCACACTACAAGTTCTTAAATATTTGTGGAATAAATGAATTAACAGGCAACATATGCAACTGCCTAGGGTTTTTGCGAGGGTTAAGTAAGTTTATATCTATAAAGCTCTTAGTTTTAGTGCCTATGATAGAGTAGGCATTTAGTAACAGGAAAAAAAGTCCATTTTTATTTAATAGCTAGTATTCAACAGTTTTTATCTTAAAACAGTATTTGAACATTTTGTTTAAGACTTTTTTGTGTACATATGTTCCCATTTCTCTTGGCTGACTATCCAATACCAAGTGGGATGCGTTGGTCTTGGTGCAGGTTTACGTTTGACTTTGTAAGAAACTGCCCAACTATTCTCACAGTGGTCATTTCATTTTACATTCCCACCAGCAGTGTATGAAGATTTGGTTTGCTCTACATCCTTGCCAACCGTTGGTGTTGTTCTTTATAAATTTAGCCTTTCTGGTGGGGGTGTAGTGGTAGCTCATGGTGGTTTTAATTTGCATTTTCTCTGCTGACTAATGCTGTTGGGCAATTTTTCATGTGCTTATTGACCAGTTGGCGTATCTTCTTTTGTAAAGTGTCTTTTTTAGTTTTATGTTGTTGTTGTTCATTTTTAATTGGATTGTTTGTCATTTTGTTATTGTGTTATAGCAGTTAGGTACACATTCTGGGCACAATCCTTTATAAGATACATATACATATATATGTGTATGTATATATTTTTTTCTCTCCTGGTCTGTGGCATGTCTATTCATTTTCATAACTACCTTTTTCTCCCCCTTCAGTAGTTTTATTTCAAAATAATTTTAGAGTTACAGAGGAGTTGCAAAGATAGTAGAGTTCCCAAATACCCTTCACCTTGCTTCCTCTATTGTTAACATTTTACATAACATTTTCAAAATTAAGAAATTGACATTGGTGCAGTAGTATTAAATAACCTACAGACTTTATTAAGATTTCCTCAATTTTTCCTCTAATTTTCTTTTTAAGGTCCAGAATCTGTTCAAGAATGCAATATTAAGTTTAGTTTTCATGTCTCCTTAGTTTCCTCCAATGTGTGACAGTTTCCTGAGTTTTCCTTGTCTTTCATGACCTCAAAAATTTTGAAGTGTCTGGTCATTTATTTTTTAGCATTGCCTTTTTGTGCGGGATTAACAACTTTTTCATGAGCAGAAGTTGTAAAATTTTTTATAGAGTTTGATTTATCAATGTTTTCTTACCCAGTTAATGCTTTCTGTATCTTGTTCAAAAATATTTGGCTGTCCAAAGGTTACAAAGATACTCTTCTGTGTTTTGGTCAGGGAGCTTTATAGTTAGTTGTTGCTTTTGTGTTTAGGTCTACAACCCAACTTAAATCAAATTTTCTCTATGAATTGAGGTAGGGAGTCAAGGTTTGTTTTTTGGTTTTTTGGTTTTTGTTGTTGTTGTGATGGATAACTAGTTTTACAACTATTTGTTTAAACAGTTGACAGTTTTCTATTGCAATGCTTTGGTGTCTTTGTCAAAAATTAAAATATGTAAGCATGGGCCTATTGCTGGATTCTAGTCTGTTCCGTTGCTCTATTTGTCTCTTATGACAATATACTGATTACTGTAGCTTTAGATCACAGGTTAATAAACTTTTTCTTAAAGGGGAACATAGAAAGTATTTCAGGTTTGCAGGCCATAAGATCTCTCTTAAAATTACTCAGTTCTGTTGGAGGATAAAGGCAGCCATAAATAATATGTAATTGAATAGCTTTGGCTATGTTCCACTAAAACTTCTTTACAAAACAAGCAGAGAGCCTGTGGCCCATCCTTTACTGATTCCTGCTTTAGAATAAGACTGGAAATCAAGTCCTCCAACTTGGTTCTTCTTTTTCTTAATTGTTTTAGTTATTCTAGTTCCTTTGCAGATTTATATAAATTGTGGAATAAGCTTATCAATTTCTGAAAAGTACCTACTGGAAGACTTATTTTAATTGCATCAAACTAATAGGTCGATTTGTGAAAAATTGACCCTTAACAATATTATGTCTTCCAATCCATGCACATGATGTGTTTTTTCATTCATTTAGATCTTCTCTAATTTATCTCATGAATGTTTGTTTCAGGTATCGGACATGGTTTGTTAAAATGCTCCCTAATTATTTTGTGTCTTTAATGTTGTTATAAATGGGATTACTTAATTTATTTTCCAGTTTTACCATTGTTAAAATTGCATTCTATGAGTTTCCTAAATTCCCTTATCAATCTTAGTACTTTTGTTTGTATGTTCTATAGGATTTTATAGTTACGTGATTATGTCATCTGTGAATAGAGAGTTTTATTCCTTCCTGTCTAATTTTTATGATTTTTTTTTAGTTATTACTGGTGGCTTCAAGTCACAATACATTATTGGATAGAATAGAAGTGATGATAGCAGGACTGCCATTTTATTTCTGAACTTAGTAAGGAATAAGTTTCTGAATATTAGGTATGATATCTGCAAATTTTTCAGAAATGTCTGACTGGATAAGAAGTTTCCCTTCTATTTCTAATTGCTGTGAGGTTTTTTTTTTCTTTTTCTTTTTCATCACAAATGGGTGTTGGATTTTATAAGATGCTCTTTCTGAATCTATTGATATGATCATTACTTTTCTGCTAATGAGGGAGAGAAATATATACATTGATTTTAAAACATTAAATCATGTTGACATGTCTAGAATAAACTCTATTTGGTTATGCTGTGTTATCTTTTAACATGTTACTAGATTTTGTTTGCTAATATTTTTTTAAGAATGTATGTGTCTTATGGTTATGTAGAAAATAGGTGAATAATTTTCTTGTAATATCCTTTTCTGGTTTTGGTATTAGAGTTATGCTGGCTTAAAGATAAAATTTGGGAATGTTGACCCATCATCCATTTTTTGAAGTTGTTTACATAAAATTAATAGCATTTCTTTAAATTTGACTGAATCACTAGTGAAGTCATCTGGGGTTATAGGACTTCTTTATGTATAAAATTTCCATTCTGAATTGTTTTTATTTTATAGTTAATGGGAAATTTGTATTTGTGTTTTAATCATGTGTCATTTTTTTGTGAGTTGTCTCTGTAAATGAATTTGTCCCCTTTTATCTAATCTGGAAAAAGTATGAGCATAAAGTTGTTCATTATATTTCCTTATTTTCCTTTTAATGGCTTGAGGCTTTCCAGTGATGTTCCGTTTTGCATTCCAGATATCATAGTTTGTATTCTCTCTGTCTCCTTTTTCTCTCTCTCCCTTCCCCTCCTCAGTGTATGAGTTTATCGATTTCATTGATAGTTTAAAAAAAAATCTGCTTTTGGTCTAATTTTTAAACTGTTTTCCATTTTATGGTTTTCTTCTCTTATATTTATTATTTTCTTCTTTACAGTTTGTGTTTGATTCACACTTGTTTCTGTAATTCCTCAAGGTAAATCTTAGACCAGTAAATTTAAATCTTTATTTTTTTTAGAATATAAGCATATAAAAAGCTACAAATTTGTCTGCAAATACTGTTTTGACTGCAACCCACAATTTTTGAAATGATCTTTTCTTATCATTCAGTTCAAAATATTTTAATATCCCTTGTGATTGCTTACATAATCCGTGAGTTATGTAAAAGTATTTTGTTTAATTTCTAAATGTTGTATGATTTTGAAGGTTTTCTTTGTTATTGTTTTTGTTGAAATATAATTTGATTATCTGATCAGAGAACAAACTGTATATATATATATATATATATATATATATATATATATATATTCTGCTCTCTGATAACAATAGAATATGTATATATATATATAAAACTATGTATGATGCCATTCATATATATATGTACACACATATATATATATATATATATATAAAATTTTGAAACTCATTGAATGTTCTGACATATGGTTTATTCTTAGTGAATATCCCATGTACACTAGAAAATTATGTGTGCTCTTCTGTCTGAGTGTAGTGTTCTATAAATATTAATTAGGTTATTTGGCTTGTAGGGTCATTCACATCTTCAGTGTGATCTTTTTTTTTTTTTTTTTTTTTGCTCTACTTTATCCATTCACTGTTTAGAAATGGTTGTTAAAATTTCCAAGCATAGCTGTAAATTAAGTTTGTTTCTCCATGTAGATCTGTCAGTTTTCATTTCATATATTTCAAAGTGCTGCAATTAGATGCATACATATTTCATATTATCTTTTTTTTAATTGATGCTTTTATCCATGTGCCATTCCCTCTTTATATTCAGTCAGACTCCTTGCCTAGAAGTCTGATTTGTCACCTTTAAATATAGTCACTCCAGGGTTTTGTTGATCAAGTTGTTTTTGAATCTGGAGTAGTCTGACTTCTAAGAAATAGCCTCTTTGAGCCTCAACTGAATGGCCAGAGTGTTCCTCTGAAATCTTTGTTCTCTGACTTATTGGAAGTTCATTGTTTCAAAAAAATTTAATTTTTTCACCCTCTTTTATATTCTGATTTAGATCATAGATTTTCCATCAACATAAGGAAGTTACACTTACATTTTCATGACATAATAGAAATATATTAAGTTATATAAAATAATATTTATGCTAACATAAATATAAACAGCATATTTATTTATATATAATAAAAATTATATAAAATATAAATATAAATTTATAAAATAATTATTTAAAATGCATAAAATAATTTATTTTACGTGTTATAATTTTATATATTATGTGTGCAATTTATTTGTGTATATAAAATCATTTTAACAATGAAATATTATTGTTAAGATATTTTAAAGTTTTAGGTTATTTAACATATCACTCCAGCTTTCTTTTAGTTGTAGAGAGAAGAAATAGATAAATTGTAGATTTAAATATAGATACATGCACAAAACCCCTTAAAGAAAGTCTCAATGTCAAATAAGTTTGACTAGATTATTCATAGAAAATAGGCTAGTTATCCGTGTAATACTGAATAAGTGTAGCAGTAACTTAAGACTAAACATGTAAGCTGGTAGGTTTCTAAAACTATGCCATTAACATTGAAAAATAAAAGCATAATTAGGTCACTGTCTTTTAAGTCATCGAAAGGAAAAGTAGCAATAGTTTAACATTTTGAAAATAAAGCACTCAAAATGCTATTACAGTTTAAAATGGATAATGGAAAATTGCAGCTGTCTGTTTAAAGATATGTGGTTGAAAGGTAATTAATTCCACTTTGCTAAAGGCAAATTATTTTCTCATCCTTTGAATACCACTCAAAGCGCATTCTTTTTTTGCAACAAAGACTTGTCACAAAGAAGATTTTTAAAAAGAAGTTCAGACTTCTTTTAAAAGATAAATTTCATACATGTGCATACCTTTTCATATTTTCTTTTTGACTTTAAGATAGTTTTATAACTTGGTCAATGAATTTTTACTTTTTTTTTTTTTTTTTTTTTTTTAAGGAACACTTATTCAAGAACTTTTGCCAATGAGTTTTTAATGTTTTTTTGTTGTTGTCGTTTTTTAAGGCCCTCTTATTCAAGAACTTTCAAGGATTTTCACTAAGTGCTGCAAATGTATTTGCCATTTAAAACATGCCATCTACTAGATGATACTTGCCTATTTAAAAATAAGTATATCAGAAAAAAACTTAGTTAAAAATAACAGAGTTTAATAGATTTGGGGAAATTTTATCATCTTGCTTGATATGTTTGGAAATATCTTTTCATGACATAAAACCTGAAGTAGAAATCACTGATCAGTAGTCTCCCTTGAATTAAATGGATTTTTACTTTCACAATGAGAACAATATTATACATATGGTTCTCTAATTGTTAAGGAAGACTCGTGCTAATAGTTTGATGTCATTTGAAAAAAGGGGTTATAAAGTGAGAGAAGGGAAGGGAAAACAAATCAACAACCTCAGGAACAGACAAAAAGTAAACCAACAGTTCATTCACCAACTCCCATTAAATGTTACCCAAAATAATGGTCACTTACGTACATTCACTAGTTAATCCCCACAGCAAACCTATAATACTCGTTTGATAAATGGAGCCCCATTTACCACATCCCAAAGCCCAGGTTCTTCCCATTACTCCAGTGTTGACTTCAAGATCATTTACTCCAGCCCCTTTGCTTTATATATGAGAGAAAAAAAGGAGGGAGGGAGGAAAAAACAGAACGTAAGTCCTAGAAAGATAGAGGTACTTAGTTCACTTAGTTAAGGGCACACAGCAAGTAAGTAGTAGCTTGGATATTTAGTTCCAAATCTCCTGTGTTCTTTCCTCTGTAGTAGACTTAGCATTGTCATCCTCAGAGTGATAATACCCATGTTAGGAAATAAACTCTGAGAGAACCTACATATTTCAATTTTTTAAATCTGCAGTTCTGCACTCACAAAACCTTGAGGACTTTCTACCACTTGCCTTGTTTTATTGTTTTTGAATGGCTTCTTTATCGCTGTTCTAGCCAGTAGGCTTAGGATTTGAACCATAAAATCAATTTCCCTATCACAGAGTATGAAAAGCTACAGGATTTAGTAATTTCTTAAAAAAAAAATTAATAGAGATAAGCATAGCAGTTAGTAGAGTTCACCATGATTTGACGCCCTTCTCTTCAGCTCCAGAATGAAGACGGAATACTTGTCTTTTTTATGCTTCTCTTTTATCTAATTTATCCAGTAGTCATTGTAACAAATGGGTTGAAAAGGCTCCCCAGATGGTTCTTGTATTAATACAAAAAAAAATTGTTGCATTTTAATAATTGTTTAGTTGATTGTTTTCAAAATACTGCCTAGTTATTAATAGGCATGGTATTGGTGATAATCTGGAGAAGCGCTGATAATTCCATTATTTAGAGATAGTTACATCCTTTATATTTTACTACTTTCAACTACCCTTTGAAATCTTCAATTCCTGAATACTTAGGAGAAAGGCGATTAATTTTCAGAGCTTACAGGAGCCCACAGAGGATTAAATAGTCTAGTGTTTTCTCCCTATTTTACCCATGAAGAAATCAGCCCCGAATACTTTGCTCAAGCTCATTTGGACTTTTGGTCTAACGCTTTTAAAATGCTACACACCTTGTAGGCTTCTACTATAATTCAAATACAGGCAAAAACAAATAAACAAACAACAAAAAAAACAACTTACTAATTTGTTCCCTATTTTCAAAATGAGATTCTGTTCTCATGTTTACCATCTATTATCAGTAATAATTTGAGTCTCAGGAAGTAGTGCATACTTTCTTAAATAAGAGAGCTGATGCATATTCTCCTATTTTGAATTATTTTTTAAATATAGTGATTGATAAGCTAGTATTAGAGAAAGGGATTAATGCATGACTTTGAAAAAGGGTACCTGCAGGAAGAATCTAATTAATTTCTGTCTTTGATTTGATGAGTGGAATTTAATAGTTTTTCAACCCAAACCTGAGGTTATTGCAACTCCAGAATATCAGATCCAATAGAGAAAGATATAGGAATATGATATTTTTGGTTCTTAATTTATTTCAAAGAATGTTATGACACTTTGGTTGTTTCCATGTCTTGGCCACCGTAAATAAAGCTGTAATGAACATTGGAGCACATATATCTTTTTTATATAGATTTTTTTATTAGTTTTAGGTGCACAAAACAATGTAATAGTTAGACATTTATCATTTATATCCCTGTGTCAACCCCCTTCCCCCATCCACTATCCCTCTGACATCGCACACAGAAATTACATTTTCACTGTCTCTATTCCTAATGCTGTACTCCGCTTCTTGTAACCATATATATATATATATATATATATATATATATATATATATATATATAATATATAAATTTGTAACCATATATATATGGTATATATACAAGTTATATATAAACTTGTAGTTGACATTCATTATTGTTCAGCTTCAGCTTCAGGTGTACAGTGCAGTGATTAGGCATCTACATCTTCCCTGAGGTGGTCTCCCTAACGAGACAAGTGTCCATCAGATACCCTACAGAATCTTTACAACATTATTGATTAAGTTCCCCAAATTGACTTTTGTATCCCCATGGCAATCTTGTGGTTACTGACTGTGCTTTCTAATCCCCTCACCTTCCCCTTTATCCCCACCCCCACCTGCCATCTAGCAACCCTCAGTTTTTCCTTTATGTCTCTGAGACTGTTTCTGATTAGTTCATTCATTTATTCTTTTCTTTAGATTACACATATAAGTGAGATTATATGGTATTTGTCTTTCTCTGTCTAACTTATTTCACTTAACATAATGTTCTCTAGGTCCATCCATGTTGTTGCAAATGGTAAGATTTCTTTGTTCTTTATGGCTGCATAATACTCTGTTGTATAAATGTACCACAGTTTCTTAATCTAGTTGTCTACCGATTAATCTTAATCTAGTTGTCTTAATCTAGTTGTCTACCGATTTTCCACTTCGGTTTTTTCCATGTCTTGGCTATTGTGTATAGGGAGCACATGTATCTTTACGGATAAATGTTTTTCAGATTTTTGGGGTAGATACCCAGGAGAGGGATTGCTGGGGTCATATGATAATTCTATTCTTAATTTATTGAGGAACCTCCACACTGCCTTCCATAGTGGCTGCACCAATCTGCATTCCCACCAACAGTGTATGAGGGTTCCTTTTTCTCCACAGAGTCTCCAACACTTGTTATTATTTGTCTTGTTGATGGTAGCCATTTTAACTGGTGTGATTTTTGTGATTTTTATTTGCATTTCTCTGATGATTAGTGATGTTGAGCATTTTTTCATATGTCTATCAGCCATTTGTATGTCCTCTTTGGAGAAATGTCTATTCAGGTCCTCTGCCCTTTTTTTTTTAATTGGATTGTTTGTTTGTTTGTTTTTGAGTTGTGTGAGTTCTTTGTATATTTTTGATATTAGCCTCTTACCAGAGGCATTGTTTAGAAAAATCTTCTCCCATTCAGTTGGTTGCCTCTTTATTTTGTTGATGGTTTCTTTTGCTGTGCAAAAACTTTGTTTGATATAGTCCCATTCTTTTATTTTAGCTTTTATTTCCCTTGCCTTTGAAGTATACACAATGGAATACTATTCTGCCTAAAGAAAAGACAAAATAGTACTGTTTGCAACAACATGGATGGATCTTGAGATTATTATGCTAAGCGAAATAAGTCAGTCAGAAAAAGTTGAGAACCATATGATTTCACTGATATGTGGTATATAAAACTGAAAACAACAAAAGAACAAGACAAATAAATGATGAAACAAAAACTCATAGACACAGACAATAGGATAAGTGGTTCCAGAGGGTAAGGATAGAGGGGAGTGGTAGATGAGGGTAAAGGGGATCAAATATACGGTGATGGAAAGAGAAACGACTCTGGGTGGTGAACACACAATGTGATATACAGGTGATGTATTACAGAATTTTACATGTGAAATCTATGTAACTTTAACAATTGTCACCCCAATAAACTTTAATTGAAAAAAAAAAAGAAAAATTACACTGGTGCTATTTTATGTATGCTAGAAGAAATGAAACAATTAAATAATTTTAATCTGTCTTAAATCTTCAATAAAGGAAGTGCAGTGATTCCTCAAATATACCAAGGACAGTTAACTTAATATGTTTGCATGGTACACGCTCTTTGCTATTCAAGTACTTGAAAGAACCAGTTATAATGTATATTAAGGCAACAATTTCAGTCATTCTTCTCTTTCTACAGTTGAATCCTTTAGGTGACATATGACAGAAACACGATCAATGATCCATGCAAAGCCTCCTAAATTTCCTGGTCAAATTAGTATTTCCCATGTGCAGTAAAGTTGTATTTTCATTACTGCCCTACTTTGCAGTAGCTTTTCAGAGAAAATTAGGGGTGAAGCATTGTTTACCTCTTGATTTCCAAAAATGTGTTATTGCCAAATGTTTCTCTAAGAAACATCTCCATATCATACTGAAGACAGTCAATAAATCTTTGAGTCATCTTAACTCAGACCAAGAGATCCAAATAAAGGAAATTTTCACCCAAAGTGGTATAGTGAATGGATGGTAGCTGCACTCCAACAATAAAAACAGAATTACTGGAGGCTTCCTCAGTCAGGGCCAGTTTTAGGAGAGGCCAGCAGCCCAGCTGGCAAGGGAATAAAATAAGTGAGCTTCCATGAGCCCTCTGCCCCTTCTAGCAAGTAACTTAAAAGGCTGTAAACAAAACTCAGCTAGTGTGATGTGTTGGGATTGAGCTGTCAGGGACAAAGGGATTTTTGTGACGGGAATGCTGTGTTAATATTATTGTCTTGATTATGCTATCTCATATTCCAGGCTTCAGAGATTTTCATGAGCCTTATAGGCAGGCTGCCTTCCGCTCAGGCTCCCAGGGAAATTCTAGTCATTGTTTAACAAAGAAAAAGGCAGTGCATTTAAACGTGAGTTTCTAGGAGACTGAATGACTATGCCCTGCTGAGTTCAGAATAGATTCCGCCTATGAGAACACTTACGTGTGGGGTCTTAACATGTGGGGTCTCGGTGGCGCTTTCTGCCCTGGCAGTGCGAAGAACCCTCCCCGCGCCTGGGACTGTCCTCCAGCAGCCTCACACATCAGGGTCTGGGAGAAGCTTGCCAGATGCTAAGTGAGTTATTGCTGAGATGCCCTGCTGCCTTATGTACTTAAAGACGGGATATAATCATATTGAAAATCATCTTTGAGTTTGAAATACTTTTTTAAATCTAAATCGTAATACAGGGGCTCACTGAGTTAGAAATCATCTTGGAAGGTTCAGTAACCTTGAACTCAGTTTCTAAGCATTTCATACATAAGATTTAAAACTTCCACCTTGGGGGGTGTCTCCCTCAGATATTCATATTACTGGGTTATTTGCTTTTTAAGTTGAAAAAGGACCTAAAGGCAGCTAAAGGGGGGCATGAGTCTTATGGAAAAATACAGCTATGATTATGTAATAGGTCTATCTAATATAATAATATATATAAACTATTCCCTAAGGACATATTTTACTTACCAAGTGTATAAAAATGTAATATTTAAGAACGCCCCTTGTAAAGTTATGAATATTATTAGAAAAAAAACTACAGAAGAAAAATCAGTGAGACTATTGGTTTTATTTAAAATGAGGAGAATCCTTTGTGGACATTAAAATGATATAGAAGAGCTTTAAGATATATTTTAAATTAAAAAGTAAAATAGCATGTATAATATGGTTATATAAAAGTTTATATTTGTTTTCTGGGGGGGTTATATAACAGTCTTTTAACAGTGGCTATTTCTAGTTGGTGGGTTATGGTTTATTATTTTCTCCTTTATTCTTTTCTGTGGTGTCTAGGTTTTCTACAATGACTGTGAATTATGTTTTATAAGACAAACAAATATCTGTTCATTTTGAGAAAATTAATCTTATTTGGAGAAGAAATAAATTGAAAAATTAATATGTATTGAACTACTATGTACCTTATACTTGTTTGAGAATATTGAATGATTAATTTATTTGACCCTCACATAAGTACTCGAAAGTAGTTATGGTCGCTAATTCTCTGGTAGGACAAAATAATAAAAGGTTACATATCTTATCCAAAATCAAATCACAGAGCTAGTAAGGAATAGAATCAGGGATCTCTACCAGATTTCTCAGAAACTTTTAGCTGTGCCCTCCTTGCCTCCCGAAGACAGTTTAGTGGCCTATTGTCAACGGCCTGGCATCCTTGGAAAAGGGAGAGTGGTAGGTGCTTGTCACCAAAGCTATTAGCCCTCCTTATTACTTCTCCGTTCCAGAATGGGTTGTAGCATCATTCACAATGTCCAGATAGGGATAAAAATGTGAAATCCTCTTTGATTATGGAAAATACAATGTGAAGGTTTATAGTAGTGGATCAGAGGAAGCGTACAGAGCTTATTTGCTTCAATTTTCATTTGTCTAACTCATAGAAGACGTAAGAGTATGGAACTATGAAATCCCTGTCTTGTGTGCTGCCAACTCATGAAGAGGTCTCGCTTTGTCTCTATTTTAGAGTGGCATATTTCCTTGTGTAATGTGTCTCAGACTTTATTTCTGGTTCAACTAATAGCATGCTGAAACCTCACTAACACTAGGAGAGAAATCTTCCATTTATGGCTACAATTTTCATCATTGAACCTTGAATACCATTCAGCCTCTGGAGTACAGAATCCACTATTTTGAGATGTTGACATTTAATTTCTCAAGGGTACATGGATACAGCAGAAATTCAGGGTATTCCAGGGCCATCATCTTTAAATTTTTAAACAGGAGAATGAACTGTAAAAAATCCTTTAAAGTAAGTAAAACAGAAATTTTTTTTTAAAGTTCTGATGACATTAAATTATTATTTTTGCCTTCAAATTATTCTACCATATAAATCAGTTTGCCCTTTCTTTTGTAGTATGTTGTTATGGGATAATAATTAATATTTTTTTCTATATTTTTATTTTTGATCAAATTTGTAGGATTCAAACTACTACAAATACCATAAAGAATAGATAATTTTCATGAGCATATAAGACAGGGCTTATTCAAGTAGGTTTTCTTATAATAACAGTGATCAGTTAATCTAACATTTCATCACACAAAACAGAGTAATAGTTGTAAAATAAATTGTAAAGTATTTTAAAATGAAGATTATAACTTAGAGGTGACTGGATGTTAATTTCTGAGAGCAATAACAACAGCAACAACTTTAAACATGGAAAACTTTGTAATCAATTAAAATGTTAAATGTCAAACGATTGGGAAAGAGTGGGTTAGGAAGCTAGAAACAATGAAGAGACTTTATGTAGGCTAGTTTCCTAGGTTTTTACTACTCATACATAGAGATGCTGAGTAATGGAATGCACTCTCTCTCTGAGGAAATGTTATAAAAGATGGCTGTGGGATATTTGTTTACTCATTTGAATTTTTTCTTAAATAGGATTTTAAAAGAAACAAAGATACCAGTGGCGTTTCGGGTTTGAAAATGTGCAATATTGCACTAACTTTGAATGTTATATTCTGCCTGGAGAAATATTGAGTAGATTATATGGTGCAAAATTTGACTTCACATTTCATGCTTCTCCCCATGGAAAAGGAAATTTACTCTACACTTCAGGAGATACTGGAAAACGTTTTCAGTCCTCTGTCATCACACATACACACACACACACACACACAGACACACACACACACACACACACACACCCCATGCATGCAGACTCACATAAATATGCTTATCAACAAATATATCCCCACCATTTTGAATTGTTAAGGTGAATTTGTATGTCTAAATGGGTCAACTCATTTACATAATATTAGGTAAAATATCCATGATTTACATTGGACTAGGTAGGACAGTAGAATATAAATTAAGTCCATTCTCATGCTCTTTCTTATATGTTAATACATAATCCAACGGGCAATTTCCAAATTCTTCTTTTAGGTCATCACGTGGATAGTCTTAGAATAGCATGTGAGAATCTGGAAACTGACATAATTATTTTTGTTATATATTTCTGATTATAAGCTCCTTGAAGAAAGAGGTGTTTAATTCCATTTTGTCACCACCACAGTCTTTAAAATTATGTTTTACACACATGATTAAACCGGCGTTCAATATGAGATCACTGGATGAATGAAAAGCAGAAAACATATCTTTTGCACAAAAGAACACGTACTAAAAGATAATTGATCTCACTTATTTGTTAATTTATTCTTGGTTTCTTTTATTTGAGAGGCATATAATGAGCATGCATTTTAAAACACCAAACATCTTTTTTTTTTTTTTTTTTTTTTAGTTCATAACAGCCTTTACAACTCCCCAGGTCTAACTCTTTTTTTTTCTTTTTTAAAAAACAGATTGCTTGTGGTAAAAATACTTAACATAATATGTACTCTCATAAGAAATATTTAAGTGTACAATACAATACTGTTGTATTATTACAAAAGTATACCATATAATATTATATAGGTATGATGTTGTACTGCAGATCTCTACAACTTATTCATCTTGCTTAACTGAAACTATGCCTGTCGATTAGTAAATCTCCATTTCCCTGATGCTTAGCTCTTAGTAGCCACCATTCCACTCTTTGATTCCACGATTTTGACTCTTTTAGATACCTCATATAAGTGGAATCATGCAGTATTTGTCTTTTTGTGACTAGCTTATTTGACTTCACTTAATATTCTCAAGGTTCACCTATGTTGTTGCGTATTGTAGAATTTCCTTTTTTTTTGAAGTCTGAATAGAGTTCCATTATAAAAGAAAAAAAAATAGAAATTAGAACCCTTGTACACTGTTGATGGGGATTCAAAATGGTTCAGCCATGATGGAAAAGAGTATGAATATTCCTAAAAAAAAAAAAAGGCTATTATATGATCCAGCAATCCCACTTCTGGATGTTTATCCAAAAGAACTGAACTCAAGATCTAAAAGAGATATTAATAATAGTGTTCCCTTGTTCATTACAGCAGTATTCACAATAGCTAAGATATAGAAACATTGTCAAGACCAATGCCCATCAACAGATCAATGGTCTAACTCTTAATTAATTTACATCACCTTCTTGGCTCCTATAGGCCTTTGAGTTTGAGATCTTATTAGAGGCTGTTCCTTATTATAACTATAGATGTATATTTCACTGTTTAGAGAAGTGTATAGCATATCAAGGAGTGTTTTATAAGCCACAAATCCTTCAACATTCATAAGTATATTAGTGAAATTCACTATATTAATAGATTTAAAGACAAAAATATATTTCCACACATGCTAAAAAGGTAGTTTATTAAGGTGACCAGATACCATATAAATATATAAAAATTGGTAGCTTTCCTCTGTGTCAGCAGTCATCCATTAAACTGTGATGAAAATATCCTTTGAAATATTCAGTTATTTATGTAAAGAACAAAACTGAATCTAAATAGTTATACAAAAAACACATTTTCTTGTATTGTTGGAACCAATGTTATAAAGACCTCAGTTCTCCCAAATTGACGTGGAAATACAATGAAATTTCCATCAAAATCTCAAAGGGATTCTTTTAAAAAGTAAGAATGAGTCTTTCATCTTCAAGAGTAAGTTTCTGAATTAAGTAGATCAATGAAACTTAGTATATGAAAAGATTACATTTCAAATCAATGGGAAAAGGGATGGAATGCCTAAAATGATTAATGGTTACATGATAAAACATGAAATTAATAAAATGGAAGGCTCTCCTACTTCTTTTCTGGAATCTGGGAAGGGAAAATCACTTAGAACAAAGAATTACTATCTATATGTAAACATCTTATTAGTATCAATAAGGAAAATAATAGAAAAATGTGAAGACATTTTAATGTCAAATTTATATGTGACATGACCCTCAGCCTTAGTAATAATTAAAGGAATGATAGCGATATCACCTTATTTTTGGAAGGCATTAAGATATTATTAATATTCTAAATAATTCAAAACACTGTTGCTGGCTATTTGACAGTATTTCTCAAAACTAAAAATGCAGCTTGATCTAACTTTTTTACATTGAGGCCTCTCTAATTCAGAAGTACTAACATTAGTACAAAAATACATATTTGCAGTGGGATTTGTTTTAGCATTATTTATAATAGGGAAAAAAAAAACACTGAAAGCAACATAAAAGTACTCCAATGAGGGAATGAATGTATAAATGTTTGTAACCCAATTCAATAAAACGCTATGTAGAAATAAAAAGAATAAGATAAATTTATACGCACTCCTTTGAGCTGTCTGAGATGTATCATGAAGTGAAAATGCCTGTTGAAGATAAACACGTTTAGTATGATTCTCACACCAAGCTGTTTGTAGTGGCTACATTTCGGGTGTAAAATTGATAAAGAAAGGGCAAATGTTTTCTTTTTACATTATACACTTTGAACTTATGGCAAGTATTTGTCATTTTTTAAAAATTAAAATAATTGAACAGACCCTAAAAAAAGAAGAAAAAAGAGGGGAAAGAAAGAAATGAAATGAAAAGTTACAGACCTTGTGGAACATACCTGGGTTGCAGGGAAGTGGGATGACTAGCAGTAGGACATGAAGGAGCTCTCTGCCTTAATCCAAGAAGCGGATGCTCATTCACGGATACCAGGGACTAAAATAAGGGGAAGGGAGTAGGTTCTATAGATATTTAGAAGGTAGGATCACCATGATTGGATATAGAGAGGAAGAGACAGAGAAGTGCTAACAATCACATCTAATGATAACATATTGAGGTCAATTTATTAAATTAGTAAATTAAGACCTTATACCTGGATTATAGATATGATGAAAAGTATTTGGTGAGTCTTACTGCCTGGTGTTAAAATTAAGAGTAATCAAGTGTTTTTGTTGTTTGTTTTTTGAAATACTATTGACTTATTTTCTGAGATCTTTTAGTGAAGGCATAGGTTGTTATTTAATAAATACAATTGAAATATGAGTGTGTAATGAGAATTCATTAACATACCACACCTTTTCCCCGCTGGGAACAATGATGTAGTTATCAATCTATTTTTACACCTGAGTTAGAAGGAGTCACCCTCCCTAGCACACCACTGTCTTTATTGACCACTTCACATATGATGAGACTAGGTGATCAAGATTTGATTTGCCACTGCCTATTGATGCTCATTCTAGCTCTCTTGATGCTGAACACATATCAAAAGGTAAAACAGCTGCTTTTATAGACAGAATGCAGTGTGTTATACAATCAGCATTCCATCGTAATTTGCTCTAAGACACAATCTCCCGTCATATATGGAATGCATTTCTCAAATGAACATTTTCTAGGCAAACGTCTTACCTTTACAATCAAGAACTCCTGGAAGACTCATCAACCTTCTTTGGTTTGAAGATTCTGAAAGGGATTCTGCCCAGTATACTGTTGGGCAAATATCTTCCAAAATGAATAGGACAATCACCATACTATTGGTGTGCCCTTAGAAAAGCATCTAAATGATACCTTCAGAATCCTTTCTTCTGGTCTGGGATCAGTACTGCTCTTATCAGAATATGGTGGGAATAATTGATTTTATTTAGTAACTTTGTTTCATTATATAGTTCCTGGGAATTGCATTTGGACCGAAGTAGTTTTTCATTGAGTACATGAATTGTAAATAAAAACATTCCTTTCTTAAGGAACACTAACTAATGACATATTGAGTCATTGACTTAAATCTTATAGGAAATAATTTAGTCTTAAAACTGTTCACTCAATTTTCATTTGTATTATGCACATAGTAACCATTTTTTACTTCTAAATAATTTGCTGGGGCACTCATGAAAATTTTCTTCTTTGTCTTCGTCTTCGTCCTCGTTGTCATCATAGTATTAGTATAACGATTATTACTATTTCCCTGACCTTTTTCTGTGAATTTGAAGGCCAACAATTATATCGCATGTAAACTGACCTTATTATGGGTAAATTTGGTATTTTCATTTTGTTATGCTGGCTTTATTTACCCCACAAGAGGATTTCCTTTTTATGAAGAAGGATATTCAAAGGGTGGAGACACAGTATACCTGGTGATACAATTAAACACCCTCTCAGAACTGCAGTGAAATTCCAGCTTGAAGAAAAGAGCTCTAAATAGGTATTACTCTGCTATTTTGAAATAAATCCAGGAGAAATGATTTGTTTAGAAACAACTTAGGAACAATAACCAGGTGAAAAATGATGATACGTATCTCTTGCGTCTAGAGATGTGGTTTGAGAATGTTTTAAAGGAAAAATAACTCACCAGGAGGCAGATGTGTGTTTTAGGTTCTGTTAGCTCTTTACCAAAATGTATTGTGAAGGTACTATGTGACAAACTCAGAATAAGACCCTGGGATTTCTATCTGCTTGCTCATTAATTTTAGACCCATGTTGACTGAAATTGAGATAACTTTTAACCTCCTAAAGCTTATGGGCTGAGCAGACAGTAATTCCAGATATTTATTGAACATCTTACCCTGTGCTGGGTAGTATCCTGAATACTTAAGCAGTAATATGTCTGGTCCACCAGGTATAATTGATCATACCCATTTTATATCCATGAAAAGGTGTTGTGTGTGTGTGGAGGGGGTACCTGTGTAACTTACCCAAGTTCACATTGTGGATGAACTGTAAACCTCCCTTGTGAACATCTGTCTGGCTCTGACCCTGTACTCCATAGTGTTTCCACAGGTGATTCCTTCAGATGTTTTATTTTCTCTTCAGACCATTTATTATATCTTTCAAAATACCCTAGTGTCCTAGAGTCGTAGTGCTGGACATATATACAGGTTATATTTTTAAAAATTGCTTTTAGACATGGTATGTAGAATATAAGACAGTCTCAGGTAGTTTATTTCTGAAGTCGGTAGGCCCCTATCCAGAGAGAGTAAGTACACGTGACTTCAAGGGTTACATAACTGAAGACATTCACAGCTGACATAATTATATCCCACCCAACCCCAAACCACTGAAGCATTTACATGTGGGGCAAATTAACTTTCTTCCTTCCTTTCTTTCGTTCTTTCTGTCTCTCTCTCTCTCTCTCTCTCTCTCTCTCTCTCTCTCTCTCTCTCTCTCTCTCTCTCTCTCTCTCTCTCTTTCATCTGTCAGTAACCTTCCACGATTAAAGCATAAACACTCGATTTTTTTTGACCTACTATTAAAAGCATCTTCTGATCTGCTGACCCATAATCCATAATTTGAGATCCATGGTATGTGTTAGGGAAATGTTTGATTGAATGCAGAACTGCAGTCTATAAAAACAGTACAAGCTCATAAAGAGAGGGAGCTTGTATTCTTATAATCATCACGTGCATAGTTTTTAATAAGCCTAAGGCTAAACATTCTAGGAAGCATTTTGTTCTTCCCAAAAGATAGCTCCTTGACTACATAAATCCTTCAATGCAGTTTGTTTCACGTGGTATGGAGAAGAAAAGCTTGTAGGGCAACTTCAATATTGCTCAAGTATATGACCTGATACATTTTTCTCAATGTAGCCCATGTCAGTAATTTCATTAACGAGTGAAAACCTGAGCTCGTTAGTCAAACTACCTGGATTTGAGTTCAGGATCCCTCGTCACCTGTTGGTTGACTTTGACACATTTACTTACTCTGTCTTCCTTTGGTTTTCTCATATGTAAGAAAGGAAGATGGTCATAATATCCACCTCATAGAGTTGTTACGAAGATTAAATGAACTGTGATAACTATGGAAATTGGTCCAGAATATGTGTTTCATAAGCTACCTATTATTTTTGTTGTCTTTTTCATGGGTTATTAAAATATATGTACATCATTTTGAGGATCATTCCATCTTCCATTGTATTAACATTATTACAAGATACATAGGTTACTACAAAACCGGGCTGGTCGTCTCTGCAGGGAAGAAACTGTGCTTAGAAATCCTATTATTTACAACTCTGTTACTCAGCAGCCATCCATCTTCAACCCTCATCATCTGTGCATTTGAAGAATGGTCACTGTTTCATTAGAGTCCATGGTTCAAGCCATCAAATGATGATCAGCTTAAATTTCAGGATGTCTTGCATTTCTTTAGAAGGGATTTCTGGTCTCTAATAATATGTTAACCTCTTAACAGATAATCAAATTAGAGGCACTTAACATAATGTTAAAAAAAAAATTATCCTTGCAACACAACCATAAACAGATTTCTGATTCAGGAGTTTGCTAAGTGCTTTCTCCCAGCTGTGAATAATATCTATTATGTATTGTACAGCCTAACATCAGTCTGCATCTTTGTAAATATTTTGTTTTGAAGAGATCCCACATAAAATTAGTAACAAAGCAACAGATAAACAGGTTTTGCTGTAGGCTGGAAAAAAGCTATGCACACTGAATGGATTAGATAAGAATTTAGGAGAGAAATTAATTTTATCACTTGAGGATAATAAAAAGATAACTGTAATGTGAAAAATCAGCCATTTTAACAACTGAGAGATTTCCTTAAAACATTCTGTAATCAAAAGCCAATAATCATAAAATAGTAAGAGGCAATAACTTGTTTCCCACCCTAGGGTTTCATAAGTATCTCTCCAGCCATAAAACCATATTTATAAAGTCATTTCTTACCAAAAAAATGCATAATTAAAGAGAGATAATGAGCCATAGGTAAAGAACAGTGAAGACCACAGTGAGAGAAATACGTGTAGTACATCCTTCCTGAGAAGCTGAGGATCCAATCCCTCTGGACCTGGAATCTTGCCCTAGGACTAAACCCCAGGGTCCACATCAGCATGAGACTTGAAGGGGTCTCGTGAAGCTATGGGAGCCTTCCGTTTTTAAGGTCCATAGAAGAAACCGAAAACCAGATCTGAAAGAATCCAAACCACCTGTGTGAAGCCAGGTTCTTCTGTTCCACTCTCTCAAGGGATTTCCACTTTTCATCCAAACTATTTTGACCCTTGAAGCATCATTTCTATTCATAGAATAAGCCATGGAGGAGGAACAATGATTAATTTGTTCATCCTACTCAACTGGCCAGTTGTTCTTGTGCATGAAGGTATGTGAAAAATGTTCATGTGCATGTTAACAGAGGTGGGGCTACTCTGTCCTCGTCATGTTCTTAAGGATGTTTTAGTCTATACCACTGGATCATCTGGTTTCAGGAAGTAGTCTCACAGTCTTCAGCACAGTCAAACTCCTTTCAGAGCTTGAGATGTAAAAATATCAGCACATAGGAATTGAGGAATATAGCAGTGGGGGAATTCTCGTTACCTATGTGTGATTCCCATCATTCTAGTTGCCATTTACCTAGTGCTTAATGTGTGTATATCAGGCACTAGGATAAGTGTTATTTTGTTCAGTCTTTATGGCCACTCTGTAAATGTGACATTAATGTTAATTGACAGATAAGAAAACTGACAGAAGAGATAAATGATCTGCCAAATTCACACAGTTGAAAAGGAGCAGACCCAGGCCTGAGTTCCAAAACCAGGGTTGTGCAGTAGTATCTCTGCTATGAGGCTTTCAGCAATGGACTATAGTCACAGGATAGGAAGCATTTTCCTTACCTTGAAGATCTTTTCCAAAACCTTTCTCTTCAGTTCCGAAAGCCAAAAATTCACTTGAATTTTTCCTTTTCAAAAATTCAAGTTCAATAGTTTTCAACCTCATAGCCATGTATTTGCAACTTAACATGCATGCATTTTTCACTAGAGCAATCGGTAGGAATGTGGATAAAGGGAAATACAGTGAACCCTCTCCCCCATCTCTCTTACTATCTGCCTTTGTCCACTTTTTATAATTTCATATCACTTTGGGGGAAAATGCTAAAGGTCGCTATAATAACTTAATGTAGGAAAGCAACAAATATTTTCTATAATGAGATAAAACCACCACATCTTGAATTCATTTTTCAGCTTGTCTCTCAGAAGAGGAGCATGGGGTAAAGGACAAATAAATAGTTTTCACCAGCAAAACTGGAGGAAGAACCTTTGCACAATCACCAAGGCAGACCTAAAAAAAAAAAAAAAAATCAGTTCCTTGGCTTTTAGATAGCATGAGGACAAGCTGTGGAATGAAGTACTTGTATTATAGTAATCTTCTTGAATTTTGTTTGCTTAGTGACTACCCAATCTTGTTGCTGAATTGAAGATCTAATTTCTTATTTCTTTTTGGTAAATTTGGTGAAGATTCCCCATTGGCTGTAATTCAAAACACATAAGAAAGCTAGTGTCACACAAGCTATGTTCAGCGATGTCGAAAGTTATTTGTAAGAGGCAGTTCATCACAGTGACTTCTCTAGCATTTGGAGCACAGTAGATTGCCAGTGCTGAGATGATGGCTCTCTGAAATGAATATTTATTCTCTCCAGCTGCACAGGGGACTTAGAAAAATAGGACTGCATAGGAGGAAAAAGTGTATATTTTTTTTCAGAGTGGCATAAGGAAAGCCACCAAGTTGATATATAAATTTATGCATTACACAGCTGACTTAACATGCCACAAACTAATGTACTTAAAATTGAGCCACCATTCTGCTGGCCTAACTGGTCCTGTGCTCAGGCTGAGACATTATATGTCTGCGTGAGCCAGGCTGCAGCATATCCTAGATGAATCAGAATCTCTTAGCTTGATGTGTCTAAGGAAATTAAAATGCAATCTATCGTTGTTGACAAAGTGCCTCCATGTGTGCCCTTTCCAGGAATTTAGATTCAGTGGGCAATATATTTAGTTCTGGACTTCATTCACTTTCAGTGGATGAAATTTACAGACCTAACTCTGAGAACACTGAGGGCCAGGATGGTGGCTTATTAATTTTATGATGACTCTTTCCAAGTAGGTGGTCTGGCACAGGGTGGTCAATTCATAAATATGTTCTCATTTGTAGCCAAAGAGGAAGACTTTCCCCTTCCCTGTTCAATGCAAATCCTACCTTATTTTAAAACTTTAGTGTGGTCCCATTTTTCTTTTATTATTTTAACCCTAAGTAGGTGTTCTATATATTAGGCATGGTTTACTTAAATGGCCAGTGACTGAGACAAAACACAAACAGTCCTAAGAGGGAATATATTATTTCAATAATTACAGTGACCAGGGATTATACTGGTTTTAGGCATGCCTGGGTCTGGGTGCTCACAGTATCATCAGGAATTGGCCTTTCTCCATTCCTTGGCTGTACTTTTCCTTTATTCCAGGCAAGTGCTTTCCAAATGGTGACCTCCAAAGTTCCAGGCCACAAAGAAAAATAGCTTGTTTTTCCAGATTTCTACAACAGAAGTCATGGGATTGAGTGTCACTGATTTAGCTGGAGTCACGTGACCATCTCTAAACCAGGAGGATGAAACAATCTAGCCAGGGGTATCTCACATGAACATCTCAAGAGTGGGAGGTCAATACCATCTAAATGGCATGGACACAGTGTGGGAAAGAGAGGTTTATGTTACTAGAACCAGAAATCGAAAAAATGGAATCGGGGCAGGCAGAAGCCAGAAATGGCGATCGTCCTCTCTTCTAAATGGTAGCATTGTGCATTCATCTCTGAATCTTCACATGTAAAGGCCGTGGAAACAGTCCTGAGTTTGCATCCTTCTCTGTCACTTGTTGTAACTGTGGTCCTTGAATAAGTAACTAAATTCTCAATTTCCTAATTTTGAAAAAAAAAATGAGGATATCGTCACACTTTGAAGCTACTGTGAAGATTATAAGCAATTTATGTCAAAGAGTGTGTTTTGCACACATTAGGCCCTTGTTACTGGGCAGTGGTGACAGTAGGAGTGGCAGTAGTTATTCCTCACCCAACTGCAGTCACCGTGAGCTATCTACGTGAAGTCCTCATCTGATACTTTTATCTTCTCCACATCATGGATATCTATAATGATTCTCTGACAAGTGTGTTTGTTTGTTTGTTTGTTTTGTTTTTTTCCCAATTTCTACACTATACTCCTGCCTGACAGGGTATTCCTTTTATTTTCATAGCAGACGTCTGCATTTTGATACCTATAATTTTCAGATAATTACGTCTCTGTTAAGTCAGATTTTGCTGCTTAAACTTCTTGTTTTTAGCCCAGAGTTATATATATACATGCTCTCTTTTCCCTCCAGGTAATAATAGCTTTATTATATGAGCAAGTGAACCTGCATGAACATGGCTCCCTTTTCTTCAGATATCTTCCAACTATCTCTTAACCATTCCTCAGGTTGCACAGTTTTGGGCTATAGTGTCCTTTTGTTGTTACATTCAGGAGTGCTTTATCCATCTATCCATGTGCTCACCAAATATTTTTGAATTACTACTCTGTGGTAGTGATTGGTGGCACTAAGGACACACTACTGAGTACAGGGACCAGAATGGGATTCCGTGCAGGTAGACTTGGGGTTTGCAGTGGAGGAGAAGAATCAGTCATTAGAAGAGGCTTCATACAGGAAATGAGCAGTGTGTACTTTAGGACTTAAAGAGTAAATAGGAGTTGCTCAAATGAAGAGGAGCTGGCTAAGTAGGAGGGAAAGGAAAGAGTAATATAGCAGAAGAAACAGCTTGAGCAAAGGTCTAGCTGTTGGGTACCCAGAAAATGAAGGAAATTAACTAAGTTCAGTGCTCTGACGAATAACCTCTGAGCTTGGACATTTCTGGAGATGAGGCTAGAAAAATATGTAGATCCTTATATGCCACACTAAGAAGTTTGAACTCTATATATATTGAGGCCTGTAGATCACCATTGAAAGAATTAGAAACAGGGTAATGGCATGTTGAGAAGCTGCCTCTGGCAAAATGTGGAAAATATGTTAGTGGGAACAAGCGTGGAGTTAGAGACACAGTACTGGTGAGACACAATGGTGGCCTAAATACAGTTGGGAGCTGTGACACAGAAATAAGTGAATGCATTTTTCAAGCTGCACTTACACAAAGTAAACTTTTTGCTATGAAATGTGGATGTTCTTTTCGATACTTAGTTTTACACACAGCCTAACATTTCTATAAAATGAACAATTAAAAACAATGAGCATCAATTTTGGTTCCCTTTGGGTGGATATGATGTGGGAGAAGGAATTCATGAACCAGGAGCTGGTTCCTTTGGAGGTCCTTCTCTCCAGGTAGATTCCTTTGTTCTCCATGACTGCCTCATCTCTGCTTCTCCACTGAACTGTAAAGGTGGGCCATTACTCAGGGGAGAAATGTCTAGTCACAGTTAGCCACATGACAGGTAACCTAGAACATATAAGAGAAGGAGGATTTACTAAGAGTTCCTGAAAGAGAAGACATGAACATAAGTTGATGATTTCTTTTTAATTAAAGAATAATTAACAGATAATATTATATCAGCTTTGGGCGTACAATGTAGTGATTTGTCATTTATATAACTTATGAAGTGCTCACACTGACAAATCTAGTACCCATCTGACACCATACATAGTTATTACAATATCATTGGCTATATTCCCTATGCTGCACCTTATATCCCATGATTATATAATATATGACTTCTTTTAAACTCAAGAGAGGATGATAAGTACAGGTGATGTCTTCAGGAAGTGAATATATATTAGTCTCTAGACAATATTTTGAGTCGATGTTTTAAATACAGAAATAATAATGGTTATAAAGACAGCATCCATGTAAAACATTGTAAATTGAATCGGATAAGATGGGCATAGTGGTAACCAAGTGGGCATGGAGGAGGCATAAATGAAATGAAGCTATGTTTTTGTAAAATCATTCCTTTTGTCTTTGAGCCGTGGTTTAGGACAAATTTCTCAAACCATACATCAGTTAGATTTTTAAAGATGGCATCTGTTTTTGTATACCGATGAGTGAAAGTCATAAGGAAGTATGTTTCTTATAATTGCCATAATCCAACAGTGCGATGCCAGCCTTGCCAGGTAGAGATTTCAGTTATTGGACATATCCAAGCAGAATTTGGGTTACCATCTGTCAGGGACTTTGGAGCAAGGATTCTTTCGTTCAAGAATAACTTTGGAATAAGAAAATAAAATCATAAAAACCCTACCACTTCTAACACCTTACTGTATTTTCATCCAGTTTGTTTTTTTTTTTAGTCTAAATCAAATGTGTGTGTGTGTGCATGTGTGTGAGATGCAGTTTTATGCTACATTCTAAACTACCAATCGTTTCTACCTTTCTGTTTCAATATGTTTGCTCCTATAGCATACCGTATGAATTTTCCCACAAGTTGTCCTTAATAGTGGGCTTTTCTGAAGCAGATTTTTGACTCTAGAATTACAGCATGCATCTGAAAATTATTCATCTTGAATTTATTTTAACCCCCATCAATCCCTTTTTTAAATAATACTGATTCCATAAAAAGATGAAGACAATAGCCTTGTAGAATATTTGACCATTTTGTTTTTGTTTTCTTGATTGTATCTTACCTTTTCTTTTTAATACTTGAATTCTTCCATCCCTTCTTTCAGAATTATTTTTGAGACAGAACCATGTGTTAGGGCCTCTGTTCATCCCTGGGAATACAGCAGTAAGCATGGTAGAGAATCCTTGTCTTGGTATAGCATGCAGGCTAAGAAAGGAATAAAAATCAAGAGATCCTCCCTAAATAACCCAGAAGCATCACCTGCACATGGGAAAGACTGGGAGCGATGTGTCCTGCAATGTGTGACCATTTCTCAGTGTGTTTTCAGAACTCTAATTCTATTAGTTCCTATTCATTACATGGCCAATGAGTTTGAGAAATTCTGGACTAAACAAAGTTAATAAGTTTTTACTGTAGGGCTTCTCAGAGCTGTTAACAAACTAATGTACCTGGTAAATCTCTTAAGAAAACATAGATGTATGTAATATTTTCCTAACACATTTGATCATGGCACAATTTTCTTGAGAAACATTTTAGTGGAGCTGTTGTTGTGTGGAGCTCATTTTGGCTAGGCTGATAATATATGTGAAAATTCCTAGCACACACAAGTAGGAAATACTCTATCAAAATCTAGAAATTATGAAGACAAACAGAATAGTTGCTGTCTGCTTTTCAGAACCCTTCAAAAGTGGCAGTTAAGCATGGAACAAACTACCCAACTCAAAATAAATAATCTGAAATTTTTATGTTAGATGGGGCTGATTTCATCAATGGACTTGTATGCCAAAGGAGTATCTTTGAATATTTATCCTGTACAGGGCTCTAAATTAGGTGTTTTAAAGGAAGTGATATGATCATGCTCATGCCTCTGGGGTACCACCTTTTTAAGACTGGGATTGTGGGTTCAGCACTACATGGGAGAAAGTTACTTGCTCTAGCTAGGTTTGGCCATGGCCCAAAGATCAACTAATATAGAGAAAATCAGCTTCAGAATTACCGTTTTGCCCTGTAAGATCGGATCTTATGTTAATTTTTGCTCCAAAAGACGCATTAGGGCTTATGTTCAGAGGATGTCATCCCGAAAATTCATGCTGGGGCTTATTTTCCAGTTAGGTCTTATTTTCAGGGAAACATGGTAACGTGCATTAAAGATACTCCTTTCTGCCGTGAAACTGCCTCTGAGACACTTTTGAGAAAATCATTAAAGTGAGAAGGAATGAGGTTGGACTTTGAAAACTGTCACGGTAACCATCTTGCTTCAGAGCTATCTGTCTTTCCATCAGAAACCAACTCTACTATAGGGAACCAAAAGGTGACATGCCAGACTTTACTGGATAGATGTAGCAGAGTAGTTTGGGCAGGTCTCCTTTCGTAGCATATGGTTTTATTTTCTAAATCTCTGAAACCAAGGCACAAACACATTGTGAAAGACATCTTTCTGATGCCACCTTCCCACCCACATCCTTGAGATGTGTTTTAATGTTGAGTGAGTGGGTTTGAAAGCAGCTAAGCTTACCATTCATGAGGAACCTGTGAATGGGGAGGGAGCCTGGGATGGCAGGACCCCACACCATGTGGTCTGCCTCCGCCCAGCCTGTAGGTGGCCGAATAGTCATGGGAAGAATTACAGGTTTCCGGGTTTCACGTTCCTCTTTTGTAAATTAAGAGATCTGGACTCCAAACTAAGATCCCCCAACTCTAAGAATTGGAGGATTTAGGGTTTCAGGGCCTTTGGCTGCCTTCTGGGACATTTTACCCTAGAGCCTCGGAAAGAAGAATGGCTGAATCATTCTAGTTTCAGACTGAATATGGTATTAAGTATAGAAAGCACATGGACAATTCTGCGTTCAGAGTGCATGGAGTCAGAATGCACATAAACTTTTTGTAAGACTTACTATGTTTTTTTAATTATTATTAAAGTTCTTTTAATGGATTAAAGCTAATCACAGCGAATACCAGATTTGGGGATGGAATGATGTCTCTCCCTCTCTCTCTCTCTCTCTCTCTCTCTCTCTCTCTCTCTCTCTCCCCATACACACACACACACACACACACACACACACACATACTGTGGTCTGCACGTGATACATTGTGCTGGCTTGCATTTGATGGCCTCAAAAATAATTAAGAGAGAGTGGGTGTGGGTGTGTTGGGGTACGTGGGGGAGAGGATGAGGACAATCGTCCCAGGATTGGCTTTATAAAAAATACGAAAATTTGAAGTTGTGTGTGTAGGCATGTGTATGCTGACATAGGATAATATCTTCAATTTTTATGACTGAGAACACTTCATTGAAAGAAATTACCTAAAGGCATGGTCCAATGTATTCATAGTTACTCTGAATAGTGATATTTTGAGCTATTTAAATTTTTTTCATCATATCTTTGCATAGTGTTCAAATTGTCTATCATCAGTTTTATGAAAAACCAATCAGCACAATTTTTAGAGGCTACTGAGAGGCATGCCTATCCATCATGGAGGGCCAGGACTGGAGTGGATGTGAGGGCACCTGATTCAAGAACTATTATCAAGTGCTGACTCTGCACTTGCAGAAGTCAGCTATGTGATGGGTGGCCATACACAGGAGGGGGATGACACTTCAACCCCAGAAATCCTAGCCTGTGGTACAGTCAGTGAGAATATCTGATGAAGACAGCAGCAGTGGTAAAGCCCTGTGCCCAAAGCCACTTTTATCTCAACATTTTTTAAAAACTCTGCTTTGCCTCCAAAGTGATCATGTGCATTTCTCTTCATCTCAGCACATCAGGTATTCTCTTGGATGCATTGACTAAGCATATTCTCTTTGCTGCAGCCCGAGTCTTCAACTTGACCTTCTTCTCCGCTTCTACAAGCTTGTCAAAAGTATGAAAGCGGTGATACGTATTTATTTTAAAATGTTCTTTCTTTTTAATACTGTCACATCTCATCAGAGGCTGCTGCTTCAGAGAGAATAAGCCTATCCCATGCTGAGCAGAACAAAAATAAGTATCTAAAATGTTGGAAAGAATCTACATAGTACTTCCTGTCTCTCTGTCAGTTTCCTTATACTTTTCTTATAAAATCACTGCTTAGAATTAACAGAAAAAACAAGGTAGTCAAATAGAGAGGACAATCTCTACCCACTTTAAGTATACAAAATAAGGTACAACAGATTTATTTTAAAGCACATATACTCTGATGTGGTATGCATTGTAATCCGCCATGACAAATGCTCATATAAATCACATGGGATTTGCCCGTTCCCTTCTCTCCAATATCACTTCCAAAGTTATTCTTTTGTAGCCAGCAGATTAATGAACCATTGTAGGAAACTCTACAGGGGATCCGAAAACACAAATATCATCTTCAAAATAATTCATTTTGGTGTACTTAAGAATAATGTGCACCACTGGCCAGTGTACTGTAGGAAGAAAATGGGTTTTTAAAACTTAACAGCACAAATTTCAAAGATCACTTTCAAGACACCACCAGATGTATCAGACCCAGTGAAAAATAGCAATCTGCATCAGTGATCACTCAATGAATTCGTTTGGTTTGAAAATAGAATGGTGATCTATATGTAACCTCTGTTAGTCAATGTCAGTTTTTAAAAATAACTTAATGGCGTCACGTCAGTGAGCCATAAATGCAATGCCATTTTCCTTGAAGGACATAGATAGATAGATAGATAGATAGATAGATAGATAGATAGATAGATAGATATAGATATAGATATAGATATAGATATAGATATAGATATAGATATAGATATATAGATTTATTTCCTTGGGTGAATTAATTTACTAATAGGAGCTATTATTTTCTTTTACAGAGCATAACATCTCAGGGAGGTTTGGTGGGATGCCCAAGATCTCACAGCAGCTAATACATTGTAAATCCAGTACATAACTTATAGGGCTGTTGTGAAGAATAATGAGACAATGCATATAAAAAGTGATAGCCTCAAGTCGATGTGAGGTAATAAAATAAGGGACAGACTAATTAGATAAAAAAAAAAAATTACCCGAAAGCAATTTAACATAAACTTACAGAGTAATAAAGCACAAAATGGTTGGGAACAAATCATACATACAAAGTGTATTTTTAATGTTGATGATTTCAGGGTGAATTGAGCCCCTGCTTTATTAAGATAAGGGACAGAGATAACCAGTTATACCGGCTTGATTTTTTTAGCCATCCATAGAATTAGTCCTATTATCACTGAGAAGTTGTCAGTAATGAAATCCAATATGAACTAAACAAAATAGTTGGAAAACTCATTGCTCTGACCATGTACATTTTAGTTTCACATACAAGAAAATAATCACTTTTGAACTTGGATTTCCCTCATAGGTGATCTTAGGTGCAGCTCTCGTGTTCTGAATGTGTCTGTAGCAATTAGTCAGAGCTGCTACCATGTGTTTCTTCTAAAATGCTGCAATTGAACATCTGGTATGATGGCTTCTATTAAGGGGAGCTGAATCTTACCCCACTGCATTCTAGCGTAGGAAGTTGAGAATGTGGAAATATTACCATGACATGTAATTGAAGCAGCAATTTGTGGACTCGATGTGGAAGACAGGGTACATTTTAAAGAGCGAGGAATGTGGAAAGGGCTTTGTGGGAATAGTTGCATTTCTCTCTGAGTTCTTTTTGCTTTGGACAGATAAATTGTGTCCTTGAGAAATCCTCATCCACAGCCCTGGGGACTTTGCTGGTAGAATTAGAGAACTTAAGAACAACGGAAAGAACGCCAGTAGCTCTTGAGGGTGTCTGAAATATGTAGAAAAGGGATAGAATGAAAAGTTACTTTGGAAAGCCAGTGGGTGGGGAGAGCAAATTTATCGATAATTCAAGAATAATGATTAGTAAAGGGGATCTCCTTCTGGTGTTTAGGAGGAAAAATAGGAATGCAGTTTTACTTTTCAATGATGACTTAAATGTAAACGTCTCTGGAAAAGCAAAAAAATGGTTGACCACTTAAAGCTCTCACTTATTGTATGTTTCCAGATAAAACACCTTGATCAGTACACAGGAGATGTGTGCTATGTTGACAATAAACTGAAAGGCTGAGGGTTTCTCATTTATTTGTGACTATATTTCTTTTTCCTTCATGCTGAGCTCTAAAATATGTAGAAAGTAAAGGCATATTTGTAATGTTACAAGTTATTTGTATAATTTAACTCAGTAAGGAAAATTTGTTTAGTAGTTACAGAAATCATTTTTATAAAACCAAAAGTATAGAGAGATTAACAAGAGAATTGAAAATCACTTGTCACCTCATCACATAGAGATACCACTGTGAATATTTATATTTTAGACATGTTTTTCCATTGTATAGATACATATTTCCAAAATGGGATATTGTGCAGTATTCTTTTTAAAAGATTATATGTAACAATGTAAAATATTAATAGTGTGTTGAGAACATCTATTCATATCAACACATATTTTTCAATGATATTTTAATTCTTGCATATATTCTATTATATATTTGTACTATATTTTATTTACTCAATTTCATGCTGATGGTCTTTACTTGGATTGCATTTCAGTTATTAACTTTCCGTAATGACTAATGATGCTGTCCATCATTTTATGTGCTTTCTTGCCATTTGCATATCTTCGTTGGTTTAGTGTCTGTTCATACGTTTTGCCTATTTTTTGTGGGATTATTTGTTGAGTTTTGAAAGTTCTTTTTTTTCATGTTACATCATTTATTGAGCTCACTTATAAAAATTAATTTCACGAAATCATTTGTCTCTGGATACCTGGCACATAATGTTCACAATACTGCTACTGAGCCCAAAAGAAAATATACAAAATAAATTTAAAAGTTATTTGTGTAAAGCAAAAAAGAAATAGTTCTCTGATTTATTATTTATTCATTAAAAATATTCAGGGCATCAATTTTATTTCTTTTCTTATTTTTTTAAATTTATTGGGATCTTGGGATTATTATGCTAACCGAACTAAGTCACACAGAAAAAGTCGAGAACCATATGATTGCACTGATTTGTGGCATGTAAAACTGAAAACAACAAAGGAACAAAACAAACAAATAAAGAAACTAAAACTCATAGACACAGACAACAATTTAGTGGTTACCAGAGGGTTAGAGGGGAGAGAGAGTGGTAGATGAGAGTAAATGGGATCAAATATATGGTGATGGAAGGAGAACTGACTCTGGGTGGTGAGCACACAATGTGATATATAGATGATGTATTATAGAGATGTATACTTGAAACCTATGTAACTTTACTAACCGTTGTCACCCAATAAACTTTAAAAAAATTTATCGGGGTGACAATGGTTAGTAAAATTACATAGGTTTCATCCCAGTCTGTGGTTTGTCTTTTCAGTCTCGCATTAGTGTCTTTCATGGAACAAATGTTTTAAATTTTGTTGAGGCCCAAATTTTCAATATTTTGTTTTATTGCTTTTTCTTTTGGGGTTGTACCTAAGAAATTTTTACCTCACCTAAGGTCACAGAGGATTCCCTTTATGTTTTCTTCTCACAGTTTTATAGTTTTACATTGTACATCTAAATATGCGACACATTTTCAGTTAATTTTTATGTAAGGTGTAAATACGTGTTGAGGTTCTCATTCATTCATTCATTCATTCATTCACGTGTTGATTTTCCAGTTAATCCAGACTATTTGTTAAAAAGATTATACTTTCTCCAGTCTATTGCTTTCGTACCTCTGTTGGAAATCATTGAACATATTTGTGTGTGTTTATTATTCTATTTTATTGATCTCTATTTCTGTCAATACTGAACTACCATCCTGTCTTACTGTAGCTTAAAATGTCTTGAAATCAGTGTAGCTTAAAATGTGCAAAAGTGTACAAAAAATGTAGCTTAAAAATGTCTTGAAATCAGGTAGTGAGTCCTCCAACTTTGTTCTTTCCTTTTAAAATTGTTTTGATATTCTCGTTCCTTTGCTTTTCATATAGATTTTAGAATCAGCTTATGCTTATCTATAAAAATTCCTGCTTGGATATTGATTGGGATGGAAATTTATTTACAGACCAATTTGGGGAGAATTCACATCTTAACAATACTCACTTTTTAAGCCAGAACATGGTGTATCTCCCCATTGGTTTATGGTTTTGACTGTGTGTGTGTGTGTGTGTGTGTGCATGTGTTTGTGTATGTGTGTGTGTGCATGCGTGTGTGTGTGTGTGTGTGTGTGTGTGTAAGGATATATATGAGAGAAAAAATAAAACACTCATAATTGGAATGGTCTTTCTTCATCTTTTTATTTCCTCCCCATTTGCTTACTGTGTTTTACTTTGTATATTCCTTAAGTGCTTTTTTGTTTGTTTTGTTTTGTTTTTTTTAATTCTTTCCTGGATCTCGAGTTGTAATTTGTAAGGAGATGGGCTTACTCCATATTGTTTGGCATTGAAAGTCCATTGGCTTTAGTTGTGGTCGTCAAAATCCTTCTTGCTTGATTATGCCATAGACTGTGGAGCAGAGGTGATTTCTTTGTGATTTTTTTTTCCAGTTTGAATAAACCAATGAGAGACCTATTCCCTAAGGTAGGTAGGGTCGTTAAATGTGAACGATATGCTTTCTGTATGAAAGTCCAAAGAGTTTATCTTGGGTGGATGGAGGCCTAGGAAAGAGGGTGGAGCACTGAACCGCTCATTTTAAACCCCGTAACATTTATTTAGATTCAGGAGTTTCTTCCATTCTTGACAGTTTCATAATGTGTCTCTTAAAAATAAATGAAATGAAAATTGATATGACAGCTAGCAGAATTACCAGGGCCTGTCTGGGAGCATTTCTTAGCAGTCATTTCTGTGCTGACAAATAACGGAGTTAGCATATGACACAGGAACTCTCAATATTACCATTTATGTAGCCCAAAAGAGAATACAATTTCCTGTGTCCAAACACATCTCCACTGACTAACTCCAGCATCATCCGTACTGTATTCTCTCCCCTAAATCTTTAGAAGGCTTATTATCAAAGAAGCTTAAGTTGCTATTTCTTCTAGTAAAGATAATAAATTTTCCACATGATCTCCAAGAAGTGGAAATGACTAAATGTGTTCTCTCAAGCACAGTATAAATTGCTTGTTTTATTTATGTCCTAATTTTTAGGCTATTTGTAACATAGACACATGCAAAAAATGCATGTGGTCCTTTTTCAGTTCTAGGTATATAATTCGTAAGTCTAAAAGGTTCCTTTTACTATAAGTCTAGATGCCCTTCTGGAGATCCTCAGACTGGTCCTTTACTAAAGCAGTGTTCCTCTACAGCCCAGAGCGCTGACTAAAGTGACTCACTAAAGTAAATTTTACCTACAAATATTTCATATACAGTACCTTGAGGATATGCATACCTTTTATTAGAATAGAAGCGTGATTCCACATCGTTCATTCAGAAGTCAGTGTAGGGCTGATCAAAATTTGTTTATTTATGAAACCAGAGGGTGGGAAATACACACACACACACACACACACACACATATATTTATTTATTTATTTATTTATTTATTTATTTATTTATTTTTGCAGGTGAGGGATTATACTTTCCCTATGAAAACCATTCAGTGTTTTCTTATCAGATATCTTACAAGTCATATTTTAAAATCACATAAGCAAATTAGGATATGTAAATCTCAACAAGGGTTAGAAAAACTCAGGGACTTCATAGAGATTGAAATGTGTATTTTATCCACAAACGTGCAGATATGTGCAAAAATCCAGTAGGCACACCTTGTTGGACATTCATTCTCTATTTGTACCCTACAACTGCACTAGACTCTCAGGTTGCAGAGATGACTAATACATGATACTGTTGTGTGTGCTTTTTTAAGCCCTCAAGTAGGGCATTGTGAATTTATTTTAAAATAGAATGGTAATTATCCTTTCAAATGAATATTTGGTCCTTCATTCAGTCATCCAAAGAAGGTTGAGAGAGCAGTTACGTTGGACCCAAAGGCCTCTAATGGATAAAACATGTCACAATATATATGTAAATTATTCATAATATATAGCTTTTTGTAGTTTACAAATTGCATTTGAGTTATACATTTAATAGCCATAATAATCTGGTTAGATCAGGTATGCATTAAAAGCCCCATTTATAGTTAGTAGAACTGAAGAGAAAAGAAATTGTATAAATTTATACCCTGGACCCCACAAAGAAATGTGGGCACTGAGACTCCAGGGACAGTCAATGCTCCCGTTACAACAACTCACTGTTCCTCAAAGCAAAGAACCTCACCTGCTGATTCATAATCCTGGGATTAAATTTCTCACGAAATACCAGTTGAGATAATATTGTTTCGATAGCTGGGAAGCTGCCTACGTTTCAGTGTGAATGTTGCCTCTTCTGGGAAACCCACCTTGATTAGACCAGTTAGGATTCTCATTGACAAACTCTTACAATTATTATTATAATAAATAAACTGCTTTTCACAATTGTACTTATGGCCCATGTAAAACAATCTTGTGCACCCCTCTTTGGGAAAGACAAATGAAGTATAAAGTAATTATGTTTACCACTTTCTTCCTGGGTAATATATAATAAATTTCACGAGGAAATGCTCTCTTCACTTCTGTGTGTACAGTTCCTACCATGGTGCCTGGCACATAGTACGTGCTCAGTAAGAATGGGTTTAGAAATGAATATTTATCTACATGTGCATAATGTTTATAGTATATGGTTGTAGATTTTCTTTACTTGTGAATACTGAAGTGTTTGCCTATCTCCCAAGTCTGTTTGGGTACAAAATAACCCTTTTTTTTCCCTCACTTTCACAGGATTATACCTTGACAATGTATTTCCAACAAGCCTGGAGAGATAAGCGGCTGTCCTATAATGTAATACCTTTAAACCTAACTCTGGACAATAGAGTAGCCGACCAGCTCTGGGTGCCTGATACCTACTTTCTGAACGATAAGAAGTCATTTGTGCATGGGGTGACCGTCAAAAACCGCATGATCCGCCTGCATCCAGACGGGACTGTCCTTTATGGCCTCAGGTCTGTAGCATCATTTCAAAACTGAACTTTATTCCTGAACAAAACCGTCACTGCTTTTTATTGCAGGGGCACATTTTGTGCTGTTTTTCCCACTCCTCCTTCAGGTCTGCTGATACGCGGTTAAACCTCCTATCCAGGGAACATCTGACAGCTTAGAGAAGCATGCTTACAGAGGGACGTAGCCCCAGTTAAGGCTAACTTTTTCTGAATCATCTTCCAACATCAGCTGCTGAACCAAAAGCTGCTTTCTTTCAGGAGCAGAGATAAACGATAACAAAATAGCTGAAACATAAGGTTTCCCTAAAATAGAAAAAAAAAAGAAAACAACAATATTAAGAATGCCTAATACTTATCTGAATGTGGCAGATGCTCTTAATCTTCATGAATGAGGTCTGGTCCTCTGACAACAGGAAGGCTTTCTGTGCCCTCTCACCCTCCAAAGAGCAGTCAGATGTGCAAATAAAGTCATGATCTCATATTTATTAATAATGAATTTATACTTTTAAACGTACCTTCATGTCAGAAAAGCATGGTGATGCTCTGCGGTTTCAATGAGGAGACTGTTTCTTCTTGTAAAGTTTATTTTGTATTAGAAGCAATAGATGGTTTTCTCGGGGAGGGAAAATGAAGAAAAGAATATCTTACTCTGAAAACATTGCAATGTAAAGAATTCCTCTGCATTACAGGGGAAGAAATTCCAAATTCTGAAATGTTCAAGTGCCTCCGATCTATTCTGTTTTACATTGATATGTACTTTATCGTAATAGTATTATTCAGTGAACATTTGTTAGGGGTCCCACATTGAGCTAAATGCTTTTGTACATTAATATCATTGATCCTTGCAACAGCCTCCTAAGTTAGAAACTGTTACGATATTTATTTTCAAATGAAGAAAATGAGGCTGAAGCAACTTGCCTAAGATGGCTAGGAAAGTGAGCTTTGAAGATAGGATTTGAACGCTGTTCCAAGTTCAGAACCAGAGCTCTTAACCAATACAGTGGGATGACTCTCACTCCCACATCTTTCTTATCTGGAGGACTATCTCATTTGCATTATTTGCTATATTCAGCATGCCTGACTGGTGCATTGCCCTAGATCCCTATAAGCCAGCATAAAAGTTTGTTTATCATATTTGTATCAAAAATAGTATTTGACTGTCGAGGGAGGGAGGTTGGAGAGAGGCCCTGAAGAACAGTAGGCCCCAGTCATCTATGGAAAATGCATCTTTAGGTCTCAGGTTCACACCTGTCCCAGTTTACTAAGAGATGGCTTATGCTACGAGGAATTCTGGGTACAGGTAAGATCCTTGTAAAGAATGTGCTAGTGGCAGCGTTTATCCGTCTGAATTGAAAAGCAAATTGTGAAGGCCTAGACATACAAAGTTGGGACAGGGAGAGCTTTAATATCAAGGCACCGACCCAGGAATTGGGTAGAACAGGGTCTCTGAGCTGAATGTCATGAATGAGGGAATGAATGAATGAGTTCAAGGTAAAAGCAAAACGCTTTAACTTCCCTCCTGTTGAGATTCACAGAGATTGGCTGAAGAAGATGGTGGGAGGGAGGAGGTCATTGAGAGGATCTGAGTAAGCTCCTTTGTAGAGTTTTTTTCGGTGAAATTTTCAGGTATTAAAACAGAATAAAGATACAGAAAATAGTATGCAAAATATTAATGCTTGTTGAATTTCGTGGTGAATATGTAGGTGTTCTTTGTGTTATTCCTTCAACTTGTCTGTATGTTTGAAAATTTTCATGATAAAATTTGGAAAAGAAAAAATGTCGTATTTCAGAGCCCTAGGAATCTCTGAAAATATCCCTGAAGATTTAAGTCTGCAGCCAAGGAATATTTTTGATCTCTTGGAAGTAGAGAATCATCTATGCGTGACATCTGCTTTGACTAGCTGTGTGTGAAAACGAGGCCATCTCCTCTCAGAGGATGTATGGCTCAGTGGGTGGGATCCCTGACCATAGAAAATCAGAGTAGGCCATAACCCAGGGAGGAGCGTGATCACAGCTCTTCCGTTAAAACCGTGCTAAACTTGTGAAGCCATCTTCCTGTAAAGGAGGGCTGTGCCCATTGCTTCTCACTGTCTCCAGCAGGAGCTGTGAGTCTAGTAATGCTGCTATATTGTGTTTGGATAGTAAGAATTTCAAGGATAGTGCCCAGCTACTCCACAGGCTTACATTAAGGTAGGTACAGCGACCTTGGAGAGTCCAGAAAATGAGATTTAGAAATATGGAATGTATTTTAAACATTATTATTATATGGTAGGTTTTAAGTTTTTATTCTGATTATATTTTTGTTTCCCCATCACCAAAACACTAATTGGCAGCTTGCTCCCAGTTATCCCATTGCTTTTCAGGTTGACAATCATTTTAGAGACACTGGAAACAATTCTAATACTGTGCAGAGAGAGAAATGGACATCACTGGGCAATTAAACCAACTTTCTTAACAAAATAGACTGATAATGGAACTTGGGTTTTACTTTGGACTCTTGTCACTGATTTCTTGTTAAAACTTGAGTTTCTTCTCCAGGTTTTAATTTCCTCATATATAAAAGAGAGCCTGAATTAGATAATACCAATATTTTTTTTAAACCCAATCATCCTCTGAATTTATGATCCATGAATCTAAAATTTATCAGCTAACATCAGACTTGAAATTAAAATTATATATTTCAAGTAGCACAGTATATGGTGGGTAGTAAGTGTTCGATGTTATTTATTGTTTAATAAATAAATGAATGCCGGGGATAGTTGATAAATAGAAGAATAGGACAGGAAAAGCTTTAAATATTAAGTCAGTAGTTTTATATTATAGAATTTTATCCCAGTTATTTTTTCATGATTCTGTGAAATAAGACACCAGGTTCCCTGTCTAGAATGAAAAGAGTGGGAGTGAACAGATGAAGAGAATGGGAAAGGTCTAGGCCAGGCATAGCTAGAGTAAATAAGGGAACGACTAAAGCACACATAAAGGATGTTTAAACAGTGTTGAGGACACAAACTTAGTGAACCAGTTAGCTCCAGCATTGCATTTGGCAGCATGAGATCAAAAGCAAGGAAATGAGAAGCCTGGCTTGAGACCCAGGTGGTCATGGCAGCTTTTAAAACTGTCCTGTAGCCCTAGCCCAGTGCCTCATTTGTAGCATGTGCTCAGTCGTTTTCACTTAAAACTAAACCTTTCCTTTTATTCTTACCACGTCTCATCACTCGTCTGTTTTCTCAACTGATTTAAAGAGCTACCGAATACAGAAATAATTTTTAAAAGTGATGAATAATGCTTTTTTACAAGCTTAAATTTATAGTTTGTGGCTAAAGAATAATGAAATTCTTGAATATAGATTGTCACCTTTCCCCTTGGCTGGTTGATAGCTCAATTATACCAATTTGATCATAAAATCAAATACCTCCTGTCTTTTATGATACTATTTAGAGATTTTGGTCAGGAGATATAGCTAGAGGTGGGGAAGAATATTTTCTTGGGAGGAGCCCAGCTGTAGAATTGTTGACACAGGACTTTTCAGTTGACTAAGCTGAAGAATCCCTAGCAATTTATAAAACAAGTATTTCAAACAGATTAACTGTATCTTATTTTAAAATAAAATTGACCCAGTCAAATCATTCTCAGAACACTTCAAGGCAAAATGACATTAAAATACAGGATTTTTGTCAGTGAAACCAGCCAAAGTACTAGCAGGTAAAAATCAGGTTTAATCTGGTATTGACATGACATCATAAACAATGTAGCAGAGATACAATTCAGACTATTATTGACTTAAAAAAGGGGAGATATTTACTAGCTTTCAGAAAGCTGATGGATAATTATACTGGACAGAGAATCAGGAGATCTGCATTCTATTCTTAAAATTAATATAATTTTCATTTAAATAAGTTCTGAATTTTATTCTAGTTCTAAAAATCCCATTGTCCAATGATTTTTGTTAATATATGGCATAAAGACATATTTTTAGGATTTCCACCTCATTATGCACACAGCAATACTTAACATGGTATTTCAGTGCTTTAGCAATTGCATTTAGCTCCTTGAAAAACATCTTATTAATTAGGAAAGCAAAAACAAAATCATTGTATTCAGGTATGCAAGAAAGCCTAAATTATCGACTAATGGCATCTTTTATGAACACAATTTACAATGATATTAAAACTTAGAATCTGAGTCCAAATTGGACTGCATATTACTTAGGCCAAGTCATTAACATTATATCATTAGCATTTTATTACATTATTTAAAACTCTTCAACAAACACAATTAAAACAATTTTCTATTATGAGGTGATACATATTTAATATGGACAAAATAGAGAATTCCGATAAATTATGAATTATCCTTTGTCCCATCATCCAGAATTAACCAGTAACTTCTACCTTGCTTTATACTTTTCCAGATGTTTTTCTAGTTTAAAAAGCATACCTGCAGTTTTTCATAAAAACAGATTCACATTATAAATACTGTTTTGTGACCTTATTTTTTTTTCTTTAGCAGTAAATGCCTCATAAACATGTTTGCCATGTCAATAAATACCTTCTAACACATTTTGGGTATAATTCTTCATTTAGTGTAGGATGTGGTTTATGGTTTTGAGATAAAGTGTAATGTGTGGTTGTTGCGATAAAATGCAGGACTACTATTTAAAATTTACTTAATATTTTAGTGACAAACGGGCAAAGCTATTTGTAGCACAGTTTATACTTTTATAGTTGTGTTGTTGCAATTTATAGTCTCATTGGTTAAATAAATGGCTTGGGAGATGTGCTGATGTTGATTTTATTAGGGCAGTTCTCATGGAAGGAATGACTTTCTTACTCTTGCAATAGTAATTGGCCCATCTAAAAATAGTTGTTTGTCATATGGTGTGAGGGGAAAACCCCGGACTTCATATGTCTATACACCTCCCATATGTAACATTAGATCAGAAACATGTCACTTTTGATTAAAGGTTCACATTCTTAAAGAAAAATTCAGCAGGAAGCAGAAGGCAATTCAACCACCTCCTGCTATGTATGTTCTGTCATTGGGAAAATGGCAAAGGATAATGTTAGCCTGTAATGAATTTAGACAGGCAGGATTTATTCATTTTATCTTCCTCCTCTACTCCTAAAGTTTTACTACAGGATATTAGGCAAGTGAATAACTGAGTACCCATTCCACGCTGAAATGTAGTCTATCAAACATTAATATACGAATTTTTAACTCTGATTTTCTAATTGGTTTAATTCATTTTCACAGAGATACTGAGTGTCTTTTGTCAGGCAGAACAGCAGTGAGTAATAAGAATATCAGTCCTCCTGACCAGAGCATGAGACCCTGTTCTCTAGATTTTCTCAGTGCTCCCAAGCAAGAAAAATCACCTCATGTATCTCTATCTTTGTGGGACAAGGTGCATATCATAAAGTTTTACAGAATGCATCCTCTTTAAAGTAGTGTATTTTCAAAGAAATGTTTTGCCCATCGTTTTTCCTAGAAGATAACATTATTTAGATTTAAATATATTTATTTAGAAGTAATTTCTGTCATCGTACAGTTCATCTTGTTTATAGAGGAGAAGGAGATTCAGAGGGAAATGACTGTCCCAAACATCACCCAATTGATGCCAAAGGACAGCGTCGAATCCCAAACCTCTAACTCCTCACCCAGGGATTGTTACTGTTGCTGCTGCTGCCAGAGTCATTTGTTTCCTCGGAATTTGCTTTGTCAGCAAATACGTCAAATCCAAATCAAAAATAGCAAAGTCAGAATTACTCCATTCTCCAGACTTAGAAATGGAGGTGGTATGTACTTTGCAGCCCTGGGAAATAATCCAGGACTCTTTCTGTTGCCACATTTCGCTTGATTTCTAGATAAAAACATTTAAAGAGGAAAAGAAAGTCTACCTACCTTCTTTTTCTTAAATATTGCCGACTCATCACATTCTGGTAGTCAGTGGGTCTCTTTTACTGTCAGCTAGATGGATCCCTACTTGTCCTCATGTCCACTGATTTCAATCAAATGATAGCTGAGGTGGCAGCACTGAAACCCAAGGGTGAAAGAACTACTGCAGAAAGGATGAGTTGTCAGAGGCTCCAGGGGTTTCCAAGTAAGGAACAAACCAGCTGTACTCCCAGTAAAGATACGGATCTTACACCATAGGCCCAAAGAATGAGTGCAGTGCTGTCTTTGAATTGGGCCTTGTCTGCAAAGGGAGGAAGCATTGGAACCCACTGGGGACATGCCATGCATGGGCTCGTTAATATATCTATATACAGTATTGGCATACATAGCTCATTCCAAGGGAGTACTTGAATATTCCCAATTTCATTAGGAGTGAACCTTCTGGGTGACAAGAATACTGTCAGCATGGAAAGAAGCCAGATCTTTATTTTAATTTATTTGGGTTTACTTTATTTTAAGCAAAGTATTTCCTAGTGGGCAATTAAAGTTGTTGCTGGTGTGTATGTGTGTGTGTGGGTGTGTGTGTGGTTGTGCGCATGCCTGCGTATCCATTTAAGGGCATAAACATACATATGTCAGTTTATATGGACATATTTATGTACACTTTTTTTTTCTATTTGTGTCACATTAAGACTGAAGAACAGAAGTAACTTCTGTAAATCAAGCCTGGAAACAATGCAGTGTCCTCAGCATTAGTTTAAAGAGAAAGTTTTCTCTAATCGCATTTGGAATAACTTTTGTACCACCCTGATTTCATGAATTCAGTGAATTTTGTTAGCAGATTTCACTGGCAACTTGCTTGGCAAAATGGAAAAATACATAGTTAGACCAGATAGTCTTTGTAATGAGTTCACTCATGACAGAGTTTTAATTAGACAAAGACCTGTTCAAAGCAAATATAAATGAACACTTGTTTAATTGAATTGTTATAGTAATAATAGTAGTAATATAATTTATTGAGTAATTTCTATATGTGAAGCCCTAAATTACCTGCATTAAACAATCCTGTGAAGCAGGCTGCAATGAGCTCCATCTTATAACTGAGGAAACTTAAGTTTGGGGGAAGTAAGTAACTTGCTAGGGAGTTTCAGCCTCAGAAGTACACCCAAAGCCCATTATCTCAGTCACCTCCCCAGAGTTTGAGAAAGTGTAATCTTTGTCTAGGTAGATGGCTATAAAAGACTCTTGGAGAAAGCAGGTACTGAAAATGTTGCTGGAAGGAGAAGATTGTATAGTCTAAAATTCCCAAGACTCCTGGAAGGAACCTCTAATGGTCATTCATCTCCCCTGTAGAGAGATTGGCATAGTCATCATTCATAAATAAACGAGTATGACTCTCTCAGTCGTAAGCAGGACTCCACAATAGGAACCTATGCACTGTTTGGGGCTAGCCTGTACCTGTTTCGATACAAACAGCACACATAGTATATTCCTCAGATATAATTTAATATCATCACTCCTCTTTTCATTCTTTATTCTTGAAGAGTTTTCTTTTATGCAACTACTGTGTTTCCCCAAAAATAAGACCTAACCAGACAATCAGCTCTAATGCGTCTTTTGGAGCAAAAATTAATATAAGACCTCCATGTTATGTTATGTTATGTTATATTATATTATATTATATTATGTTATAATATAATATAATATTAATTATATTATATTATATTATGTTATAATATAATATAATATTAATTATATTATATTATATTATATTATATTATATTATATTATACCCAGTCTTATATTATAGTAAAATAAGACCGGGTCTTACATTAATTTTTGTTTCAAAAGATGCATTAGAGCTGATTGTCCAGCAAGGTCTTATTTTCGCGAAAACATGGTGTTTAGATGTGGAAAGTCATTTTTTGTTTGTTTCACTTCTGAACCTGAATACCCAGGTTCAAGGAAAAGCGGTATGCACGATGGGATACAGGGATTTTGAAATTCTGTTCTGTCTCAGAATTATACAGCCATATTGTAGAGTTTCAAGAGGGCTACACACTAGGGGAAAAGCAACCACAGCAAGATTGTCTCAATTTAATTAGCTCAAAATGCAAAGCCTTAAGAGGAAGTGAGGAGGCCACGTGGCTTCTGTGGCTCCCGGAGATCCTGAAAGCCACTTGAGAGTTACCCTGTCCATAGGCTCTTCTGCTGATTTGAATAAGCTCAGTTATTACTTCATAATCCAAGAAGTGATTACCCACGTAACTGATAAGCTTTCATGTCAGGGACTTACAGACATCATTCTGTCTTTGAGATTCTTGACTCTAACCGTAACATCAGCATTCTCATCCCGGAAGCAAAAGCAAGGAGTACTGAGCCATTAGCCATATGACTCCAACATGCAGACAACTGGAAAAATAGCTTTGTCTACCAGGCGATTGGGAAAGATCCCAGAGTACACTGAAGAAAGTCTATATTTTCCTGAACAAGTAAAATAGATGTCTTTCACCAGGATATTTTTTCAGCCTTATTCCCCCTGGAAGAAAAGAAAACAAGGAGATAAAAAATTATCCAACTTATTGGATTCACCTCTCCAAATTTTTTGTTAAAATGCTTTGGGGAAAAGTTTTAATTACTTGGTTTGCTAACTGAGTAGTAAGCCCACTCTCCCTCTTTATTCTAGACGTAACAAATAAAGCAATCTTCCCTTTGGAAACCAAACCAGTGTAATAGGTTAAAGACTCAAGTCACAATCACTATATGATGGAATGTTCAAGCTATTTTGCTTCTCAGAAGCAGCTCATTATCTGCACTCTTACAGACAGAATAAAAGGCAACCAAAAGCTCAGTGTCCATAAGTCCTTGGAGGAAGAGATTAATTCCATGTTGGATTGTTCCCACCAGCCATAATAGAGACAATAATTAGGGCTTTATATTTTAGCCACTGTAGCAGGCTGACAACTGAAGGAAACTACTATAAAGACCAGCATAGAGTCCAAACTTTCTCAGGCATCAAAATAGTAGGAGGCATCTCTGCGTGTCAGATTATTGCTTAGTGAGACCACAGAGCAGATGAGCCCTGAAGTAGCAGTAGTGCTAAGTGTTAAGAGCAGGGGTTTGGAATCCAACTGCCTTTCTCAAGGCCTTCCTCTGTCACAAACTAGTGGTGCCCCATCCTTCTGAGTTTCAGCTCCCTCATCAGTAATATAGGGCCTTATAGTACCTATTGTGAATGTTTCCTGCAGGGATTAAATGAAAGAATACTTGTAAAGCATTTAGTAAAGTACTTGGCACATAGCAAGTTGTTTGTAAAGATTAATTACTATTACTAATGTTGCTACAGATATTCTAACGTTGACCTCTTCTGCTGTTTGCCATCATGATTAGCATGGTATAATATTTGGTGGTGGTAAATCCTTATTATGTGTCAACACTGTCATAGGTTGACACAAAGACAAATGTGACATCTAAAATTTGACTCTCAAAACTTGGGGGATTAATGGGAGAAGAATATGTGTAATAGAGAGATGAAGAGAAGGAGGACAGGATAGTAGATAAGAGCCAAGTTCTGGAATTTGTTTTTAAGGCTTTGTGCTTTTTGAAAAAGTTACCTAACAACTCTAGATTAGAAATACTAATATCATTTAACTTCCAAAAATGTGGTCAGAATTAAATAATATAACCCATATAAAATAGCTGTCACACAGTAGGTACCCATTAAATGATAGCTGTTGTTGCAGTTATGGTTATTACTATAGTTACCAAGGTAATTATAGTAGTCAAAATCAATTGGGTATGGGCCGTGCGTCATGTACTATGCATATGTTGTATTTTCTAATCTCCAAATAATCCCATCTGCGAGATAACTAATATCATTCCATTTTTAAAGAAGAGGAAACTGACGCCTAAACAAATTCAGTAACTTGTTCAAAGCAGCACCGCTGTAAGTGTCTAATCTGGGACTAGAATCCCAGTCTGTTTGACTCCCAAGCCCATGCCCTTTGTACTCTAACAGGTTTAATGCAGAGAAATGACCAAGTGCCTGGACTGGGAGGTGGCAGAGCAGACATGGACATACTCAGAATTTTCATAAGACTAATAATGGCTTCATGCAACTCTTCATTTTGACTACCTAAAATTAGGAATGTCTGTGTAGTGTTCCAAAAAGAAGCTTGAGGAAATGCTAGTAGCTCTAATTTACATGTAATGAAACAGGGCCATCATAGTTAAGTGAATCGCTGAACGTTTAATTCAACCATGTGTCGATCCACCCAATCAACTACTGAGTGAGCAGCTCATGTCGCTCTAGGTGAGGGGTGGGGGTTACAGGACTGACTAAGCCAGACATTGTCCCCATCTCAAAGGTTGTACTTAGTGAAGGAAGCATATAAACCATCAGCAGACAGGATATTTTATAGTCAATATGAGGCCTGAAAATCATGATGAATTCTATGAAATAAACTAAACAGAGTGAATGGTCTGGTCAAGAGTGACTAGAAGAGAGAGGTGGAGTCCTGCGTTAGGAGGTGACATCTGAACCTACATGTTATTTCTGAAGACTGACAGCAGTGAGCTGAGTGTTCCCGTGAGAAGGGACAGAAGTGCAGTGGTCCTAAGGCCAGAACAAGCTCACCTGCTCACAGGAAGCAAGTTAAGTGACACTACTTTACCCAGAACTTCCTCTTCCCTCTCTTCCACTTTATTGTGTTTTATGTTATTTATAACTAAATGCATTTTTCATTTGTTTACCACTCGTTGGCTTCTCACCACTACACTGTAAGATCCATGCCAGCAGAGGCCTCTGTTTTATTCCTCACTGTATGTCAGCATCTTGATCAGAACCCGTTCCAGAAGAATCAATGAAAAAATATTCATTGAATGAATGTACATTTAAGTGACTAATTGTGGTTTATCCCCAGCACTTTGTATTTTATCGGTCCAACTACCTGACTCTGTTTATCAGTTGAATGGGATCTGTAGGGTTTCTCTCAAATTGATTTATCATTCTGTCTCAATGAAGGCATCTCATGCAAAAATCACATCTAACATTTTCAAACAATGGATTTGCATATTGAGGTAAATTTGGAGTAGAAAGAGAAGCATAAAATCAAATTGATATAATTTAGAACCCAGTTATCAAAGATTGTTATGTTTCAATGAGGTGAAAAAAAAATCTGATTCTCCTACAGGCTAGTGAATTTCTCTTTATTAGTGGAGGAACTACTGTGTTTCCCTGAAAATAAGACCTAGCCGGACAATCAGCTCTAATGCATCTTTTGGAGCAAAAATTAATATAAGACCCAATCTTGTTTTACTATACTATAAGATCAGGTTCTTAGATTAAGACGCATTAGAGCTGATTGTCTGGCGAGGTCTTATTTTCAGGAAAACAGGGTATATTAACAAAGAGACTGTACTTGAGGTGATATCAACTTCAACAGATGGCATTTTGAAAATAAAGACAGGATCAGCAATTGTCATCAATTCAGCTTCTCAAATTGTGATTTCAATACAAATATGAGTTGACTGTAGAAATTTCCATTGGCATTATGTTTTCTTATGTTACCTTATCATTTGCAATCAGTGTGGTATTTTAAAAGACAGAGATGTGAAGTTACAGAGAATTGTATCAAGGTGGAATTTAGGTGACCCATATTAGCCTTCTACCACAGAAGGAGTCAGTAAGAAAACACTTTCTAATGAGCTCTAGTGCTTCTCAGACACACACTTCAGAAAATGTATTACCATTGAGTTCAAGGAGGATGTTCTTTTATTCATGATAATCAAATGTTTTATCACTAAAAATATGTATAACTTCTCATTGGTTACAGAGCAGATATCACATTCTTGGCTTAGCATAGAGTATGTCTGTGTTATTATTCTATCTTGTCTATAATTCAGAGTGTATGTGTGTGTGCGTACACATGCATGCACAAATATGTGTGTTCTCTGTGTGATAACAGACAAGGCCGACTGTGAGAAGAGTAGAAGGTTGACTACTGTGTGGTGAAAAGAATCGCTTACATTTGCTCAGAACAATATTTTCCCCAAATCATAAGTATTTTAGTCCATTTGGCTGGAATCATGGGTTGACTTTTCCTTTGAGAAGTTAGATATAAAGAACACAATGGTCAGTCTTATGTCCATGTAAAAGTGGCTCATAGCATGATAATGATTAAAACTTCCTCCAATCCCAACTGGCTGTTTCTTAGCTGATTTAGTAGGTGACTAAATTGTATATTTCACTGTTACACTAATGTTATTTACTAAGGGTTAATCCATGGAGCCTTTTTATGTCTCTACACACTTAGTCATCGCCTTCTGATTGGGGGATGAGACAAACCATAGGACCAGTTTTTATTTGATCGTAAATGGAGTTACATTCAAGGAGGAAAAATCTATGTCCGACACTGCATGGGTGGCTAGGGGCTGGGTAGGGATATGCATTAAAAGAACAGAAGGGAAAATCAACACAGGAGTGAAAATGAACTTCTAAATTCCAGGCATAAGAAAAACAGTGTTTTACTCTGAGAAGCCAAGTTCCAAATAATAGGGATTATCAGACATTTCAATTTGAAGAAACTTAAGATTCTGAAATCACTTAAAAGGCTGAATTTAGTCTGTCACTGGATAGGTTTTGGTTTTAATGTTTATTTTATTGCAAAAATCTGGGACATCTTAAACGAGGAAGACATTATTATCCTATGTTACTTTTCCTTTCTTTGTGATTTTTTTTCTCTTTTCAACTAGTGCTGAGACTTGTTTGTTTCCATCATAAGTGGGATGTGTAGCTCAATTTCTTCTCTTGTAGTATTTTTAAATTGTACAAAATCAAGTTACTATCATTCAGTGGCAGCCTTCTTTAATTTCAAAAAGCTACTTTGTCCTTGCAAGTTTTCTCTTTTCATAGGTATAGATATAAAAGAAGGTAAAATATACCTCGATCCAAGTTTACAAGGTAATTCCCTCAGTTGCTGCCTGCTAAGATCTGGTAGGCAGTGGGGGAAGGCGAGGGGAGGGTTTAATTCTCTATTCCAGGTGCTGTCAGCTACTGCAGACATAGTTTTGTTTGGGAGAATGTCAGGGTAAGGGCTTACCTATGTCGACAACCTTCACTTCAAACCAGACACTGAACATGAATGTTTTCTTTACGTGAGCCGTGACCTTTCTGTGCTTTAAAATATGGCTTCCAATTTCTCATTTCTTTCCCCCACTGCTCTGTGGTAGAGAGAACAGACTGAATCGAGAGGGATTTGGGTACACCAGACTTCTTGACTTCTCTGGGTAGCACCATCTGCATGAACAGATGGGAAGCATATCACAGGGCTAGAGGGGGACTCCAAGATCAAAAAAACAAAAACAAAAAAGAGAGAAATGAAATGAAAACGGAATGTGATGGCAGGGTAGAACAGATGAGTGCCAGTGGCTGGGAATTCTTTGCCATCTGATCCAGGTAATGGTCATGGTGTCTGCCACCCATGGAATCCAAGGGTCCCCATAACAGTGATTCCTGCAGGCAGATTGCTTAGACTGAGAATGTGCATACACCTCTTTTTCTGTCTGCTAATGGGAGATCTCCAGTACTGTTAGTTAACATTCCCCAGAGTAGACAGTAAAGTCCACTTCTCATTAAGCTTTTCATGTGGCCACTGGCCACAAAATGGCCACCTCAGTGTTCTGGTGGTAGGAGATTCTATGCAAAATTGGATGTATCATTGTGAATACAAAACATATACTTTTGCTCATGATGTTTGATTTATTTCCATATTTCTTTATCCATTCTCTCATATAATCATTCATTTTAAGTCACATTTACTGAGTAGTCATCTTGGGCCAGGTTCACTATACTAAATGCTTTACATGCTTTACTCCAAGAAGTAGGTATTTTTATACAAGAGGAAAGTGAACCACAGTAGGTATGTTAAGTAACCTACCTAAAGTCATACAGCTGGTAATGGCAGAGCTGAATATTGGATCCAAGTCTATTTGACTTCTGAAAGTATAACAATTACTCTGCATTGCACCTTTTACCTCTCTCTAAAAATATGACTTATTATAATTGAGAAAAAAATTAGTCTTCATATTTAAAGATAGATAAGATGTGAATGATTTGCTTGTTTACGTATTGCTCCTATGTTATAGAAAAAAATGATAAATTTAAATTCCAGCCACAAATCTGAATATTTCAGATTTCACTGGACCACTCTTGCTTCCTTTGTAAAGTGATTATAATGATTTTATATATATAAAATTTACATATAATATGTGTGTGTGTTTGTGTGTTTGTGGAGGGGACATAACATGTAAACTGAGAACTGAGTGAAGCTATAGAGTTAACCAGGTGAAATAGAATGTGGGAAGAACAGAGGGAAGTAGATTCCAGGTAGAGGGAACAACATGTGTGAAAATGAAAGTAAAGGAAGAAAGCTAGATAAAAGAATTTCAGAATGGCTGGAGCATGGACTGTGAGGTGGGGAGCTATAAGAAATAAGGTGCGTTGGAAGGGAAAGAAGGGCCTTTTGTTGGTAAGATTTGGGAATTTGGACTTTAGGACTAGGGAACCCCTTTTCAAGTGAGTGCGTGATCCAGTGTGCATTGCATTTACTCATCCATTTTATGACCCAGAGTACAATTTAAAGTCTTTGAGTTCTTAGAACTTGACTACAAATAGCATTTATCATTGCACTGAAAATCTTCTGAAATGTTGGTTAGAAAGTATCAGTTGATAAAATTATGTATATACATATATATGTATTTCTGTATATATGTATATGCATTTTTACAGTATAATATTCAATTTTTCTCATTTCAAAGGGAAATCTGAGTGTACTTCCTGCCTAAATCAACAATGCATTTCCCTGATATTTAGTAAAGTCTTATATTGGGAATCTTTACTTCAAAATAACATGCTACAGTTTAAACATGCAGGAAAAGATGTTTGAGATGGGTCAGTAATATTTTCATCATAATAAATAAATATCAAGGAATTAGATAACTGGCAGAAGTTCTTAGGAAATCTATAACATTTTCTAGGAAATATAATTCTTTATCATAAAGGACTGACAAATATATGAATGATAACTTTATTTAAGTATATAGAAAGGTAAATAAATTGTCGTTTTATAAATACTTTTTCAATATTTAAATATTGACAGAGAAACATTCTGCAAGGTTCTTCTGATTGTAAATAATCTATAAATATGCCAAGAATGTATTTTTAGGAATGATTTTAATAAAGTCAAGAAATGTTCAGTTGATTAACAATCAGAAATTGATGGGAAGAGGGCCATTAGGAAAAATAACAGTGAGCATAATGCTTACGGTTTTCTTGTGGCCAAAGGTGACATTTGTCAAAGAATTGCTGGAAACTGTATAAATTAGTGAAAATTATTTTTGTTTCAACATCTTGGGTGTTGAACTCTTTTTTTAATATATGTACATATCCATGGATGGAGAAACATTTGATGTTTTCACTGAAGAACTTCTTAACACATAATACATGTTATAAGTTATATGTATATTGTTTCTTATTTTCCAGCTTTCCTGTGTATCTTCCCTCCAAATTACTCCACATATATAACAAAACTGTACAGGGAGTCCCTCTAAGGACATCTTATTAGAGCACTTGGCATATAATGCCAGATGACTTTGCTATCCCCAAAAAGTAGAAGCATACATCTCAAAAGTAAAGTTGAACAAAAAAAGCTAACACAAAATAGAGCACAGTGTAATATTCCTTTTAAATTAAGTTCAAAAAAGAGATGAAGCTTATCGAAGTTAAGAGAAGTAGAGAATGGTTATCTTGGGGAGGGGTAGCAACTGGAAAAACCCTGAGGATGGCTTCTGAGGTGCTGGAAATAATCTTCATATCTTCATCTGGGTGTTGTTCTCCCCCCAAATTCATCAAGTTTCACACTTAGGAGTTGAGCACTTTTCTGGACATCTGTTTCAATAAAAAATTCTAAAAGCAAAGTGTTTCAATGAAGAGTTAAAAAATATGTACCCTTTTGTAGATTTGGTGACACATGGCCAAACTGGCCTCTAGAGAGCATGTGTATGACTCTCAGAATTGTAAGAGTGCAAGTATGCCAGCTCTGTGAGATCTCTCACCTTTTTACCTTATTTATTATTCATCGCACTGATAACCCTTAAATATGTGTGTTTGACTTGCAGAAGAGTCATTTCACTAAAAAAAGGAATAAGCTCTCCAGACAAACAGAAATAAATTATGTTTGTTTAATTCCAACATACTCTTACGTTCATATAAAAGAAAGCAAAAAACAGACCAATATGTGTGAAAGCTGCTTGTGACTTTGGTCTTGCACAATTTATATCTATGAGTCAGGACTACAAACTCACATGTCCACTGGGGCTGTGGCTGGGGCTGGGTGGACTAGTGAGTGAAGAGAATTGGAAAAGGTGTTATAGGGAAGGATGGAAAGGTATCACAGGGAAACTGGGCCATGCATGTCCTGGTTATGTCCTGGTGAATGTGATTCAGACTCATGTTTTTAAAGCTGTGTGCTGACCAGTTGTTGGTCAAATTTAGCCTTTGGTCCAATAGTTTAGCCCATACAAAGCATTATTCTCTTATAACATTGTTCCCTTGTCGGGGCACATGGCCCAGTTCTTCAGACAGATAAAGCATTCCCAACAATTTTATTGAACATTTGATGATTAATGAACACCAGTCTTACAGATGGTACTAGTTCAATATCTATTTAAATCAAAAGTTACACGAATTATACTTTAAATATATAATAACATTATATTTTCCAGAACTGAGAACACTGAGTATCCACTTTAGGTAGTCTTAAGTATTTATTTTCAAATGAATCTTAGGATGGAAGTGCTGTATTTCTCATTGATCTGTATTACTTCTTTTAGACCCCATTATCAAATAAAGAGATATGAAGATGGTGCAGAGGAAATCTAGAGTCTACTCTTTATTGTTAAGGGGTTTGCCTACATAGTGTTTGTAGGCTACTTTACTAGCTGCTTGACAGACACAAAAGGTATGCTGATATGGAGTGTATAATTAAGGTGCTCCCTGTTGTCATGGAGACTACTGTTGGATGGAGCTTTCCTGCTGGTTATGTAGAAGAAAGATCTAAACACAAATTTGCTGTTCCAGACCTGACATAGTCTTATGACATTTAATGTAAAACTCATCATACTGTCCATTTGTCCAAAGCATCAATTGCACTATTTTGCAATAGTATTTTTAATTTCTCCCATCTTTCTTATTTTCTCTTAAAAAATATTCTACCATTTTCCTCTTGACCTCATTCGGAGTCTTGAAACATACTATAGTAGTGATGATAAGAGCAGTTACCATGTACTGAACACTCAGGATTTGCAAGTGATTGAATGCTTCACAGACATCATTTTAAGGGACTTCTCACCAGCACCACCATAAAAATAGGCATTTTCCCCCACATATTACAGAAAAGGAAACTGGGAGTTAGAGGAATTACTAATATTCCCAGTGCCACAAAGCTGGAAATGCCAGGTCCTGATTTAAATCCAAGGCTGGTTCCAAATATAAGCCCACCTCTTTTCTAAAAATGCTAAGTTTTTGTCTTTTGGAGTCATGGTTGTAAATCTAGAAGTCTTCTGTTCTATTGCAAGTCTTGCTATTTCCCCAACTCATCAATTTTCTTGAAAATTTATAGTACTTCAGCTTATTTACTCTAACTGTACAAACTGACTTTTAACTCACAGTTCTTCTATGTTGCATTATAGAAGCAATTGATCTTAATAACAATATGATGTGTAACCCATCTTTACCTATTTCTGCTTTAATATGGCTGAATTTTTCACCAACCTATATTTGAATGGTAAAGCACTTTATTAGTGCTTTAATTGGCTCTTATCATTGCTGCGTTTTAAATTACTCTTCGCAGGGAAGTTGACCATAAATGCTCATATCAGAACATTTGTTTCTAATCCTTAAATCGTCTTTCCTTTCCTGACTTCCTTGAAGTTGTGATAGCATGTCATCAGGTTATCCAGTTTCATGTCATTCTCCAGCCACTCTGTGTGTTCATCAGCATTATTTCCATTTTAAAGACAAGCAAACTGACCTCCTCAAGGTACCTAAGAAACGGGAAACACTAGTGTTTGTACCCACGTCTGAATGAATGAATGACTCCCAATACAGGTTCTTTCCTCTCCACTGCACTGAAACCAAGAAAAAAGAACTAACAATCACACTTGCTTTTTTAAATCTTAGTTTGACCTGCCTTCATCTGCTACATTACTTCGAGGTTCTGATGAAAGATAATCCAAAACTTGTAGCTATATATTAGTAAAATGAAGGCTGTACTGAAACCTCACAGATGCCCAGTCTCCGGGACGTGCTCACACGGGGTCCTACACTGACAGGAATGGAGCCTTGGCCTCCAGTGAGTTTTAGTCAAACCTTGGATACACTTACCATTGGTTCAGAGCCCACCTCACTGTGTGTCCCACTTCCTTCCCTCATTTACAAAGTTACAGATTATTGCAAGCGTGGCCTACCATCATCAGTCCTCAGGACAGATGCAATTCATGGAAGTATTTTATTTGACCAAAAGGTATTTTTAAAAATTAAGACATTTCAATTTTAAATGTATATTCCCTAATCATATTTTTAAAGCATCTAATCATCAGAAACCCAGGGTTTTATTTCCCACATGGCAAACATCAGCTAAGCTGAAAAATAATACCTTGTTCAGACAGGGTATGTTTTCTCCAGTTCACCTATTCCCCATCACCCCCTATTGTCCTATGTCGAGGCTATGCCACACACTACAGAGGTTATAAACTTGACTCTCTAGGCATCTGAGTTTGTGACTGTTCGATTAGATTTAAGTATCTTATAATGTTAGCACTCTGTTTCATGTTATGTCATACTGCACTTGGCAGTTTTCAGTAGATTAAAGTATGAACAAGTTGCTTAGAACTTAAGGTCAACTGCTGTTTGCCTTCATCTAGCCTTTCACCAGGTATAAATCTCAACTCAAGGTGCTCTGTCCATTTTACCGCTGTACCTGGCTGTGAGTATGTGCTCACGCCACGCCACGTTAACTGGAAAATCCCTCCCAGCTACAGTCGCAAAATCATGTCCATCCTTCATCACTGAGCTGATAGCTCATTTTCTCTCAATGATTGCTTCAGCTCCCAATCATCGTCTTTATTGGAGTTATTATAACACAAAGAATTCATATTTAACACACGTGCCTAAAAATAAATATAACTAAAAATAAATATATTTATAACTGAAGTTTGTAGGAATGCTTATTTCATGCTAAACAATTGTATGTACTATTTCAGTCCCTCCATTCATACGAAGAGGTAGGTGCCCTTACTGTTTTCATGTTGTCATTACTGCGGCTCACAGAGGTTAAAGAGGTATCCACAGTTACACAGCTAGTGTCTTCCTAGATCAGTTTATCTTGTATCTGGGCTTTGATTTTAAGGTCTGTAAGGCCAAATACCACATCTTAATAATGTTATAGAATGTTTTCTCCAGCGCTGAGCAAACACCATGCAGAATGTAGGCCATCTGTGGCTAGACCAATACTGGTCAACTGCCTTATTTTGTTCAGGTATATTACAACTCAGGGGCTTAATCCCATTCTCAAACTCACTTAACAAGTCATGATAAACTTGCTAATTTTAGGTTTTTAAATTTATACATTCTCCAACTCAAAATCCTTACATTCTCTTTAACTCCCTAATGGTATGTTAAGAATTAGCAGACATTAACCTGTTGCATTGTATTTCTCTTTGGGATGGCAAACGTTTGGTAAGTATTAGTCGATTGTTTTCTTGTCCGGAAAAGACCGTCCCATGTGCTTTCAGGTGGGGGTAAGGAATTGTGGAAGATAAGGAGGCTGTTGAGAAAGCGAATACAAAATCAGATGTGTTACAGTGATACAATACACCCTAATCACTTAGAAATCATTGCTCTAGAAATAATTGTTCATCATCAGCATTATAATGTTCCACCACCACCAATGCCTTAACTAATGTGAACTCTGAGCGTGAAAATTATAACCACATGTAACATTGCTTCCGAGTGCTCTGAGGATTGTCTTTAATGGTTTTGTTAATAATTACTCGACAGAAATATATCTTTACCTTAATGCTTTTTGTCATTAAGCATGCGTTGAAATACTTTTATGTTTATAAGCTCTATTACAACTCTTATTTATTTAATTGCATGTAACAAGTCCTGTAGTTATTGTGTATTTTATTCAGCTTAAATCCATCACAGGGCAAATTAGCAAAGGTATGCTGAGGCTGCAAAGTCTTTAGGCTTTTGCTTCCATTGCTGAAAATGAAAGATAGAGGCTGCTTTAGTGAACCCAAAAGTACAGACTGTCACTGACACCATTCTTGTGCCATGATTAGCCCCTGCCTTCATCACCCTGACAGATGAGCCTGTTCTTTACACATCGGCTCCACAAAGGGAAATCTACCATCTACCCTTGGGAGCCATTTCATTATTTTATAGCCTTTATCAGCCAAGTCATCTTTCTGATTAACCTAAATCCTCTATGTCTTTCATGTTAGAATTTATGACCATAGCTTCCTGTTTGGTCCACAGCAGAAAATGTGAACAGCCAATCATCACTCCCTTGAGCCCTCCACATAAATAGAGTCTGTTATTAAATCTATCCGTCGGCTCTCTCTTCTCCAGCTAGAACAGCAGAGCTCATCCAGCCATTCGTTAAACAATTAACTGGGTTTTATACTCAGTAACATTTTACTGAATTGTGAAAACATTTTTCCATATTTTTTTTTTATTTTTTTCCTATAGAGGGAAACAGAGACGGAGAGACCAGGATGTTAAGCTGGAGAAAATATTTTCAGTACAGCCATTCTTTAACCTGGTTGTCCATCGTCTCATTCCTCTAGCCCTGCTCCCATATCCAGCTTAGATAAAATGAAATTGTTCATAGCAACACAGTGTTACACACCTTTTCTCTTCTGATATCTCCAGTTATCGATTGTCATTTTTCACCCAGGAATCAGGTATGCTTGTTTTCATCCTTGTCTTTTTGTGATGCGTTACAATAATATCTTAGTGACCTTTATTGTAAGTTGTTATTTTCAACATGTGTTTTTGATCTTTTTTTTTTTTTTTTCGGTCAACTTTTTCTGTTTCTTTGAAAACTTTATGTAAAATGAGTTGCAATATTTTTAACTGTTATGACTAATTTTATTCTGCTTTAATTCTTAGTCACCTAAGCTTCTTACTCAGTGTGCTTTCATGTGGGTATAAAAAACTGTTTTGTTTTGTTTTGTTTTGTTTCTTTTCCTCTGTGTTTTCAAACAACCCAGAATTACAGGTGTGTTCTGGGTGAAACTTTTTACATACATTTTCTTTTCCAACTTAGCTTCTAAATGTCTTGTTTTAATCAGTCTTCGATTGTGAGAGGCTCTCTGAATTTCAGTGTTTAGTTACTCTGACCCACAGGGACACATCCCTCCACTCACTTTGAAACTCCATCCTAAATAACTAAAAGCTCCTGAAGAGATGAAATTGTTTCCGCACGTCAAAACAAAGGTGGTCTCTTTGCTTTCTGCTGAGGGTCTCAAGGTCATGCTTCATAGAACTCGGAATAAATAATGATCCACAGGTCAAAAGGACCTTTTACATTATAACAGATCCTCTTTATGTGCTGTGGCAGAGTCACCCAGTAAGAGGCAGAATTAAGGCCAGGAGCACTCTCCGTATGGCCTCTGTTTTTGATCTCTATGCCCGTGTATACGAGAGTCTTACGTTAGTTTACCGCACACCGTGCTTGCCACTCTTCACTATTACATGTCACGTGGGGAGGAATATCCTTGTATATGCTTTCTGTCCTCTTCTTTGATTGTTTCCCATGATAAATCCCTAAAAGTAAGAGGACTAGCCAGTATGTCGAACTTTTTGATACCCAAATTACCTTTTATAAAGGTTGAACCAATTTATATTCTTACCAGCAATTATGCAAACCCATTTTACTTATATCCTCACCACTTATTACATTTTTTAAAAATGACCATTTGCTAGGCATAAAATAGTAGCCTGTTGCTACTATTGCCCATGAAAAATATAGGGTATGTCCTCAGCATATACAATATGTCAAAATCTATTCTGGATGGATTTAAGAATTACTGTAAAATTTGAAACATGACAGAAATATAGTGAAATCATTATCTCATCTCAAGATGGAGAAAGATTGTCTAGACATATAGCATTTTAAGAAGTAAGATTGAAATGACTGATAAGCTTTGATGACAACAAAATGACATCAAAAACTCTAATGAATCACTAAGTAAAAGAAACACTCTCTAGACAAAAAACTGCCAAGTACATGAATTAACAATTTACAATTAAAGAAATTGAAACTTTTGTTAAATATAGAAAAGCTTTCTGGTAATCATAGCTTTCCAAAGATGGAATACATTCCTTTTAGAACGAGTTCCAAGTCACTGGAGAGATTCAAGTTAGAACAATGATTGTAGATATCTTATTGGAAGGAATTCAATCATCAGAAAGAAATTTGTGTATAAATGACATAGATGTATATCATTTAATCATCTTTTCTACCTTAAGAATCTATAATCAAATAATGACATTTCCACCAACATTATAATGGCATAGGAAATTTAATGAAGTGCCTACATTTGACAAAGTTAGCTGACCAACATTTCCTACCTGTGGAATGTAATTATCTTGTGCAATATCAAATGTTCTCATATAAGAACAGACTCTGCAAAAAATAATAAACAAGTAGCAATGAATAGTCTTGACTGAGACTAAAGCAGACAAGGAGAATTATCTTAATAATGTTTTTGCGAGAGAGAAGCGATACACATTTATCATAGAAACAGTGAAATTACAGAAAATATGAAAATAAAAACCAACTATATTTCCACTGCTTATTCTATTATACTTTTAGTCATTTATCTGTGCACTCAATACACCTTTATAAATAAATGTGAAATTATATTGCACTGCTTTCTAATACACTGTTTTCTTGCAAAAGAATCAAGAATAATTTCTTATGTCTACACTCTTTTCCAAGCATTTTTTATATAGTGTCATGAGCCTAAATCAAAATACACTTATGTAATCATATCCGTGATTTGTAGAATAGTTGCATTTTCCCTAGTTTAGAGTTGCACTTAGCATTCTTGTATATAGTTTTCCATTATTTTGTTTTCACGTTAACTTCTTAAAGTGAAATTTTAGGAACAAAGATTAGCACGTTTGGTGCGTTTTGATTAATGTTGTCAAATTACCATCCAGGAAGTTTATACCAATTTAAAATTCTACCAGCGGCATGTGTGAGAGGATCTGTTTCCCTGCAGAATCTTAGCACTAAATACTATTATTTCTTTAAATTTTTGCTAATTAGATAAGCAATAATCATCATGGCTTAATTTGTATTTCTAATACAAATTTATGGTTTCTAATTGTGGTAACCATTTTTCCACATATTTGATGTCTATTTTATGTAAAAGACTTAATTCTTAAATAGCAAAAATACCATTGTTGACCTTAAGCAAATACACAGCCAGATAATTCTCCGGCAAAATGCGTTTATTTGGGAACAACAAAGAATTGCAACTTGGGACACACAATCTAAATGTGAACCACTCACAAGTCCAAAGAACAAAGGAGAGAAAGGTTCTTTTTATAGTGGAAAGGGGGTGTTCAAAGGGGCTGTTGCGAACAAAGAGTCCATTGGAGGAAAGTGGGGATTTAAACTGTCGTGGTTTTTCATTGGCTGAGTGGTTGACCTGCAAGGAGAAGATCCTCTCTCTTCCTGTTGGAGAAGTAGAGGCAGAAAGCAGCTTCCTGTTAGAGACAGAAGGCAATCCTGTCTGGAGTAATTGTTAAGTGGTAGGGTGTCTGAGCTCCACCTACAGGCACTCCCAACTCCAATTTAGACAGTTTCTGTGTTACTATCTTCACACCATTTAGAAGGAAATCTTTTGTGGTTAGAGATCAGGAGTGGTGAAAGGCCTGAGACTGCATTGTTTGTGGAAATTGTTGGAGTCAGAAGTACAAGCTGAGTTGCCAGTAGGTGACAGGAGGCAGCTCTGAGTTATTTACTTTTCGCATTTAAAAAATAACAGCAGCAATAACAATAATAAAATCTATTTTACTTTACGGGTTGAGGTTATCACAGTTGCAGCCATGTACTTCAGAAAAAATATGTGTGAGGCCATGTTGGGGGCTGGGTCAATGTTCCTTACTCGACTTCCAGCAAGTGCGCTACCTCCAGAGAGAGAAAAAAATGAATCAGGCATTGCCTTTCCTCAGACATTAATGCCAGCTGCTCAAGGAAGGGTGTGTGTGTGTGTGTGTGTGTGTGTGTGTGTGTGTGTGTGTGTGTGTGGTGGGGAGGTGGTTTAAAGGCTGTTTCAGTCACATGTAGGTTACCTTGATAGCCACACCGCCGCTAGAAATTTCGTGTCGTTGGGCCGACATGCTGCAGCAACCTCTTTCTTTGTCCACTCTGCTGTTTTTTCCCTTTCTTTCACAGGAGATGACCCCTAATGAGCATCTTTCAGAGTCGGCTCCTGGAAAACCCAATTTAAGATAGACCCTGAATCTACCAGGGAGACAAAATAACAAATATATGTATACACAGGATGATTTCAGATACTGATAAGTATTATGAAGGCAATAAAATGAGATCGGGCAGTGACCAACGGTGGAGGAGCTAAGGTGCAGGGAGACGGCTTCATAGGTAGGCAATGACGTACTGAGACAGGACTCCTAGGAAGGAGGCAGCTTATTGAAGGTGGAGGGGACCTTCATCCCCTCATCCTTAAAAATCCCAAGATAAAGGCCCCAGGAATGAAACGCTTCTGATTTTTATTTTTTATTTTTTTGATAGCCTAACTAGAGAATCCTCAGATTTTAAATACATTTCTATAATATATTCTACCAGTCTGGGGCCCGACAGGAAACAGATGGCGTACTGAAAATGGGATAATTTGAGGAGAATGCAATAAAGAAGCAGTTTACAAAGAGACAGAACAGCACCCCCTTCCTCCCTCCCAGAGATGGGATCAGCAGGTTGCCATCTGCTCCCTAAGGGGGAGAGGAGGGAATGGTCAGGGGATACAGTTCCCCTGGTCTCACTCTCCTCTCTCCCCTAAACTCCTGCACTGCTCCCCGTTGGCGAAATCCAACCCAAGGCCAGAGAACCAGGGAGGCAGTTTTTGAAGTCCATGCAGTCTAGTTTCTAGGGCCACAGAGGATGGTGTTTGGGGATGGAGAGTGCAAGGTGGAGCTGGAGAGGCAAAGGAAGACATCAGCATGTGTAGTTTACATTTTAAAATAATACTGGATGGGATTTGGAAGAAATGACAACAGACCCAGCTGAGGTTGTAACCTCAGTCTGTCACTGGCTAACTATAAATTAACGTCTGTAAGCCACTCTTATTTGTTAAAAAGTTTAATGGCTGGAATAAAACTGATGAACTCAATCTGACATGGTATGACTCCAGTGTGTCACTAATCAAAATAAGATCTTCTAAACATATTTCAATGAATACAACAAAAAATATCTGGCATATTTAAACCTTGTTTTAAATTATGAAAAACAAAAACAAACAAACCAAAAAAGTCACCGTTGAAATTAACCAAAGAGTCCCAGCTCTATGTCTTTCTAGTAGGTCAGTGGCTCTGGTTCAGTTAAATCTCTTACAGTGACTTAAAGTCAGATTTCAGTTGTTAGGTCATGAGTGAGAAAATAGAATGAGTACTGTTTTTTCTCTGGGGCTCAGACTTCCTTCAAGACATAACTTAAAAGAAAGGATATTCTCATTCCTGAGATAAGCCCAGGATACGTAGATGAGGCCATCAGGAGTGTAATGTGGGAAAACTTGGTAAAAAGGGACTGACAAGAGAAGAATAATAAAGGCTTAGATTGCTATAGCCACATCTATTATTTTTTGATTGAGTAGGATTTATATGCCTACAAAGTGAGACTGTGAGATACTGCTGTTTGGATGTCATAGGTACATTATTTAAGAAAATGTCTTTTCCTAATAGTACCTGAATTTGTAGCAAAGCCTGTCTAGCCCTTTAATAGTCAAAGTATCTTCACAGAGGATAAGATTCCAAAAAAGCAGAGTCACAGAAGATCAAGCAGCTGCAGAAGAGTACAAATAGCTCTCAACTGAAACGATTTATCAAATGGGAACATGATTGCTAGCAATCTTACTTTTTTTAGTGATTACAAAGTAGCACATGTGACTCTCTTGTAGAGAGCTTTTACAAACAATTATGCATGAGTGTTGGAGATTTTAATTTAAGCAGAAGGCCTCTGTGGAGGTAAATCAAGAGCATAGACTGGAAGAAAAATGCTGAAGGAGACCTTCAATCAGGGAGAATATTAAGTGGGACTCCTTGGGGAGAGGCCTGTATTTGCTTATCTGGGGTGGGCTCATCTACATAATTGACTAAAACAGAATGAACAGCTGTGAAATACAGCATTTGAATGTGTGGGTAAAACAAAATTACAAGATATACAGGGTCATAGAATATGTAATCTATTTTCATAGGACTATAAAATTTCCAAGATGATTTGGGAATAGGAAACTGGCCAAGTCTCTAGAGAAGTTAAATTGCTTTATCACGGTCTACTAGCTAGTTAGTTTTACCGTACTAGTTAAGTATGTGGATTCAATTAAAACATTCTAGATTTAAATCCCAACTCCATCATTTACTCTGTGACATGTGAGAAAATCCCTCTACCTTTTTGTGTCTCAATTTTTCATCTATAAAATGGAGATAATAATAAGACATTCCTCGTATTAAATGAGATAATACATTTCAGTAATGCTAGATAACATCTAGAACTTAGTAAGTGATCACTTAATATGAGGTATGATTATTACTAGCAAGAATGCCAGAGCTGAAGTCACCTAACTCCTACAGCAGTATGCTGCGTACTCTAGAAAAAGCAAGAGCACAGTGCAAGAGGGATAAACATGAGAAATTAGATTCCTAACTAAAAATGGTTGTGAGACATAAAATAACATCAAGACTTCTTGAGATTAAAAAGCAAGAAAATGTTAAGTACCTTTGGGGAAGTGATCAGATGTGCAGTTTAATGTACAAATTGTCGGTTATGAAAACAGTCATGGGATGTAAAACACAACAGAGGATATAGTCAATAATATTACAATAACTATGAATGGTGCCAAATGTGTACTAGCCTTACCCAGGGTGCTCAGTTTGTAAGTTATATAAATGTCTAATCACTGTGTAGTATCCCTGAAAACATTCTATATCCATTGTAATTGAAAAAAAATTTATTTTTTAAAAAGCAGATGAGGAAAAAAAAAGGTGTGCTCTTTAGCACTTTTCAAACTTTCAGTTCTATGCTGTAATTCTTAAATTCAGTAGGTAGATCTTTTTTGCCCCAGCTGAAGTTATTGATCAGTTTGTTTTATAACTAACAAAACTATCTCAAATTTTTTTGATGACTGATCTTTTTTACACCTTAATTTTTCTCTGGTAATGATGCCTACTAATGCTATAGGATTCCTTTATCTTTTGTAATTAGAATAAGTTGTACTTTTAAGTGAGTGTACTTGTTTTTCTAATTTTTATTGGGGAATATTGGGAAACAGTGTGTCTCTCCAGGGCCCATCAGCTCCAAGTCACTGTCCTTCACTCCAGTTGTGGAGGGCGCAGCTCAGCTCTAAGTCCAGTCACCGTTTTCAATGTTTAGTTGCAGGGGGCACAGCCCACCACCCCATGCAGGAATCAAACGAGCAATCTTGTGGTTGAGAGCTGGCGCTCTAACCACCTGAGCCATCCGGCTACCCCGAGTGTACATTTTTAACAAAGTAAAAGCATACTGTGAATTTGAACACTACCTTTTGAATATAGTTGAGGATAAGGCATCTAATTTCTTAAAAATATATAAAATTGTTGAAAAAAAACAGTTGTTTTGTGGAATATAGATGATTATCTAGATAAAGAAATCAAAGTAGAAGTTCAAAGTCTCTTACAATCTGTGGTTGAAATCATTACAAGTTTATCGCATGTCAAGGCACATGTTTAACTGTGTAGTTTAGCTCTTGAAGGCCCTCCCAACCAAGAGTCCGCTGAAAGGCCTGGAACATCCCATGTCGATTATGATTCTGAGTTATTTTCTATTGGCTGAGGGGCAAAAGCATCTGTAGTTGCTTATTAGCTATCTTTGGTCGTATTCAAACTTGGGATGATATAGTAGCGTCATTAAATCTCAGATAATGACACTATAAAATATATATTATGGCTTTGGTACAAAATGCCGGCATAGCTGTTGTATTTCTTGATTTTATAGATGCCTTTAGTGACTGTTTTAAGCTGTATTACATATTTAGTTTTCTTGCTCTGTGTCAATATTTTATAGCACAAGTCATTTTTGGATAGCAGTACCCAGTAACTAAGGAATAAAGGGTTTATCCAGAGATTTCTTAGCCTAATCAGAATATCGACATTTTGCAAAGGTGGCTTTTATCATGCAATCATATTCATCCCCAGAGAAGACATATCTCTACTTTTAACTACAGAAGATTTGCCATATGTAAATGAGGTACATTCTGGAGGCGTCATTGACTGTTTCCTTTGATTGAAGGCAGAGCTGTCTCCATATATTTCACAATGGTCTTAAAAGTTAATCAGGATACCTGCATAATAAGTTACTAGCCTCTCTTCAAGGACTCTAGTAGTGGTGTTGAGTGATTTAGGCCCATTGATGGTGTGTATCAGGATTCAGAAAGTCATGTTCATGTAAAGCTCATTAGGTGTGTTTGTTCTGAATTATTCCTGAAGAAACTTCACCCTGTTAATAAATCAGAAAGTCCCAAAGAATACGTTTTGATATTCCTTACGTGGATTTTCTGAGTAAGAGTTATTCTAGGTAGCTTCTTGTAAAAGGATGATTTTGACTTTAAAATTTGAGAATTTTTTATGTAAATTAAATCAGACACCTCTATAGAGAATTTCTTTGTGTTGGTTGTTGTTATTATTATTATTATTATTATTATTATTATTATTATTGTTATTTTAATCTTGGGTTAGTGAGAAGTGCCAGGCACCTGGCAAAGTGCTTAAGATACAATTAAGACAACAAACAGGTGTGGTTCCTGAGCTCACAAAACACCTGGAAAAGATGCATGTTTGTTACACATGTAACAAATAGATGCATATCTGTATTTTGTCTTAAAGTCTGTTAAACAGCGCTCCGTATACACATATGGCAAATTATTTTTGCATATTTGTATGTCAGGAAGCTATTTATACCCTATTTTATAGCTCTGCTTTGCTTACAGTATAAGTATGTGATTGTTCTACACTTCTTCATGTATACAAGCACATATGAGTGTATTCCACCAAATAACTGCTGGGCAAATGAGTTATCACAAGATCTGCTCATTATCAGGTAGTAATAACAGAAGTGGCAGATCATTTTACGAGTTACACACCTCTTCCTGCACTTACCATCTCACGACAAATCATGATGCTAAGTATATCATTCAAATTTTCCAGACCAACCAACTGGTGGAGAAAATAAGTGACTTGTCTCAGGTCACTCATACGGGTCTGTATGATCAAAATTCCAAGTGGGTTATTTTGGCTATGGAGTTTCTGCTTTAATCCAAAAGGAGATACAAATACCTCATAAATATCCACTAGAGAATATATTTTTTTAGCTTTATGAAGTGTGTTACAGCATTACAAAATGTGAAACACTGGCGTAAATATGAATGTTTGTTGATGTGAGAAAAACACTTTCTTCTACTTTATTTTTAAAACATGAGTAGAAACTCATTGCTTCTGTGATAGCATTAGTTGATTTCTTTTTCTTATTTACAACACGAGTTCACAGATGTTAGTTGCCATGAATATGTATCAGCAGAAAGTGTGAAGCACAACCTGTAGTAGCAATTGCAAACTTTACTTAATTTACAGCCAGGCATCTGTTTATCGGTCTCTCCTTTTTTATTGTACGTGTGCCCTTGTAACTCTCATGTCCTTTGTGTTCATTCTATCAGATGAAGTTAATTTTCTCTAGTTTTCAAGACAGGGAGTATTTCTACTATTTTATATAAATATCATGGGTGCTCAGTATGCCCATAATGGACCTAATTTCATATACTTTGGAAATTTCTCTTCTATATAATGTACGTCCCTGTACATTAATGGCAATCCAGGTTGTATCTACCTGTATAAATCTATCAACCAATCAATCAATCAGTGCAACAGTGCAAAAAGCCAAGTATCACATAGCTACAGAATTATTTTTTAACCCTGAGTAAGGAATGAAGTGTTAATGTGAACATTTATAGAATTTAGGAATTTGATGAATCCCATTGGAAGCAGAAACAAACAATTTGATAAGAAGATAGACTCTGGAACTATTTATGTAATGTTAATTAAATGGATTAAAATGTATTTGCTGTTAAAAATATGAAAAGAATCTCTAAAACTGAAGCCATGTTATAATTTTAAGTTAAAAAGAGAAAAAATGCAACAAAATAATTCTCCAAATAAAAGATTTATAATGAGAAATTGTTCTTTAACAAATAAGCAAGCTAATTTCAGATTGTGATAATTGCTTGAAGAAAATAAACAGAGATGATGAAGCATTCGTTATGGCAACCACTTTGGGTGGCCGCTTAGGAAGGGAGATGCTTTTTGAGTGGAAGGATCAGAATAGAGGGCTCTGTGAAGGTCCGGGGGACACAGATGCTGCTAGGCAGAAGGAACAAAGGCAAAGGCTGGAAACTAGTGAGTGGAGACGTGATGTGAGATAATATTGGGAAGGAAGGGTCGGATTATTCAGGGCACAGTAGGCCTTAGCCAAGACTTTGGATTTTATTAGAAGCGCCACTAAAAATTTTAAGCAGAGGAGTGATAAAATCTGACTTATGTTTTTAAAAGAGCTCTGACTATTGTGTACATATAAGTAGGGAGGCAAATAGAGAGGCTGGGAGACCAAACTACTGTAGTAACATGGAGGCGAAGTGATGGGGCCATAGAGTCAAGGGAAGCAGTGAAGATAGACAGGAGTGAGGCTGGGGAGCAAGCAGGTCTTGGTGAGAGAAAGGAAGGGATGTGCATCAGCCCTAGGGTACTCAAGTACTTATTTCTAAAACGGTGAACAAAATTTAACAGAGTACAAACTTAATGAAGCAGCAATCAAACTAAAGAGGCATGAACTACTTCTATTAAGTTAATCACTCAGAGTAGGTCCCCCTTATCTGTGGGACATATGTTCCAGGGCCCCCAGTGGATGCCTGAAACCACAGATAGTACCAAACCCTATATATAGCGTGTTTTTTTTTTTCTCCTATACATACATCCCTTTTCATTTAAAGGAAGCACTTCCCGGCTTTCCATTGGCATATCTAAGTTGCCAGCATCACTACTTTTGCCCTTTGGGGCCATTATTAAGTAAAAGAAGGGTCACTTGAATACAAACACTGCAATACTCTGAAAGGGAATCTGGTAAGTGACTAATGGGCAGGGGACTGTACAGTGTGGGAATGCTGGACAAGGGCATGACTCACGTCCCGGGCAGGACGGAGTGGGACAGTATACGATATATGATTTTGTCCCGTTACTCAGAACAGCGTGCAATATAAAACTTAAGAATTGTTTATTTCTGGAATTTTCCATTAATTTTCAGACCGCGGTTGACCACAAGTAACTGAAACCACAGAAAGCAAAATCTTGGATAAGGGAACAATACTGTGTTTTCATCCTACCTCTGAGGAGTAGGATCCACACCTAACTAAGGAATTCCATAGACTCAGTCCACCTGCTTTACTTGGCTAAGCTCTGCCCAAGACCTTTTGATGACGAAGGTTTAGCTGTGGACTGTTTCTCCCAAGGCGGGGCTGCGTCTTATTTCTCTGTTCCCAGCACATAGTGTAGTGCCGCTCAGAGCAGTCAGCCAGAGTTGGTCGGATTCAACATCAATTTCTACTCTTAGTTTTCTTCAGCAGGTGTATTTTTTTGTTTTTATTAAATTTATTGGAGTGACAATGGTTAGTAACATTATATAGATTTCATGTGTACAGTTGTAGAATGCATCATCTTTATACTGCATTGTAGACTGCATTGTAACCACCTAGAGCCAGTTCTCCTTCCATCGCCATATATTTGACTCTCTTCTTCCATTTCCCCTCTCTCTCCCCCTATGGTAACCACTAACCTGTTGTCTGTGTCTATGAATTTTCGTTTGTTCGTCTTGTTAGTTTGTTGCTTTCAGTTTTACATCCTATATATGAATGAAATCATTCGTGTGGTTCTCAACTTTTCCTGTCTGACTTATTTCGCTTAGCATGATACTCTCGAGATCCATCCATGTTGTCTCAAATGGCAGTATTTCATCTTTTCTTATGGCTGAGTAATATTCCATTGTATATACATATATACCACATCTTCTTTATCCAATCATCTGTTGCAGGATAGTTTGGTTGTTTGCATTTCTTGGCCACTGTGAATAATGCTCCAATGAACATAAGGGTACATACATCTTTATAGATAAATGTTTTCAGATTTGGGGGGTAAATATCCAGAAGAGGGATTGCTGGGTCATATGGTAATTCTCTTCTTAATTTTTTTGAGGAGCCTACATGCTGTTTTCCATAGTGGCTGTACCAGTTTACATTCTCACCAGCGGTGTATGAGGGTTCCTTTTTCTCCACAACCACTCTAACGCTTGTTATTACTTGTCTTGTTGATAATAGCCATTCTAACAGGTGTGGGGTGCTATCTTATTGTAGTATTGACTTGCATTTCCTGAATAGCTAGTGAAGTTGAGCATATAACTGTTGGCCATCTGTATGTCTTTTTGAGAGAGTCTCTGTTTAGGTCCTCTGCCCATTTTTTTTTTAATTGGATTGTTTGTTTTTTTTAATTGGATTGTTTGGTTTTTGTTGTTGTTGAGTTGCATGAGTTCTTTATATATTTTGGATATTAGCCACTTATCGGAGTGGCAAATATCTTCTGTTGATTTGTTTCATTTTTGTTTTGTTGACGATTTATTTTGCTGTGCAGAAGCGTTTTAGTTTGATAGAGTCCCATTCACTCATTTTTGCTTTTCTTTCCCTTGCCTTAGGGAAGCGTTTTAGTTTGATATAGTCCCATTCACTCATTTTTGCTTTTCCCTTTTGCCTTAGGGGTTAAATTCATAAAATCCTCTCTGAACCCAAGGTCTACAGTTTAGTGCTTATGCTTTCTCCTATGCAATTTATTGTTTCAGGTCTTATGTTTAGGCCTTTGATCCATTTTGAGTTAATTTTGGTATATGACAGATAGCAGTCTAGTTTCATTCTTTTGCACATGGCTTTCCAATTCTCCCAGCACCATTTATTGAAGAGGGTTTCTTTTCTCCATTGTATATTTTTTGGCTCCTTTGTTGAAAATTATCTGTCCACATACGTGTATATGTGGGTATATTTATGGGTTCTCAATTCGATTCCATTGACCTCTGTGTCTGTTTTTCTTCTAATACCATGAATGTTTGATTATTGTCACTTTGTAGTATAAATTGAAGTCAGGGAGTGTGATACCTCCAGCCTTGTTCTTTTTCCTTAGGATTGCTTTGCTATTTAGTATCTTTTGTGATTCCATACAGATCTGATGATTCTTTGTTATATTTCCTTAAAAAATGCCATTGGGATTTTGATGGGGATTGCCTCAAATCTATAGCTTTGAGTAACATTGCCAATTTAACTATGTTCATTCTTCCAATCCATGATCACCGAATAGCTTTCCATTTCTCTATGTCTTCTTCAATTTCTTTTAATAAAGCCTTATCCTTTTCAGTTTCTGTTGGCCATCTGTATGTCTTTTGGAGAGAGCCTCTGTTTAGGTCCTCTGCCCATTTTTTTTTAATTGGATTGTTTGGGTTTTGTTGTTGTTGTTGAGTTGCATGAGTTCTTTATATATTTTGGATATTAGCCACTTATCATCTTATCAAAGGACCACTTAACAAGGTCCTTTACATCCTTGTTTATTCTTAGGTATTTTATTCTTTTTGTTGCAGTTGCAAAAGGGATGTTTTTAAGGACCTATTATATGTCACTTACTCTTTTATATTCTTTATATAAATTATTAAATCAATTTTTACTGAAACCCTGTTAGGTAATTATTGTTGTTAATAATTTCTTTACAGACAAAGAAACTAAGGTTGGTTAGGAAATATTAACCATCTTGATGTGAATCAGTCAGCGAAACAGTTAGAATTTACACCTCTGTCTGATGTGTTCTAAAACTTGTATTTTTTCATGACCTTATTCTGCCTCATTGTTCAGAAAACATGTATTGATAAATCAGTTAGGACTGTATGTTTTTGGCTTCTTCTACTTGGTCTTCAACAGAGAGATTAGTGAAAAATGATGGCAGAGAAATATAAAGACATTAAAGGGACAGATTCATTTCTCTCTTATGAAATAATAAAAGTACCCAGTAGTCTAAATAAATAACTCTGCCAGCCCATAGGAGGAAGCTCTCTAACAAGTCATTAAGTATATCAGATTACTCAGGACAGAGCAATTCAAGTGATAGATGAAAGGCTGATTGTATGTGTATTAAAGCACTTGCAAAGTACTATACTATGCATAGAAAGGTCAAAAATGATGGATCAAAGCTAGGATTGATTGAAGATTGGATTTTAGGGTCTTGAGAAAGGAAGGAGAAAACAAGTATGAATGGAAGAGGAATATCTATGTTGATATTCTTAATCACCTGTGATGCTCATAAAATAAGGGTCCTGGGATCCCACCCCACCCCAAAATATTCTGGAGTATGGAAACTTCTTAACAAACACTCCCAGGTGAATTTGGTACAAGTAGATAATGGCCCACACTTTGGGGAAAAAATGATTTGGTTGGGTCTCTTTATTTTACAAATCAGCATGAGGATCATAACGGTTTTCCAAAGTTGCAGAGCTCTTTTTCATTAGAGCTTTGGCTAAATCAGTCTCCTAGAGGCCTAGTTCTCTCCTCTTTGATACTTGGAATTATTTTTTCCAACTCTAGCCATGGACCAGCTAACAGCATATATCATTGTAATTTCTCTTCTAGAATCACAACCACAGCTGCCTGCATGATGGACCTAAGGAGGTACCCATTGGATGAACAAAACTGCACCTTGGAAATTGAAAGCTGTAAGTTTTTCTGAGAATCCAGCTAAACTGAACTGTGCTTGAATGTTTTTCTTAGGCAAAGACTTCCTACCCTGGTTTATGTCCAGACGACAGGTCCTGAAAAGGTCCTGTTAGCACACTAAATTTGATGGAAGAAGGTACTTCTAATATCTTCCCTCAATGATACTGTCGTCCTCTTAGTCCTGTCCCTAAATCCCTGGGAGAGATGTGAAGGGAAGAATTAATCTAGCAATAAAAAGAAGATTCTAAGAGCCTGGAGGGAAATCTAGGGCTATTCCAGCCATTTAAGGTGTGTTATTGATACAGTAAGCTTGGGATAATAGGGAAAGGTGGCAGGAAGACAGAAGCTGTCAGAATGATTTTTGATGTCATAAGCATTTGCACTTTGCTATTGCAACATAAATGTGGATTAAATAAATAAATTCTGGGTTAGCTGGAATATTCATAGAGTGTGGATTGGTAGGATGTTTTTGTTTTGAAGGACTATTTTCAATGTTGAAAATTTATATTCTTGCTGAAGACCATATGATGAGCAAGAATGGCGTATACACATGTGTGTATGTATTCTTTCCGGTGCTGACCTGTTCTGCAGTGCTGTTGCATTTCTAGGCCAGGGTTTCAGTGTCCTTGTTGATGATTCAGTCACCTACCCTGCTCAGTAAAATGTTAATTTCATAACCCGTCTCCATTTCAGAGGTAACACACAGAGGTCATTTGAGGTGGGGTAGGATTTTGAATCTCTTTTCTCTGTCAGTTCTTTCCAATGTGTTCATGCCTCATCCCACCAAACAATTGGAGGCTGACAATGTTATATCTAGCTTTCTAGATAATGAGCAGCTTGACTGCTGTGCGGATACTCTCAGCCTTTGTCAGGAACTCTAGCTGTGGCAAGCAGCGTGACTCTAAATCACTGCTCTGAGTGGAAATATAGCATTTATGACACATTGCGAGTATTTTTGCCCATTTCAAAAAATAGCTTCCAGGGATAATTAAATTTACATGCATTTTTTTTTTGGAAGAACCTGATTTCATACTTGTATTTCCAAATCAGTATTATTTTGACATTAGATCTCTGCCATGCAGAACTATTTGATAAAATTGCTCTATAGGATTTTTGTGATTATTTTATATAAATATCTTTGGGATAACTTTGCTTTTTTATAACTGAAGATAAGAGTTACAGTGCAGAAGAATGTTCTTCAGAGCCCAAATTCTTTGGTTGTTTCAAGTTGTTGATGTAAGGACATTTTGAAAAAGGTAGTTTGCTGTGTACCATTCATGGGTTATCGTGGTCAGAGAATTTTTTGTGGTAGAATTTGACTGAAATTTTAAAGAATCATATTTGTACATGATTAAAGCACTTGCACTGATACCATTTCATTTGAGCCTTTCACAACCCTGTCAGGTAGGTAAACACAGCCTTTTTAGTTTAAAAAATTGGTGCCTAAGGACGAAGGCAAAACCCAAGGAAAATGTAATTGTGACATGAATATTGAATAATTAACATGGTAATTCCTTAGACTTTTAGAAAGTTTATGTTTTATAAAGGGGCTTTTACATATCTCATTGCAATGAGTTACCCTGTTAAATGAGGTAGAATAGATTTTTTTCTAGCCTTGTTGAGATATAATTGACATATTATCTATGTACAAAGTGATGGTTTGATATATGCATACAGGTATATTGTGAAATGATTACCACATAAGGTTAGTTAACATGCCTTTCAGCTCACATAGTTATCTTTTGTGTGTGTATGTATGGATGTGTGTGTATATGTGTGTTGAGAACTTTTAAGGTTCACTCTTAGAAACTTTCAACTATACAGTACAGTATCATGAACTGTAGTCACCATGCCATACATTAGCTAGCCAGATATTATTCATTTTATAACTGAAAGTTTGTACCCTTTTACCACCTTCACCTAATGCCCCACAAACCCTACACTTGGCAAACATCAATTTAATCTGTTTCTATGAATACAGGTGATGTTGTTTTTTTAATTCCGCATAAGTCAGATGAGACAGTATTAGACGTTCTCTGCCTTACTTATTTCACTTAGCGTAATGCCCTTAAGGTTCATCCCTGTTGTCACAAATGTCAAGATTTCCTTCTTCAATCTAACATAGAAGAGTATATACAGAGGGTGCCAAAAAAAGGTATACACATTTTAAGAAAGGAAAGAATTGTAGTACTCAATATATATCAGTAACAAAAGATGAATACAAGTCATTTGTATACAATTTTTGGTACCCCCTGTACATCACATTTCTCTTTAGTATTTTTAATGCTGTTTGAATGGGATTGTTTTCTTAATTTTTTTTTCCGGAGGATTCATTGTCTATGTATATAAATGCAACTTATTTTTTGTATTTATATTTTGATTTTGTATCCTGCAACTTTATAAAATTCATTTATTACTTCTAGTAGTTTTCTGCAGTCTTTAGCATTTCACAGATATAATTTCATGTCATCTGCAATCAGAGACAGTTTTACTATTTTATTTTCCAATTGGGATGTCTTTTATTTCTTTCTCTTACCCCATTGCTCTGGCGAGGACTTGCAGTACTATGTTGAAAAGGAGTGGTGAGAGTGGGCATCCTAGTCTTGTTTCCGATCTTAGAGGAAAATTTCAGCCTTTCACTATTAAGTATGATGTTCGCTGTGGGCTTCTTATATATGGCTTTTACTATGTTTAGGTGCATTCCTAATATTCCCAATTGGTTTGGAATTTTTACCATGAAACAGTGTCAAACTTTATCAAATGCTTTTTTTTTCCAAGATAATCATGTGATTTTTATCTTTTATTTATTAATGTGATGTATCACATTGATTGATTTGTATAATGTTAAACCATCCTTGCATCTCAGGGATGAATCCCACTCATTCATGGTGTGTGATCCTTTTAATGTTTCGTTGAATTTGGTTTGCTAATATTTTTTTGAGAATTTTTGCATCTGTATGTATCAGGGATATTAGCATATAGTTTTCTTATTGTATTTTATCTAGCTTCAGTGTCAGGGTAATGCTGGCATTGTAAAGTGACTTTGGGAGAGTTCCTTTCTCTTCAACTTTTTGGAAGAGTTACAGAAACATTGGCATTAATTTTTCCTTAAATATTTGGTAAAATTCAGTGAAACTGTTTTCCTAGGCTTATCATTCTTGGGAAGTTTTTGAGTACTGATTTAGTCGCCTTACCCATTATTGGTCTGTTCAGATTTTCTATTTCTTTATAATTCAGTCTTAGTATATATTTCTAGGAATTCATTTATTCTATATCATCCAATTTATTGTCATATAATTGTTCATAGCAGTCTCCTATGATCCAGCGTCTTTCTGTGGTATCACTTGTAAATGGCCCTTCTTTCATTTCTAAATTTATTTGAGTCTTCCCTTCTTTTTTTTCTTGATTGGTCTATCTAAAGTTTGTAAATTTTGTTTTATCTTTTCCAAAAGCCAACTCTTAATATTTATGACCTTTTCTATTGCTTCTCTGTGCTTGAGAAGAATGTGTATTCTGTTTCTATTGGATGGAATGTTCTGTATATGTCTGTTAGGTCTATTTGGTCTATAGTGTTGTTCAATTATGCTATTTCCTTATTGATTCTCTGTATTGATGATTTATTCATTGTCGAGAGTGGGGTATTAAAATTCCCAACAATTATTGCATTGCTGTTTATTTCTCCTTCGAGTTCTGTTAGTATTTGCTGTATATATTAAAGCGCTCCAATGTTGGGGGCATAAATATTTATGATCGTTGTATCTTCTTGATGAATTGACCCCTTTATTATTACATAATGACCTCCTTTGTCTCCTGTAAGCTTTTATAGCTTAAAGTCTGCAGGGTAGACATTAATATTCCTATCTTTACAACTATGGAAACTGACTCAAAGAGGTAAAATGATATGCTCAAGATCATGTAGCCACTGAGTGGCAAGTGGCTCTGAGATAATGTAGTGATTGATAGCTGATTTATGTTAGTAAAACCACTGATTTTGGAGAGACCAGTTTAACAGAAAAAAAAAAAAACTTTTTAAGCTCCTTTTAGAATCTTAAAACAAAATTCCTACCACTGCTCTTTGTAGCAGCATCAGAAACCAGTTCTTGGTGGCCTTTTACAGTCACTGATTACCTGCGTGACATGGGGCAAGTCACCCTACTTAGCTGAGTCTCAGTTTCCTCCAACATGGATAATAATATCTACCACATGAGGTTGTTATGAGGATTTAACGAACTAATATAGGCTAATATGAATTAATGCAGATTAAGAATCTAGCACTTTGCCTGTAAATGGTAGATATCTAATAAACAACAATTAATAGTTGTTACTGTAACCACACTAATTTTGGTTATTATATTTTCAAAGTCCCATATTGCCACAGATTTGCCCTTATTATGAGATCTAGTGTATCAGCCAAGGAGAGACCCACAGCACAGCCTCGCCCTTCTCAACCTTTGTAGATCTCATTCTAGCCCTCGCATTTATGTTTCAATTAAGTCTCATTATCTGTAGGGCTATCTGTTTCCTCATAGAATGCCTCAGCCAGCTATGCCTACAGTATAAAATGGAGATTAATTTATTTTACTTTGGCCAAAGGGAAATAAATTAATAGCTAGCCTAAAAAAATCCAGAGAGAAGCATTTAAAAGCTCTTTGACATCTGTACTTGGATGAAGTGAAAGGCAGTCCATTTTTAAGTATAATCCGTTCATGGTTTTGTTAACATTTAAACTGGCCAAAGAAGACAGCCATCACCTGCTGTTGATGTAAAGCCTCTGTAGTCAGTGCGGCAGATGTCACTGTGAGTGTGAGAGTGTGTTGGCACAGGCCTCTCCTCTTCCTGCAGATACTTATCATGCTTTAGGAAATCAGAAAATACAAATGTGCTCGTTGTCATCTTAGGGAATTCCAATTTCAATATAATAGAAAAACAACTTGCTATTAGGTTGTTGATGGAATAAAGGCTCTATTTTCTTCTCAACAATTTCCTCCTAAATACTCTTTATTAAAGAGGTCTATATAGATTAATACATTTAAGCAGCTTGAGGCATTGACCAAATTTACTATGACACAGGGTTAATATATTTTGGATCCAGTTTATGCTATGTACCAGTCAATATTTCAGTAGATATGCGTATAATGTTTTTAAGAATTTAGAGGAAACAAGAGTGCATTGTGTTCTTCTACTCCTAAAGTGAAAATTGATGGCACCTTAAAATATGTCAATAGATTCAAAATACCTGTCAAAAAAGGAAGTAGTAATCAGATAGGGTTCTGAGCAAGGGTGGTATAATGGATGAGAGGACATTCATTGAATACAGGTAGATGTCTGTTACGGGTTCCTCAATCTAACTATATAGGTCACTTAGCTTCTTTAAGCTATGGTTTCTCATTTCTGCAGCATTGCAGTATTTTACAGGTAATCAGATAATCAAGACAGATCTTTGTGCAATTCTTGGTTCTGATATTTCCATAAGTAGCAGCTGTTATTACAGCATATTGTTATCATTATCAAATTATACCGGGAATATTATGCTCCATGAGAGTCACAACATTTTAAGAGGGATATTTAGCAATCAAAAGACCAAAATGTAAAAGATTCATAAATCATGGAGTATGAAGAACCAGTATCAGAAATGAGGAGGGCAAGGGATGCTTTTGCCTTGAGGACAGAAAACTTAGGGCAACAGTGTGGTAGTATTTAAATGGAATAGCTATTTTCAAATAACTGCAGAATTTCCTGGTAAGAGAGCAGACTATGACTGCCCTAAGGGTAAAACTAGACTAATGGCAAAAGATGCCAAAAGGCAATTTTAAGTTGAACTATTAAAAAAAAAAAGTCATGGCAATTATAGCTGATGAAAAATCCTGTAGGTTGCTATATGCTGTAAAACCATTTTCTGGAAAAAAAGAAATTCTTACATTGGGCACATTATGGGATTATATGATTTCTAAGGAGCTCTGGGTTGTTAGTTACTAGGCACCAGCAAAAGTAAGTAGATCTTTAGTTAAAGGACAATTAGCCAAACACTGGTTTTTGTGAGGGTGCAGATGCCATATGCATATACCTCTGGGAGCAATGCTATTTGGGAAAAGAGGCAAATCACATCTCTGCTAAGATTTTAAGCAGAACAGTGTGTGTGTGTTGCTCATGTTCTGTCACTATTTACCTAGTAATCTTTTTTCTCCGATTTCCCTCACAGGAGTGCATTTTGTAGTTGTGTCTCTGAGGAATGAGGCTAAGTCCCCCCAAATTCCTGGCTTTCTAAATAACCTATAACCCCACTGAGGCTTTTAGAATCACAACCAGTATTTTAGGTGATCCTTGAATTATTTCAAATGAGAAAAATATCCCTGTGATATTCCATTGAGTCTTAGTCATAATTATTTATTGAGGAAAAAGCAAAGAGCCCCGCAAATGCTCCCCGGTGTCACTGCATACAAATTTAATTTACATTGCTGTCCTATTCTGATATTTTCCTAAATTGTATCTAGCGTTGTGGAAGTGAGGGATCTGTCTCCCTGTCCCTGCTGGGTGCAGATACCTTGTTGAAACATGATCTTTATTTAACTATTATTAGTCCCTCGTGGCCCTAGACAAGTGCCAGGATATATATTTAGAACTTCTGGCACTTCATGCAGATATTATTTGTGACCTTACTGTTTATCTGGAACTTTGAGACTTCTCCCTTCCAATTCTTCAATTGTTAGAAAGTGACCGGTTATGAAGGGTTTATCTTGATTTTGAATGTGAAAAACAAAAATAGTGAACTCTAGTTTTTCCTCCCTAAGTAAACAGAAATTTTTCCTTTTCTAATTCACATTTTTCATTTTTCTTTCTGTACTCTTTATTTTCTCCTTCTGGGAATCCTCACTATAGAGATCTTGGATTCTCCTTATTTACCTGCCAAGGCTCTGAATTAAAATTTGTACAGTTTTATCTTCCAGATTAGTAATACTTATTTTAATCTAAAATTATTACTAGTATTATATTTTGACAATCATGTTGTCAGTTTCTAAGAACTCTTCCTTATTCTTTGATTACTCATTTTCCATACTCATTTGTTCTCTTATGAAATGTCATAATCTGGGACATACGATAAGAGAGATCAAGTTATTTTTATTTAAAGGCTATCGGTTTAAGTTTTCTTACAAGATTTTCTCACTCTGTTTATATTTCTGTTTCCTTTTGTAAAGATGTATGTTTACCATGATCTTTCTTTTTCATGGTGACAGTTTTCCTTATATGTCTATTGATCTTTGTAGTCAATTCATATTGGTATATAAAGGGCTAGTTTGACCAAAATATGTTACTGATGTAAGTTCTCTGACCTGACATGGGTTTCCTCTACATTTTATATGATTGTTGCCATAGCTAGCCTCTTCTATGAATAGGGTGGGGCAAGAGGAGAAGTGGGCATGCTGATCAGATGGTCTTCCTCTTCAGGAGAGAAGGCTAGGCTCTTCCATAGGTAACCAAGACTCATCTGAGGCTTAGACCCTTTAGGTGATTTCACTCTCTCACTGCTGCAAGGAACTCATGGAACAACAACTTACTTTTTTCTCCAGTTTTAGAGGTGCCCAAGGCTATCTGGTTCTGATTCTCTCTTCAGCCCAATATCAAACCTGGGAATCCAGGCACCCTGCACTTTGTTCAAGGAGCCTCTTCCAGCATTATCTCGGGTGCCATCACCAGAGACAGTTGTAGAATGATGAGGACTTGTCTAAAAGCAAAAAGAAATTAATACTTAAGGAGCCTTGGAATTAGTGTAGACACTAAAGATCAGCCTTTGAGCCAATAAGATAGAAAGCAGGATATCTATTTTTAATGTCAATGTCTGACAAATAGCTATTTTCTTCTCTTAAATACCACCAATTATAAGATTCACTATTATATCAATAAGAATAATAAAATACTACATTGAATGTACTCATCTCTTGGTAGATATATCCTGATTTCAAAAATACTAAAATGTAAAAGGAACCTAAAATTCATTAGAATTGAAGAATTATAGTTATCGTCTTTATTGCAAAGGAAACCATTATTTTATATTCCTCAGTGGGCAAACCAAAAAACCAAAAACAAAAAAAAAAGAAGAAGAAGAACAGTACATAGTATCAAATTAGTATCGGGCAATCCCACAGGTGAACATCCGAATTCTTGCTTCATTTTCCTGAATGCACATTAGGCTGTTTCTGACATGATGTACAATGTGAAGCAGTTAATGAAGTGTGCATTTCCATAGTAACTGCTTGCCCATGGATAGAATGTGCATAGACTATATTACCCTGGCTGTAATCAGGACTTCCACATGAATCAACAGGTACCTTTGGAATCTAAACCTTTAGATGCAGAAAATTTGGGAAGAAATCTTTTAGCAGTAGACACAATCCTTTATTATATTTTTGTCCTATAACATTGAAAGGGCATCAGCATAAACACTATGCAAAACCCAGGTAAATAGAATGCACTGGCTTCCATCCCTCACCTGTGTTAAGCTGACTGGGTGAGTAAATGGGCCCAGAGCCTAAGGACTGCTCACCCCTCAGACCATGAGGTAAGCTCATGGATGTGTTGCACAGGTTGAGCTTGGGACTCAAAGAACAGCAAGGATCAATCACAAGGAAACTGATTCCCCTTATGGCTTCTTAAAGACAAAGCATTTTCTTAAAGATTAAATGAGTGTTTAAGTCTTTGAGGACACTGAGTGTTGGATGAGGCTCTGCTCAGAAGCTCACATTATGTATATTTACCTTTCTGAGAGTGAGTGATGTCCACCTTCTTTTATGTTTGTAATGCTCATTTTTTTTCCTGCTTTGAAATTGCCCATGAGGGCTAAAAATGCAGTTTAGGTGTTCATTGTATATTTTACATTTTTCTATGGCAAATCTCATGGTGGGTGGGGGTACAAACTTGTGTATTTGGTTTTCCTTTAGGCTCAGGAAAGATGCCAACAGTGCCATCATCCTGCAAAGCCTGTCTCATTTTTGGCTGGGCTTCATTTTATATGTGATCTTAATGAAGTAAAAATGCCACATTTGTGGCTTTTCTAGCAGCATATTTAGTGTAGGCTGGAGAGCACTTTGTGAAACCTGATGTGATCATAAGCCAGAGGTGTAAATACACCTACAGACCTTCCCTGAAGCATTACCAGCAGCCTCACGTTGTTTCTGTTTGGTATAATAATTAAAGCCCAGTGAACGACAACTCAGGCTGCTTTTTCTCAGATCCTGGACCTAAGCTCCCTATGTTACCAGTTGAAGATACTTCCGTTCAGCAGGCTTTCAATACTGCTGATTCGTTTTTGCAAATCTTCAGGATAGCCTCCAGAGCCTACCATCTGTCCCTGCTGCCACCTCCATTATAACTAGGACCATGATTATTATATTGTCAGGACCACCATCACCATTAATAGTGCTACCGTTTATTAAATGCTTACTTTGTGCCAGACTCTGCTGTGTTTATACTGACACAGTTTCACCTAAATGAACCTTATGGCAGCTACTACTGTCACTTCCTTTTTACAAATGAGGACTTGTTTCCTTAGAGAAGTTGTGTAACTTACAAAAGGCCACACAGGTTAGCAAGTGAATGTCTAGTTGAAGAAAACAGAATCCAACTTAGCTAGTTTAAGCAGAAGGAGACTTACTTGGCTTACAGATTTCTTGGAAGGATTGAAGAAACAGACTCTAGGCTGAGCTTTTAGATATGATTCCCACAATCACAGCCCAACCCGGTATTGGTGAGGACGTCTCTGCTCCTGCCGGAGTATTATGACTGCCTGCTCAGTAGAGCCCACTGCTCTAGCTGCCAGCCCCAAACCAGGTAGTAGTCTGTGCTTCTCAGGTGGACTGTGCTTCTCAGGTAGTCTGTGCTTCTCAGGTAGTCTGTGCTTGTCAGGTAGTCTGTGCGAATGAAAGATGTTTTATGCCTTGCCTCTCTCCCCACTCAATTCAGTTCTGAATTCAGGTCTCCAGCAAGTGCATCTGATTGGTAGAGCCTGGATCACGTTTAGCACCATAGACAAACGTGAGCCTGGGGAACATAGTCAGCCAAGTACCCAGGACTAAGCAGAGTGACCACCCTGAGATGTGAACCCAGAGCAGTCTGATTTTAGAGCCCGTGTCTCTAACCAGTATACTGTCGTTTCCTTATTTGTATCCCTAACAGAAAATTAATGCATTTCTTTTGGAATGATAAATAATGTATTTCTAATAATTCTATGCTTTTTAAATCCTGTCTGCTGAATTATGTGTTTTCCATGGATATTTGTTATGTTTGTTGCCTCGTCTCATACCTGAACACTAAATTTAAAGAATTTCCTGCTTTATAAGAGAGTCCACCTCCCATAGCAAAAGTTAAAAAAGACAAATGCTCATTCTGTCAGTCTCCCTTGCAACTGGAAGGTGGGTGCAAGATCAAGGTGTTACCAGTTATATAACTTTGAGTTGGAAATCTTTAATTTTCAATGAGAGATTGGAAATCTCAGCAGTGGGAATCAGCTTAAGAAAGGTAAGAGCCATGGCAGTGGATAGTAGACATTTCAGGGGCATGTGTCAGTGGTGTCTCCCCACTGAGAGCTGTAGTACCCTTATCCAGCAGTGGAGGTGGCGCAGCTAACATCCCTAGACCAGTTCTGCTATATGATTTTGGACATGTTCCTGACTTCATAGCTTCACGCATAGTTCTTTGGCCTTCCATAAGCTCTTCGATATCAGTTTAACAAATGAGTCTTCTATTTAACTTAACCCAAGTCAGTTTATGTTGTTTGCAGCTAAGACCTAGATTGCTATGCTTCTTGAAGGAAGGGTTATGTCTTATATTATCTTTTATCTCCAATATTGCTTTGATGACAGGTAGTGAGGAAATTCTTCATCAATTTAATTGACTTATTTCACCCAAATTCAGTCTAGACCCACGACCTCCCAAAACATAGTAGAATTAGGCATTCCCTAAGTGTATGCCTCTGTTGGGATTTATCACCTCATGTATCCCCTCTGTTGGGATTTATCACCCTCCTTTTCCCCAACCTATTTGTAAGTGATTTGAGGCTACTTAAAGGAAAATGTTAGAGACTTTATATGAATTGTCCTGTGACCACATTAGATAGATATGTCGGAAGGTAGGTAGGTTGGTAGGTAGGTAGGTTAAGATGTATCTATATATGGATGGATGAATGGATGGATGGATGGATGGATGGAGGGATGGAAGGATAGACAGATAGTTATAGACAGAATTTACTGAGCACTTGCTAAATGCTTTACATGTATTGTCTCATTATATTATATCAACCCACTGAGAGTAAGTGATTAAGTAAAGGTCACACACTGAGGCGTGGAGTCAGGATTCAGTCCCAGACAGACATCATCAAGGACCTTTTTCTCAAAAATCAGTATATCACCAGCTACATCTGCTTTAAAAGGACACAATAGTCCTTCCTTATCTACGGTTTCACTTTCTGCGATTTCTGTTACCCATAGTCAACAATGGTCCAAAATATTAAGTGGAAAATTTCAGAACTAAACAATTCATAAGTTTTAATAGTTCTTTTCTGATAAACAGGGATTTTTAAAAAAGATTCATTTCTCACTAAAAGAAAGTCACTCTTGTTAGAATAATTGATTTCAAATGCTTTTTTTTATCACCTTTAGAAATAAATACTTATTATGGATATATATTCTGAAGCATTTTGTTTGTACTTAAACCTCTGACATAAAGTACTACTTGAGTCTAAACTTAATCAATTTATGGCCAAATGGTAAGGGTTGGTGGTCAGAAATGGGAAAAATAGATTAAGGATGAGCTGGCCTAGGGTTGGATAATTGTGGCTGTTCTGAATTGTAATTGTATCCGAATCACTTAATATATGAGCAGAAGACAGAGAGTAGTATAAATTACTTACATACGCAAAAATAGTTGTTACTTGAATAAGTCTTTCCATTTCCAACTTCTCTTCTTAGCACTTTAAGTAAATAAAGGTCACACTAACCGGCAACAATTTTCTGATTGTGAAGATACATTAGCAGAAAGTTTTTTAAGGTTTAACAAAAAGACCCTTTTAAGATTTGAAGACGCATACTCAATGTAACACTAACAGCAGCTACCACTTGGAATGCCAGTTTTATGCTGAGCGTTTTAACCTTCACATTAATAATCTGACTTGATCTTCACAGTCGCCCTTTGCATAGATACAATGTCATCTCTATTTTATAAATGGGGAAACTGAGGGTTAAGTAATTTAAAACACACATTTGGAAGATTGGAATTTGGAGATTGGAATTCCTTTAATCCTGAAGGTCTAATTAAAAAGTTTGGTAACTTAACCATCTACTGGTGTTCATTCATTTAGTTAATAGAAACAATGGTGGCATCAGAATAAAACTCAAACTGTAGCTCATATTCTCTTAAACACATAACATACTTACCGATACCTCTCCGGGCTTGGGAAACCATGAAAAGAATTGGGGGAAATTATATAAAAAAAAAAAACTTGTTCAAATGTGAGCAAAAGGATTTACTAAAAGCAAAAGAGATTTGTGATTCTCATTTTCACCCTCTTTTTCTTCTGGGAAATCTGAGACAATTAGAATGCTTCATCAGGTTTTCCAGAAAGGAAAACAAAACAGATAATTTTTTTTCACACAAAATATTATGGTCATTCTTATTTATTTAGATTCCTGATCATTTCCCAATGGAGACAAGGAGAATTACAAATACTATCACATGGACCTTTTGTTAAGGTCCTAGAGCAGTATTTTTGTGTCTGAGTGACAGAACTGGAGTTTGAGTACAGCTCTGTCTACATCCAGAATTTAACCCTGTCAGAGCTGGCTTCATGGGCATGAGACCTGGGCAGGCAAATAGGTCCCCATAATTAGAAGGCCCCCAAGCTTGACAATGTTCTGCAATCCCTGTTCTGAAATTCTTAATAATTTGTGAGCAAGGGACCCCTCATTTTAATGTTGCACCCCACAAATCATGTCTCCAGTCTTGCTCTCTGTCCCTCCACGGTAGTTGTGGACTGCTGCACTGATAGGAGAAGGTTTGGCATGGGAGATGCTCCCTAATACGGGGACATGATTCAATGCCTTAGTGACAACCAGTGAGCCGAGTGTCGGTTTGGTGGATTGTTCTCTGCTATTTCTTGTCCTTTAGACTCTAGAAGGGCAGAATTTTTCACTACATCTTATTGATATCTGCATCCAGCTTATGTGGGTCAATATCTTTCTAACTGGAGAAGTAATGAACCATGTTTACTTAGATCTTGCATATACAAAAAAGAAAGAGATGTTTCTTAAGGCGTGGTCCCAGTTTTCTCTCTGGACATAATTCCTAATGCTAATATTATATAGTCTCTGCTGGCTATGATGTTAAGTTTTCTATGCCAAATGAGAATTCAGAATTTATATTTTAAATAGAACAAGGCCTTTTTCTACCCTGTGAAACTATTTCACATTCGACTTCCTCTTACTCCCACCACTCCATCCCAACAGGATACTTCAGTGATTACAGAAACCAAATAAAAGTTGTTTTGCAAAGAGTATAGCCTACTCATGCTTCTTTGATAGCACAGAATTTTAAACATCTGTTTTGTTAAATTGACCCACTGTACACACACACACACACACACACACACACGCAGAGAGAGAGAGAAAGAGAGAGAGAGAGCATGGTTTGCCATTTTATAACATATGCTCCTACTTGACAAAGTTAGCCGAATCAAACCTGTCAAATGCCAAAGTGTCGAGTATTAAAATTTCAACAAAATGTCAGGAAAAATGGGAAAACTGGTGGATTTAAGAAAATCTGTCATAAAGATTGCATTGCATGTTTCTTTCTGCCTAACTTTGGGTGACATATGGAAGTTTAAAAATATAACCTAATGATGTGTCTTTATGGTAAGAAGTTTATGTAACCTAATTGCCCAAAACTGTCATTGCTGGTTAATTTATTAGAGTAATAAAAAGATGTCATGCTCTTAAAACTTAGCTGGAATGAATTCTGTTCAACAACACTGATGGCCCCTGGACCATAAATTTTCTATTTTTGACACTTATTTGAAATCTGAGAAGGTGCAGATGGTGAGATGCGGGTATATTATGCTGTTCTTAACCATTTTCCTAGAAATACTGGTGTGGATGGAAGAACATAGGTGGGTCCGGGACAGTGCTGAGAGGCTTGTTACAGGAGAAACCTAGGTGTAAAGTATTGGGAGACAGGAATTAGAGGCTAATATGAAGGCCTGATCACTTATGGAAAGTATTAATCCTTAGTTTCCACCCAATTTTTTTAACTTTTTTTTTATTTTGAAATAACCTGATTTACAGAAAAGTTGCAAACTAGTACAGAGTTTTCTTGGGGTTTTCACCTAGCTTCCCCTAAAGTTAACATTTCACATAAACACAATACATTTATCAAAACTGAGAAATTAAGATTGGTAAAACCATGTTTACTAAACTAGTCTTTATTAAGATTTCACCGTTTTCCTACTATGGGCCTTTTTCTGTTCGAGAATCGATCAAGATATCGCATTTAATCTTCATGCCTTGATAGTAGTATCTTTTAACGTAATAGTTCCTCAGTCTTCCTTTCTGTTTCCTAACCTTGGAAGAGGACTTGTCAACTAACTATCTTTAGAATGTCCCTCAACTTGGGTTTGTCTGACATTTCTCATGATTAGACTCATCCACCCAAATTTTTAATTTACTTTGTTCAGAAAATACACAAAATCTAGCAGAGCTGACTCAAAAGAGGAGGAGAACAGGCTACACTGAGATATTTGCATTTGCCCATGTAAAGGCCAGTATGATGAAATGCAACTAATTGTCTTACTAGTTTTAAACATCGGTTATAATTTTATCATATGGAAATTTTATTTCAAAAAGAAAAATAATACCAAGTACTGTAGTATATGTGCCAGGCACTGTGCTTTGCATATATATGTTGCTGAATTTTATTGTCAAAACAACCCTATGCATTAGATGTTACCACCACCACCATCATCATCATCACCATTATCACCGTTATTATTATACTTCTCTTGAATTTGAGGAAATGTAAGCTCAGGAAACATTCAGTGAAGTTCCCAGTAGCACAACTCCTATCTGTGGAATGTATCCTTACAGCTATGTCTTTCTGACTTCAAATCCATATTATTTATTCATTAAGCAATAAAATTTTAGGCCTTCTGTAATTTGTTTCTCCTGTGTCAGGAGGTAACGTAAGATATTATAATAAGAATGTATTCCAGACGGTTTTTATTATTATTCCAAAGGTTTTTAATAGAATTATCTCAGATACTGATATTATATTAATGAAATCTTCTATGAAAACTTCATTAATATTGATAAAAAATATTCTAAAACAATTTCTTAATCCCCCGTCTTCTCTCTCTACCATTTCTTTCTCTCTCTACACGCAACACACCCACACACCCACACACACACACACACACACACACACACACACACCCTCACATTCTTATATTATATATATATGCGTGTGCATGTAGCCATCTACCTGTTATCTATCTATCTATCTGCAAATATAATAACTGAATATGAGATCTATGAAGAATCATGCTTTCAAAACAAATCTCATTAATTAGTGAAATTTCTTATGCTTCAGCACAAAGATGATGAGTCAAAGTCTAGGTGTTTTTTCTCACATTTTAACGTGAGTCAGTAAAAAGACAGAATTTTAGGAGTATATCTTAGAAGTTTAATTATCTGCAGTTTTGAAACGTTACATCCTGCTAAATTGCCTGATCTGGGTGATTACAAACTTATAAAAACATAACTTCTAATTTACGTTTAAGCATTAATTTGTATGCATCAAATTCTGGTATTGTTCCCATTGCCTATCGTTGTAACAAAATACACTGTATTGAGAGTTTGTCTAGTTCAACAGTTTAATTTTACAGATAAGTAGTCAATGTTTCCAAGGCCATTAATCTGTTAGTGACAGAACCAGGGCTAGAATATCTGGGTTATAAGTCCCTCCTTTTTATTCTGTGATTCTGAAAAAAAAAAAAAATATATGAGCTGGGGACTGATGAAAATAAAGCTGTCTAATTATATTTATTTTGCACATGTGATTCTAAGGGAGGAATTATCCAAAACCTACAGTATATCATGTGAATATTATATGTGTCTTCATTTTTACCAATATTAAAGGAAAATTATGTTTTTATTAGAGTAATCAATCAATGTATTGTCATTAAAGGAAAATTGGAATTTAAGGATGGTTAAAGATCTGGTGATACATTAAACTTTATTGTATTTCATGGGCAGTAAAAAAATCTAAATTTAAAAAAATCTAAAACATCTGATTTTAGGGAGGGTGCTGCATGGCATAAGAATGATTAAATGCATAATGGCCAATATATCTTATTTTATCTATCTTCTAGAGTTAAAATTAATCGAGACTGTTACTTATTTTCATAAGACAACATTTGTGCCAACAAAAAATATGGTTTGTATAATAAAAAGCCAGCATCAGAAGCAAATTATATCTCAGTTTGAAAAATATGGATAGGCTATACATAACAAATTCGTGGACTCATTAAATGGTTGCTTTTAATGTATTAACAGACTAATTTTTAAAACCATCTTCTATTGACATCTTTGATGAACGATGTTCTTGAGAACCTTTTCTACTGAATCTTTCTGAAATGTTTTTCACAAGTTGGAATCAAAAGGAAGGCAACTCCTCTATGTGACATCTTTAAAGGAACCTGTGTTAAAACAGAATTTCCCACTGTTTCAAATCCTCCTCCCATGGGTTCTTAGAGTTATGGTCAGCAAGTTTGCACCTAGTGGATGGAAGGCAACTTGAAATCAAAAGATATATATACTTAGTCTGTAATCCCAAATCAGAGTTCTATTGCCTATGTTCTAACCAACTGACATTTTGGACTTAATCTTTCAAAACCTGCTGTAGGTTTTCTGTGCCAGTTTTATAAGGTTTAGTTGAAATTAAATCCTTAAGCTGTTAGGATTTGTATATAAATACATTCCCTGATTTAATTGTGTCTGGTTCACTTTTTTAAAGTATGGCATTTAAAAATCTCTAGACGTGTTAGTCTTTAGTAGTTTAACTATTTATATAAACTAACAGTTTCTTATATAATATTACACTCAATTTTAGACTTCCTAGGTTTAAATATTAAATTTTAACTGTATAGTGTTTTCCTAAAGAAATATAGTTGACATGAAAGAGGGATTGTTCACATCTGTTGTTTCGGCCTTATTTCAGCATGAAAATTGGAAAATATTGGCATTAGGCAGTAGATGGATTCTGTGTGGTACAGATATGTTACACTTTCTGTACAACTAATTTGTACCAATGATTTTATTCACATGCTCTTTGAATCTATGAAATCCTTCAGAGAACAGGGTTTGACAAAAAAAATCAATATTTTGACACATACTGTTTCCCCGAAAATAAGATGGACAATCAGCTCTAATGCGTCTTTTGGAGCAAAAATTAATATAAGACCTGGTATTATATTACATTATATTATATTACATTACGTTAATATTGTATAAGACCCGGTCTTATTTTACTAAAAGGAAGTTTCCCTCACCTTATAGTAAAATAAGACCGGGTCTTATATTAATTTGTGCTCCAAAGGACACATTAGAGCTGATTGTCCAACTAGGTCTTATTTTCGGGGATGCACGGTAAATCTTTGACAAGTTTCAGGTTACTCTGATAAAGATACAACTTCAACAGAGCAAACAGGAGATGCCAGGCTGCATGCAGACTGCTTGAAGAGCCTCTCAGTTCCCGGTTTCCCATGGGAAATTTCATGGGATTAGTCCTTTTCCTGTCTTGGGTGAGAGACTGTCAGGACATAGGAAGCCTCATGTGGGGATGAACAGATCTGTTATACTGACAACTCCAACATGATCACCGCACACTGCTGGGAGGACCAGAGTGCAAATATGTGCGGTCGGTAATTCACAAGGCCAAGGGCAGAGGGAGCATGGCAGGCCCCATCAGTGCCCACCACAGGACTAGAAAACAGATATTTTATGTATTTTAATGACAAATTATCACATTTGTATTTCATCATGATATACAAATATAAGCATACAAAGTAAAGTGTGTATATAGTCATCCCTTGTTTGTACTCTCCAGGGCCAACCAATGTTAATAGGTTATATACCCCCTTTAGAATTTTTTTTCAATACATATTGTTGTGTAACCACCCCCTCAGTACTGTGTATATCAGCATCCTTCAGTGTCAGTACTAATAGCCATCACTCACTCTTTCAACACTTAATGTAACTGCACCGTGACTTGTTTAATCATTATCCTGTTGATGAACCTTTAGGTCTTCTCCAAGTGTTCACTGCCATACAGTGGAGGCAGTGAAAAGCACTCTCCACCTGTCTTTGCACTCTTGTGTTCTGTAGAATATCAGATTAATGGAATAGATACATCATATTGCTCTCTAAGAATTGTGTAAATTGCAAACTCTCAAATGGTGTTATTTTATCAATATTTTAATTTTGGCGTAGAGATTGTTTTCTTTAATTATCGTGCATTTTTCTCTGACCATTAGTCCCTATGAGCATCTCTTCAAATATTAATCAGATATTGATATTTTTCTCCTATCAATTTTTGGCCAATATTATGCTAATTTTTCTTCCTTTTAAAATGTTTGATTTTTTTGTTGTTGTTTTTGAGGAAGGATAATCTTTTGTCCTATGTTTACAAAGACATTTTTCCAGTTCATCATTTGTCTTTTTATTTGGTTTATGATGAATTTCATCATAGAGAAGTTGCATTTTTTATGAGCTCTCATCACCTGGTCTTTTGCTTTCTTACCTTTAAATTTAGGTGCTGTGTTTTAGTATAATAATTTGCTACCCCAAAATGATAAAAATATTTACTTATATAATTTTGTATATTCTTCCAATCTACTGATATAACCCAGTATTTCCATAACAAGTTGAGTTCCTTAAATTCTTTGGCAGAATTATAAATGCCCGTCAGCCCCCCAGGCTGCATAAGGAACAAGCCTGTGTATTGTCAATCAAAGGAATGGATGAAGTTGGCATTCCAAAGTTAGCAAAAGTGTAATGTAGTAGGGTGCCAAACTTTTATATTTTAATTTCTGGATTGTATTTACTATAGAGATATTAAAAATTATTTAAGCTTTTCCTGTGGCATTAAATCATAATAAGACCCTTTACACTGGGACAATTTATGGGGGAAATCATGTCACTATTTATAATATTGGCAGAGATTGCAAGCATAAATAAATCTATGAGGGCCACTAAGGTTAAGTGCAAACCTCAGATGGGTGAAAACGATTATTGGCTGAGTCCATTGCATTAAACCAAAGATGTGTGGAAATTGTTTAGTGATTATTTTAGCAGAATAATTTGGACGTGAATACGGAACAGCAGCCAAGAAGCAGTTTGAGTTGGGAGTACTCAAGAAATACCCAGTGACATCCAGGGATCCACGCAGCTTCTTAGTATCCATTTCTACATATTACGTCCCAACACGCGTGTATGATAGGTAGCAGTTATTAAAAGCTAATTATATGACAGGCACTGTTCTGTAAACTTCAATTGACCTATCTCATTTGATCCTCATAATAAGTGTGCGAACAGGACTTATTTTTCTTGTTTTCTGGATAAGGAGACAGAGATGCAGACAGAGTAAATCACTTAGCTAACCTGGTACGGGTAGAAGTGAGGGAGGCAATTTGGCCACTGGCATTTTGATTCCAGAGCCGAAGTGCACAGCCACTGCACAGACTGCCAGGTACCTCCTAACAACTCCACTCCAAAAAAGGGACATGGGAACATTTGCATAGCACTTCCTATTTTTTCAAGATAATTTGACAATCTTTATACATTTAATTATCCTGGCTACCTGCTAAATTCCCCAAGGCTAACTTTTTCATTGTGGTTTTTATAAATAGGGGAACTGAGGCACATAATTTTTCAATAAGTTGCCAATGACCACACAAAATGTTAGTTACTGACCCCAGAACAGAATGCAGATATTTCGACCTTCCTAGGATGATCGTTCCACTCTCCCTGCCAATAACAATAGCAAAGACCACATTGTAATAGCAGGTTTAAAATGAACCAACAATTGTAAATCCACCAACAGAAGTATCAGTGCAGCAGTAAACTTGTAATTTTAAATGGATTTCCACAGCGACTTTAGACTCACCTGCTATCTTATTAATTCCATTGCCTTTTATTTGAAGATAATATCGAGGGCCTAAGTATGCACAAGAGACAAAACTAATTTTCTTTGTGAAAAAAAAAATAATGCATGAAACAGAAGTGTACCCTAAGCTTATCCTGCATTTGAAAGAAGGGACACGTCAGAATGACAAATAGGAGACCCTCTAATTGCAACATATTCTCCCATTCTCTCTACGCTGCTCTTCAAACTGGTCAACTCCTTTCCTCTTTATTGTTTTGGAAAATATTTTTTCCTCTTTGTGGGGTATACTTCCATAACTATCTCTCCCAGATTCACCTGGCTAGTTCCCACCATGTAGCTTAAATGTCACTTTTTTTTTTCTGGGAGTTTCCCTCACCAATCAAATTAGCTAAGCCCCCTTATTATTACGGTTTTCAGTGCCAGATATTTTTCCTACTCCATAGCTCTTCTTGCAATGTATAAGTATGTATTTACTTTGCTATTTATTTGTTTAATGTGTTTTCCCATTAAAGTGTATTCTTCACTAGAGCAGGGACCATTTTTACAGCATCCGGTATTCAATAGCCAGTGGTTAGCACAGAACATGGCACAGAGCAAACAAGCAATTAATATTTGTTGACATGATAAAATAACTTTGCTTTCAGGTTTTATGAGTATAGGGATTCTTAAACTACTGATTGCTAACAAGCTAAGGTCCATCTCCCCCTCTCCCATTTTGCCACCCAGAACCTTCTCTCCATCCCTAAAAAGAAAAACAGCGTTGAAATACTAAGGAAATGTGACTATTTCAACCATCAATAAACAAGACTGTTTTTGTTTGTTTCATAAAGAATTTTCCAAATGATAGGGCCTCTGCCCATCACTACTACCGAGAAAGAAGTCGGGAGAGAAGTTTGCTGGACAATGTATTGACAAGGAAATGTTAATAAAAAATTTTGCAGTAAAGACTTCAAAAATGATTGATGTGCTAGAATTCAGTTGGGAGTATGTACAGAGTGTGCAGAGATACAGATATTTGCAGCTGGAGTGGAAGAAACTACCCATACCCATCCAGAGGAAATCAGGGACTTGGAACTTTCTGGAAAGGGTCAGGGATGCTCAACAAGGAGACTGCTGCTGCAGCTGGGAATTGCTCATTCTCTAGTTGACTTCTTGGGTGTCTAGCCTGTGGTCCTGGGGAAGAGTATGTAAAGGGGCAACAAATTGCCATTTGGAGAGTAGAAATCAGGAGCACAACTCAGAGGATGAGAGAGGAGGAGTCCCAGGAAATGTAACGCTATATAACCCACTTATCTTTCTAACTACCCTGAATACTATATAACAGGAGACATCCCTCCCCCTCCCAACTCTCAGGATGGGGATGTTGGGTGGGATGCAGTGGAGAACATCATCTCTGTAAGGAAAAGACTGCACCTGTGTGGCTCACCTAGTAGAGGGCCTGTCTTATAGTAATTATTGGATAAATGATAGTTTTGAATAAAGAAAACTCTTTTCTCACCTTGTTTCCAGGCTTTGGCTGTTATTCTCAGTAATGCTAAATGTCCCAAAAGCCAAAGTTGCATTCCAGATGAGGGTTCGTGAAGAGCTGAAATCATCTTTTATTCATACCAAAACCAAGACTTATCTTCCTGACACCTAGCTGGTGCTATTAGTAACTAACTAGATGTTGGCTGAATGAATGAATAAATGACTGGGTCAGTGAATGAATGTGAACACTTACGGTTACCACAAGAGAAGCCTAGGGCAAATTCTCCACTTTTCTAAGAAGTCTTAACCTAATTATACCAAAGACAAACTGAGCGGCATGCTCCACGCCACTGCACACCCTCCATCAGTTACACACCACCATGTGGCAGATGAAAACTCCAGACACCCATCTATATACCAACAAGTTAAAGATAATAATTGTGTAGCAAAAAGATATCTCTAAGAATAAATTCTTTACCCTACATTTATAAGGTTAGCTTTACAGTTCTCTTTGCAATTAAACTGCTTCGTCTCTTTATCTAGTTGACCACACATTTTCCTAAGGGAGTGATTCTTGAATTTGGAAAAACTGACCTTTATCAGAATTTTAGAACCACCTTAAAATCATTCCCCAGAAAAATATATGTATATCCTTTAAGAAATCTTTCCATATAACCTAAAAGCGTTTGCTGAGCTCTTCAACGCTCCCCATGTACCCCGTGTAACCTAGGTTAAGGAACTTTATTATAATGACGACATTTTATTCCTGACTCCATATTCGATGTCATTGTATTATTATTCTTGTTATTATGTATTATTACTATATCATAACATATTGCTCATGTATTGGTGTTATGTTTAGATGACAGGATATTTGCTTCAAAATGTTATGTGGTAAGGGAAGAGGGTTGGATATAAGTTAGCACTGTCTAGTAAAAAAATCTGTAATAATGAAGATATTCAACTCTTTCGTAGAGCTGCACTGTCCAGTATGGTAGTCACCTGCCAGTGTGGCTATTGAGGACTTGGAATGTAGCTACTGCACCTGAGAATCCAAACTTTATGTTATTTTAACTAATTAACACATGGCAAGTGTTATTCTGGACAGCACAGGAACAAATAAACATACTTGTCCATGAAGTAGTCACCCTTAAGGTTGGGTGATGGGAATATGATAGTTATGCAAGCTGTTTTCTCGAGTGTATGTTTGGAATAGTCTATAATAAACAAGTCACAGAAGAACAAATACTCTATGATTTTGCTCCTATGAGGAATCTAAAATAGACTCATCGAAACAGAGAGTAGAATGATGGTTGCCAGGGGGTAGGGGTTGAGGAAAATGGGGAGTTGCTGTTCAACAAGTAAAAAAGTTTCAGGTATGCAAGAAGAAGTTCTAGAGATCACTGTACGGCATTGTGCCTAGTTAGCAATACTATATGGTACACTTAAAAATGTATTGAAAGGGCAGATTTCCTATTAAATGGTCTTACTACAATAAAAATGAAAAACAAAATTTTCTAACATTAAAAAGAAAATTTGGGGGGAAACAAACACAAATAGAGGGAGAAGACAGGATTGATTCATTAAAACCATATTCTTTCGTTGTCTATCCAGAGCTCTCTTGAAGATTAGGCAGAGATTTATTGGGTCCTTGGTAGCCTTTCCTCAGAAAAGGTTACCAGGAAACTGGTGCAAGGGGATGCATGGTGGGACTGGAAACTCTGGGTATCCATCCAAGAGTTTCTTGGGGAAAAAATGGAAATTTGTTTTGTCAAAGTAAAGAATAGGCCTATATGATCAGATTGTAGGGTGAGTGTGAAACAGCAATCTAGAATGGAGCCATAGGACTACCACTCCTTATAAATATATACATACATATGTGTGTACATATTTATATACATATATGTGTGTGTGTATATATATATATATCCTAATATATGTGTGTGTATGCGCGCATATATATGCTAATGTATGTGTGTATGTGTGTGTGTGTGTATATATATATATATATATATATATATATATATATATATATATATATGGCAGAAATACAACATGTCATATAGTCCAGAAGATTCTAAAGCAGAGTGAAATTTAGGTCCTTGGGAGGCCAGTCATGTAACAATGAGCATGGCCGGGAAGGAGCAAGACCTGGGGTGAAAAGTGAAGGGTACACATGAAATCAGAGTGATAAATCCAAGTGTTCATGTACCCAGCAAGGAAGGAGAATCTGTTAGAATAAGCAAACATATTATTGCTATGGAATCATTCACTTACAGGATTAAAGACTGTGACCCACAGAAAGGATTGAAAAGTTCAGACTATGATCTGTAAAAACAATGAAAGACCCATGGATTCGTGCTGAACTGCGAGATGGGGAGCTGCAGTGTTGTACCGTATCAATCTGATGGGTATCTAAATAACTTTGGGAAAGTCTCTGATGAAACACTTCCTTATTCCATAACAATATACTGTCCAGATTTTTCAACTTGGCTACAGAGGAGAGAGATTTTCCTGGGAATGAAGGCGAGCTAAGCCACACAGCCCTTTCACATTTGTCCTCATCTGCCACTTACAGGTTCTTCCCCATTTTTCTCCCCTTTCTCTGTGTCTCTTTTCTCTTCAATGAGTTGATTCAATTATAAACAAAAAGAAAATAGATGTTTAATCTGTACAACAAGGCTGAGGTTAGGTCGATTGAGCAGCACATCACTGAAGGGGTGATGACATCAGAAGGGAGATGAACAGAAAGCCTAACATGCGCAGCCAGATGATATATCTTATTAATAATATTAGTGGGTTAATATGTATTGAAAATATGCATCCTATACGGTGTGTTTATAAATATTATCTTAACTGATCTGCACACCAGATTTATGAAATAGATGTTATTCTCAGTTAAGAGAAAAGAAAACTAAGATTAATGTTTTGGCCTAAGTTTATAGCTAAACAGTCACAGAGACCAAACTTAACTCAGAGTTTGACTACTCCAAAGCTTATGCTCTTAACTACTTCGATATGCTTTCTTATATCATATTCAGCTTGGAGACTTCTAGAAGGTATCACCCTACCTTCCTCAAAGTGTCAGAGGACATTTTCCTTTTTGTAAAGAACACACTGAATATCCATTCACCCTCTTCAGAATAAAGCCCACCCCTTCCCATAGGAATGTGACCTTATCCTAACACCTCAATCAGTCAACCGTGTCAGAATACAACTCTGCACATAATAAATGGGTGATTCATCCAAGTCACCTGTGGACTCTCCCCTTCACTCCTGACCCCATACCCTGGGTACCCTTCTTGCCTTATCTGCAGAGGAGGGCTTCAGTTCACTTCTTACCCTTTTCTTCATCCTAAATTTTTATGATGATAATGCCATTGTGGTGGTACTGTTAGAGATAATGGCTCCCTGTACTCAGTGCCTGACACATTCACAATAGTCCCAAGAGTAGATATCGTGATCTCCATCTTGTATATCGCTGTAGAAACTGAGGCTGAAAGTTTAAGTGATTCACCCAAGTCACTCAAACTGGCAAACACAAATCCTGGGATTTGAACGCAGCACTTCCTGATTTCAAAGCTCATGTTTCTTCTACTAAAAAGGGAAATAATAATATGTACTGGGAAATTTGAACGTTCTGCTAAATCAGACACGTGGGTACAAGTACCTGACTTTCAGCATCTTCTCTTGTTCTGAAGTTTTGTGGTAAGGCCTTTGAAGTCAGGTAAAGATCAGTTTATTTTAGCACCCAGCACATGTTTATATTTTTCCTTTGACCCCACTCTTACTCTCCCTCGCATTTAATAAAGCCCATTTTGTTTTGCCCCTTGTAAAATCTTGAGAACAATTGATCTTATGTCACATTGTGTTGTACCAGTATGCAGCCATTTTGTTTCCACCTCATTATGCAGTCTCTCCTTCTGCTTCCACGTAATAGGTATGCTTTCACCCTCATGTCTATGGCATTGTATTGTCAAATATTTCTGCATTACCTAAAAATCTATTGAACTCAGCTCTCCACACTCTCTGTTTTCTAATTTTCAACAAATTTATTTTTCACAAGAGCGTTGCATGTCCTCAGCAGAAAGGTTAGTGACTCAGCATTACTCTTATAACTGCGCAGGAAGCTAATTCCCTGAACAGGCGCATTGCAGCTCAATCCTCAACTCCCAAAGTCAGAAACTCTTACTTACAAATGCAATAGGTAAAAAGCTGATGCACTTGGGTTCTAAACAGGGAGTTATAGAACATTTGAGCATGCCATAAAGCAAAAGAAAGAGAAAGGAATTTATAAAGTCCAGAATTTTGATAAGCAACCAGTGAAGGTGATCTGGTATTTCATAAAATAATAAAGTCTCTTTCCATTGCCCAAGTGACAGTTCGTACTCTCAATGGTAAATTAAGTTCCTGAAAAGGTAAATTTTTGTGGAGGGAAATTTTTTTCATTATAGAGTTGTGGAATAAGGCAGACCTGATTCCAATAATAATAGACTGTGTTTCAGAGGGTGTGTTTGATAACGTGTGATCCTTGGACCATTGCATCACACTGACCTCGAATATGATTAAGATGTAGACTTCTGAACTCAAACTTAATGAATCAGATTCTGTAGAGGTAGAACCCCAAAGCAAAAAAATTAAAAAAGATAGAAAAGTCATTTGTAAGGGTACTTAAATGATATAAAAACTGATATAAACTCTATAAAATTAGCAGGTATTGAGCTCTCAGTACTTTTGCCTCTTTTTTGCACCTTGTCCCTTTCCTCCTTCAGACATTTTTCAGTATTTTTTTCACATTTGCTCTCTAGCTAGAATGCACTCAACATTTTCACACTGTGGCAAAAACATTGACCATGATTCCAAGTATTACCCCTCCCAGGAACAGCATTTGTATTATAATTTAACAGGTGTAATCCCTAAGCTTCATTTGAACCAAAGGAGTAAAATGCTAATGGTAGTGCTTGAGTTGAGTCTAGCTGAAATGTCAAGAAGATAGTTGGATGCAAGAGGTTAGAGCTCAGAAGAGAAGACTGAGCTAGAGAGGACAATATGAAAAAGGAGATAAAAGAAGGAACTCAAGTGAGTACAGACGTGAAGTACTGTGGGTGTTCAGAGAATGGCTCCATTGTGGACTGAAAATGCTGGCGACTGCTTAGTGAAGAGATGGGCCCTAGAGGAGGTGGGACTGTAGAATAAACACAATTTGAGGCAGCAAAGCCCTGTCGTGCAGAGGCTAGAGGAGACAATTAATAGCTGAGAAAAAATCAGAAGACTTGATTCTCCCATCTACTTCTCAGATCTTTCAGGACATTCCTGAATATTGCTAACACATGGAGATGGTCTGTTGGGGGGAAGCACAGTTCCAGAATTAATGTCATAGAAGTACTATTGGGTATATCTATTATTTGTTGTTTTATTTTTTCTTGGTTTTATGAGTGTAGAGAAATGTGTCATCTGTTTGAAATGCTTCTGTTTGAATCAGTGGGAGTCTGTGGAGATATTCAGCCCAGAATGGCAGGACGTATATGTCTGTTACGAATATATCTTGTGTATGAATTGAGAAGGGACCCTTACCTGGAATTTTTAAATGATTATTTACCCATAGATACTGCCCTTGGATGCCCAAGGGATGTCTTTATGTAAGACACCTTTGCATATAGAATTCCAGTTTGCATTGGGATTTCCAAAAAGGAAAAAGAGCATAGGCATCTACCTGAGAGCAGAGAGTATGTGAACCTACAATATTGATGCCCCCAGCACTTCACAGTTTTGACTTTCCCCATAAATGAGTATTCTGTGTTAGTGCTTTCTTCCTAAACATGCCAGGATCTGTTTCTTCCCTGCGTGAAGGAACTCTGTTGCAATGATTTTAATGCATTAGAGCTTAGCACATTCAGCATAGCAGAGTGGAGGATAGGCTTGGATCCACACTGCCCAGATACAGATCGCGACTCATCACTGCTTTCATGACTGGTCCTTTAATTGTCTCATCTGTAAAAAGGAGATTACAAAGGAGACTTGACATGAATTTTAAATGAATGAATGAATCATCCAAAAAGCTTAGGGCAATATCTGAAACAGCGTGAGCCGTCAATAAGTATGAAGGGCTTTTATTATTATGAATATTATCTAAATAATGTTGCTAGAAGGAAGGCAGGTGCACGAATGCTTTCCTTACAATGAAGAGAAGTATACGAAAAGAGGGAGCCATGAAGATCGGTGTGCCTTAGTGGATGTGAGGTGATTCTGACTAGTAGGACACATGTAAGTGAGTATGTTTTCCAGACTTAAGGACATATTTTAGAAATGACCCAAAGTAGGGGCCACAATCTCAAATACTTGTGGAGGTTAGGGAGGTGAAAAAAAGTAAGTGAGGCTGACCATGCATACATCATGGGGACGATGGAGAACTAGAAGAGTGTATCCCCCTCCCTGAATCATCAGCTGTAGCTGGTTTTGGCCTGTGGGACCATCCTGTGCAGGAATGCAGTCCCAATGTTGCCACATTCTCAGATTTTTCTAGAATTTTCAAATTCAGTGATGTGAAATTAAGACATGAAATATTTGGCAGGTAATTAAAAAAACATTTTTTAAACACTGGGGGTGGCGGGTCCAAAGCAACACATCTGCAGGTCTGATTTGATCTGTCACCTCTGGGGAAAATGGCAATATCAAAAATTCAACAGACAAGAAAGAATTTAATTAATTAACTAATAATTGAATTCATGTCATTGTGAAACATTTTTATGACTCCTTTGGGTCAAACAACAGGACTTTTGGGACCTCTTCCCATTCTTAGATTCTTAGCATTGGTATATAGAGTTTCTCTCCTTCAGGATTGTATTAAACAGCTGTTGTCCCTGACAACCAGCTCTGGAATAAGGCTGCTGCATAGGCTGATGGTGGTTTCATTTCACATCATCCCATTTCATATTAGCACTTTCTTTTCAAATAAATTCAAAATAACAGGCTTTTAAATTTTCTAGTCCACAGGTTGTACTAAAGGCTATTATGAGAGATTACACTGTGCCTTGTTTTATCATTAGATACATATTTTAGAAATTTAGAAATGGCCCAGTATGCATGGATGGATGGATGGATGGATGGATGGATGGATGGATAGATAATAGATTAAGTTATATAGACATTGTTATTAAAGACAATTCTTTGTGTATGATTTAAATATATATTTAAATGAGTGGTCATTGTTTTTACCTTGTCATTCTAAAAGTGTGCTTCCAAGAAAGTTTCTGTCTCGATCATGGCTAAGAAACAAAGCATTGTCTAATAATAACAATATCCACTCTTTTATGTTCTGGAAATTGATTCTTGTCAGAGAGAGGGAGGGAGACAAGAATATGGCTTAACATACCCTTGGTACCCAGTGTGACCAGCTGTCGGAGCTAAAAGGAGGAAGAGGTGAGAAAAAGTGTAGGAATACCAACCTCAGAAATCTTAAATAATAACATACTGTTACATGATATTTCTAAAAGCAGGCTAGGAACATTATTCGGTGCACTCTAGAAAATTCACAGCAAAGGAGATGCTGACTTTCAAAGGCTGAAGTCTAGTCATCCCCGGCTCTTCCACCAACCTGGCCACCAAAGGGGATATTTTTAATAACCTGTGGCCACTTTTCCAAGTTAGATTTTCCAGTGAGTAATAAAGGTGACTGCTGCTTACTAACCTCGGGTTTATTGCCACCTCCTTGAAAGGAAGATTCTTAAGTGTGTGAGCTACTAAATCATTTCTTTACTTGCAAGTCGCAGAAGATTTAATTCCCTGAAATACTCTGAGTACCTGATCTTACCAAAATACCAAACTGAATGCTGGAGAAGAAAGGAGAACAAAATTTTTTTGGATTATCCACAGTTGATGGGAAGTTATAGAATGGTTTATCTAGGCAAAATGACAGATGTACGGAGTTTGGCTGCAAAGTCACTGGCACATTTTGATAAATGGAGATGGTAGATCTGTTCACATTCTTCTTTCTACATAGCCTATCCAAAGTCACGTATGCACCTGATATTATTTTTAACTCTGCTTCCACACAACCCCGATCTCTCAAAACTGGAGCTAAGATCAGCTTTATCAGTGTTGTGATTAATGGATTGTTAGTAAGCCTACTACTGTTTAACAAAAGGACAAGAGACCAAATGACACTTGCTCTAACTCACTATCTTCCTCCTTTATAGCAAATGTTTCGGTTCTTTTCCTGCATGCAATCTGATATTTTTCCCGTTCATTTTTGAAAAAGAAATATCTTGTTGAAAAGGATAGATTCCAATGCCATGTGCTACTGTGCTAAGTGTCACCTTTGTCTTTTCTTCTTAATAATGAGCCTAATGATGTTTAGCCCTACTGAGGACTTCATTCTACTGAGTTTTAGCTATCACCGAGATGATAGATAAAAATTACTGGAAGATTCTAAGTATCAGTTGGTCTTCAACAGATTGGAAGGAGGAGACTAGCAAGCAGAAACTGCTTAATTTAATAAAAAAGAAAAGATTTGAAGCGACCAGTCAAAGAAACGTCTTTGACACCACCAATTACCTTCACAAGTTAGGTGAACTGTAAGAAAGCCACCATTTAATATTAAACTCCAAAGGAAGACAAATAAGAAGAGAAGAAAGTGTACTGACAAATATTTTTTTAAATTTTCAAATCAATATTAACATGGCTGAATTCTAGTTGTTGGAAAAGGTAGCAAACTTGTAATAAGAAGTGTGTATTATTAATAGCTTGGCAAATCCATTCCCAAGTACAGAAGGAAACTGTTTTCCCCAAGTATATCAGTTCTAATTTCTTTTTTTCTTCTAGTTTTATTGAAATAATTGACAGATAATGTTTTAGTTCAACGTGTAAAATACGATGATTTCATATATGGATATATTGCAAAATGATCACCATGTAAATTTAGTTAGCATCCATCACCTCATAGTTATACTTTTTTTCCCTTGTGATGAGAATTTTTAAGATCTACTCTCTTAGCAACTTTCAAATCAACAATACAGTATTGGAAACTATAGTCAATGTGTTGTACAGTACAGCCCTAGAAATTCTTCATCTTATAACTGGAAATTTGTACCTTTTAGCCACCTTTCCCATCCTTCCCACTACCTGCCTCCAGCAATCACCAGTCTGTTCTCTGTTTCTATTTCAGCTTTGTTTTTGTTTGGTTGTTTTGTCTTTTTACATTCCTCAAATAAGTGACATCATACAGCATTTGTCTTTCTGTCTGACTTATTTCACTTAGCACAGTGTCTTCAAGGTTTATCCATATTGTTGCAAATGGCAAGTTCTTTTTTTTCTTTTTTATGGATGAATCATACATCTTTATCTACTCATCCATCGATGAACACTTAGGTTGTTTCCATATCTTGATTATTGTAAATAATACTACAATGAACACAGGGGTGCAGGTATCTCTTCTTCGAGAGTGATTTCTTTCTTTTGTGTATATAGCCAGAAGTGGAATTGCTGGATCATATGGTAGTTCTATTTTTAATTTTTTGAGGAAGTTCCTTACTGCTTTCTGTAGTGGCTGTACCAATTTTCAGTCCCACCGAAAGTGCATGAGGGTTCCCTTTTCTCCACATCCTTGCCAACACTTATCTCTTGTCTTTTTGATGATAGCCATTCTGACAGATGTAAAGTGATATCTTATTGTGGTTTTCACTTGCATTGCCCTGATGGTTCTTGATGTTGAGCACCTTTTCATGTACCTGATGACTATTTGTATGTCTTTGGAAAAATGTCTATTCAGTTCCTCTGCCCATTTTTAAGTCAGATTGTCTTTTGCTATTGAGTTATATGAGTCCTTTATATATTTTGAATATTAACCCTTCATCAGGTATATGATTTGCAAATTTTTTCATTCACTTCATAGGTTGTCTTTTCATTTTGTTGATGGTTTCCTTTGCTATGCAGGAGTTTTTTTAATTTGAATTTCTAATGGCATCTTGATAAATTTAGTAAATCCATGTGAAAGACTGCAGTCTCTATTCTCTCCCCTTTTGCCCTTCTGTCTCTCTCTCCCTCTTTGAGAACTCGCATGTTTCCTCATTATAAATTAGGTTTTAAGTTCATGTTATTTAAATGATCACACTAAGTAATTTGTTCCTTTCAGTTTAAAGGAAAAGTTCAGTTCTGTCTTGTATAAATTTTATCTTTATGGAAGAAATAGAGGTATTCTCTCATGAGTATAAGAAATCTACACTACATTTATGTGCATATTTAATGCATATTTTTATCTACACAGTCTAAAAATAGAACTGCTATGTAAAATATTATTTTTAGAAAAAAATGTTTCTCTTCAAACTTCTTAACTGAGAACAATTCTGTGGTCTCTCAGCAGGAGCTGCCAGTTTCCCTGCTGGAAATCTATTTCACAGTGTAGATTTGGGCATGCTAATCTATTCACTGCCATGCAAGAGAAACTGGGAACTTGATCGGAAATTCTAAAGCAAGTTGTTCTAGTAACAAAACCTAAAGAAATATGAAGGTAGGCATCCCCAGGGTTAAGTAGTTGCCAACTGGAGACCTACAGGTCCAGTGGGACCCACAGGCATTACTTAGTTGTCAACATTTACAATTGGGTCAATTTCTAGCTTCACTTTAAAAAACAAAGATCTGAAGACACTGATTCTGTCCTAAAAATAAAAGTTGTTATACAGAATCCTACATTGTACTTTCAAAGACATTATTAAATGTGAAAACTTTACTTTAAGTAGAGATGGAATAAACAGCAGTCTGTCAGTCCAGGAATTTGGAAGACATAGTTAACTAAAATTATACCTCACCCTTTCCACCTAATCTCTAACAGGTTCTACAAGTCCTCCATCTAAATGTCTCTTAGCTGCTTCCCTTGTCCAATCCCACAAATACTTCTCTAGTCTAAGTCTTTCTCATATCTTGTTAGGACCACTGTAGCTTCTTAGACAGGCACTGGAAAATGAAATGCCCCCCCTCCAAGAAAAAGCAGATGGGATGAATAAATAAATTAGTCAGACCATGTAGAAAGAGCAAGCAACTTCTATAGCAGGCAGCCTCTACTCAACTCCAGAAGAGTGTTGCCAAACAGTTTTGTTTTTTGTTTTTGTTTTGTTTTGTTTTGTTTTTGTTGTTATTTTCCCCAAGGGAACTTAGAAATCTCTCAAATTTTAAGTTTTTGCTACGATGTAGTATCTATAGGCAGAGCTGGACCTGTAGGCCCATGCTCAGCAATTTCTGACCCTACAGCTCCCTGCTTTTAGGTTTTTCTGTCTTCCGTTGTAATCTCTAAAACATTGCTAGATAAATATTCCTAAAACTGGGCCTTTCATCACACCTTGATGCATAATAATGTAACACAATTTCCATGACCTGCATTAGGAAACCAGAATTTTGGTTCTAGTACTCAAGATCTGAGAGTCCAGTTTGATTATAAAATTATGCAGAATGTATGTAATATGAGATGGAGAACCCATCAAAGCCTTTCCTGTGGAAAGGTGGAATGGACGTTACTGTATTTGGGTTGTTCACTTATTAGCTGTGAGGGATGGCGTTCAGACACAGGTTAGGATACAGGGCTAAGAATTAGCTTCAGAGGCACAGTGCGTGCATCTTCTAGTTTAGGCAGGAAAAATTGAACTGATAGATTGGGACGTTCAAGAGGAGTAGAAAAACTAGTATAGTTATAAAAGTATCATTTAGCTTTGAGAAATAAAAACAGTATAGGGAGCAGAGGTCTCAGTAATGGAAATAGGTTTGGGAGATTATGGTCTGACTGCTCTCTGTACTCTGGCAATTTATTCACTTAACACTCATTTCACTTACGGTTTGCAATGTCTTGTGATATTGATGCTTTTTTATTTCACATGCATGTTTCTCATTTAATAATTGCAGTAGTCTTTTGGGTTGGGACAAGCATTTTGATCCCCACTTTGCTTATGGGGAAGGGGTATGTAAGAGAGATGGTGGCTTGTCTAAATCTACAGGTTTCTATGAGGTTTTGTTTCTTTATTTGTTTGTCTTGTTCCTTTGAGGCTTTCAGTTTTATATCTCACATATCAGTGACATCATATGGTTCTCGACCATTGTCACCCCAATAAGTTTTAATTAAAAAAACAAAAACACTTGGGGGAAAAAGAAACACAGGTTTGATCAGCAGTTAAATCTGAAGTGATACATTTGTTTCCCAAATCCTAGTCTAGTAAAATTTTTATGTCACCAGTTCTGTAGAGGTAGATGCTGTGGACACCAAAAGCACTTGCTACATTTGTCACCCCATACTCTAAGAAATAATAGCCAACACAGTGACACAGAAGTTTCTAATCAAATCGTTGGCCTATAATTGGCCATTCACTGTCATTTCAATGGATTTTTCAGCAATTTTGGAAAAGTATTAATACTTTGTGGAAATGTTTGTCTTTAGTTGAGAGAGGTTTCATTTGTCTTCCTTTCTAAAGATTTTTTTTTCCTATGTACTTTGTCTTTTAAATTTTTTAGGAGATAGGAATGTGAAAGCGGGTTAGGTGTGTGCATGTGAGAATTGGACCATAAATTAAACAGGGTGTTTGTGTGTAATGGGGTCCCAAGTTAAAGCACAATGTCTGTAGGAGCTTAGACTTACCCATGTAAACAATAGATATGGGATATCTTTATCAGGTATGCTGTGTGCAGTGAGCTGAATCTATGCTAAATCACCTGACTACAGATGGACTGGGAAGTTTTATTCCAGATAAATCTTAAACATTTTCCATTAAAATGCCTCCTTATGTTTGAAGGAGACATTTAATGCTGTGAAATTCTGTTGACTATTTCCTGGTGTTAATGTTTTGAAGCTAAACTTGGTCTTTAGATATATATGTGATTCCCACTGTACTTTGAAACGTAACATTTTCTGACACTCAAAGTGACATTTCGTAGGGTGTTTTAAAGATAAGAAGGCTTTAAGTAATAAACTGAAGAAGACACAACCTAAAATAAATGCATATGTGTGTATGAATTGTGCTGGTAATAGGAAATATGTGAGTGTGGGGGGGATGATTTAAATACAACAAATAAAACAGAAATTTCAGTGTATAAATTGGAGAAAATTGAAAGCAGATGATAATTCCTAGTCACTGCTTTTGGAGAGAAAAATAAATGCTACCTCATAATATTTCAGCACACTCAAAATATGCGATTAGTGGTTTTTATCATTTTATTTGAATTTTCTGCAACAAAAATGATGTCTAACATTGATTGAGCTCTTAATATGTACCAGGGCTCGGGCTAATCATTTTCATATGGATTATCTCGTTATGTCTTCACAATAACCCATGTGTTTTAATTCAATTATAGCATTTTAATGTGTTTTAAAATCATATATAGTAAATTTCTCTGATGTTTACAATTTGAAATAGTTTATAAAAATGCTAAATTGCATGGTAAAGAAATTCAAGGAATGAAGAAGTTAATATGGACTATTGATATCAAGAGATTCCTAATCAGGAACTTAAAAGATCAATAATTTAGGAAATGTGTTTATTATTTCTCACAGATTTTTTTTTCCTGCTTTTCTGTGGACTATATCTTACAGCCACATCTGAATTTCTAAAAGGGTAGATTTTTCTTCAAACAAATTTTGATAATCTTTATCTACAACAGAGTTGATAAATAAGCAATTCGTCCTAGTAACCATGCCCAGATTTTTCTATTAAATATGGAGCACCGTTCATTTATTCATGTATGCATTCATGCATACATTCTTTCAGTTAAGAATTAATTAAGCATTTACCATGTGCTAAATAGGACAATGGTGAATATTACTCCTGTTTTCAAGGTAGCCAGATGACTGGTGTTTAGATAGAAATTTTTCTTTGGTTAAATTAGATCTCTGCTGATTTTATTCAGATAATGTCAAATGATCGGTTCTAAATGTATAGTCCTTTGTGCACATTTACTTGAATGAGATTCAAGTGTCCAAATGTGGATTGACAATCACTTGCCTATTTCCTGGCTAAGAGCAGTGAAAACAGCAACCCTTAGGTGGTGGAGAGATAATAGATATTCTTTGGTCATCCCATCATCATCAGCCTTCTGCCTTGGAGCTAGCTGTGCCAGTCATACTTTTCATTTTAGATGCAGTTTTGAAAGAGATTCCCTTTCTATGACTGTCATTTTCTTTCGAAATGCTTTATTGTATTCTTTAGAATCTAGGTTACTTTTTATAACATTGAGTCTCCAGGGAATTGGGCAGAACAAAATGCTTCCTGACATAAAAGTGCCAACTTAGCTGGCTTTACAGAAATCATTCTGGATAAGTTGAGAACTTTTAATGCCAGCTCACTGAACACGGGAAGTACCTAATACCTGCCAGGTATAGACAAAAGGCCCACCTAAGCATGACCCCAGCCTTAAGGGCTGTCCCAAGTTGTGTAACATGGTCAGATTTCAGAGACAGAAAGAAGAGTCTTTCACAAAACCCACTCTGCAACAAGAATAAAAATAAAACATCATTAGCTCTCAACATCTTCATTACACTGCCATTTCAGAGCCTCCTGTGTATCTTACTTGAACAAGACAGCTCATAAGAGACGCTCCAAAGCATAGTGAATAAGCAAACCCTTTGGAGATATACAGGCAAAGGATAGAATGCTCGCTCTGTTGCTAGCTAGCTGGCTGATTGGAGCAGATATCCTAACCTCTATCTCTAAGTCTTCATCTAAAAAATTGTAATAATATTTTCCATTAGGGTTATTTAACATGCATAAAAATGTCTGGTTATTAAAAAATGTCTGTAGGTTATTAAAATATGGTGGTGATGGTGGTGGTGCAGTAATGAAGTATACTGTGTTTCCCCGAAAAAACGACTTAGCTGGACCATCAGCTCTAATGGGTCTTTTGGAGCAAAAATTAATATAAGACCCGGTTTGATATTATGTTATATAAGACCCAGTCTTATATTATATTATAATATTATATTACAATAATATTATATTAAATAATAATAATATTATATTATAATAATATTGTATGAAAATAAGACCGGGTCTTATATTAATTTTTGCTCCAAAAGATGCATTAGAGCTGATGGTCTGGCTAGGTCTTATTTTTGGGGAAACACGGTATCTAATAAGGTCATATGTGCGTTATGAGTGATTCAGACATATAACTGTACTGTATTAAATAGCCTTTCAGGAAACACGGCAGTCATCAAAGAATAATCAAAAAATTTAAATACTTTATAAAAATGCCTTTTTTTTTTCAGTTATTCAGGAAGGGGGGATTTAATATAGGCTAGAGATATCAAATCTTCCTGTAAGAAGCCATTTTATCTCAGCCTCATAAGTTTAATATGTGAGAAAATACATTTGTAGACACGGACACTTTTTTTTTTCCCCATACAGTGGAATAAGTTTTAGAACTAGGCAAACCTGGGATATCTCATCATAAGTCTATGGTCAAAAGCATTGGTTTGTACCTCCCACCCACTCTCCTAACCAAGTTTCCCTTTAGTTATTGCTCTGAGCCTTACTTAGTGCTAGTAATTTTCTTAACATGTCTAATGCCTTCTTAATCTGAAAAAGTTTACATTTGTGATAATGACTGTAGACCTGAAGAAATCCATGGGAGTGACATTAGATTGTGGAACCATCAGCTAATAAAACCCAGAATGGCTTTCTGGATCAAGACATTTAAGTATACATATATACTCTAAATATATATATATATATATATATATATATTATATATATATATATATATATAATATATATATATATTTAGATATATATAAATATTTAGATATATTTAGATATATATATATATATTTAGAGAGAGAGAGAGAGAGAGAGAGAGAGGCTCTCCTGGGCAAGTCACTTTATCCTATAGGATAAATATTCTTTTCAATAATATAAAAATCATTCAGTAATCTAAAATGAATTTGCAAGAAATCTTGCTTATTGTATGTAATCATTATAGTGACTAGTATGGTACTTCTTGTAGATTTACTACATATTAACCATCAAACTTAAAGGAAGAAACAAATAGATTTTTTTTTGTATTAGAGAAAGAGGTGCCTTATTATCAGTTAACAAGTTAGATCTATTTTAAATATTTGAAACGAAGCTGTGTCAAAATTATTTTTATATCACCATAAGGTATTTTTTAGTGTATCTATATGTACATAGAGAGGTATAAACACATATGAAATTGGCAGATGGAGTAGATAAATTTTAAATCCTTTTATATCCAAAATTTTATATTTAAATGATCATTCTCATGCAAATATTTTGGATTATCGTAATTTTAAAATTCAGCACCATTCATTCTGTTTTTATCAATGACTTATTAAGCAATTGTTATAATACAGTGAACAAAAGAGAGGGAAATAAACCAAACACTGTGTCATATAGTTTCCCTATTTAGTTATCGCAGTGTCCAGGTTATTTTAACACATAAGCCTTGAGGAAAACCCTACTGAGAATTAAAAATAAAATAATTACTAAATAATAGAATTATATATACAGAGGGTGCTAAAAAAATGTACGCACATTTTAAGAAAGGAAAAAACTGTATTAAAATTGTCATACAATGAATCACGCTAGCATTCATTTGATTAATGCCATCTTTGGAGCAAATGTCATACTACACATTGCTACCGTAATTCAACTCAACTTCGAAAAGTAATACATAGATGACATCTTTTAAAATGTGTACTTTCTTTTGGCACCCCCTGTGTGTGTGTGTGTGTATAATAAAAACATGTGTTATATAATTGGATTATGTAGATTTATACATATGCATATAATCATAAAAAAATCATATTTTTGTGTATTTCCTCCTCAGTATACATTCAGGAAAATTGAAGTAGTGTGGACTATAGAATAAATAATATAACTGGATAAATGTTATCCCAGGATTACACATTTACAGAATGAATGTTTAATGTATTATATTAAAAAAAATACATGATTTTTATCACTTGAGTAACCTTAGTAAAATGTGAAGCAGAGAAAAATGAGTTTTACTAAAATAATATAACCTTTTTACCCCTTCCATTTGTTAAAATTATAAACAAAACATTAATATTTAAATTCCACTTTTTTGAGAATCTTTTTTGATTAAAGTTATGTTATGACTATGGCTATAATAGCCTCTCTGGTTTTTCAGAAAACAGCAGCTATCTGTGTTTCTAAAAACCTAAATTTTCCGAACACTCCATTCTGTCTTATTTGTAAATGTAGTTTGTGGCTTCCATAGAAAGAAAAAGCATTGCTTCATAACTCAAATGCTTCATATGTTGTAGAAACAGCAAGACGTAGCTTTAAAAAATAAAAGAAAAAATATGAAAATGAACAAGTAAACAAACAAGCCATAGACCTGGGCTTAAATCCTAACTCTGTTCTCTTTACTAGCCCATGGATGAGAAAGTAAAATTTTGTCTTTTTTTCTCTAATTTTTAATAGAAAATGTCAACCATATACCAAAACAGACAGCACAGTATAATAAACTCTCATGTACCCACTGCCTAGCTTCAATAGTTGTATTTAATGTATATGCTTATTGTATGCCCACCTGGGATGAAATCACAGATATAATAGTATAATAGTATCCATTAGTGTTTCAGTGGTAACATCAAAAGATAAGGAACATTTTCAAAACATAAATAATACCATTATTCCATCTAACAATTTGCAGTAATTTCTTTATTATTCATTATTCAAATATACTTATCTTTTTTAAACAATTTGTTCATAACTAGATCCAATGAAGTCCATACAATTGCAATCATTTCAGTCTCTTAACTAATTTTTAATGTATAATTTCTTGCCTGCTCTTTTTTCTTACAATTTTTATATTGAAAAAAAAAACTGAGTCATATTATTCTTTAGAGTTTCCCACAGAAAGATTGCTGATTGCATATTGTAGTGTCTTTTCATATTTGCTTATCTTTTACCTTTTTTTCTATTTTCCATAGTTGTTTCTGTTTTTCGTTTTTTTAATTGAATCTAGAGTCTTAACCAGATTCAGTTTTGTGGGAGTTTTTTGGCAAAATACTTCATAGTAGGATTATCTTTTCATCAGGAAATACATAATATTTGCTTGACTCTCTTTTCGTGCTGCTACCAGCCTAGATTGAATACTTCATTAAAACTTGCAGAATGGTCATATTCTTATCGGATTGTTGTATCTTAATTTATTAGCTGGAGTATTTCTATAAAAAAACAATTCCCTTATGTCAATTATTTGATTACCTTGAGAACAGAAAAGGCAGAATAAATGCTGATGCTTTCTCTATTCACCAGTTTTCAAAATAATGAGTTGGCTGCCTAATATCCTCCAGTGCTGGGATGTGTGTGTGTATGTGTGCACGTGTGTGCCTGTGTAAACAACGTATGCACTTAAATATATTACAAGTATTTTGATCCATTACACACACCATCTTTGTTGATACTCAAATCACTGAACGATTTTTACCAGTGGGAACCTCTTTTAGTCAACACCTGAGCCTTTTTGATACACCCTGGTATTCTTTGGTTTCCTCCTTGTTTTCTAATATGACAAGATATTCTAGGCTCATCTTGTATTAATATATTTCTTGCCCGAGTCTGAGAATCAGCTATTTTCCTAAAGAAGTGGGAAGTGACAGAAACTGCAACCTAGGAAACCAAGGTATGTATTCATTGCTACAGGGTGGTTCATTTTCCAGTCCCTTTCAGTGGACAGATCTAGGAAATAACATATTCTTTTTGATTTTTTAAAGATAAAATGTGGCATGAAATCTTACAGATATACTTACCCCATTGTTTTTTCATCTGTAGCTCTTTCCTACCATAATGAAAATCCCTATTCTCAACATTTCTGACAGTTTATAAACCAAAATGAGGATAAAAGTAACCCATTCATAGGATTATTGTAGTAAGAGGTAATTTAAACCATTTCATAGTGTTTGGCATATGGCAAAGTTTTAATAAATAGACTGTTGTTTTCATTTATCATCATCATCAGAATCAGTATCCTAATAAAGACATATCAATCTTCCTGCTCCCTTATACCCTAAGAGAAATGATGTGGCTTCAGAGCCGTGTGTGTGTGCGTGTGTGTGTGTGTGTGTGTGTGTGTGTGTGTGTTTAGGATGGCCTTAGTTTCTTTGGGCTGCTGTAGCAATACTATAGATGCTGTGGTTTATAAACAACAAGACATTTATTTCTTATGGTTCTGTAGGTAGAAGTCCAAGTTGAAGCCACCCACAGATGCAGTGTCTGGTGAGAGCCTACTTCTTGGTTCATTGATGGCCAGCTCCTTGCTGTGTCTTCACATGGTAGAGGTGGTGAGGGGGCCCTCTGCGGTCTCTTATAAGGGCACTAATGTCATTCATAAGGGCTCCACATTCATGACCTAATCACCTCCCAAAGGCCCTCCCTCCAAATCCCATCATATTGGGGATTACATTTTAACAGATGAAGTTGGGGAGACACCAACATTTAGTCTATAGCAAGAAGCAACCACGAAATACTCTTGAAGAGTATTTCATTTCCAGCTTAGCTACAATGCTATTTAAAACAATAAATTCGAGGTTTATTGAAGTTTATGCTTGTTGTGATGCAGAAGTCATAAAAAATATGTATTATGTTATCAGCACTGCATAACAGTGAAGGAGTGGAAAACGACATAAACAAGACAAAATAGCAGATGTTTCAAAAATTGCATTTTTGAGTTGTAACTCCGTACATATTTTTTTCCAGTACATCTAACTTGCAAATCCTTAACAGTTTGAACTAAGTATGCTTTAGTTATGCTAAGATGATTTAGGGTTTTCTCCCCCTTCCAGTACAAAAAGAAAAACACAGCAACCCATAATGGTGCCCTGGATTTTCATTACTAAAATATCAAAATAAAAAGTTGCCATCCACAGATTGTATCCATGTGCTTCTATATTCTGGCCAAGGCTTTTGGGGTACAAAGAAAAGGCCCACTTAAACTAGCTCAGATGAAGGACACTGACTGGTCTACCTTTACACTCTTAACCACAAACTTCCAATACTCTTTTAATGCAGCTGGATAATAATAGTATACCCTCCTGGTCCATTCATTTTCCCTTTCTCCTAAACAGCTACCTCATCATTTGTCCCCTCTCTTCTCACTTTCTCAACACTTCCTCCTGGAGTCACACTCTCAGCTAACAAGCTTTCTTCCTAGCTCACTAAGAAAACTGAGTCATCATAAGAGTACTTAGAATATTCCCACCACCACAGCTACCCACCTTCCAGCATTCACACTCACACATCTGTCTTACCCCTGCTGTTATCCTGCTTCCATCTAACTATAACTCCTTCATCCCGCCCACTCAGGGGGACGACTCCAGCAATTCACCCTCTTTCCTACACCATCAATGTTTAGTTCTTTGTTGATCATGGCCATCAATGTTACAAACATGGTGTTATTATTTCTTTCAACTTAAGAAATCCCCCACCCGACAAACCCTGCTAGTTACCATTGTTACTTTTTCCCACCCTGCAGCACAATTGCTTTAGTCACTAATTTTCTTGTTTTATTATAAAACCATTGTGGTATTCCGTTCCATTCCACTGTGCCGCCAAAACTGCATGTGTCATGGTTAACAATGACGATCACATTCCTAACTCACGTGGGAATGCTTGTGTGATGAGTTACAGCAAGATCATTTGACTCTGTGGATCACTCCCTTCTTAGTACACGTTCCTCCTTTGATTTCGTTGACTGCACTCTCTCTGGGTTTCCTTCTTATCTTCTCATTTTTTCTCAGTCTCCTTTGCAGTTTCTTGTCCTTCATCCTGAATTCTCAATACAAGAGCACACCAGGATTCAGTTCTTGGATTTCTTTTTAATTTGTGTTCACTTCTGTAGGCTACTTCCTAAAGTTTCATGGCTTTAAATAACATCAATATGCTGATGGCATCCAAATAGTCATCTCCAATCCAGACTTCTCTCCCAAACACCACACTTTATATATTCAGTTGTATGTCCCAAACTGAACTCCTTATCTTCTTGCCAAAATCTGTGGTGTGGGAGACTTTCCGATCCCATTTAATGTCAGTTCCATCCTTCCATTTTCTCAGGGCAGAAATCTTAGGGTATAAGATTTCTTTCTTTCATATTCTACATGATATCTTATTAGCTGAGACTTCAGAGTTTTTCGAAAACTCCACTTCTTACCACCTCTTTTGCTTCTACCACATTATAAGTAAGGTATCATTGTCTCTTAAATTACTGTAAGAGTCTTCTGACTGGTTTCCCTTCTTCACAGTTTACTAATCCCCATATCAATCACTCTCAACATAGGTGCTGGAATAATCCTCTTAATACAGACACCAGATTTTGTCCTTTCTTTGCTCAAAGCCCTTACTCAGAGTAGAAATTAAATTCCAAACAATAACCTACATGATTCCATGTTATATGCCCCCCTTCCCCAGTACCTCTCTGACCTCATCTCCTATTCATTCACCTTGCTCATTCTGTTCCAGTCATACTGGATTTCTCATTGTTCTTCCAATACCCTAGTCATCATCTCAGCTCTGGGCCTTTGCATTCTCTGCTCTCTCTACCTGAGATGCTCTTTCACAGTTAGGCTCATGGCTAAGTCCTGCATCAGATTTCAGTCTCTGCTCGTATGTCATCAGCTTTGCAATGAAGCCTGCACTGACTATCCTATTTAAAATGGCAACCTAAATGCCCTCCCACAACTCCACATACTTCTTACCTTGCTCTCCACTTTTTAATTTGTCCAAAGCAGAAATAAATCTTATTACTTCCTAACATAGTATATCATTCACCTGTATATTATGCTTCTGCATATTGTCTGTCTCCCCCTGCTAGAATGTACTCTCAGGGAGAGCAGCGGGTTTTTTCTAATAATTTTTTTAACCAATATGCCATAAGTGCTGAGAAGCATGTCTGCACATATAGTAAACATTAAATAAATATGCATTGAATAAAAACAGAGCAGACACTCTCAGAGATATCCCAGAAAAAGATGTCCAAGATTATTTGCGAATATCCAGGATTCCAAGGAGATCCAGGAGTTTTTTGGGAACTGGGACCTAAAGTAGGTTTTAGGAACCAGAGTACCTCTCTTTTCATGTCTCTCTCTGGCTCTCTGATTTTTCAGGAGCCCCATGTATCTTTCACCCATGGTGTTTTTGCTTCATTGTTCTGTCTCTGCATATTGACTTCTTCCACTGTCTTAGAGCCTGTTATGGTCTCTTTGTTCCTAAATCTCATCTCCCGTACCAAGTCATGAACTTTTCATATCCCTCTGGTAAACACAATGGCTCAATCTCTCCATGTTTGGATTCCAGATTCTCAGCAAAGGAACATGATCAGTCCAGCCTGGAGGAGACATCCAACCAAGTATAGTCAGCTATGACTGGGAAGGGGGCATGGTCCAGGGTCCACAGGAGCTGTGGAGAGGAAAAGTTCCCCCTGAGGTTTGGTTTTGTGTGGGTAGAGAGTGCTAAATGTATCCATTGTAGTCACCTTCTTTCATATGCTGGACCTCTAGCATAAATTGTGAAGCTAGAGAGGAGCCAGAGTCAGATCCTCTGTGATCTCCTAGGTCACATTACTACTCTAAAAAGACCTTAAATTATTCAGGTGTTTCTATTACAACACATCTTAAAATATGGTATCCAGTTAGCCTACTCAATGATCTGTATTCTATTTGTGTGTATGTATTTGGTTCTAAACTCTGTTTTAAATTTAAATTCTGGTTTTAAATGTCATTTATCTCATGTTTGATCCTTTTATTTGTTAAAACTATATATCCATCACTGTGCCTTGTTATGTTGGAAACTTGAGGATGACAACAAAATAAGGGATACGAACTAAAGTAGTATATCAACAAGTTAATAACGGAAGTCTATTTTTGGAGTAAGACACTTTTGTGATATAAATAACACACTTTATAAAAGTATCGTCACTCCATAAAACATGAACCGAGAGGACCTGTGCCTTTATAGTATGAATACTAAATAAGCCTTCAAACACTATCGTACATGTTACGAAATGGCAAGGCTCTCATTTAAATGACGAATCATTGAGATGTCTTCCTATCTGTGTATTCATATATTGTGATGTTGCTTAAGTCCAATATTTTTTAAAGGGTCAGTTATTAATCTGATTTTAAACTACACCCCTACTAAAGATGTTTTTGGTTTATTTTGAACACATGCAGATAATGGGACCAATGTTATCTATTATATAATGTTAATCAATAGTGTTTACTTGTTCAAAAACATTAAGTTACCACCAACTAGGGTACTAAGCAACATCCTAGATGTTTTATGTAGCACAGTGGACAAAATGATACATTCCTGCCTCCATGCCCTGTAGGAATGTATATTTAGTGCAGAGACATGCTATGGAGAAGCTAATTCCTGAATAGAGAAGCTCATTCCACATAGAGAAGCTCACTCCTGAAAGATCAACTGTAGAGAAAAGTAAACAAGGTAAAAATGTAGAGAGCAACTGTTGCGAGGAATCTGGGTGACAGCTCCCCATAAGATAGGCAGACTAGACTTCCTGAGGAGGTCACGGAAGAAAACCTGAGTGAGGAGGAAGAGATGACCATAGGAAGATCTGCATGAAGAGAATGCCAGCTAAGGTCTAGGGCCTGGAGACAGGAATGAATGACCTTGTGTTTAAAGAGCAAAGAGAAAGCCAGTAGAGTTCGGCGGAAAGATGTAGGCAGGCCCAGAGTCAGGTCATGTAAGGAAGTTCGTTTGCTTTATTTATAAGGTAAAATGAGAAGCCCTTAGAAGATTGTGAGCAGAGTGACGTGGTCAGTTATTCTTTTAAAGCTCACTGTCTGCTGTAGATTATAGGGAAATAAAAGTGGAAGCTGGGAAAACAGGTCGGCAGCTTTGCAGGCATGAGATGATGTAGTCATAGTCTGTTGCATACCGTGCCACGAGAGTTGTGGGGAGTGAGGAGGTCCCCGCAGGATTAAGAAAAGACAGTAGCTATGAATAGAGTTTAAGTGCGGAGGACAAGGGACCAGCAGCCTCAAGGTCTGGGCTGTGGCACCTAATCCGGCCTGCGCAATAACTTTTATTAGTTCAGTGGGAAGCAAAGGAGATAAAGCTTGTCAATCTCAAGATCTGTAAATCTTATGCACCATAATAGGAAACTGATTTAAGTCAGTCACCCTTGCCCAGACAGCTGGACCTTAAGTCTCAATTTCCCTCAGGGACAAAAGCTGTATGCATATGAATAGATGGAGAGCACCTCATTGAATCACTTCCCTTGCAGGTTTTGAGAAGGAATGCAGCCACAGAGGCTGAGGCTTTCCTTAGCCTGAGGAAAGTGCGAGGTTGTAACCACCTGTGAACCCCGTGGGTTCTCCTGTTGGTCCCCACTGCGACTGCGTCTGGCTTGAGTTGTTCCTTCCGTGAGGAATCTTGCTCGTCATTTACTGTCCAGTCATCTTTCTGGGACCAAACGGAGGCATAAGGTGCAAACACAAAGGTTTAGCAAAGTCCCTGAAAGGGTCCCTCTTACAGACTCTCCTTTCTTTGGGGGCAGATAGAAGGAAACAAAACATTTAAGCTGTTGCATGGCGACAATAGTCAAGATATTAGTAGTGGGAAATGGAGAGAATTAGATGAATATGTTTTGAAAGCCGAGCCCACAGAACATGCTGGAGTTTTATTTCAAACTTGTGGATGTGACAAGTTTGCAGATATATATGTGTATATATATATATATATATATGCCTTAAGCCAGAGGAGAGGTTTGTTAGCTCAGATAGAGACTCCAAAACTGTAGAGTCCCATGGTCCCTAACATACCCCACATCTAAGAAAATATAAATATCTGTGTCCTAGAATATTCTCAAATACTTTAAGGAATTTTTCAAACTCTAGAGCAAGTTTCTCTCCATGCATGCAAGTCTGATCATCCACGAGAATCAGCTGGTACATTTAGCACTGTACCTACACAATAAGCCTGCACAGGTAGATTCTCTGTAGGTAGGGCCCCGGAATGGGCTTTTTTAACATCCCTGGGGGTGATTTGTTGGCTCACCAAAATTTGAGGACCCCGCTGAGGTGAATCACTCTTTAAATCCTAGAGCTATTATATTAAATACTAATTTACTGGGTTGGTAATATTAGACTTTTATTTTTTTCCCCTCTCATCACAGAAATCATTTGTACTATAAAACTATAGTTCTATAAAGATAATGTGGTTTGGAGAAAGCTGCCCTTGAATTTGAAAATCAATTGAGTTTTGTTCTAGTCAGAAAATTGCCCTATTATCTGCAATTGCATAATCCTTAAGGGACTAAGGAAATAAGTTTTAGTACTTTGGGTTTTTTGTTTTGCTTTATCAAATCTTTGTGGATAGTTTGCTTTAATGTTGAATATTGAAGAATATCCAACTTCTGTATGGAAAAGCTACTAATAAAAAAGTGGATTTAGATTGGTTGGATAAGCATAAGGCACCGTGTACATTGGACTTATCTGCTGTCAAATCAAAGGTATTGCCTTAGTTATTTTTAGACATTCAGGCAACTTGTCTTAGACAAGCTGGGTTGCAAATATGCAAAGTGTAAATGCTAGAGCTACAATTCAGAAGGCTGGCAACAGCTTGCAGAAATCACTTAAACACCCCATCATCTTGAAAATTATGTTTGCTTTTGGTATTTATTGGTTTGAAATCACTGACTTAATTATCTTTAGGTTAGGATAAGAGCAAAGCTTCTGTGTCTCTTAATAACCAATGATGGAAAGAAGGGGCTTCCACATTTTTCGACCAGCTTGATTTTACCCAATTTGAGAAACAAGATAGTGGCAGAGGTGATCTGCAGATTACTCTACACATATGGAAATGTGCTTCTTTCATTTTTAGGATATAAACTCAGGGGTTCAGGTGACACATTTACCTATAATATAATATACCTTTATTTTTTTATTTTTATTTTTATCTTTTTTTTTTTTTTTACTTTTTTAGTACAGTGTCATTTCTGGTGTTAGTACTTGAATTTGAAATTTCAGATGGGGTGAGGGGCATACTCTCTAGATCACCACTGTCCTCAGGACTTACGCATAACTCATTGTCTTTGGCCCCTGAGTCATTTGAGAATCTTAGCCCTTATATGACTGCCAGCTGCTGTTAGTATGACTAGTTGCTAACTTGAACCCAGCAGTTGGATTTCAAAGCTTAAGTTTTAAACTATGTAAAATTTAAAAATAATAATAAAAATTTTGCTTTAACTAAGATATCAGTAATCAGAATAATAATAATAACCAGTAATCATTAAGTCAGGGTACTGATTGCTTTGCAAGCATTTTCTCTAGTTCTTAGAACATGGAAAATACGGGTGACATTATTCACTTTTTTAAAGCAGTTAGGTGTTGTATAGCAGGTTTAATATCATTTATTGCTTGAAAACAAATTAGCAGCTTAAAACAACAGACATTTATTATCTTCTAGTTTCTAGGAGTCAGGAATCAGGAGTGACTTAGCTAAGTGATCAGGCTTAGGATTACTTATGAGGTTGTGGTCCACCCGTTGGTCATGGCTGTGGTTTCATCTGAAGGCTCAACTGGGCAAGGACCTGCTTTTCGACTCACTCACAGAGTTGTGGTAGGTTTTACTTTCTCGTGGAGTTCCTCTTAGACTGAGGACCTCAGTTCCTCATCATTTGGGTCACTCCACAGGGCAACTCACAAGATGGTGGAACAAGGAATCTGAAGGAGAGAGAGACAGAGAGAGACAGAGAGAGAGATACAGAGAGACAGACAGAGAGAGAGAGAGAGAACTTATCCAGAGAGAGAACTTTTCCAGAGAGAGAGAGAGAGAACTCAGTAATTTTATAATCTAATCACAGAAGTGACATCCCTTCACTTGTGTGGTATTCTGTGTCCTAGAAATACATCACTAAGTCCGGCCCACACTCCACGGATATTAAGCTCCACTGTTTGTGGGTACAAATTTCAAAGAAAATGTGGACATAGCCACATGTCCTATATTTCATCTTTGGTGTCAACATTTTTAAAAATTCTATATAAGGAATGATTTTTTGTTTCTCAAACCAGGAATATAATCAATATTTTAGCAAAAAAGCAGATTTGCATAACATTGGTCAAGTCTTAGGCATTACTTGAGCTGTTTTCTATAAAACTTTCTTTTTTAAGATGGAAATATTTTATTCCATGTTAGAAGCTCCAAATGTTAACTCCTCGGCACACATTGATAAAGTTACTTTCATTGTAGAATGAATTACTTTGTATAGGTATGTAGTGGCGAAAGAGAATTGGCAGTTCACTTTATTCATGTATATATACCTTCTACTAGGTTGATAGTCTGATATATAGATGGACAGTAGCTTCAATTGTATACAAATGTATTAGTTAACCTTTTTTAAATATGTAAGTTCTACTTCACCTAAGAATCAAATGATACACATTTCATTTTAAGACTTTCAAATGTGTGTGTACATAGATATAGATATAGGTATATATAGATAGATATAGATATATAGACATATAGGTATATAGATATGTATAGATTTTTATTTTAACATAGTCTATGGAATGAACTTTAAGGGTCCCAATTACTATGTACAAATGTGAAAGTTGGACAGTGAAGAAGGCAAATAGGAAAAAAATTGATTCACTTTTAATACAGTATTAGGGGAGAGTGTTATGTATATCCTGGACCACCAGAAAGATGAACAAGTGGGTCCCAGAGCAAATTAAGCCTGAAACATCACTGGAGGCAAAAATGATCAAACTGAAGCTGTCCTCCTTTGGACACCTCATGGCAAGTCAAGGTTCTTTGGAAAAGACAGTAATGCTGGGGAAAATAGAAGGCAGCAGGAGAAGAGGAAGACCAAACATGAGATGATTGACTCCAGAAAAGAAGCCACAGGCATGAGTCTACAGGAGCTGAGCAAAGGTGTTGAAGATGAGACATTGTGGGCGTCAATCATTCATAAGGTCGCCAGCAGTCAGAGCCCACTTAGAGGCATGGAACATACACTGCTCCCTCGCTATTCAAAAGTGAATTATTTTTATTGCTACTAAAGGAAAGAGGATGCTAGGTTTTTGGTAATTCTTAATAATTAAAATTAAAATTAATTATTTAGAGTTTTCTTTAACACTTTCATATTAGAAATTCTTTAAAACAATGCTTTTCAAAGGTCCTTGGGTGGTTCCAAAAGAGCCAGGGTAAGTTGCCATGCCTGAAGTAGCCCAAGCTTAGAACTGGCTCACGTTACTTCCTTGAAACAAGTGACAAGGGCAGCTCAGATTCAAGGTGTAGGGAAATATTCTACCTCTTACCAGGAGGAGCTGCAAAGTCACATTACAAAGGAGTGTGGGTATAGTGAGGGCAAATTTTACAGACACATTTTTGTAATATTACAGAATAATTCAAAAATTTGACTTTGAATAATAGTGTGATGTGATAAACATAGTAACTGAGGAATTGGACCTAGTGTTAAAGAGGATTTAGTTCAAATCCCATTTCTGATATTTGGGAAGGATGCTTACCCTCTCTAAATTGTAATTCGTTCATCTGTAAAATGGGGATAATAACAGTTTCTACCTCAAAGGGAATAAATGAGATAATGCTTGTGAAGAACTTGGCTTCACACAGGAAATGCTTTAGAAATGTTAGCTTGGGGTAATTTTAAAATTCCTTGCATCAGAGTAATAGATTCTTCCTGACTCCCCTAAACAAAATAGCAATGCCATGTTTAACTATGCATACAAGGTATTATCAAATAATACGGTGAATGTTTAAATTTAAAAAAAATTACACTAAAAGACACATTGCCATTAATCCCCCTCAAAATACTACCCCTTGCTTCACACACACACATATCCCATCGTTCTCGCCACTTTCTGAAGCAGTTCTGGAAGTCCTCTTTTGCGAATGTCTTCAGTTGCACTGTCATGGCTGCCTCGATGCCCTGAATCATTTTGACTTTGGGGAAGAGCCAGAAGTCTCATGGTGCCAGATCCAGTGAATAAAGTGGATGAGGACACTCCATAATGTTTTTATTTGACAGAAATTGCCGTACCAGAAGTGATGTGTGACACAGAGCGTTGTCATCATGGAGGATGATTTACAACACACTTTAAAACACACCTTCTCTCAACCGCAGCTCACACTTGACACTGTACCAAATAGGTTGAAACTTGTCACACACGGTTAATAAAGTTCAACGCACCACTTCCCATATTGAAGATCCCTACCTTTCTGTTGGATGGCACTTGGCAGCGGCATTCACCATTCCGTTAATTACAACAGAAGGACTCTTTGTCACACTTTGCTTCTGGTACAGCAATTTCTGTCAAATAAAAACATTACGGTATGTCCTCATCCACCTTATTCACCAGATCTGGCACTGTGTGACTTCTGGCTCTTCCCCAAACTCAAAATGATTCAGGACATCGAGGCAGCCATGACAATACAACTAAAATCACTCACAAAAGAGGACTTCCAGAACTGCTTCAGAAAGTGGCAGGAATGATGGGATAAGCATGTTTGAAGCAAGGGGTATATATTCAGGGGGATTAATGGTAATGTGTCTTTTACTGTAATTATTTTATTTATTTATTTATTTATTTATTTATTTATTTATTTATTTATTTATTTAACATTCACCATATTGTTTGATCATACCTCGTATATGTCTGCATGAGCAGCTTGCATGCCAGCAGCTTCCAAGGCCTCCCTCCTGCTGTTCACACAAGCCCTCTCACCAAACACAGTTCCAGTCCTTCTCAGCAAATGTATACTCTTATTTATGCCTCCTTTCCCCTCCAACCATGGTTACAAATTTGATGGATATATGCTCTCTGTTTACATAAGAACTCACAATTGAGTACAGTGAGTCCTCAGTTAACATCATTGTAGGTTCTGCAACTATAATTGAAAGGACATGTAAGGAAACCAATTTTATCAGAGGTAATTGATATAAACAAGAGTTAAGTTCCTACAGTATCTCGTCAACATTATGACAAAACAACATTGAATGAAATGACTGTTATTTGTTATCCGGGGACCTGCTGTGTAGGAGATAGATTCCTTACCAGACAATTTAAATTGAATTTATTGAATGCTAATAAGGATATTATACAAGCACAGCGAAAAGGGGCCTCATATCTGGAATTTAAAGTCAGTATGAAAAATTCTCTTAGTAGTCAGGACGCATGCTAACAGTCCACATCATAGGCCAGCCACACTTTTAGACCAAAAATTCTTCTGTAAGAGCATCCTGCCAACATCCTTAAATATCTGGGTCCTCAGCTGACTCCCATCACAATGAAATTTGTGAAAGAATGGGTTAAGATTAGTGGTTCAGAGCACTTCCAACATCGTTCAGCTACATCTTCACTTCCTCTCCCACCGCTTACTAGAAAGCAGATGGGTTGGTGTAGCATTTGATGGCATTTTATTACACAGCTGTACATATCTCCAGGCCATTCAATTGGCCTTGTTAATTTATCATATTCTGTTATCACCCTTCAGTTAATAGACTGTTCTGGGTGACCATATCCCCTTTTCACTAGGGAGCATTATTCCATTTGAGCTGTAGGTATCAGCTGCCTCTGGAGGCAATTGTTCAGATTGGTTAGCAAAATCTGTCAGCCCAGGGAAAGGCATTACCAGAGGGCAGTGGCCACTCCTGAGATACTTTTGTTCCCTTAAGAATGACAATATATTTTAAAAGTCAGAAACATCAGGAAGTTTCTTTCCACACAGGCACCTTTGCTTCAATTTGGTAGCTCCCTTTTATGGACTGGTTCCAGCGGCACTGCCTTTCTTGAAATGACTGAGGCTGAAGCATGGGAATTCCATATCCCAAGACAAGGACGATGCTTGGTTTGCAGTTCTACCACCTTGCAATCCAGCAAACAGTGTCTGCTCATCACTACACTCTTTAACATGGGTACCCGGTAAACCACAAGTAAAGAGTTACACATTAACAGCTCAGTTCAGCCAGCTGGCACGAGTGCCACCCTTAGTTAAGACCTCTGTTATGGAGGAGAAAGCCTACAGACAAGTGTCCCACCTGGTTCTTTACCCTCTGGGATAGTCTAGTGGCTGAAACCAAAACATCCACAAATCCTCTCATGCAAAACTGGCTGTGAGAACTATATGAGTGGAGAGTCAAGCAAAGTGCTGTGGAAACACCAGGAAGCAAAGAGAGAAGGATCTCAATAGGGAAAAAGGAGGCACTGTCTTGGGAAAGGTGAAAGTTGACATGGGCCCTTAAGGTGTGCAGAAATTAGCTGTGAGAGGGAATCGTATTTCAAGTAATGGAAATCACTTGAATCAAAACCTGGAGGTCAGGATTCCTGAAGAGTGTGGGCAAAAGACGGGAGCACTGGAAAAGGAAGAAGTGTAACAGATGAGACCGCAAAGGTAGAAAGAAGCACCAGTAATGGGGTTTTTAATTCCTTACTGAAGAATTTGCATTTAATTCTGAACCTATTGGGAAGGCCACCAAGAAGTTCTCCATATTTTTGTTTTCTCTTTTTTTTAGGTATATAAATGGCATCATCAACCTTTTTTTATACCAAGTAAAAATAGCAGCATGAGTAGCATAAGCTAGAAGAAAACAGAAACTTAAAAAGTTGTTGACTAATCTATCGAGGTTTAGTCAACAACTAACAACCATATATATATATATGGTTATATATATATATATAACAGATATATATATATATATGGTTATATATATATATATATAACAGATATATATATATATATAACAGATGCAGAGATCTCATGTTAAAATGGAATATTCTTAGTCCTAATGAGGCTAAATATTCACATGAAACTGGCCTGGATTTGCAGAAAACCTTTAGACCTAGCCCCGTATCTTGATTCTTTGCTGTCACTGCCTTATTGATGACTGCAGGTCATAGATTATTAAAGAAAACCAGACCACTGGATTGAGATAGCATCAGAAACGTTACCTCTTATCCCTGATAAGAAAGGCAGAACTAGGAGACGATATTTTAATTTCTGATCTTTCAATACTTTTGTTCAGAAGAAACATTGTTCTTCTCTGGGCCAAACATTCCTTGCCTGACACCCATGCTAAGGTATAGTGACTTTTGCTCTGTAAAAATCTCTCAATCATTTGCTTCCAATGAATGGTCCATGGGCAAACTGCATCGACACACCCTGGGAGTTTATGGGAACTGTGGAATCTCAGGCTCCTCTTACCTAATTCAAGTTTGCATTTTAACAAGATTTCCAGGTTATTTCTATGCATATTGAATTTGAGAATCACCGGCCTATCCTTTTAGCCAAAAGTTCTCTGCCTCTTCTGTATTCCTTCAGGACTTAGGGCTCATGCATATGAAAACAGCAGTGTTGGACAGAAGGGAGGATTCCTGGTAACGTAACTGAGTCTAGTTTATATCATTCTAAATACAGACATATACAGAATTTAAGGCAGTGTGTGACACATAAGGGCTCTGTAACTGGCAGCTGTGATTATTATTATTGCTGTGGCTAGTTTTGTTTATTACTATTATTTTTAATTGGTTGCTCTTACTTGGATCACTAGCCTAATTCCTTCAGCTTTCTTGATATAAAGAAGAAAACTTAAAAACACACATCATGGAGCTAAATGTGCAGACACAGCCTTCTGTGCAGATCACCCTTCTCCCACACAGAGACAACAAAGACTACGATTTGCATTGAAATTCAAATAAAGAAGTGCTCTTTACAGCACAAAATAGGACATTTTACTTGATTATGATTGATTTCCTATTCTCACACATCATAAGATTTGAATTTGAGAATGGGAATAACACAAAAAAATAGGTTATTTTTTGATGTGGGACGAACAGCAGGTCATGACTTGGTGCCATAGGAGCAAGTCTGACCTATCCTAGTCTGTTTATGTTGAGCTGCTCAAGGTCTAGAAATGATTTGACAGGAAAAAAAAAATTTCTAGCAGTCCATCTGAATAACAGAGTGATATTAAGATGCAATTAAGGAGTCATATTAGTGAGTGTTTCTGGGTCCTTTTCATTGCTGAATTTCAGATGTTGTGGCTGAGCAGTGTGTATCTCCTTCTTGAGACACCCCTGTAACTGTCATTGGTGTGAGCTGTGCTCCATCGTGTCCCTTTGCACAGCGTTCAGGCCTCTGCATGCAGCGGTGCCCATCGTGACTGTGGACTGACACACTTCCGCGTGTGGTCGCTGAGGGAGTCATGACAACGCTGCCTTCTCTGCACACTGAGTGCTGCTTCCCTGAAATGATCGTCTGCCTTACTCTCTTCAAAAGCAATTGGTTCTCCGTTGTTTGCAAATGCTTTTATTGTTTCTTGGAAACCTTTTTAGAGGGAAAAAATATGTTTAATCCACTAAAGAAGCGAGATATATTTCTAAAGAACAATGAGCCTTCTCAAGGGCTTATCTGGCTTTGTGAAGAACATACCTAAACACCCTAAAATGTGTGAATAACTCCAGCATTTTATGGAACACACCTGGGTGGGCATTTTTCATATCCTTAAAAAATAGGTTTGGCAAAATCCAGGGGGAAGTAACATTAAACATTATTTATTGAAGGGTTTCCTAAACTTGACTAGGTTAAATGTCTGTGACGACAAGAAAAGGCCACCATGTACCGTGACTCCCAAATACATGGACCTCTTTCCATGAAGCACATCGTAGGATGAGTGTTTCTCAGAATATAAAGTAAGTTTTACTAGTAGTTATTTAAAAACTGATAATAGTACTCATATAAAATTTTTCAATACTAATAGGGCAGTAACATGTGAATTTTTTTTTCAGTGAGGTGTTGAATTCGAAAACATTCTTAAAGTGCTGTGATAGACATATAAAGGTCAGATAATTTGAGACAAGATTGTTCTTAAAAAGTTGAAATTATCCATGACTAGTGTGAATTATCCCAATTACACTAGCCCTTCCTTGTCAGTGTCACCAACCGGTTGTGACCACTGAAAATTAACAGATTATAGCAACTACTGTGTTTCATTTGCCATGTAAGACACAGTGGGAAATAGAAACAGATAATTACCCTAGAACATTCCACCATCAAGTTGAGGAACTAAGTTGAAATAAGTAACAAGAAAACAGTAAGCCACTTTAGCTTCCCACTTGAAAAATAATGTCATCGATAAGTCATTTCTTCTAAATGTTCTTACCAAGCACCACTGTTTAATTTCTTGGTACAGGTTCATATTTTTGCACAGAAAAATCCGTCTAAACCGAACTATTTACTTAGTAGATAACAAAAGAGACAGTTAGGCTGACATTAAGAGAGAAAAAACATTTTAAAATGCCATGTTATGTAATAAGATAATGTCACAATTGTGAGAATATGCTCAGTTATTATGTGAATGTTTTTAAAATGGCATTTTTACTCCTTAGATCTCATAGTGCATGGTTTTTCCAATATTTGAAAGAGAGCATAGCTATCATTTATGTCTTATATAGATTTATAAATTCTCATATTTATCTTTCCTGGTCAGAGGCTTGTAACATTTTATATAGTTTTAATTCCTCCAGGTAAATTCCAGTAAATTTGTATTTTGGTGTATTCATAGGCCATCTGAATTTATCTGGGTTATGTTTTTAATGATAATATGATATAATTTAATGACTCAGTTTCTAGAATCCCATGAATAAATTATAAAAGATGAATTTCATTTGCAAGACATTAATGAAGATCTCCAGTGCATCTCTTCCTTCTGATATCTTAAAATAAATCTAATTATTTTCACTCATTGTTATTATGAAAGTTGTCAAAGTCAGGTCATATATATTTGCATATGTTTTATTTTTAATCACTTTGAAAGACTGCTAAATATTCCTTCAGAGAAGGTTCAAAGAAAATTAGGTTTGCTTTCAGCTAACCCTACACAATATATTCAGCTAGCTTTTGAACTTCACCACTCTGGCACTGTCCTGGATTTGTTGGTCTTTCATCTTCAGAAAGCACTGATGCAAGAGCATACATTTTCTTTCCATTTGCAGCGCTTTATACTTGGTTAACCCAAAATGAAGTTAAGAAGATTGGGGTTTTTAAGACCAGCACTAGCTAAGAAACACATACAATACGTTTCTCGATTGTGTCAGATTCCAAAATCTTAAATATCAAACTAACCTTCAAATGCTTTGTTATCAATTTCTAAACACTTCCGAGAGTTCTATAAGTATCGTTGAGCCGTTCAGTTTCCCATCATGCAAGTTCCTCAGTGTGTTCGTGAACTAGCAGTAAACCGGCATGTCATTAAATACCAGATTTTTTATTGCTTTTAAAGAATTCATATTTAAAAAGAAAGCATTAGCTAAACTTTTTAAGTGGTATCTACCAGGTACTGTTATATTTTACAAGTAGCAACTTATTTTTTCTACACTAACAACTCTGGGAAATAGCTGTTATCATCATCATCCCAATTTATAGATGAGAAAATAAAGGACAGAGAGGGTTAGGTAACTTGCCCAACTGTTACATAAAGAGAACTATATACTGAAGAACCCTTGGATTATTCTTACAGGCTATGTTATCATTGGCGACTTTTTTGTTAGTCCCTGAGAAAATGTTTACTGAATGCCAACTCTGTGCCAGATACTGTGCTGGGAGCAGGAGACAGAGGTGTAAACACGATGAGTACCTTTTAATGGTGAATGCCAAGCCTCTAGAAAACAACCATCACCCAAATCCACATTTGTATTAAATATTTTATTCAACAATATTTCCCAAGCGCCTATTCTCTGCCAAGTATTATCCAGCGAGCACTGTGTCAACTATCCGACATTTTGACAAAAGTCTGTTATTTCATAATAATGTTTTGACCTACTAAACAACTATTACACATCTCCTATACATGTGTATTGAAATGCCATAGCTATTCCCCTGCCTCTGCCTACAGAGGGCTTCTGTTATAAGGTTTGTGGTGATGGGCAAAGAAGGGAAATCCTGAAGAAAGGAAGCTGGAGTACCAGAAACACACTCTTCACTATTTTAGTTGTAATCATCTATTGGAAATATTGAGAGTTGACTTTTCTCTCAGCCTCTTCTTTTGAAGATAGCTGTATTTGACAAATGCTTTTCTAAAAAAAAAACTATCGCCTTCTTGTTTCATAAATACCTTTATTCATGTTTATATACCACAAATTCAATTTTAAAATGCATTTCTAACTATCTAGGTTGATTCTAGGAGCAAAATTTGCTTTTCTTTGTTACTTTAAACAGTTTTATTAAAGGTGGGCTTGTCGTTGATTTTAAACAGTTTCATAATGGATAGATGTGTGCGAATAACAAATGAGGAATAGGTTTATATTTGAGATGAAATTCTGGACTGTGAGGGTTCCTAGGCCATCTCAGGAGAACTGCAATCAGAGAAAAACAGCAGTTATCCTTCGGGACAGACACCTCAATTCTAAGGATAATGTAAAGGATATAATGAGATAGATAATGGGGAGTGAAACCTTTTCTGAGAATCTGCTCCTTATGCCATTCACTTAATACCTGGACTTTCCTTTAAAATCAGAGTTTTACATGAAGAAAGACATTGTCTGAAATAAAGATCATGCTAATAAACATGTTGATGATATTTATTAAAACTGTAATTTTGATTACAACATAATTATGCCATTTGCAACTAAACAAGCCTTTTTAAAACCATTAGCTATTATCCAGAAGCTTATAGTTGCAAACTAGAAGTTCAAGTCTCAATAACTCTTCCAAAAACCTGTATTTCTGCACCAGATGAAAATGATTGCTCCTATGGATAAAGGGAACTGCAGATTTCTAGAAAAGTTAAGACATTGCTTGAGCTGTGCTATGGTTGATGTAAATACTTAAATCGAGGGCATTGTAGTTCTTTGAAAAATAATCCGTTTCCACTTTTTTTGGAGATTTGACTCTCTCTCTCTTTGTATGAAATGTGGTTTATTGAAAATCATAAGAGCTGAGAGTCAAAGGATTGCCACTGTAGTCCTCAGTGTTGCACTAACTAGTCACACGTCAAAAGTCAAAGAACTTAAGCAGTCTTTTTCATTTGTTCTGTTGCTTTTGAAGTTGGGTGAGCAATGTCTGTCCCATCTCCAATACTTGTAAATATTCACCTACTTAGATGCAAGTTATTTGAAGAGATATATGTGATATAGAATGTATGCTTTTGGTGGGGGGATATTTTGTGGGTTGGTTTATATAATATTTATATTCATTAGATTTCATTGCAAGCTTCCCTGTGTAGCACTGTTTACAATCTAATGTGTGCTTATGAACTGCAGTTATATGTGTGCTTACTAATTAGGATATATGTGCTATTCTACTCTGTCCCATGGATTGAAAGTATAATTATAACAGAGGACATACCTTTATTATACGGAGTCCTATCCCCAGCAACTGTGTACTGATGAGCCCAGTAGGTGCTCAGTCAATAACTGTCGAATGAATACAAGCATTAAGTTCTAAATGCTCTGTGCCTTTATAGTATACACTATGCATTTGTATTTATTGCTTAAAACTATTGGAATTAATGTTGTTTTGTGTTTTGTTTGGGGGGATTTTTTTAGATATGCTGCAAAATCAAATTTGGAGATCATTTCTATGTGCATTAAAAATTTATGACTCACTTCTTCCCAATCACTTCTGACTTGAAACCCAAATATATTGTAATTCAAATATTTTATATTGGGATGGGAGAGTTTGATAGAATTTCATGTTGTATTGATAACTTAAATGATTTTCCTCTTCTTTTGTCTTCCCTTAGAGTTCCATCCAGGGTAGGTGATAATCTGATAATATTTGAGAGAGGGACATTCATAATCAGATAAACTAAGATTCAAGTCCCAACTCTACCACGTCCTAGTTGCAAGACTTAATGCAAGCTGTTGTTTTGTCTAAGTCTCTGTTGTTTCGTGTGGGTCTAAGTATACTTCCCTCATGAGATCGTTTTAAGGATTAAATATGGTAATATACTCGAGGTGCTTAGGTACCTATTGAGGTACCTAATGTCACTTACATAGCTCGTCTTCTAAACTTTATTCTTTTTGTTTTGTTTGTTTTTTCTTTTATGTATTTGTGTGTGTGTGTTTCCTTTTACAGATGGATACACAACGGATGACATTGAGTTTTACTGGCGTGGTGATGATAATGCAGTAACAGGAGTGACAAAGATTGAACTTCCACAGTTCTCTATCGTAGATTACAAACTTATCACCAAGAAGGTGGTGTTTTCCACAGGTTTGTATCAGGGAAGAGCATTAAGGTAAAAGAGTCTTCCCTTACTTCAGTCTCGGGTCCCAGGGAAGGATGGGGGCTCTAGAAGCCTTAGATCTGCTGAAAACCTTCAGTTCCCCCTCAAGACCATTGCTCATTTGCAGCCCACCCATTTATTTTCCAGAAGGCAAAGCTGAGAGGGTTAGATCTGTGTCTCTCACTTGCCAGAGAAGGGACTAATTGTTGGAGACAGAATACAGAAAGAGAAATGAAGAGTTCCCTCAACTTCATTCATCTCACAGAATGGGTCATACTTTTTTCCAAATGTCCTGGGGAGAGTCAAGTCAGAGTTCACTCGAGTCTGATCATAATTAAATTCTCTAAAGAGAGTAGGAGAGGAGAAATTCACATTTCCCTCAAAGGGTAGGAATTTCTTTATGTATCTTTACCTCCTGTTTTTGAGCTAAAAACCCTTCCAGATGTTGAGATTATCTTATGCCTTCACCATCCTTACACTTCCAGTATTGAGGTTATAGGTTTTTTTAACTTGGTTTCATTAGACAAATTTTTTTAACAAAAAAAAAGCCCAAGAAAGTAATAATTTGCTACATATTAATTAAGGGAACAGCTAGTACTGTAACTGTAGTTTTTGAATTGCCCCTCTGCAAAGGATTCAAGCACTTCTGTCCTTGGAAACTACTGCAGGCGAGAGTTGTATGACTTGGTAAGAATTCAATGTAGCTTCTAGCTCTAAATAAAAGAATAATAATAACAGCAGCTTTTCCTAAGTGTGAGGTTCTCTGAATCCCTGAGATTGTAGAAATGAGTTCCTACTTAAAATCCTCTTAATATTGAAACACTTGGTGTAGCCGCAAAAAGCCAGACAAGTCTTTCTTTCAGTTAGTTAGGCTACTCCTCCATGACCCCCAACACACCCTTATTTATCGATGGGAATTGTTTTGCTCTAAGGCTGTGTTCTGTTATGTCGTAGCTTGTCTAAAGTGTAACACCCCAGATCACCGCAAAGGACCCAGCTTTAGGAATGTGATCCTTTAGCTCTGTCTCCCACAAATACTGCTCAGAAGCGGTGATTCTCCACCTTCAGGCGGGTCAGGGGTCCCTTTAGGACTCTGAGGGATGCAATAATTACAGAAACAAAATACAATGCATACATATGAAAACCTTCACAAAATTTCAGGGAGGTATTATATTACTTGAAGCATAGCCGTTGATTCCAGGCTTAAAATCATCCTGGGGCTTTATGAAGAGGTTGTCATCAGAGTATGCAGCCTTAATCTTACATGTGAAAAAACTTAATAGATGGACTTGCTGAGAAACAGTTGAGCGGGGACACAGGGACTGTCCCAAATTGTCTTTTCATCACAATTGTAGAGAATGAGGTATCTTTGATCCGCTGTATGAGGCTAAGCAGAGAAAACTAGGCATCCTTTTAATTATTGATGAGTATGGGATGTATTCAACACTGAGTCACTCCTGCTATGTAAAATCCCAGAGTCCTCAGACATCTTTTGCAGGAGAAAGTGCTCTTGACCCAGAGCTAAAATTGAGTTTAGGAAGATGTACAAACTGTTTATAGGACTCTAAGGGGAAGTATCCTACAAGTATTGATTGATAATGATGATGTTCTAAAATTGCCTTTCTAGGTTCCTATCCCAGGTTGTCCCTCAGCTTCAAGCTTAAGAGAAACATTGGTTACTTTATCCTGCAAACGTACATGCCTTCCATCCTGATCACAATCCTCTCCTGGGTCTCCTTCTGGATTAATTATGATGCTTCTGCTGCAAGAGTGGCATTAGGTAGGCCATTTTCTATTTGTGGAATTTTACTGTGTGTATGTGTATGTGTGTGGTGTGCGGTGTGTGTGTGGGTGGGTGTGGTGTTTGTGTGTGTGTGGTGTGTGTGCATGTGTGTGGTCTGTGCGTGTGGTATACAGAGTGTGTGGGTGTGTGTATGTGGTGTGTGTTGTGTGTGTGTGTGTGAGTGTGTGTGTGTGTGTGTGTGTGGTGTGTCCACAAATGCATTTTCCTTCCCCTGGAATTTGTGATGTCAGACAAGATCAGAATGCACGCAGCACAAGGATTTGACTCTCAGACGTTGGGTGATCTGATTGAGCCTTAAATCAATTAAGCACGTTTTAAAGCTCTTTCATGTCAAAATTAGTTAACTATATAGCTGTTGGTAATGAAATTAGTCTCATCAGCGTGATATTTTTATTGAAGCATAGTTCATATTATATTGCTTGATAATTATTAAATTTGTATCTGTGTTTCTTTACCTGGGAAGAGCTCCCATCCACTCTTCTTTTTTCCCCTTCTTCTGAGCAAGAAACAAAGAAATGTAATATGTAACTGACAACTAAGCAGAAAGAATTCTAAAATCTTACTAACATTTTAGAGTAGTATGGCAGAGGGCAGGAAACAACCAAGTAAAAATTGTAGAAAAATCGTCTATGGCATCACTTATCCTATGCTTGATTTTTTTTTGTTATAACACCAGAGGAAGAGAATGAATTAGATTTCATGAACATGTTTATGTTGCTAACTCCAAATCTAGTGAGTTTATGAGCTTTTATACTATCTTTATTATTTTGAGTTCTGGCTAATTTCTTTAAAATGTTGAATTAACTCCTCCACCAAGAGATCTTAATTCAATTGTTACTTCCTTGGAGAGGTTATTTATTTATTCATCCAACAAGTTACTTGTTGAATACCTATTGCCATGCCAACTATACTAGGCCAACTGTCATTCGATTGTTACTTCCTTGGAGAGGTAATTTATTTATTCATCCAACAAGTTATTTGTTGAATACCTATTGCCATGCCAACTATACTAGGCACTGGAGATGAAGCAGTGCCCTTCTGGAAGTCCTGTTCTAGCAGTAAGAAAAGATAGGCAATAGATCGAGTAGCCAAGCAAATTATATAATATGGTCAGTCTATAGAGGGAGATGAGCAAGGTAAGGGAGGAGGGTCGTACCAGGGGATACAGTTTAGAATAATCAGGGTAGACCTTACTCAGAAATTGTCAGTGGAACAAAGGCTTGGAGCAGTGAACAACCACATGGATATCTGGCTGAGCAGATTCCAGACCCTGGGGTAGGAACCTGCCAGCATGTCAGTGGAGTGGCCAGTGAAGTGAACACAGAGAGAGTTCCAGACTCAAGGTCATATGGGCAGGAGGGGATGGAAAGACTATGAAGCAGTTTGGAGGCCATGATAAAGGCTTCACTTTTATTCTGAGTGAAATTAGAGAGTCATTGAGCAAGGAAATAACGTGATTTGATTTCCCTTTTAAAGGGATCACTTTGGCTTAGATTGTGGTGGGTCAAGGATGAGAGGGAGATGTAATGACCTCCTGGACGGAGTCAAGTCCCTGTGATTTAATTGCTTAAAAGGCTATACAACTCCTCTGTGTAGACCAATCACGATTATAATTTATATTTATTTGGTTTGTGATGTCATTTTTCCTCAGGATACTCAAAGATCCATTGGAGAAGGGTGCATATTCTAATTTTGCTTCTGTGATGTCTGTAGTGTCTCACATAGTGAAATGGTGTTCAGTAAATATTTGCTGAACAAAGGAAATAAGTGAAATTTGTAAAAATCCTATTGTTCCCAAGGGAAAATTTGTTATCTCTTTTATGTCAATTATAGGAGTAATCAAAATTTATTTACTTTTGAAAAGAAATTTCAGTTTTTTTATGTGAATAATTGAATGCTAGGTCAGAAATAACCTTAAAATGAGATTTAGGTAAACAGTACAGTCAGCATTGTCAATTTTACGAGACCCATGTTGTACAGGATAATCTATATTTGAAATGATGAAGAGAAAAATGAAATTGGAAAATGGTTCATGATGACTAATATTATGATCTTATTAGAGAGGTAAAATTAAATCAGAAAACGTAAGTTCCCCCCAAAATCAAAGAAATTAAACTTAACTTCTGGGATGTGTTATTAGTAGTGTTTTAGGACACAAGTTTCTGAGTCAGATTCCAGTTCATATGTTGCCTGTACAACCTCCCATCTGTGTGGTCTTGACCTCTGAGCTCTATTTTCACAAAGCTGGACCGTATCATATTCAGGGTTCTGGTCCCCCAGTGCTTTTTCCAGCATTTATCTATCCCTATCCCTTCAATTATACCTTTGAGGGAAACTGCTCCCCGCTGTTAGAGATGCTTACTCAGCCGGACGAATAATTATAGTTATGAATGCCATCACCTAGTGTGACAATTCCCAGGAGGAATCACGTAATACTTCTGTATTATTTATCTTTGTATGACATGCCTGGGTACCCAATCTAGAAACATGAGGGCTAGATTCCTACTTTGTTACCCACTACCTCCAGTTTCCAAATTTTTGAAATCATTTGTCCATATCATCCGTATAATGCATTCACTGTTGTACTATAATTGTGATTGTTTTAAATTATTTCCCTTCCATCACTCACTTAAATTATTCTGAGAAACTCTTAACTAGTATTTTTTATCCCCATCTTGTATGCTTCCCCCCTCTCCCCCACACTGCTAACAGATGATTCTCCTAAACACAATTTGTCCCTATATCTCCCTGCTTAAAGCTGGTCAGTGGCTTCACATTACCTACAACTTTAATTTCAGACTCCCCATTGAGCTCTGTATATATGGCTTTCCATTATGTAGCTCCGACTTAATCTTCACTCCCTGCCCCATTCTTCCCATCGTATCCTCTACTGTACCCATGTTGACTTTCTTGAGATTCTTTCGATGTGCTGTACACTTTCACCCCACAAAGCCCCCCCTTTTGCACAGAAAGTTCTCTCTACGACCAATGCTCTGAGGTCTGCATCACTGTGGACCTACAGTCCTGGGTGCCTGGGTGACTCCGAATCATTCTTCAAGGATGCAGCTCCAAAGTCTTCATTTCTTCATCTCTTCCTTGTCACATCACAAGACTAAACTAGGGTGTCTCTATATTCTCAACTTCACCCTACATACGTGTCTAACATAGCATTCAGTTCACATATCTAGCCTATCCCACTAGTTATATAACTATAAATATAAAAATATAATTAAAGAAGTTTCTAACATGATTAATGTTTAGTGTAAATTAATGAGTTATGCCTATCTCCAGGGCTGTCACAGAGCTGGGATATAAGTGCCCAGTAATATTTTGTGGCATACATGAATGAGTAAAAGAGTACAATAATCTTTCCAACTGTAATGAGAGTAGCAAGGAAATAGAAGCATCATTACTCTCTCTTATTTTCTTTCCAGGAATTACAACTGTCCTTACAATGACCACCATCAACACCCACCTCCGGGAGACTCTCCCTAAAATCCCCTATGTGAAGGCCATTGACATGTACCTGATGGGGTGCTTTGTCTTTGTGTTCATGGCCCTTCTGGAGTATGCGCTGGTCAACTACATCTTCTTTGGGAGGGGACCCCAACGCCAGAAGAAAGCAGCTGAAAAAGCTGCCAGTGCCAACAGTGAAAAGATGCGCCTGGATGTAAACAAGGTAAATCCAGAGGGCAAGCCCTCCTTGCTTCTTAAACGCATAAAAGAATGCCAGCAATATAGGTTAAAGGCCTTGTTTAATGAATGAGGAAACCAAGGCCCAGGGAAGAGAAGGGTAATTTTCCCCACACCACAAAGCTAATTAGTGATGGAGGCACAATTACAGCCCAAACCCACTCAGATGCCCTTTACCTTAACACTAGGGTCGCCCCACCCAGCATCATCAGAGAACCACCTTTATGACTTGTCAGTATGTAAGTATAATGCGTCCTCTTACTTACTTGAGACTTATTGAAATTTACTCACTTTATTTAAATTTATTTAAAAATGAAATTTCCTATCACATAAATCGGTATCACTTGCTAAAGATCAGCTTAAGTATAAATAAATAAAAGTAAAATTATGTTATTAAATTCTAGATTATACCAGATGAAGGCTCTGGGCCTCAACTCTAAATTCTCTGTGATTTAAAGGAGAGATAATCAAGTACAGAGATGTATTAAATACCCACCAGCTGCAAACTGAGACTTTGTCCTTGAAGTCATCAGAAGGATAGAAAGAGAAGTGCAGGAGAGGAAAGAATAATTTTCTCCTCAAGTGACAGATAATTACTTAATGCCTTGCACATGTACCACTGAAAATCGCTGAAGCAACTGATTGTAGGAGGCCATGGCCTTGCTGAGGTCAGACATAGTCAAAGAACAATTCTCAAGCCATTGTAAACCCAGTTCATTCTTGAAGGATGTGCTCCTCAACTTTGAGTGCCCAGATGAATGGCCCACAGAGCATTAAAAGAAATTCTGTTTAAATTGTTCTGGGTTATGCCTGGGCCTCAGAGTTCATAGTGATGGAGCTAGGAAAACAGTAATACTTTTAAACTATCTGGAAGTATTAACCATACCAATCATTATTTACTTGACATGTTAGTGTTTCTAACGTCCATTCAATTCCAAGGATAGCATACCATACATAAAGTCTACCACTGAGTTTCATTTGGACTAAATCCAGGGAAAGCTTCTGACTCACTAATATTTTTCCACGTAGCTATAGGTCTGATATTTGATTTTGGACTATGCTGTAATCAAAGGCACTGCTTTCCTGGGAGATGTTATTCGTAATGATGCGAATTTTAAGTACAGCCCTTGAAAACCAGTGAACCACAGGTCTAGGAAATTGTCGATTTTCTGCAGTGCCTGAGGTTTCACTTATTGAAAACTGTCAGTAGATTCCACCGAAGCATTACGGCTCTCTCGGGATGTCAAATGAGAGAATGCTATTTAAACCCATTTTATGATTGTCCTTGCCTTAGTAGAGAAAAGAAAATGAATAAATAAATAAAACTATCTCATAAGGCCGCAATTTGAAATGAGTCTAAATCAGTCGCCTAATGCAAAGCTGACTTAATAACATCTGATCTTTTTTCACTTTATCTACCCTATTTTTTCATACCAGTTTGCATTTAAATGATAAATTAAAGATCCAGAGAGTGGCCGTTTTATAGCAAACTGAACCTGGAGAGCCTCAGATAGTTTAAATTCAGTGTACTGCGATGGAGGTAGGGAATGTCTCACTGGGCAGGTAACCCATAGTGATGAAACAGCTCATCCTTTGGCTGAAGTTGGACCCACAAGTCAGTGCATAGAGTATGAAAGAAGAAAAGAGATACGTGGCCTTCTTCTAGGACAGCAGTCCGCAAAACGCAGGCATGTTTGCCCCCACAGGATCTTTGCCAATGTCTGGAGATATTTTGGGTTGTTAAAACTGGGGGCAAGGGACTGCTACTGGCATCTAGCCGGTAGAGACCTGGGTGCTGCTCAACCCCCTGGAAGGCACAGGGCAGCCCCCACAGCAAAGAATGACCCATCCCAAAATGTCCACATCACCGAGATAAAAGCCCCGCTCTAGTCCGCTTCTCTCCCAGACACAATAAGATGTTTGTCCAATTCTTAAAATTCTTTTTAAGGCAAGTGGTTTTCTCCACTTTCTTTGATCAGCAAGCATAACATGTAAACATGAGGAGTTATGCTTTAGCACAGTGGTACTGAAGAAATATTTTGGAGTCAGTTTAAGATTTACCCTCTATTTAATAATTGTACGACAATAGGGGAAAAAAATCAGCCTTGCTGACCTTCAGTTTCCTCATCTGTAAAATTGAGTTAATTCCTTTTTCATAGGTTTTTGTGAAGATTATTTGTGATAATGCATAGAGAGGGTAACATAGTCCTCAGTACATACCGGGTTTCCCTGAAAATATGACCTAACCGGAAAATAAGCACTAGCATGAGTTTTCAGGATGACATCCCCTGAACATAAGCCCTAATGCATCTTTTGGAGCAAAAAGTAATATATAACCTGGTCTTATTTTCGGGATAATACGGTAGGGCTTATTTTATATTATGAGCGTCCTGAAAAATCATGCTAGGGCTTATTTTCCAGTTAGGTCTTATTTTCGGGGAAACACAGTAGTAAGCACTCAGTAAGTGGTAAATAGAAATAAAAGGTTAAAATATTATAAACAGTAGGCTTTATTACTTTTTAAAATAAAATGCACAACCTCCAGACCTACTGGCGATGCTTGCTTGTGTATTTTACATCTATAGCGTGTAGGATGCAATCCCATTCCTAAGAGACAGAATTATCTAGAGAGGAATGCTTCAGGTCAAAAGTTTTAAAGTCAAAGCAGGGAAACCATTTATCAACAGGTATTAGCTGGGAAATCTACAGCAAATGGAGTACTTCAGACTTTATCAATTATTCCTTAGGCCAGAATACTTACAGCTATTTTGATTGGATTAAAAACAAAAGGTGATCATCTAAACTTCCAGACTCCCCCGGTTTCTTTTTTAACCCAGCAGGAAAGGTGAGGGGAGATACACACTGGGCTCTGATTGCACAGTGCTTTCCTTTGTGTCGGCATCATGAATAAAGCTGCTCTATTTTTTTTTTTTTTTAATCAGGAAGGTCCCTTCTTTTCAACTGTCATTCTAAAGCCCCCCTCCCAAAAATAGGGCACATATAATCAACTAAGTATTGTTAGCTGCTCTGGAGGGAAGGGATTGACTTTTTTATCCTTCTTTTGATGGTTTCCTAGAGATGGAAGGAGCGAGTCAGATCATCTAAAGTGATTTTTATACTGTTCTGTGCCTTGAGGTCAGAGCGGAATGCAAATGGAAGGCTAGCTGAGCAGGAGCCCACGTTGTTTCCACAGCATGCATGCTTTCACATTTTTCTGATCTCTTCTCTCTATTAGTTTCCTGTAAATTTTTATTTGAATAAGAGTATCTGCTACTCTTAAAACCCTGTCATTTAAATGATGCAGAAACTAAGACTCTTAAGCAAAGTGAAGTATCCAAGGTTGTATAGTAAAGTTAACAAAATTTCTGAGACTTGAGCTGAATTTTCCAGTCCTTATCCAGTGTGCAATCCACTGGGCTAGCAAGTGAAAAAATAATGTAAAATTAAAAAGCTGATTCCCCATTAATTTATATATTCATTTCACCTGAAAAACCCACCTGACTACACATGAGAGTCCATGGCTGACAAGGAGTGTCAATTTAACAGTTGTTTTTATATGACAAACTAAGTTGTGAAATACTAAGATTTTAAAAATAAACTTCAAACCATCAAGAGCTCTGCTGAACATTTTTTTCCCCAAGTATCTTCTGGAGTAGTTCAAAAAAATATAATCTCTATCCTCGTGTTAGGAGAATCCTTCCTATTATCCCTTGCATTCTTCTATTAGTGTGTGTGTGTGTGTGTGTGTGTGTGTGTGTGTGTGTGTGTAGTATTTGCTTTTGATTAATTTCACCCACTTTTCTTGCTCATGTCTCTAAGTTTTCAGCTCTCCTTTTTTTTCATTTAAGTTTTATGTTATTTCCTTGTTTATTTTTCTGCCAATAACTCAGTATATATGTATTTGTGAATTTAGTTACCTCTGCCTTTCCACCCCATTGGTTCTTTCATGACTCCAACATTTTTATAATTGAGAGACCTACAACCACCAGATTTCCAAATAAAGCTACACCAAAAAGATCTCCATTTGGGGGCATTCTTCATTCTACATTTATGAGTGTTGTGTCTCTGTGTGTACCCACTGTGCCTAATCTTTTGTTATGCAAAGCCACTAAGATCTTTTCAATCTATTTATTTCTAGTGCTTGGAATTTATTTTTTTAAATAATACTTTTAAAAGATATAACTAATCAGAAGTTCTATTCTCTGTGCTCATCAGTCTTTCTAAAGACCAGTAGCATTTATCTATGTCCAGTTTACTTTAACCACCAATCATGATCTAGTGGCATCAGTCGACTTAATTAGCACGTTCTCTACTTTGTCTTCCAGATTTTTTATAAAGATATTAAACAAAATGGGACCCAATATCGATCCTTGTGGGACCCAACTGGAAACTTCTCCCCAACTAGACGGACTACCAATTACGATTTCTCTCTGTATACGGTTAGATAGCCAGTTTTTAATCCATTTATTTGTATTTCTGTTCAAGCCAATTTGTTTAGCTGTTCCCTTTAAAATAATGTATGGGGTCTTTGCAGATATCCTGTGGACTCGTATTCACAGACTTGGGCTAAGTTAAATGTTTTTGTAAGACCCTAATGGGGTTTTCCCGGTGGTTTTTTTGTTTTGTTTTTTTAAATGTAGCCATGATGAACCTAAGCTTCAGTGTTCCATTTAGTCATTATTGTTGTGCTAGAGAGAGAAACCAAGTGGGTCATATCTTGAGATACTTTTTTATTTGTGTTGATAGGACAGTGTGTTATTACACACTCTGGCATTGCTTAGTTTTCTTGTTGTGTTTCTTTGGTTTAGTGGAATAGGTGGAAAATTGGACATTCCTTCTATTGGTTGACTCAGAATTCAAGAACCTGTTTTTTTTGCCCTAGATGATTGTGTCTGGGAATGTTATGTTTGCATTAAGTCCTTGTTGCTTTGTTGTTATTTATTTCACAGATAAGTATTATCTAGGCAGGCCCATCACTATTGAGAGATAAGAGGGAATAATTGAGATTGTTCCTTATCAGAACTCTTGACTTCAACAAACTTTTACAAAGAAAGCCTACTTTGGCTAATATTAATACTTAGAATTGATTTTCTGAATCCTCATGTTTGTAATTCTGAATTGGCAAATTGTCGTTCCTATTGGAAGAGGATGAAGAGGATGATAATCTTCACCATTCCACCTTATCATCCAATAGTTATCCAATTCTGGGGTTTTGTTTTGTTTTGTTAATTTCTATTTCTTGGTGAGGCAGCGAATGATGTTAAATTCTTGTGATCTTTCTTATGAGGACTTGATGCCTGATGAGCTGTCAATATTGTATCTTCTAAGTATCATGTTCTTCCTTAATTTTATTGCTCTGACCCCAAATTCCTTGATACCTTGTTGTTATTTCCTGTGGGGTGGGGGACAAGAACGGTTGACCTATCAAATTGCTGCTTTGTTTTTGGTATTTTAAGTGCTTTTTAACTTCAATACTTGTTATGTAACATATAGTAACACAGTCTGATAAATGGTACTAAGTAGATTCTAGGAGAAGAGATGTTTGAGATTTTGTTAATCACTATTTTAGTCCCAATCCTCTAAACATCCAGTCTCTACTATGTCTGTTCCCTCGGTCTATCTCATTTTGTGTTGCTATTGCTGTTTCTTGTTTTTAATTCTAGCTACTCTTTTTGAAATTTAAGTAGACTGATTTGATTGAGCAGTTTTCTGGGTAGAATGCTAATCATGTAGAAGAAAGCATGTTTGATGGTTGGAGTTTGGGTTTATAATGAAAATGGTTGAAGAACGTTGCAAATTTTCCAAACCAAAATGAAAGTATACTACATGATTGGTCTAATGATTGGGTAGAGTTACATGAAAATTCAGGAAAATCCTCAAATCATGAGGATGTTTTAGAGAATTTGCCTTTTCAGTGCATTAATTTTTTCAGTTCATGGCTTGAAAGAGTTAATGATATTCTCTGATGCCATGTTAAAGAGAATGCTCAATGATTTACAATGAAATGTGAATCTTAATGTTTTCTGCTTTTATACGTTTCTTTGTTCGGTGTGTCTTTATTCTGTCCCTTGAGTTCTTTAGGTTCATATTTAAAGTATGAAATAAGAACGGGTATTCAAAAGTGTAAATAATGGGCTGTTAAACCTGTAATGTGTAAAAGCATTGAGATGTATGTGACAATCCTCAGAGGCAGTAGGGTGTACTAAGAAGATGGTACCTATTAGAATCAGACTCAACTTGGCTCACATTCAGATGTGATCTTTCATGAGCTGTATGATATTAGACATGTTTAACCTTTCCATCCTTCAAATTCCCCAACTGAAAAGCGAAACACTAATGTCTGCCTCATGGAGCTGCTGAGAGGATTAAATGATATAACTGTGTTCAGGACCTTTTACAGTGTCAGACAAAGAGCACTCAGTAAATAGTTGCTATTATTCTGGAGGTGCTAGTGGACGGTGTGTGTCTTCCTCAGTTTTTCTTTTTTCAACTTTATTACCATTTTTCTAATTATAGAAAACTAATTCTAACTAATTCATGATCGCTCTTTAAAAAATGTACAAAAGGCAGTGAAAACCACCCAAACCCCCACATCCAAATATAAGTGTTATTGACACTGGCTTTTATTCACAATTAGTGACATCCTCTTACATACATAATTATGTTCTACTATAGTGTATACTGCTATTTTCCACTCATTTTGTATCTTTAAGTATACATCATTTCTAATGGCTACAAGACATTTTATTGAATTGATGTACCATAATTTATGTAAAGAGCACCTGTTGTCATTGTTTCTAAATTGTTTGCCATTATAAACATCTCTAAAATAAGCATCCCATTACTGACATATTTTCACACTATTGACTCAATCTATCTCTTAAAATGGGATTTCTGTGTCTTAAAGTATGTGCCTTTAAAATGGTGATACATATTACCTATTTGTTCCCTAGAAAAGTTCTGTAGTTTACATACCTACTAGCACCATATGAAAGAGAACAACAAGGCAGTGTACACACACACCCATATACCCATACCACCTGGCCCTTAAAATGACAAAGAAACAGAAAACTGATATCTAACTGTGTTCAGTTGTGAAAAGTATTAGAGTGCAGTGGAGACAGAAGTATTAGAGTGCAGTGGAGACAGAAGTATTGAAAACCGCATGTGCAATTTTTCTCCTCTCTGTCCAAAAGGCATAGAGAATGAGACAGCAATAGAAGAACAAAACAAAAACAATCAACACCCAACTGAAACCTAGGCTCTGCAGAGCTCTCTCGCTCTCTCTCTCTCTCTCTCTCCCTCTCTCCCTCTCTCTCTCTCTCTCTCTGAATTCAGCATGCAAAAGACAAATAATGACTTTTATTGGGAAAAAAGGTATTTCAGGATAAATTAAAAAATTTCTTTTTCATAACAAAAGTTTTTTTCTTACCAAAAATTGAAAGAGACTATGAAACAAAAGGTCAAGAATGAGATGACAAAACAAGAGGCGATTAAAAAGGTACAAATGAAGGCAAAGAGATCTTTATAGAAACTAATATCTATATCTAAAATAATAAGAAAGAGAAAATCAGTATGGCAAAAAATCAGGGCAGTAACACAAAGTTCAGGCCATAGAAAAACATGCAAAATGCTGAGGAAAAGAGATGTAGAGAGAAAAACCATTTAGAGAAAACATAATAAATGTAAAAGACAAGTATAGAGGATTAAACATGAACAACCATGACGTTAGTGAAGTACAGAATGGAGAAAATGGAATAGAAAAAAAAAATGCAGCCATGTGCCACTCAACAACGGGGAGGGGTTACATTCTGAGAAATGCATTGTTAGGCAATTTTGTCACTGTGCAAACATCACAGACTGTACTTACACAAAGCTAGACGGTACAGCATAGCTGAATCATCTGCACACCTAGGATATATGGTAGAGTCGATTGCTCCTAGGCTACAGCATGTTACTGTATGAAAAACAACACAAGATTAAATCAAGCACGAGAGAAAATGATGTAATCAAGAGATGCAGTGAACGGGAGATTTATGATGCAGCTGCCGGCATAACACAGCATCCTCTTTTGCAGTAAACTTTTTTTTTTAATATATAGAAAGAATACACTCTAACATAATGATAAAAAGTATAGTATGGTAAATACATAAACCAGTAACATAGTTACTTATTATTATCAAGTATTATGCACTGTACATAATTGTATGTGCTATACTTTTATGTGACTGGCAGTACAGTAGGTTTTTTCACACCAGTAGCACCACAAACACATGAGTAATGCGTTATGTTAAGACATTAGAATGGCTATATCACTAAGAAGAGGAATTTTTTAGCTCTGTTATAATCTCTATTATAATTCTTACACGCGGTCCATTGTTGACTGAAAAATTGTTATGTGACACATGATTGTATTTAAATATGACATTAACTAATTATAATATGACACTAATAAATACTTCTTGAATGCCTTCCACGTGCTTACACATTGCATATGTTACGTCATAATATAAGTCCCTATTATTACCCTATATTGTTATAAATTTACAGATGATTAACTCAGACCCAGAGAGTGTAATTAACTTAGGGTTAGACAGCTAACAAATGATTGAACGGAAAATATGACTAGAGGCTACACTCTTAACTATTATGCTATATATCATATATGTATACATATCTATAATGAAATTAATCAGTACACCAAAAGGATATACTAGATTCCAAGATAAAAATGATAGAATCTCATTACCAACACATTATATCAATTTGAAAATACTGAACTTTCAGTCAGAAAATGTGAATGACCTACAAGGAAGATTAAAAAGAAGCTAGTTCTCAAACTACCATTTTTAGCATTGTCTATAAGACAATGGAAAAATATGACAGGGTTTAGAAAAGGAGACAATGTAACCTAAGAATGTTATTATTGATATATAAAAGCAAAAGAAAGACAGTCTATTCTCAACATGCAAGATCTTAGAGAACGTAGAATCAGTGAGTCTGTATTTTTAAAAAAAGGAAAATAATAGCTTAATAAAAAAGTCTAGCCCCTTATAAAACGTAAAGTAAACTTTAGAATAGGAAAAACTAGTATGCTATCATTTAGAACTAAAGATAGAGGGTAGAACTAAAGCTATACAACTTCAAAAATTAAAGTTACAAAATAAAAGATAATTAAAATATTTTTAAACTAATCCTGAAGATACATAACAAAAATTGGGACAGATGTTGTTAAGGATGGAAATAGTGTTTGTTTCCTAATTTGTAGCAAGGACTCAAATATGAACCCTTATTTTTAGAGTTTATGAATTGAGAAGTTAGAGACTAAAGAGAGGTTTTAAATTAACATAGGTAACTACTACGACAGTGTCTCTCAAAGGGACTCCCGTAGAATACCTACATCAGGCGTCATCTTGGCGACTTGCCTAAAAAGTCGATTCCACTGGACACATTTAAATCAAAATATTTAATTGGAAAGCTGAGGGATCTACATTTTTCTCTCTCAGATTTTTGTGGTTTACTCTGAGGCATGGAAGTCTGAGGACCATAATGGTAGAAGAATCAAAAACTTACAATTCATGTTGTAAAAACTTTAGATGTGATAATAAGAAAGAAATAGAATAAAGAAAGATGCAGGTTTGCTGAAGCTAGACATCAGAAATAAGGATAAGGACACTTTAACAGCAAATTTAGAGCATAAATGAAGATGATAAAATGAAGACCAAGCTTGTTTTAACTGTTATAATTAGAGCGTATATCATCTCACCTCTCAAAAGAATAAGATTCTCAGATGGAATCAAGCAGCCAAACCCAACATATGCTATTTATTAGAAATACTTCTAAAGTATCAGAAAATATTCTAAGTAAAGCCACAGGCAAAAACAAATGAGACAAATATAAATCTAAAGGACAATAGGATTGGCTATTATTACTCAGAAAGATGAATTGAAGATAAAAAATATTGACATATATATTTAATAAAAATTGTGATCCAAAATAAAGATATAATTATTAATAATTCATATATAATCTATAAAATTCAAATTGAATAGCATCCAAATAAATTAAAGTGATAGGAAATAAAAAGAGAAAATGACAAACATTACCTAAGTAATATATAAAGTTTAATTGTATAAACTCACTTTATATAACTTATGTGTCAAAGATATAATAAAAATTAAATTGAAGAACATTTAGAAAAATAGCTATTTAATATACTTCATAATTAATCTTATGGGATGCTAAAATAGTTAACAGTGAAAAAGTTATAGCTTCAAACAACTTTCTAGCAAGTAATTTTAAAGTTTGAATTAAATGTACAATTCAAGAAGTTAAAAAAGAGCAACAACTTATCTAAAAGAGGCAGAAGAAAGTATTAATCAAGACACATCAGAAAATCAAAACAAAATAATGTTCAAATAAATCAGTTTTAAAAAAAGAATGTTAAGTAAAATAGGGAAATAATTGATCAAGAAAAAATATATATATAGTAAAATCAAAAAGGGAACCAATATGGATACACCAAAGTAAAAAATTTTTAAACCATAATAATTATGTAGAAAGGTAAAATTATGCAAAGATCTTGGAAAATGTGGATAAAATACATGATATCCTTAGAAAATATAAATTAGCAATACTGACCCAAGGAGAAAGAGAAAACAGTAACAGACCAATTACTGAAGATTAAACTAAAAAGATAGAGAACTGTAACTCCCACATCAAAAGGGCATCTGGCCTAGAAGGTTTCACCAATAAATCAAGTCAAACATTAGAAAGAAAATACCTCCAGTAGTATTTAAATTCTTGCAGATCATAGCAGAAAGCAGAAAAAAACTTCCAAATGTTTTAGAAAGTAGCATAACATAAATAAAGTGCCAAAACCATGTATAAAAAAACAAAAGTTACCTAAAGGAAACTGGATCCACTTCACTTGAATATCAATGGGGGGAAAAAATCCTTAGATAAACTTATCAAGTTGAATCAAGAAAATACAAAAAGCAAACTACAGCATAATAGAGATATTAACCATTTATTAGTATGTGAATTGCAGATATTTTTCTAGGCTCTCATTCATGCCATACCAAGTTTTTAATTTTTATATTGTCTAATTATTGGTACTTTTGTAATTTCTGGAATGGATAAAAATTCCTCTTGAAACTCTTAAGTTAAGCAGTCTAAATTTTTCTTTTTATACTTAATTTATTGCTTCATATTTTACATTTAATCCATCTTGAAAGACCATCTTGTTGGTGCAAAATTAATGGTCAACTTTATATTTTTTCCAGGGGTAAAACGAATAGCACCAGCGTTACTGCATTATTTTTTTAAACCTTTCTTCCCAGTGGTTATATTTGGAGAATAGGATGGTAGAAACACTGCTATTTTTCACTATATATAACTTTCTGTAGTGTTTAAACTGTTACAGTGAGTATATATTGCTTTTAAGATTTAAGAAAGTAAGTGTATGCATGTATACTTATGCTCATCTGATCTTCCAGTGTGGTCCTTCTCTCTCTCTCTCTCTCTCTCTCTCTCTCTCTCTCTCTCTCTCTCTCTCTCTCTCTCTCTCTCTCTCTCACACACACACACACACACACACACACATACACAATATCTACCACACCCATATACATACAAACCACACACAAACAGGACTTACTTTCCAAGTTTTCATGTATCACTTAACCAGAATACCCGAAGATAATTAATATAAATAAATAGTACATGCTCATTTCTAATAATTATTGCTTATATTGTATTCTAATAATTATTGCTGTCAGAAAGAAGGAAGTAGAAAGGAAGGGAGTTAAGGAGGGAGGGAGGAAAGAAGAAAAGAAGGAGGGAGGCAGGGAAAGAGGAAGGAGGGAGGGAGGAAGGAAGGAAAGAAGAAAGGAAGGAGAGAGGGAGAAAGGAGGAGGGATGAGGCAACTGTCTGGACTGAACAGTAACTGCTCTTCCCTGGGAAGTCAGGTCCATGCTGTTCAGCTTTCTTATTGATGTTGTCACCAGAGATTCAAAATTCCGGTGACAGTTAAAGAGACCTCTAATACTGTTTCCCAAGCTTGAGCATACCTTTAGCAGCACTGTTCGTAGCCCTCTGCAGATACTGGTCCCATGGAAAAAAATAATAATAATTTTCTAACTCAGTGCAGTAGATTGAAACTCAGGAATCTCAAGATTCAAGTCTCAGCTCTGACACTTAACGAGCCACATTTGTAACATCAGTCGACTCAATCTGTCTTATAAAAAAAAAAAATGATGTGATCTCCAAGATGTAATTCATCTTAAAAAATCATATAGTTCTAGAATGTTTACTGAGTCTTTCGTTCTGAAATTTGTTAGTCACATAGCCTCATTTCTAGCAAACCTATCATTTATTTCTGCTACAAGCAATTGCTTATAATTTGAAATTAAAAAACACACAGGGTTTTTTTTATACTCTGTGGTTAAAAATCATTCTTTAACAAATTTCACTTTGGAAAAATGTGAAGGGGGAAAAAAAGGCCGTAGAGACAAACATGATAAAATACTTTACTGTGTCAGAAACAACTAAAAGTATTTTGGACTCAATTCCTACTCTAAAAATGACTCATCTGAAAAGATGCACTTCTTACATTGGATAAATTAGAAGGGAATGAAATAGTAAACTGTAAAATAAGTAGTAAATAACCAAACAGGCAAGCCCATTACATTTAATGTTACTGCGCCCTGGTGTAGTACTTAACAGTGTTTCCCTCCTTTAATTATCTCAGAAATCACCAGATACAAGGAGGTAGTGTCAGGCAGGAAAGAGGAGGATTCCTTCTGCTTACCTTCCTTTAGTTCTTCTTACTGGGCTAATAATAAAATATACGTAAGTGTAGATTACAAAATGAAAAAAATTTAATACGTGCACATGGGACAATCACAATAAGATACTCATGTCATAAAATGAGACTCAAAGAAATGATTGAACCAGGCAACATTTTATAGTTTTAGACAAAGAAACAATACATCGCTGAAAAAATTCACAAGGCAGTGAAAATTCTGCTCATTAGAAAGGAAACTAAGCAAGGTGTGCTTATCCATTAGAATGTATCCGTGAGGAATCTAAACAGGGTTTGGGCTTGGGTAGTAAATCAGTAAAGGTGCTTCAAGGCTTGTTTACAGGCTTTCCTCACCTAGATTCTTTTTTTTTCTTTTTCTTTGTTTTAGTTTCAGGTGCACAAAACAATATAATAGTTAGACATTTATCATTTATATCCCTCACACAGAGACACATTATGTAATAATTACACATTATGTAATAATGTGTCTCAGGAGAAGGGAGGGTATCCATCACAAGGGAGATTTATCCCCTGCTTTTAGGGGCACGGAGAAGTCAAAATTTTCTTCGTTCATGGGAGAATTCTTAAGTAACTAATTCAAAATAATCAACATGCCATTGTAGGACTTGGGGCAGCCTGGCTTGGGCCGCAACAATGGATCTAATCCCCATTGTGTAGATGAGAAAATGGAACAGACACCTAGGAAGCCAGCAATGAAACACAGGCTTAGGACCAAAGCCATGGAATGTGTCTGGCGTGTTCTTTTCCACTACACGGTCAGTTTCTCTGCAAGTCTCTTCTGATTCAGTGAACCTGGCCATCTCCTGTTCGGCAAGGAGGCAAACATTTACTGACTCATTTTCCTGGAATGAGAATGACAAACAATTAATTAAAAGTTGAAAATATGTTTATTCTGTCAGAATACCCAGGTCATCGCCAAACAAAACCACAGAAAAAATGTATGTCACACTTTGTGGTTTTCAAAGCACACAATAATACTTTATCTCTTTGGGTGCTCAATTCCATTCTAGTATTAATATTTGAACACGATACCATTCTATTATTAATATCTGAATATTATATCACCACCAGCATATGGCTCCAGTACGTAAGTCAACCCCACTTAGTAGTGGATTACTAGCATAGTCTTTCAGGAGAAATAATATACTCATTTTCAATTTTGAGACAAAGATTTGCCCTTTAAAGTTTTTAAGTTAATATAATACTTATATATACTATAAACATTTAATTTATTTCCTCTTCTCCTTTATAAATATTTGTCAATAAATTCATGGTGTACTTTGCAGTTGATAAAATCTCAGATTCTAGGAAATGTAGTAACAGCCCTAGTATCATGAATACAATGTTTACTGAGAAAACTCTGGAAACATTCTGAACTGTTGAGAAATATACAGTAAGAAAGAAAACTGTGTTCCATGAGCAGCCGTGGGAATCAAAGACTGGCATTAAATTTTTATTAACCATCCTTCCATTAATATTAAATTATTTTGTAAAACAACAAGTACAGCACCTCTAGCAACCTTATCTTCCTAAAGAAATTAGGAATGTTTTATGGTCTCTGCTGAGGAGAGGTTTGCAGGATTGCCTGATGCTTGTTTCATTTGGGCAAAGAAAGCTAGGGAGACATAACAAAAGTGAACCGTGACATAATTTTGAAATCTCCTTCAGCAATAAACAAGCTGTTTCTTTGCCTCTCAACACCTTCTAGCTTCTGCTACAGAAAAATTTCTGGAATTTGCACGGGCTTCAAGGACACCACAGCAGGCTTCCTCCACTGAGGACACCTGCTGTGACTCTCCACGGGGGAGTAAGCATCTCTGAGTCAGTCGTGAAGGGCAAACCTGCCAAGCCCAGGTGCCATCCTGAGAGTGCCCTGCAGCTAGGAGCCCTCAGCAGTAAATACAGCAGCTTTACAGAGCATTGCAGATTTCCTCAGCCCTGGAGGGATTGGGATCCATTGGGTCCTTTAGTTCAGCAGTTGAGAATGTTGGCCCCCTGAAGCCAAAGACATGGGCTGCATTCCTGTAAGAAAGACTCTTTCCTTTGCATTCTTTTCCCTCCTCATAGCCCCTACAGGATAAAGTTAGACTTTCCTCACAAAAGGCACACATTTGCAAGGAACACCATCAATGGGGTGATCATTAAGCAAGTGTTTATCAAATCATAGCTCCTGGAGAAAAGCACAGTGGTTAAAGGACAGAGGCAGACGTAGCGTAATCAGTCCTACTTGATTCTGGATTTGAGACAACCCTGAGTTCAAGCCCTGTGACTGTCACTCATTACCTAAGTGATCATGGGAACAGCTCTCTGAGCCTCAGTTTCCTCATTTGTAAAATGTGGCTTACAGTTCCACCCTCAACATATGGTGTTAATGATTGCAGGAGGCACTACATGGAGAGTTCTTGTCAGGTCGTATGCATTAGATGAACGGTGACCATCTAAAATGGTTGACGGCTACCATGAAAGAGATCACAAGGGCACAACTCTGACTTTTCCTATTAAGATTTGTTTCTAAATTCAGTAGCAGTGTCTCTCTCCATCTGATGGAATGGTTCACTGTCCGTATAATATTCTCTTAAATTGTGTGAGATAATCAGAATGAATAGTATATGGTACAGATGATACATGCTGCTAAGTTTCAGAGGCCCGAGACATTACCCTCAAATGCATGTTTAGGAAAAGCTTTCATCTCAAAAAGGAAGCAAGGAGCTCTTCTGCCCATCCAGGTTGTACATGGCCAAAATAGAACAGCAGTATTTTAACCCTTCAAAAACATTTAAGGATCCTCTCATTTTATAAATGAAGAAACTGACCCCTAGAGAGGGGGAGGGACTAGTGGAAGGACACGTAGCCATTAAATAACAAAGACTCCAGTTTGGGGGCATACCTGCCCCTTGTCCAACATTGCATTTCATTCCTCAACTTGGCAGTCCACAATAATTAGACCTGTGTCTTTCCTCAGTCCCTTGCATTGTTCCAATAAAGCACTCTGAGAAGTGTTAGCAAACAGAAAGCCGTTCTGGTGAATGGCAAATGTCCCATCCCTGCTGCTACCCTCCTGTATTTAAATTTTAGCAAATCTCCCAAATGATTCTGATGTTTATGAAGCTTGCTAATTTACTAGATATTCTTATAAGCCTCTGAAATTTTACTGATGACAAAAGCTGAGGCCCAGAGAGAAGTAACATATTCAGTCCCACAGCTAATAAGTGGCAAACCTGGGATTTGAATCCACGGGGTTTTTTTTGGTTTTGTTTTGAGAGTTTTCACTTTTTTGTACAGAGCCTTAGCATCAGACTGGCAGTTGGGTTTGATGTTCTTTCCTGTCTTCCCAAATTCACCGTTTTCCTGTTTTCCTAACTCAACCTGCAGCCTCTCCTTTGTAAAGCATAGTCACATTTTTTATTGTGTGCCATCATCACAGATCTCAGAGCTGAGGGTCATTTAGTGTTAAAATGGAACTGACAGATGTTTGACAAGGCTTTGTCAGATTAACAGCAGTTCTCCTAACGAGAATTGGGCTGTGAGCGTGGATGGTGCATTTGGCATATCCTCACTTGGGTAATTCACCGTGTAATTGGCTAAACGCACAGAAGCCATCAGACCGCAGCTGCACAAGGGATCCCTGGTAGAGGTGGATTTGATCATTCCCTTTCCGGCTCGGTCTCCCCGTCCCCGCCCCCCCCCCCAGGGCTTGGTTGGCACCTTGGTTGTGATTAATTCAGCATTCCATAGGGGAAGAAGCACACAAAAAAACTCACCAATTAACTCCTCCCCCTCTTTACTATATAGAGGATGAAGATTCTGTTTAGTTTGGAGAGCTACCCAAGGTTCTTAGTAAATTCCATTAAAAAAAAAAAAATTCTAGTCACTGACTTTTAGCACTTTAAGAGATCATTGAAACCAGTGCTTCCCAATCTTCAGTGTGCATAAAAGCTACCTAGGTACCTTGTTAACAGGCAGATCCTTATTCTGTGGCTCTAGGGTGGGGCTCAAAAGTCTGCATTTCTAACCAAGTTCCTGGTAATGCCAAAGACGCTGGTCTGCGGACCACTCTGAATAGCAAGGGCCTCACCCAGGGGACACACATGAGTTGTACCTTAAATATTAACCCTGACTGACTAGTGCTGGCCGCCTTAAGGCTACACAGAGGATTCTGTAGTTGGCTCAGACTAGCTGCTCAATTCGCAATGCATATCACAAGCTAAAGAACAGGAAACCTCACCTCAAAAAATGATCTCTCTTTTTCTTTAATTAACACTTCTTATTTGTAGTTGCATTTTTTACAACATTTTTAGTTCCTTGGTTTTGTTTTATTTATCTTTGAGGTAACATTACATTAGTTTAAGGTGCAGAATGTAATGTTTTAACGTTAATATCTATTGCAAAATGATCACCACAGTAAGTCCAGTTAACATCCATCACCATACATAGTTACAATTTTTTTTTTCTTGTGGTATCTCATTTTTACATGCAGAACCTGAAACCCAGAAATAACAACAGTTTGTTTGCTCAAGGTTGTATAAGCTAGTTAGTGGTAGAGCTGGAATTAACTAAAGCTGTAATGTAAACCTAGATTTCTCTTTCTGACTTGTACATTTTAATCACAGATTGCATGTGAAACATTTAAAATGTTTTTCCTCAATTCTGTAAAATGGTAGAACCAGCCACAGAGTCCCAATTTGGATTCAGGAAGCTAGGAAACTCACCCTAGGCCAGCCTCTGAAAAGTCCTGCAACTCTGGGAAAAGAATTTCTCAGCGCCTAAGTTTTGTTATACAGAAGATGTGGAAGTCCAGGCCCTCGTGGTCTTTCAAATTCACTCTGATGTTCTAGAAGGCAATGAGATAAAAGATATGAAAGTCCTTTGACAAAACATAAGTGACTTAAATAAATGGAGGGCATTTTTTTATTATTATTAAAATTGCTGTAGGATGACATTAAACTTTTCTCACGAGATTATTGATTTTGAAAAGAAAAAATATTTTATAATTATGAATTATACATGATCTATCACTGTCCTAGGTTGACTTTCATCTGAAACAATTGAATATTATTATTTTGAATTGTATTAATGACATCCTTCTGATTTTCCACCCACCTTTCATGTATGTGGCCTGTGCAAAGCATGCATTGAGGCATGGGGGTGGAAGGGAGCAAGCGAGCCAAAATCTTGTCAGTGATGTCTTGTTCTGAAATGAGATGGCTGCAGTAGCAACAAGGATCCGGGGTCCTCATTCATGCCCAGAAGGCAAGATGGAGATTTTGTTTTTTGGGGTTTTTTTGGTGTTTTTTTGTGTGTGTGTTTTTTTTTTTAATCCAAAGGCTTCCAGCAAACCTTTCCTTTCTTTTAATTGGCTCAGTTGACTTAGGTCTCCTACCCTTAAATCAATCTGTGGCAAGGGGAGGAGAAATACCAAGACTAACTGAAAGCAGTCAGTTCCCACCTGGAACAGGAGTCTGTCTCTACTGCTGTTACAATGGGTGGGATAGATTCAACTACAACACCAACTACAGCTACAAGGGGCTAACTGGGAAATAGAAAGAATTAGCCTACCTACTTACATAAATTAGTACCCATGATAGCAATGGTTACCTTTTGTTACGTACCTAATTGTATGCCAGACGTGGTGGTAGGATCCTAAAATAACTTATTTCAATCTTAAAACAAACCTTCATATAATGTGGCTTCATTTCCAAGATGAGGAAAACTGAGGCTCAGCTAAGCTATGGAACTTTCCCAAGGTCACACAGCTAATCAGTAGAGAAGCTAGAATTCAAAGCTGATTCCAAAACTGATGTCGTCAAGACTTAGCTATATAGATGTTCTTATCTACACTGAAATTTAAAATTCTGCTGTGCAAAGATTGTCTACAAAATGCGACTTCATGTTGTCATTATCATTATAGTAAAACTTTCTTTATAGATTCATTTAATTTGGAGAAAGACATAGTTCCCATAAGTGAAGCCAGAAATAAATCTGAAAACGTAATTTTGTTGATGGGTGCACACTCTCCATTCCCAAACTTTAACTCATCCTGTTGGCAAGTAACAAAGTGAGACATTTTGAGTTACCTCTTGGCCTCTGCACACGGTAAGGATAAAGAACAAAACAAGGTCCCCAAAGGAAGCATCAGAAGAAACATTATTCACAACCTCTTTTCTTAGGCATGTGAATAATGAGGTCTCAGCTTTAAATACTTTCCTGGGGGATTGAAACTAGAAGAGTCACACCGCCTAAAACCTATAGGACATTTTTTTGCCGAATGGCTGTAGCAAAGAGAAACACATCTGAATTGATGCATTCATTTGTTTCCCAAAGAGTGGTTGAGTACCTGCTGTGTCCCCCTCTGTCACCACTTCCACAGCAGTTTAAGTTGGGAACTGGTTTAGCATCTCAGAACTATCCTGATCATGATACAGGACAAGCTCAGCTCCTCCACCTGCTTGCTTCTATAATAATAGAAGTAACTGTTCCTTGAGTTTATCATATAGGAAGGGCACTCTTTTAGGTGCTTTACATGAGTTATCTCATTTAATCCTCACCACTACCCAATAAGGCAGATACCACTATACCAGTTTTACAGTTGAGAAAACTGAGGCCCAGAAAGTTTCAGTATCTTTCCCAAAATCATAAAGCTTAGTGACCTTGCCTTTTACCCCGTCTGCTGTTAACCTGGCTTCAGAGCCCACTATGGCCTCAGCCCAAAGGAAGGTGGATGCTTATAGGTTCATCCTGAGAATTCCTGCAGTCTAGAGGTAAAGGCTTTAGATACGATGGTAGCCTATTTTAAACTCTAATCTCTTATTTCACAAAGTGACTCTTCCTAAAAATGCAGTCAAACCAAGTTAGCGGGAAAGATCCCGGGGGAGAAAATGAGATATGTCCAGCTGTGTAAGTTGGCACTTACTCGTAGAGGTCTCCCTTCTGCTTTCTCTCTTCATTTCCCCAGGCCTGATAGGTGTGTGTGCCCTTGACCCTGCCCTGATGAAGGCCCAGGGCTGCCTTTGTCCTCCCCCTTCTGTGCTCAAGCTCTGATCACTGGCCTGCCTGTGTTCTTGTCACTGTTCCTTGAGTTGCACGCTGCATGTTTATATTTCTTAAACGTCTTCCCCTCAGAACAGTAGGGAATTTCACTCTTTCAAGGTGACACATAATAGGTCCTAGTATACCATCAATCCTAAGTGTGATGACTCTGAAATAAAACTGTCTGGGTTCAAATCTCAGATCCCTTATTTTACTCAGGTCCCTTGTGTTACTTTCAGCAAGTGACTTAATTTCTCAGTCTCAGCTTGCTCGGCTATTAACTCAGAGTTAAGCAGAGCCCTACCCCAAAGGATCGTGATGAGGAATCGATGGAGTAATTCATGCAGAGTGCTTATAGCTGTGCCTGGAATACAGCAGACATGTCCTCTAGATACTGACTAACGGTATTACCTGCTGAACCAGGAGCTACTTCTTGAGTCCCTATCAAACTTACTCCTTGCCCTCACAGAGCCCACGTCCCCAAGGGGAGATACACCTTAAACAAATACCTGTAGAAATAATACATCATTATAAATGAAACGGGCAGTGAGGAAAGTGTCTACATTACTAGGAGAGCATATCAAGGACCTAATATAGTGAAGGAGAATCATGGATACTCACCAGTGGAAGGAATTTTTGAACTGAGGTCTAAAAGATACAAGATGTATAAGAGTAAGGAAGGATAAATAGGGGTCCTCCTACTTCCAATTATCCGATGAAGAAAATGTTACAAATTCATTGGTCCTATTTAAACAGGGACATAATATTCAGTATCAGTAATGTTCTATTAAGAAATTGTCTGGAGCTTATAATTCCTTTTGTTATAATTAATTATTTTCCATTTATATTTGTTATAATCACTGCCCATAACATCAGTTATTTTGTCTTTGTTGTATACAATGGGTACATGCTTATAAGTACAGTCTTCTCTTGGTATTCGAGGGGAATTGGTTCTAGGACACCCTTTCCTTGGACACCAAAATTTGCAGATGCTCAAGTCCCTTATATAAAATGGCATAATGTTTGTAGATAATCTATGTACAACTTCCCTCATACTTTAAATCATCTCTAGATTACTTATGATACCTAATATATCAATGCTAATTAAATAGTTGCTATGCTATATTTTTTTAGGGAATAATAATGTATACATCCATCATAAGTCTAACTACATCGTACATGTCAGCAACAACATAATGTTTTGTTTTGGGTTTTTTTTCCCCAAATATTTTCAATCTGTGGTTGGTTGAATATGTGGGTGTAGAATCCAGGAATATGGAGAACTGACTATATACACTTTGTTGTTTTGACTATATCATTTTTTTATAATTACTGTTAATTCAGCTTTTACCAGTGCATTTTTTTAAGCACAGCTCCTAGACCCAGTGCTATTAAGTACCCAACATGTCTGAACTCCCACTTACAGATTCACTCATTTATGCTAATCCATGTACCCTGCCCATCCAGCCTACCTCTCTTCAAGAAACCCAGTTGAGTACCACCTTCATGCCCCCACCACTCAAGAACCAAACCAAACTCTGAATCCATAGAAACCAAGGTCATTGGCTGTATTCCCTGCATCTCTGTGGAGTTGAATGTGCTGCTTCTTCCTGTTACCTTTTTGTTACGTGTTCATGGGAGTCCTGCCTATATGGTCTGCATTCCGTCAGCTTTCTGGCTTCTTAGTCAAATTAAATAAAAAGCAGTAGGAGGCAGTGGATAAGATTCTGGGAAAGGAGTGTCTCAGATACCTATGAGTGGACCTGATTATATTCTAGATGGGGTTTTTTGAAGTCAGTAGACTGAGAAATTCTCTATTCAAGTCAGTATCTCCTAGAATTGTCAGATTTTTAGATGCATTAAAATGTTGGCACCTTGTCTAAGGAAGACAGAAACCAAACCTTGGTTTCCTGGCCTTTAGCTGAAAGCCAGAAGCAAATTATAATTTGCCTCTGACCCAGAACTGAGGCAATGGTTGGTTCCGAATGCCCAAACCCATCCTCATTAGTTTATGGGACAAGGTTAGGATCAGTTTCAAAACCCAGGACCAAGAGGAAACCATGAGTCTCCCAATGACCTGGGATGATTTGGACTGCAACCTTTAAGTCAATCAATGCCAGTCAATCAGGTCTTGAAATTTGACCTGATGTATCACATTTATTACTCACTCTCCTGAGCTTTGGAAGATTATGAAGAGGCGGGATATGTGGAGGGAAAAGTCGCCCCTTTCCTTCACTCTTAGCCATGTGCACTGACAATATGTGTAAGTCAGGGGAAAATTAGATCTTGTCTTCTGCTAATGGTCAGCATTCTTCCCCTCCCTCTACCCCTGCACATTGGAAACACTTGAATGTTTCCAGCCCTGGGAAAAGAAACCAAACCAAATGTCCTCTATGGTACTATTTAAAAATGAATTCAGAAATTGTGAATTACTAATTACATGATGTGCATACAAATCTTTGGAAGTCATTGCTCATAATGCTTTGAATTGCATGAACCAGCTAATGAAAAGATTAGATCAATCATGTCTCTCCAGCCTGAACTTGAGTCAATAATTCAGATCATAATTGAATGAGAACAAACCTCATCCCTCAGGATGTAAGCCCGCAGGTGTTAAAACTTCTTTAAGTTATCAGAATTGGGTAGGCAGATTCTCACATCTATCGCTCTGAAATTTGTCAAAATAGAACTTTGGGCTTAGGAAAGCTCATTTTAAAACCTGGCTCCATTGCACACGTCCTAAGGGTCTGTATTAATTTAAAGTGAGTCCTTCTTTGGATAAATGTCCATAAAATTAATAGGTTGTAAATATAGTTACCTTCACTTTTCCTCTTTCATGGTGGTTTCAGTATGATCCCAATCTCTTATTTTTTACCCATACAGTTAAAATGACTCCTGACTTTGAACTTTAAACTTCTAGCTTATACTTTATTAAATTAAGAAGATGAAACCAAAAATGAGTTTTCAAAAGAAATGAGTCAATTTAGCATATATTTCATTAATTGTACTTTATTATTATTATTAAATACAGAAATTTGAATATATTCTCCTTTCACCCAAATTTAACATTCATCTTTCTATTGCAATCCAAATATTATTTATTAAAAAATCAGTGATATGTAGTTATATATATATGTATATATATATACATATATATATATATATAATGAATTCACATAAGTTAACACATTCATAGAAAGGAATTATTTTTCCAAGAGAAGTGCATTTGATTCTGTGAGAGTAAAAGGAATGGAAGATATTAAGGCACAAAAAAATTAGGAAGATTACTTACAAAGTTCAAGCACAGATAGATACTGCAGAATTTGCTACAGCGAGGCCCCTCCTCCTGGTGGGGAAAACAAATGCTAATACTGGATCAGCATTACAGTTTGCAAGGGAGCTCCAAAACTACAGGATTTTTTTTCACGTGAATTTTCCTTATCCATCATTCCTGTGTTATCCCATACATTTTTTTAAAAAAGCAATTGGTAATTATAGATTAAATGGAACTGAAAGGCAAACTTTTTCCAAATTAAATCTAAAAGAAATTTGATACATCAACCTTAGTGATTTTAACCACTGTTAGTGATATTTAAAAATTTGAATTTGTATGTCCTTTAGACAGGCCTGTATTTTTTTAGTCTAATTCATTTCAGAGCTAACTTTTTATTTTCCATTACTACATCCGTTTCACGCTTTTATATGATCTCCATAGCTTGTTTGGATCAAGTAATCCTGTAACACTCTCAGTAATTCAAGTGAGCAAGTTTTTTAAAGACTTTTATTACAAATAGAGCTAGCATACAATATTATATTATATTAGTTTCAAGTGTGCATAGTAGTTATTCAACATTTATGTACCTAGAGTAGTGATCACCATGATAAGACCAGCAACCATCTGAAACCGTACCACATTATCACAATATTATCTACTATATTCTCTATGCTGTAATTACATTTTTTATTTTGAATACTACTTCATACCAACTATAGTGGTCAGCGTTAGGGATACATAAGCAGCAAGATACAGTTACTGCCCACGTGTTTGCTGTCATGAGGTACACAGGGTTCCCTGAGGTCAGAGCAAGAGATTTAAGGTGGTGGAGGGAGTTAGCAAAGTCTTCCCTAAATCCACCTAGATTTTCTAGATGAACACTGAGGCCGAGGGTACGCCAGGATTAAACACAGTTCTCATCTCTGAAGTCATTGTTCTTTTCACTCTCATTGTGGGTCTTGAAAAAGTCAGGGACCCATATGGGAAGGACGAGAAAGCAGGAGCATTAGTTCACTGGACAGCTCACCCTTGTCAAATGTCTTCTCACTGCTGGTCCTCTATTAATCATAGCCTTAACAAAAGTCTTATCTGCTGGGGTCCTTTGGAGAGGAAAACCTTAAGAGGTCTACTTCTTACTTCTTCCAAAAACTTCACTACCACCCCAACAACAGCTGAAAACCTCACTAAGCTCCTTTGAATCACCCACTTAGTCAGATGGATTTGTGTGTATGTGTGTCTGAAGCAGAATCTTTTTCACCTTGTAAGGACTGAAAAATAGGGTCACACAGGTCGCTGACCCATAAGAAAGAATTCATTCATTTGAATCCTTAATAAGGAACCATTTTACTAACGGTTGTGTAGTAACCCTTGAGATATGTATTAACGTGATCTACCCATGAGAATTAAAAAGTTGAAAATCAAAACAACAACCAGGTTGTTCATATCTGAGAGCCACTGGTGTCTCCTTCGTAGATATTTCACCCCACAGTGAAAATATTCAGTAGAAAGAGTTGAAGGTTTGAAATCTGCAATCATAAATTTATTTAAATTATCATCTTACCACTTACCTAGCTCCTAGCTACCCCTGAACTCCTGGATTTTGATGGGAAGGGCTGTTTACAAATACAGTATTAACTCCATCCTCATAATATGGTTGTGACATTTCAAACACTTTATATTAACACAGTAGAAGCCAAAAAGACAGTAAAAATAATCTCAGCCCCTCCCCCCTTTTTTCCTAGTTTTATCAAAAATCCCTCCTGTAACTACCTGGGTATTTCAGCAGTAGTCTCCTGTATTTGCAGCCCACATCTAAATGCCATATTTTGTTACTATTTCTCCATTTGCTTTGGTGGAGTCATTTGAAAAGTCAGTGCTGGTCTTCTCTTGCTCTCCTAGAATCTCCATTTTATGTTCTAGTTGGGTGAACTTCCTCTCACCTCTCAGCATACTGAGTGCATGCTAGGCAGTTTCAGAGTGTTTTTCCTTTGGAAAGAGTGCTTTGGGTATTCCCAGGTGGTTAACAGTTCGGGGCCTTAGCATTTCACTTTACTGAGGTCACAATGTCATTTCATAGAAGATAAAACAAGATCTCCTACCCACACACTAGTCACAGGAATTGGAAATTGCAGAGGTAGGATTTCGTGGATTTCTACAATTTCTCTTCTCTTGACAATATGAGTGGTGAACTGGAATTTAAAATAGCCCCATTCTCCCTTCCCAAGTTAAGCATGTGATGTTGCTGAGTGTGATTTGTTTTCCAATATGTGACTGTAAGATAAGGGCATCCCTCCAGAGCAGACACCTGTCACTGAGAAAGGTGCCGGAAAGGAAGCCCCACCCCTGAAACCACACCTGGAATTAACGAATTATCATATAAAAATAAGGCTCACTCTTCATTGTTTAGTGCAGTAGCTTTTAGGCAAGCTGGAACTCTGTTAGTCCAGCAGGTTTCTTTTCTTATTGGGAAAAATGTGGGAATGGGGAATGGAAAGAAGGACAAGAAAACCTCTTACTCCAAGTGTTTAACATCAATTTGTCATGGGTAGACCAGTCAGCACATGGGTTGGTCTGGAAAATAACTCAAGTCAGCATAGAAGGCCATCCATCTACCCAATACGAGTAGAAGAGCTGATGCAATTGGGGTGCAAACTGCCCTCATGCACAGAAGCTCATTTGTACGGGGCTCCAGAATACTGGTGCAAATAAATCAGTCTGTTTCCCAAATTTTCAGCATTGCATTCTTGATTAATAGGCACGATCATTCCAGGTAAAACACAATTTCAAGAGTGGATTGTTGAGTGAGAAATAGGAGACTTTCTTTGTTGGCAGTGGCCTGCTGAAGGGACCTCTCCCAAAAGCCGTGTTGTCTGGAACAGACACTGTGAGTAAAAGTCCTATCTACAAAGCAGCTAGTGTAGACCCTTGGACTAAAGCAAGGCCTGCAGCATAGCTGCTTGCAAAGGCAATTTATCTGCAAGAATGACGGTTTATTCACTAGTCTCTTTCTTCTGTTTTCCTTCATTTATTTTTGATTTCTTCTCTCTCTTGTGAAATTGCCAAAGATAGGAAAATTTGATAAGTATTTTTATATGTTTTCCAAGGCAATAGAGATTGCTACATGGTCTTTCTGATTAAAGAGAAACTCTCTTATTAATGTTCTAATCAAAACAGGGCAGTTTTGTGTTTTCTCCTGTGTCTCCGCTGCCCCACTGGAGAAAAAGACAATTACAAAATCTACTTGGGCAAGTCTGAAAAGGTTGATGTGGAGACCCAGTCACAAAGATTAGCTAAATTTATGTGACGATTCCTATTCCTTCCATTCTCAAATGTCATTGCCTAGATACAGCCTGATACAGAGAAGGCATTCCAAGACAGAACTCATAACTGAGTAATGACTCTTGATATTTAATGACATGGCTTGGTCATTAGATGCAGGAAACTTGGAACAAACAGATTAAGTGCCAGCTGCTCTACTTACTAATTGTGCAACTCTGGGCAATTCACTGTCTCAAATTCTCAATTTCCTCATATTTAAAAAATGAGAATATTAATAATTAACACCCTCACAGGGTTATTGTCAAGATTAAATATCGTAGTTGTGTAAAGGCTTTAATACAATGCCTGTCTCTAGTAAACAATAAATTGAAGTCGTATATGTTCTCTGTCTATGAAAACTGCATTTCAGCTTGGCGGCGTGGGAACTGTGGTCAGAGCCTTCAGCTTTCTCATTGTTTCTCAAGGCCTCTGCTGCCTCTTTATGTGAAGTCATGTTCTTCAGCTGTGGTCCAGTAAGGCAATAGTTTTCCAAGGGTGAACCCCAGCCCAGCAGTCCAGCCTCACACGTGAACTTGAGAAACACAGATTCCTGAGAAGCATCCCAGACTTCCTGACTCAGGAACTTGGGAGGGGCACCCAGAGATGTGCGTTTTATTAGGGCTTCCAGGGGATTCTGATGCCCACCCAGGTTTGGGAACCACTGAAGTAGACTATTCTACTCTACAAACGACGACCTGAGTTAGGCACATTTGTTGATTTAGAACCATTCCGGAGACACCATGCACTATTACTGCACTGAGCTCATCAACAGCCCACAGTGGTTATACTGGTCTACTAATTAGTCGTAGTAAGATTTTAATTAACCCCACTTTATTTCCCTGGCCTGTAAAATAAGAATACAGGCTGTCCTGCTATAATACAGTAGGTACACCCCACAAAAAAACTTCTATCAGAAACCACTCTACAAAAATAAGTATTTCAAAGGGGAGAGGGGTGGAAGGAAGGATAGTTACTATTCAATTCTCCATTCATAATAAAAAAGTCGTATTTTTCATTTATTTAAACAATGAAAGATATCAAAAATAAATAAACTCTAAGGGTAGGTTACTATTACAAGCTAAACATCTGAAGGCTTTCCCCTTTTACTATCTGAAACATTAAAAAGCCTGTCAGTCTTCTCTAATCTTTTGCCCTTGACCTTTGCTTCCAACACAATTCAAATCCATTGAAGGGAAAAGAACAATAAACAAAACAAGGGAACAAAAGAAAGTGCAGACTGTTGAATAGCCAGCTACTCCAACCTAGCAGCTGCTAGGTGTTTTAGGTCCCAGCCAGAAGGATTGAAACCCAACACAGTCTTCATACTAAATATTATATTCCTGTAACGGATTTCCTTAGTTTCAGTTTGAGTTATGAAAAATTGTTATTATAGGTGAAACAGCTCTCATTCCTTTCCTGCCCTACCTATATTACAGGGTTGTTGAGACTCTTACATGAGATGAATTATATCTCCATTAGGATTCCTTAGGTCTCATGTAACAGAAAACCCAGTGTGTGCTGGCTTAAGGGGGGCAGGGAAGGGAGGGAAAGAGAAGAGAGAAGAGGGAAGAGGGAAGGGAGATGAGAGCGGGAGGGAAGGAAAGGATGTATTATTTTGCTTAGTAGCATCAGCAAATCAGTCATATCCAGATAAAGACACAGTGCCATCAAGTCCTGGATTCTCTTTCTCCCTACGTTGGCTCCTTTTCAAGTTAGTGTCTCCTCTTGAGGATCTCAAGCAAACTCAGGAGATTCCGGCCACAAAGTTCTAGGTGCAGACCCAGTGGCACGGTTTGAGAGTCTTCACTCTGGTGCGCGCCCCTCTGCAGACTCATGACATGCTGTTGTCTCCATAAAGGTCTTATGCCCGTCACTGAACCAATCTCTGTGTCAGGATTGCTCTGATTGGCTCACAGCCACACTGGGTGCACGAAAACCGAGGGTGAGGAAGTGGTGGTTCCCAGGCAGAAATTGTCACTAGTGGGGCTGATGAACTGTCAAACCATAGACGCCTACTCGACTGACTTGAAAGCGTTGCAGTCAACAGCACTTTGCATTAGCTCCCATCCTCAGTGACATATTTAAACACAGACACTTTGATCCACCTCTCATTGAGGAGACGACTGCCCCTACCGTGCACCGACAGGGTCTTCTTTAGCGAGCTGTAAAGTGCTACAGGGGGTGGGGTTGCTGCTGTACCTCAGCATGGCACAGTGACAGAGTTCACATGCTAATTCCTGTCCCGCCTTATTCCCTGTGTGAACTTGCATTAAGGCTCTTAACTTCCCTGGGCCTTGTTTTCTGAGCATGAGATCCATAGGGCTCCTGGGGTAACTAAAAGAGGTCAGTATGGAAAATGTTTAGTCCTGGCTTCAGTTGTACTCAATAATCTCCCTTCTCTGGGGTAAGAAGGAGACATCTGTCATGTAAGTGGTCCAGGGCACCATGGGAAATGCTGGTTCCAGATCTCAGGCACCTGGGCTTGCTTCTCTGGCAAGTGACCTGCATAAATAGAGGCAGAGAAGCCTCAGAGTAGGAAAGGAACTCAAGACGTAGTCCCACGCAGTTTCAATCTTCAGACTGGAAGCTGAAATTGCCAAATAAAACTCAACTTATTGATGACTAACGAAGAGGTTAAGTGAGTTACCAAAGGTCACAAAAAAAAATTGATTCCATCCAATCAGCATTTCTTGAGCCCCTACTATGTGCCGGGTGTCATGCCACGAGCTTGGAAACACAGCAGTGAACGAGAAGGACCTTGTTTCTGCCCTTACTGAGAAATATATTGTGGTGGGACAGACATACTAAACAAGAGGTAGGAATGATGAGTATTATGGTAGAGTGACAAAGTGCTCTGAACACCGTCGCTGGATGTGTCTCCCTCTTTGACCTCAGGCCTAAGGCTGTCTTTTCTCTGTGGTCAGAAGGATGCTGGTGGCCTCTGTGAACCTATGAATCTGGAATTTTCTCTCCATTATGAAATGAAGGGCAGCTCCTACTAGTCTCACCTCAGCACTCAGAAGTAACTCAGTCCAGACTTATTATGTTTAATATATTATAAATTTATTTAGGTTATTATAACAAAAACATAGTGTGTACTATGTTCTAAGCACTATCTTAGCACTTTACAGAAGCCACTAACCAAAGTAAAATCCAATAATATGAAGGATTCAAAGCTCTGGTTTGTTTGCACAGTCCATGGCTTTAAAAAAAAAAAAAAGGCAGTACAAAAGCAAAGGTATTCATTTAAGGATTACTTACTGCTTTCTATGACAAGATCAGTTATGATTTTTTTTGAGTGCTTACCATGTGCACAGCTGGGCTAAGTTGTCTGCATGTGCTATGTTATGTAATCCTCTCAAACAACCTTAGGAGAGTGGTACTGGTATTTCCCCCCACTTTCCATATAAGCAAACTCAACTCAGAGTCTGAATGCTTTCCCCAAGCTAGTGAGTAGTTCAACCCAGAATCAAAACTGGATTGTCTTGAGTCCAGAATCAGAACCCGGTAACACTGCACCTTACACATCCCCATTTCTGACATCCCCATTTCTCACCAGAGACACAGTTCCCGGTGGTGAGTGAGCCACTGTTGCAGACCTCCAAAAGAACTCGGAACGGGTGATCTCAAAGCAGAAGGGGTAAATGGACACTGTGGTGAAGTGTCAGGGGAGGGAGTTCGCTGGTCTTTGGGAGGCAAGTGAAGAAGGTTGGCCTATGAAGGCTTTCTACAGGCTGTTAATTGGAAAAGAAATAAAAATGGAGATGGTTGTACGTTTCTCCTTTTGACTCCACAGCTCCTTGGTTAGCGGTGAAACATTTCTGGAAAAACAGTGCTTGTTTTTAAGGTTAATTCCTTGACTATGAATGCCCTTAATTAAGACCACACAAGTAGTCATGTTTTGAGGTTGAAATAGTCTAATGTAATATGACAGACATCCAGGAGTACTTCATACACTGAAGCAGATGTTGAATACCCCTCTCCCACCACCACCGGCTCCCACTTCAGCCTGTGTCCACTACAGAGAAACTCCTGACACGTATCTATTCTCAATACTCTGCAAGGGCGACATGCTTACTTTGCTTTCAGGCATAGCTATGTGCTGTGTTTTCCCACCTCACTGGAACTTGTGTTACTCGACTATATTCATAGCATGTCATAGCAATCAACTTAGTTACTGCTTTCATTTCCCAAGTTTCCCCATGTATTCCCTCTCAGTTAATCTCCCCTAACGCTATTCTTACAGTTGAAGAAACCTAAATTCAGGGGGATTAAATCATTTCTCCAAGATCAACAGACAAACAGAGGAGCCAGAACTCCATTCTTTTGACTCCAAATCCAGTATTCTTTCTGGAGAAACTGCCACGGGAAGCAGGAGCGATGCTGTCTTCCTCACCAGAGTACCTATGGTACTTGGCACAGTGCCAGATACAGAGTGCTTTTCAATATTTTTTTTCAATTTGTGAATTAAAAAAAATAAATGAATAATACAGCTTCAGGAATTATCTCATCTGACATATTTTTAATTTCATAGATAATGGAACAGAAACTCACCAAAATTAAACAGATTATCCAAGGATCATTTGACCTAAACTTAAAACAACTTTCCCTTAATAATAATGCATGGCTTCTATTATTTTTATTACAATTGTTATTATTAGTTTATGTTTTTATCTCAGTCAAGTCTGTTGTATATTCATAACTGTTCTTACTACAGTTGCTCAGTAGAAAAGCAAATATCCTAATCCCAAACATCATCATGCATAGTGGCCAAAGAAATTTTTGCTGAACGGCTATTTCTTAGGTAGGCAAAGTAACAGTTAAGAAGCCAGAGAACAGAAAGTAAGCATACTATCTGAAATAACAAGGTGCGGTAGGGTTTCTATCAGCTTTCTATCAGCTTCACTCTCTTTAAATACTGGAAAGCCCCACTCTTCTCCCCCCAAGCTTTGGTCTCACAATCAAGGTTTCAGGTTAGTAACTATGTGACTGTGGGATATTTGCTGAATGCCTTCACTTATAACCTAGGAAAAAAATTCTTTTCAAATATGGTTGTGAGCATTCAGTGAGATGGTTTCTGCAAAGCACTGGCACATAGTGTGTACTTTTAAGTATTCCTATCCTTTCCTAGGGCCATTGAACCCATCACGAAGGCCATTGCATGGTCGTTCCTTGGAGAAGCATTTTGACATTGACAGGGTTTAGTCTCCAAGTCTTGTAAACTTTTTAACTTATTCTTAAGAATGTGTTTGTTTAACTTTCCCACTAAGATGCTACCATAAACCAAACATACAGAATGTCTGATCAGTGGGCAGAGATTAATTGGTCAATTATTATGTCCCAGCAAGTTTTATAGCTTCCATTTCTCACCAGATTTCAGATTTGAATTTATAATTCAGAGTCATTAAGCCACATTTGAAAGCTAATTGATAGTATATAATCTTAGCAACATTCGTTTTGCCTTCTGCATAATTCATGAAGCTCAGACCAGTACATCTTGCAATGAAGTGTTTACTTATATCCCTTGCTTCTAGATATCATCAGTACCTATCATTGGCCACTTTGCCTTTGTTTTGTCATTTCAAAAATTTTACTGGAAATTGGTATATTCTGATTCTCCACCAAAATAAATATACCTTGTTATTAATAATAACATGTTGTGGCTAGGTTTTATTATCAATAGCAATTGAGGCCTCTTACAAACAAGCCACACAAATCTTCTCTTCTTAATAAAAACAAAGCTACAAATCATTTCATATTTGGGAATTATGCTGTCAGTATTCATCCTTTACTTTTAGCTTTGCCAAGAAGAAATCACCCAAGAGAGCAAAGGATCACCCTGTCTGCACAGCCACCTTAATTCTCCTCCCTGGGCGAGAATTCAACTCAGTACAGCCAACTCTGGCTGACTCTTTTCTTCTCCACTCCTGCCTCCTTCCCTTCTCTCTCAAGTTCGTCCCTCACCCACTCCCCACTCCATCACCCACCGTCAGTCCAGCTGTCATTTGCAAGTTTCTTACTGTTCTGAGTTCTGTTGTGTTTTGACAGATCACATGTTGCCTGCATTTATACTGTCCAAAACTCTTCCTTCACCCTGTATATATCGACACTCCGAATTTAAGGTGACATCTTGTAACTGTTGATGTTAAGAAACCTCAATTAAATGAAGTTATATAAAAATGTTTCCGGCATAGAGAGCAAGTGCTTAATAAATGTAACCCTCTGTTTTTAGTTTTGGCTTTATAATGACTTCATCTGTAATTAGGCCCCTATTGGGAGTACAGTTCAGTACTTAATCCCCTAATACTATTTTATACCTAGTACAGTTTGATTTTCTTTTGTGTGAGTATCAAGACTGTAAATTTTTTAAATGGTAGCATGCCTTCTATTTCCCTGCATGTCCTAAGTAGAAATAATGAACGTTATACTGGCAACAGTCTATTACATCATTATAGCAATCTTCTAGGGTTGGATTATTAAATCCATTTAAAAGATGAAGAAACGGAAGCTCACGTAGCTTATGGTGGCAGAGTCACAATTTAACTTTAGATACTGTAACCAATAACAAGCCAGTTCTCTTAACTTCTGTGATAAATGCAAGTGGACCCATGAAAAGCAAGTGGGTAAGGGCACCAATGCCTGCACAATTGAAAATCTGTGTCCAACTTTTGACTCCCCAAAAACTTAAGTTGTCCCTCCATGTCTGTGGGGGATTAGTTCCAGGACCCGCTGCTGATACCAAAATCTGCAGATGCTCAAGGCCCCTATATAAAATGGTGCAGATCGATGCATGCTGTTGGCCCTTCGCCTCCATGGATTCTCAAGCTCAGATTGAAAACAATACGAAAATTTATTGAGAAAATTCCACGTATAAGTGGACCCATGCAGTTCAGGCACATGTCGTTCAAGGGTCAACTGTACCACCAAAACTCGACGTCATAGCGCCCTTGAATAATAAACACCAATAAGGCTGTGTTGATTGTCGTATTTGATTCTTCTCCCTTGCAGATGGACCCCCACGAGAACATTTTACTGAGCACTCTGGAGATAAAAAACGAAATGGCCACGTCTGAGGCTGTGATGGGACTGGGAGACCCCCGGAGCACCATGCTGGCTTACGATGCCTCCAGCATCCAGTATCGCAAACCTGGGTTGCCCAGGCATAGTTTTGGCCGAAATGCCCTGGAACGACACGTGGCACAAAAGAAAAGCCGCCTGAGGAGACGTGCCTCCCAACTGAAAATCACCATCCCCGACTTGACTGATGTGAACGCCATAGACCGGTGGTCCCGTATATTCTTCCCAGTGGTTTTTTCCTTCTTCAACATCGTCTATTGGCTTTACTATGTGAACTAAAACATAGCCTCTCACGGGAAGCAAGGACTAGATTCCTCCTCAAACCAGTTGTACAGCCTGATGTAGGACTTGGAGAACACATCAATCCAGGACAAAAGTGATGCTAAAATACCTTAGTTGCTGGCCTATCCTGTGGTCCATTTCATACCATTTGGGTTGCTTCTGCTAAGTAATGAATACACTAAAGTCCTTGTGGTTTTCCAGTTAAAGTGCAAGTGATTTGTACACATGCTGACAAGATTGAGTCTGAGTGTTCCACTTTATCTGCTTAGCACGCAGCCTACACAGAGGGGAGTTACCTAGAAGATATTCCTAGAAGGCTCAATAGCACTGTCAGTCATTTTGCTGAGAAGTGATCATATCCAGATACTTCCGTCTTCATTCCTAAGGTTGGCATGCTGTTGAGATGGCACCATGCTTAGAAAACATTATCCTCAATGTCATGTGAACATGCTTATGGAAGATGGTCTGTACCTGTCTTATTAAGGTGATAACGGTGCCATGGGAAGATAATTCCCACTGAATTCTAGAAGGTTCTCATGTAGTTCAAACAAGGTAGGGGAGTCAAGACAGAGACTCAGGTAACCAACCTGGCCCGTTTCAGCTTGCTTGAGCACAGGGTATCAACTGTGACATCTTCCATTTTGACATTTAGAGACCAGGAGACTTCTAAAAGTTACTATGTATGGGGGCCAAAGAAATTTTTCTGAAAAACTATTTCCTAGATGGTTAAAAGAAGAGTTAACAGCCCAGAGCAGAGTGGAAAATCCAGAAATAACTGTTGTAACAAAATTAAAGCAAGCAAGCATCAAGGCCCTTATCAGCCCCACACAGCATCTGGTCTATACATATTGTGTTCATTGGCAAAAGGTAGAACAAAACTTCTTTTTCCAACCCCACAAGCTTTTGACAGCATACCTTCAGAGGTTTGTATATTTTATGTAATTAAAAGACAACCGTAAAAGAGAAAAGTTAGCCAAATGAGAATTATCATAGCGGTAAGTAAGATTGGAAGTCATTTAAATATGCTAATACAGAGCACAGACAAAAGCAAGCAACCAGGTTGCTTTTCTACCACAGTGTCCACTGTCTCTGCAACATTTCCCTCTAAGTTTCTGTCTGACTTTAATAGACAATTTCAAAAGGATTTGTTCATTTCTTTAAAGGATTAATGATCCTTTCCAGTTTTTCTTGCTTCTGAAATTCTGATTATATTCTTAGGAGACAGAGTAAGGCTTCAGAGAGATTGAGCAAACTCTGTCTCCTTATGTGCAAAGAAGTTCATCCTTGTATTTTATATAGCAAACACTACTTCAAAGATTATGTGCACAAGTTAATTGGTGGGTTTGTTAGGTTTGAGTTTTTTTAAAAGGGTGCTTTCGTTATATATGTTGTAATCTTCCTAATCAAAGAAAATATGAAAATGAGTGGGAAAACAGAAAAACAACAAAGCCACATTATCATGATGAAGGTTATGAACCTCAGTTGATACTGCAGAAAAATATCTAACCGATCATAAGGTAGGCACAATGTATAGTTGTTAATATCAATTTTTAAATTATGTCATTGTGCTTCTTTCTACACTAAGTGGACACATGCATTTCCTGTTTGGACAAGAAGGAGAATAAGCTAATTTATTTCTGTCAGTGTAAGGTTCATATTTTGCTTTTCTTGGAGAAAATAGTGAATTGCTAAATTTTCCTTCAAGTTTGATTTGATTGAACTTTTTTTTGGAGGATGACTTCGCTATTTCTGTTTAAAAAAACAAAAATCATTTCCTTTCAGAGTAACATTCCTAATTGTGCATAGACCAGTATTGGCCGGTGGATAAAATGTTATGTTTTCTTCCCCTAATGATTCAGCAGTTTTGAATACTGTGGAGCCGTGCTGACCTTCTAGTCCAAGTATCCAAGAGAAAAAATAAAGGTTAGCACTTAACTTTGTAAATTTGCCTCAAGATCAGTTGATATTTTTCTCCCCCACCAGCACAGGGAACAGTGGCCCTTCTTTTATTATACACTTGAACACCTCTGAGTATGACCTTTGGGCAGAATCCAAAGAAGTTTCTGCCTAGAGGCTCAGAGTGGAGATTCTTCAAGTTTCACCAGGGTCACACTTTCTCCTGGGCAATCATTTTGGGGCATCACACTAATAAAAGTTCCTGCCCTTTGTCTCCAGGGGTTAAAGTTTGCTTAGCATATATCAGGAAGGAGCATATCAATACCTCAGGTGCACAACTTCAAAACGCCATTCTGGAAAGGTTTTTCTAGAGACAACTCAGAGCCCAACTCTAGAAGTGGGCTCTCATTTGCAATTATCGCAAAAGCCATAAAAATCCTTGATATTGTCATTTAAAAATTTGATATTCAGAGACATCAACAGGGTAAGATAGATCAAAGAGGAAAGAAGAAACTTAGCAGCATGAGTGTCAAAAGCATATAACCAGGGATTCATTTCTGCTCCCAGTGATGAGAAACTAGGAAAAGGAGAAGAGATGGGACCTTGGAACAAATGCCCTAGAGCAAAATCCATATATCAGCATTCAATAATCACGTAGGTAAAAACAATTGATCATCCTGCCCAGAGGTAACAATAGATATAGAATGTGTTATTAAACTACATTTTTACTGGGGTTGAATTGTAGTCACCAAATTGGGGAAGGTTTGGGGAGGAGTGCTAGATCTCATAAATCTACGAAGACCAGTCAGCTTGATATCCAATGGTTAAATTTAAGGACCACAAAAGTGTGTTCTGGAAATTTTGATGTGGTAGTACTATCAGTTTACACATATGCATATACTTTTTCTTTTTCTTATGAAACAGCCAGATAGCCAGCAATTAAGGTGTTTTTCATCTTTGTGAAATTCATAGGCAAATTCTGACTCTAAAATGCACAGCCTAAATGAAATATTTGCTCTCAATCTGTATATATATAGTACATGACTGCTAGTAGGTATGAAATGCATTTTCAGAATTGAAAACTCATGCAACATAATCATGTGTTTGCATAGGGAATGTTACAGTTCTTTCCACTGCAATTTACCAATGGGAAAAGACTTGAGCAGTGCCATCTAGACCTTTTCTCTTCTCATTTCTTCAAAAGCAGTGCTAAGTTAAAAATAATAATAATAATAATAATAAATAATAATAATGGTTTATGAACCAAAAGACTTCACATTCTAGCATTAGGAACACACACACACACAAAAACTGTTAGCTTCAAAAAGCACAACACATAGACAAAGTTCAGTGGAAAGCATAATGGGAAAATGAATTGTGTTTATTTTAAGCAAGACCTGCATTAAATTGACAACTAAGACAATTTTCATTTTCTATAGGTAACTGTATTCCACTTTTTCATTAATTTCGTATTCACCAACAAAAACAGCCAAAATATCAACAAACAACAGGTATGACAACAATGTACATGTATATATGTGTATATAGAGATCCATATAAACATACATACATATGTATGCATTCATATGTGGGAAAACGAGGAATAAGCTAATATGTTTTCTTTCCTTCATTAAACCAGTGTATGCATATTTTTAATTTGGCCACCAACAAATCCACATGTTAAAACAAGTGATACAGGGTACCGAGCATTTCTCTATCAGCAAATCAATACCTGCAGTTCCCACAAACCATTGCACAGTTTGACACTAAGAGACTACTGTACCTCAGAACATCCGCAATTAGCTAGTTCTCAGATCGCTTGTCAACTTGCTCTCTCTTTCAAGGAAACAAATAATGTTGTCCATTGGTGATTTAAGAATAAAAATGTCTTAAGAAAACAGAAAATGTTTTTTAAAAAAATCCTTCTAGGAGGAGGAAAAAAAAAATAGCTAAACCCCACCATGTTGGTTAGGGCAAATACTCTCAACTGTAGCAATCATGCCATTTTGCTAAGTGTACAGAGTCCATGTAATGTGAGCAGCCATGACTTTCACTGAGTGTATGTAAATATTGAAACAGATTTCTTAAATATTTTTAACTTCTAATTTGTATTTTATGGTAAGGCAATGTGCTAATTCTGTTTATGGCTTAAGTTGATGTGTTATAATATTATGTAAATAATTAAACATGCTGTAAATGAATAGTCAGTAGATACAACAAATAATTGTTTAGTTTTTTTCTTAATTTTTGTTTATTTTTTACTAAGTACAGTTACTGCAGTGCCCCAACAGAGTAATTTAAACATCATTTTACATAAATGGTTTGGAATCCCAGACAGAAGGGTTTCAATTTCCTCTCTCTCTCTCTCTCTCTCTCTCTCTCTCTCTCTCACTCACACGCACACGCACACGCACACGCACACGCACATTCAACCACACATACTCTTCCCCTTGCCTGTTCACTCATTCCTACTCTTGTCTCCTGTATGGAAAACACGTCGTGTTTATGTAGTGACTGTAACAACAAAGAGATAGCCTTAGAAATGGCAATCGGAGAAAGCAAAAATGATTAATAACTCGAAAGAGATTTTTTATGTGTCAGAGTTCAAGAAACCAAAGGTTGTAACTTAAATCTCAGTTTTCAAAGAGTAAAAGTTTATATGGATGGCACTACAGGAAATAAAAATGCTGATTATTCATACCTGCTCCAGAAATTTGTTACACACAATACGTACTAGAAGACTTTTTTTTTAATAGTAGCATTTTTGTCCTTAGATAGTATTCTTCCTTTCAACCAAAGACTCCAGAATTATTAAAAAACAAAAAAGGAAAGAAAAAAAAAAGAAAAATGAGGGAAAATAAAAAATAAAAAAAAAGACACTGCTTCACACCAAAGGTTTAAAAAACATTTTCCAATACACTAAGAAAACTGTAAAAAATAGTAACGAGCCAATATAATTCTCATTAAGATACTCCCCTAAAGAAATCATGTAAGAAAAAGTAAATAAAAGCAGCAGCACTCTTAAATATTCGTTATTTGGAAACTGAAGTAAAACATTTCTGTAGATATATGCAAAATTCTGATGTCAGATTTTAATTTGCTTTGAGAAATTCTTTTGTGATAAAGATAAATATGATCCAAACTGATGAAAAACAAAACTTGGTGTTTTTTAACTTTCAAAAACAAATGTCTGTGTCCTGTCACATGTCTACTAATCGATGCCCATGTATGTCCTTGTTCCATCTGAAGCAAGTTGACACTTCTCTCAGCTTGCATCTTTCCCTTTGCAGGTCAATAATTTGAGTTAAACCATGGTCAGTCATTTTCAACATTATTAATTCAAACAAGATTGCAAATAATTTAAATTCCACCAGTTTTTTCAAATTTTTATTTGCATGGGTGTTTAAATAGTTCTGTTGTGAATATTGTCCCTGCACAGTTCTGATTTGTCCTTTTATAAAAAGTGATTCTAGTTTCTTCACAAGGTAGTGATAATCAGCCTTACTAATTACCTTGTAGCCTTTCTTATTATGCACATAATGCACATTTTTCCAATGGCTAGAAAGTGCAAAACACAAGTGGATATCATTGCATCTATTTTCATGTTTTTCTAAAAACAGGACTACTAAAATCTCTGGGATACATGAGATAGTAACAAATGAGGATTATAGATGAGTAGCCCCTAAGAATTATTTTCTTGAATTTAAACGTATGACATTCAGTTTCAGCATGTAAATATATAATAATGTTGGCTAGTGTGTAATTCTTCAACTAAGAAATATAAATAAAACTTAAAAGGATGTATGTGTGTGGATTCATTGAGCTCAGAACTTTTTGTATCTATTAGTGTGAGTTAAATTGTAGAATGAAGGCTTTTGTGAAAAGCAACAAAAATCTTGGGAACTTGGAACCTGCTGTTGGGCAGACTTGAATTTGAGCTCCGACTCATCGCATATTAGATGATTGCACAGCTACTTAATCTATCTGACTCTCAGATTTCTTATCTGTAAAGCAGAGATATAACTGCACAGCCTTCAAAGGCCTGTTGTAAAGATAAAACAACCCAGAAGACGTCCTTAGCGCAGCACAAGACACATGGTAAGCGGTATGTAAGCAGTAAGTACTATTGTTGCTATTGTTGGTTATCATTACTAGAATTTTCAACATATATATCACAAATTATATTATGATATCTAAAACTTAACAGCAATTCCTAAGTGTTTCCTTAGGTTAGATATTTTTTAGTAAGGATGATTAAGAACTTGGCTTCAGTTATGAAAACCTGATAAACATAAAGTGCTTATTCGTTTAACATTCAACATATATCTGCTGAAGACATTATGCTAAGTACTTTGCAAATGTAATATTTAATCTCTAACATATTCTTGAAAATAGAAGAAACTCAAGATCATAAAGAATAAGAACCTTGCCTGTGAGAGTGAAAGAACTCGGATTCCTACCCAGGCTGGACACATCCCCAAATCTTTGAAATTGCTTTCCACCTCATCATGAAAAGTAAGTGACTGGGCTTGTTTAATTCACTTCGGTCCTTTCTCAAGAAACATTGCTGAGGGCCTGCCATCTGCCACATCTTGTGCACAAGGCCCTGACCTCTTGGATCATACAGCATCTCTCAAATACATGGCAACTCTCCTACGGCCAATGAATTAGTTGGTGACAAGCCTAGTGTCTGTCACTCTTGGTGACTTTCGAATGTCCAAACAGCCCCTCATTAGACTCTGTCAGCCTGAGTGAGGAGGCCTGTCAGGACAAAATTGTCCAATAAAGTTATGATTTACAGGAGCTAAAGCTACTAAGAAGTGATGCTACTGAAAGACTCACCTGTAGGATGAGTGACAACCCAGTTCTTCTCAGTTTACATTGTAAATTTCAAATTGTATAATCCAGAAATGTAAAGTACTTACATTTGCATTTGAAATCCCCCTCCCCCCAAGTTTCGGCATTTTGTCCAACAGAGAGATCACAGGTATGCTCAGACACATGAACATGTTCACACAGCTGGCGGTGCATGTGTGTGTGTGCACACGTGAGTGTGTACATGCATGAACCCATGTGGGTGGGGGACGGTGGGAGGGCCAACAGGAAATGCCACCATAGGTGGACTTCATGGTTTCTTACTTACTTGGGAAGGGAACATTCCTAGATATTTCCACCCCAAAAGGAACTGATCTATTGGTAATGGGAAAATCCCCCCTCATATTCCAGCTATAATTTCCTAACATGGAGCTTTAGATATCCTTGCTCTCTTTCAAAGCTTGTCCTAATTCTGAAATACCATGTGACATTTTTCAAGCAGAATATTTCTCCAAGCCCTCTCCCACCCTACCCACCACGGCATCACTTCACCACATGGACGAGAACCAAGGAATAATCTTGGGGTGACAAGTTTCAGACAAGCATCAGAATGATTAGGCTTCTTGGTCAGGTCCTCTTAGCAATGTATTGATTTATGTGTGTCGTGCTCTTTTCTTTTGTTCCAAGTGGCTAGCTAGGTCATCAGTATTTATTTGTATATTTATTTTTTTCACTTCAGAGACTTTTATTGGAAAGAAAGGAGAAGCCGCTGGGACATGCTAAGAGTCCCACAAGTACTGAGGTAAATGAGTGTTTTTAAATGTAAGTAGACAGTGGGAACAATTTCTCTGAGGCTGAGAGGAGAAGGGCAGCAGTTTCCAGGGAAGTGGAGACTTGCACACTCGTCAGAGGTGGTGACCTGGGGAAATGGCAGACCTCAGAGCAGATGGCACGATGAAGCTTAAGAGGTCAGCCCTTGGCACTGCCCCAGGCAGGCCTCTGAAGCAGCAGGGTCTTATGTCCATAGCCAAAGGATCAACAGGCTAGAACATATCAGTAGAAAATAAATGTGTTTTTTCCTATACAGCTTCATTTAAGAAGTTAGAGTCAGCATTGCACTCCTATCTTGGACTTTGTGCGTCCTTGGTCCCTTCCTGCCAGGAAGTGGTATGAGAAACATAGGATGAATTTGATATTGGATCAGTCATGTGTACTCTTTCTAGGAATAGATGTCCAAAGGGTCTGGGGATAATTGACTCCAGTTATGAAAGTTAGAAGGTTAACAAGAGATACAAAATTTGGTTAGAGGACTAACATATCTCATATCCTATGTCTTCGAAACTCAGATGTGTACACAGGGCTTAATAGGAATTGTAAATGGGTAATATAGGCCTCGCGCAAACAATTGGGAGTTGGGGGGGGGGGGCTGTGGATACCTGAGGAGGACAAGCTCTGTTTAAACAGGCAGACACCACTGAGCCCTGCCTGTTCCATCGTTGCCTTAAGGAATTGCAAGTTCAGTGTTGCCAGAATAACTTTAGAATGCAAGAAGCAAGAAATCCTCCAACACGCGAAATCTTTTACTTTCTCGACAGATATAGTATGGTCAGAGAGAAAATGAAACTGTTATCTTTCCTGGGCCAGAAAGCCCACACGGATGTCCCGTAACTGTACTCCTCAAGCTAAGGTTGAAGAAGAAGCATATGACAAGCTCCATGGAACAAGCTTCTATGCCATCATATAATAATAGTAGCAAGATTAGTTTTCTTCTCTTTACTGGAAGCTGATACCTTATAAATGTAAACAAGTAAAATGAGACTTTTTTGTGTTGTCTCAAGACAAGAAAGATACGGAAGCTTTTAATTTTTGGTATAAACAGGTACAGAACATTATAAGGAGAAGTTTTCACAAGATAAATTTTCCACCTTCCTGAAGGCCCTATATAGACTGGAGCTTAGTGAAGTCATTGGAAGTGAAGAACTGATGAAAGAATTATCCAGAAATTTCTGAGCTGAAGTGCAGTAGTAGGAGAGGGGAACTATATAGTAGCCCCCCCTTATTTGAGGGCGTTATGTTTGAAGACCCCTCCATGGATGACTGAAACCTCAGATAGTACCGAGGTGTTTCTTCCTATACATCCAAAACGTATGATAAAGTTTCATTTATAGATTAGGCACACTAAGAGAATAACAACAATAACTAATAATAAAATAGAACAATTAGAAAAATATAAACTGTAATAAACTTATGTGAATGTGGTTTCTCTCTCTCAGCAAACTAGCACAAATTTATTTTTCCTTCTTCACAATTTCATGGATAAAAGATTTGTTCTTACCATAGATCTTAGCAACCGCAGCACACATTTTTTTCCTTTCCTTATTAAGTCGAGAACGTTCACCTTTTCACTTAAAGGAATCACTTTACAGCTTCTCCTTGGCATATCCGAGTTGCCAGCATCACTGCTCTTGTGTTTTGGGGTGATTATGAAGTCGAAGAAGGGTCACTTGAACATAAGCACTGCGACAGTGTGGCAGTCCATCTGATAATCCAGACGGCTACTTAGTGACTAACAGGCAGGGAGTCCATCCAGTGTGGAGATGCTGGACAAGGGGAGGACTCACATCTCGGGTGGGATGGAGCGGGATGGCGTGAGATTTCACACTACTCAGAACGGCATGCGATTTAAAACTTATGAGCTGTTTATTTCTGGAACTCTCCATTTAATAGTTTTGGACTGTGGTTGCTCATGGGTAAATGGAAACCACAGAAATCGAAACCGTGGGTGGAGGGAGGGAGGTACTGCAAATGAAGAGAAAAAATGTTGGTTTAATTACACTAATAAATGTAGAGAGTTGATAAGACAGTTTATAAACTGTCCATAGTTTATAAAGTCCATAATTGTGGGCTAAAGAACCTGGTCCCACCCTTCGTGTTCCTGGAAGGAGAAAAAAAGAAAGAAAGGGAAGGGGACAGGAAAAAATAAAGGATAAAGGGAGGAAGGAAAGAAGAAACTTAGAAACATCTTCAGCACTTTACACCTCCCTCCTCCTCTAATATGTGATGTGAACTTATTTCTGGAAATAGCAGTGTGGGGTGGGGACTATTGCCATAACTGTGTTACAAAGAACATAAAATGGCAGCAATCAGCGTTGCATCTCAGAGCTGACTAACTCCAAATCCCATGGCCTTAACCTCTTTACTTTGCTGCTACGCAATATATACATAGCTTCAGTTCAGCTTTTGGGAATATAGCATCTTTCAGAGTGAAATTAGACACAAGGCCAACATTTTTAGGGGAAGAAAAGGGAGAAGTATTTACCTCTAAACTTCCATTTTATGTTCGTAGTTTTAGATTTTTCATGTTATTCTTAAAAGCTGAGATTTGCCAAATTCTAGGTGTGTTGATGTTTCCCTTAATTCATCTGGGCAAGAGCAGAGAGTTGTTTAAGTAAATGAAACTGGCAACTTAAACATATCTTCCAAAAGATTTTGAAAATTTACTTTCTTGCTTTCTTTCTCTCTAAATATGGTTAGCTGTTCTCTCTGTTCATTTAAAACCATTTTGAATTATAAAAGAAATACTTCTCAATGTGGAAGATTATACTGTTGTGTTTTTTTTTTAAGTCCCCAAAGTACAGGTAGAACCTTTCACTAGAGCTAAGGCAATACAGAAAGAGAAGGTATACATGTTGGGTCATCTGATCAACTAAACATGTGGAAAGCTGATGAGTAGCCTGAGGCTTCCCAAGAGATCAAGTGAGTTTCTGAATGTGCAGGCTGATTAATGCTTCCGGAAGTTGTGTGAGATTCACAGCACAAAAACTTGGGGGTTCTTGGAACATTGGCATAGCAGTGGCCTGAGGTAGCATTTACATCTCTCATTCTCTGAGTGGATGAAGCCTGATTTACAAACAGTGGAAGGACTGTGACTTCACCTAGTTCTCTACATGCTTAAAAACACCCTTAAAGGATCAAAGATTCATTTAACGTTGGCAACCTTTCAGAAGTGTCCTGCCAAATCTTTATTTTTTCATTCTGTTTCTCATTCCGTTTGCCAGGAATTCATTTGAACCTTTAGAGGATCTCCCTCTATATATAAAACAAAACTTAGTGACGCATACAAAGTACAAGATGATTAACAAATAAAAACTTTTAAATGTTTTAGAAGCTTCATCTAAAATTAAATTACAGGAATCTTGCCAGTTTGAAGTAAGCTTTTCCCGTTTCAGCGTTGGCTGCTAATAAGGATATTGGCTCCTTGCTCTGGTTCTTGTTTCAGGAGCAGTAGGGACAGCTCCTGTGAGATCCTGGTTTGCAGAGGTCAGGAAAAAGCATGTGCATAGCCTGGTGGGGCCTCCTACTTTCAATCTCTCCTTCTCAGCCATCTTAGTCAGCATTCTCCAGAGAAACAGAGCCAATAGAATGTGTGTGTATGTGTATTTTATATATACTGTGTGTGTGTGTGTGCGCGTGCGTGCGTGTGTGTGTGTGTGTGTGTGTGTTTGTGTGTGTAGAGAGAGAGAGAGAGAGAGAGAGAGAGACAGATTTATTTTAAGGAATTTTCTCACACAATTCTGGAAGCATCCAAAATCTATCTACAAGCTGTACCAGCAGGCTGGAGACCCACGGAAGAGCTAACATTACAATTCAAGACCAAAGTCCTCAGACTGGAGACCAGAAACAATCTGATATTGTGGTTCAAATCCATAGGCCATCTGTTGGCAGCATTTCTTCTTGCTCAGAAGAGGGTCAGTCTTTTGTTCTACTCAGCCCTTTAACTGATTAGATGAGGCTCACCCACACTGAGGAGAACAATCTACTTTATTTGAAGTCCACTGATTTAAATGCTAATCTCATCTAAAATCACCCTCACAGAAACATGTAAAATAACATCTGACTACATATCTGGGCATCATAGCCCAGCCAAGTTGACACATACTCTAAGCCAGCTCAATGGCCGATGCCTTATAATGCAGCCAAGGTAAAGTTTTCACAATGGAAATCTAATCAGAAGGTTTCTACTTTATCCTAAGGAAAAGCCTAAATTTGTCATGGTACTCAAAGTCCTTTGTGACCTGTTTGTTGCTTATTTCTAGACCTTGCTTTTTTTATCCTGCCCTTGAACCCCAGCCCCCCAGCAGGCTGAATTACTTTCAGTTCCATGGGACACTATTTGCTCCCTTGCCTCTAGCCTTTGCTCTTCCTGTTTCTTCCTCCTGAAACATTTTCCATCATTCCCAAAATTCACCCCCTCATTAGTTTCTATTCATTTTTTTTCCAGGTAAAAACTTAAACATCACTTCATTTGGGAGAACTTTCAGTGTCATCAGATATCAGATATTATCAGTGTCATCTATAATGTGGACATGATAATCATTGGTAAAATAAAAGATGCTCACTGACAAAGATAGGCATCTATATCCTAGGTTATCCATTAGTAGGAAAAGAAAAGCAAAAGACTTAGTCCGAGGTTATTAGACATAATACAAAATCTCAACCTAGGGTTTCTGAAGAATGGAAGAAGCTGGGGAAATAGACTTAAGTTACTGTCAAAATTATTTCAGAAAAAAATTCATATAAGCCTGAGAACGCTATCATTCCTTGAGGGAAATAAGTTATAAGGTTCGCAAATGTTGTCTCAATTGTCAAATAAAAGTTATGTTCACAGCCCCTTTGTAAATTCTACAGTTCTAGAAGGCAGCATCTCTAATATCCCTCAAGAATATCTCTTAAATGATACAGTGTCTTAACTTTTTTAAATGCTCTCACATAATTTTTAAAGATGCAGAAAACTAAGAACAAGAAAGGATTAGAGGTTAGATCTCCTGGTGTTTTATCCAGTCTGCTATCATTACACTGTGTTCTTTCCAATATAATCTAGCAATTCTAGATTATAATGACCAAACTTCAATCTAGCAACAGTACATAGGGGATGGGACCACATCTAATAGGAATCAAGTTAATTCTTGAGTTGCTAGACCAAGGTTTTCCAAAATGTTGCCTGCTGGTGGATCACTTTTATCTAAATCACTGGGACTGGTCCCATTCCAGAGCTACCAAAGAATGGTCTCTGGCATCGGAACCTAAAGAAACTCCATTTTTTAAACAAGAATCGAGAAATTATTCTGTTGCGTACTGTTCTCTAAGATAATTATCGCCTCTCTTTTTGCGTAAAGCAGTGGGGTAGATTCAAATATGATTTCAGCTTCTCATAGATATTTTTGTGGTATTTATGCGTGGATCATTTTAATTCAGTTATTAATCTGAGGAGAGAGGAAAAAATGAAGCAAGAGACTCAGGATGCAGAAACGAATGAACTATTAAATGATCCCAAAGGTTTAAATGAACAGTATTTCCCAATCTCACAAAAACACAGAGCATTCCTTATTTAAGAGCGCCTTTACTTTGCTGTTTTAAGAGCTAGTCAACTGAAAGACATCTTGGAACAAATGATAAAGAGCATAGTGCCTCATGCATAAACAATGCAGCATCCTGAGAGATGGGCTTGGAGCCAGACAGGGCTGGAGATGAATCCCAGCTCCTCTCCTTATTAGCAATGTGGCCTTGCTTGAAAAAACTTAAACATTCTAACACTCAGTTCCATTATTTGTAAAATGGGGCCAATACTTATTCTTCTTTTTAAATGTGTGAATATTTTTACAGTTCCTAGCTTTCAGTAGACACACAGCAAGGCCCAAGGTAAAAAATGATTAACCAAAATTACACACTGTGACCCATGACAAAGAATATGGTATAACATGGAACTGCTAGGACTTGTACCAGGTAGTTTCTACTTATTTAATATATAGAACTATCTGAGTGGTCTGTTTATGGTTTTATTGATTTGAGAGATGAAGAAACAAAAACATACGTCACATTTTTTTCCTCATCTCAGGTAACACGATAAGAAATGAAGAAACGAGTCCTTAGCCTCAGATCACTTTAACTGTTGCGTTACTACCGTGTTTCCCCCCAAATAAGACCAGGTCTTATATTAATTTTTGTTCCAAAAGACGCAATGTTCAGGGGATGTCATCCTGAAAAATCATGCTAGGGCTTATTTTCCAGGTAGGTCTTATTTTTGGGAAAACACGGTAACACTTCCTTTCACTGGGAAAGACAAATCAGTTGATCCAATAAAAAGGAAGCCACTATTCCTAATGAGTTGGACCTACGAGTAAATAAACCAATGAGAAATAAGCTTCTACCTCTGATGTAACAAGCACAGGGGAGAAAGATGGGGAAATATTTTGCTTTGCCTGACAGAAGTACAATAAAACTCTAAGAAGATTGAACCCTGGGTCTGATGGAAGGTCTGCAGTGCACATCCTATCCATACGAAGCTGTGACACTCCACTCAACTCCTTCATTTCTTGCCTTTGAACAAGCAACCGAAATGGGCCCATCAGGAGCCCTATTTTATGTGTCCTGGTGGGACTACCAATCAAGGTACCTCACATCCCCAACCTGCGGAGTGGACTTTGTACTTCAATCAGCCAATCTTCCTAAACTAAGTGGTTTGTACTGGGGTGGACATGTCACCCTCAGGCTATGTGGACTCCTTCTGGGGAGACTGATATGCAATTTGGGTGAGAAAGCTTTTTTCTCTCCAGCAGAGAAATGAGAGAGATTCCTTGTGATACGTTTAGGGCCTACATCTGCCTGTTACAAAAGCCCAGGACTTTTCAGTTACAAGAGTCAATAAGTTACTTTTCTGTGCTTAAGATAATTTGACTTGATCCATTAAGAGTCTGATTGCATTGGTCTGAGAGGTTGAGCCAGAAAAAACTGGAACCAACTGACTGTGTCCTCCCACACCCCTTGATTCTGCCAGCTAGCTCAGCGGTCTTCAGCAACGGTTTGCTGTTTTTAAGCAATTTAAGTAAATGCTCCAAGATGTCATTGCTGCTGCTGCTGCTGCTGCCATTCTTATGTTAGTATGAAGCTATGACTGTCATAACTCTGCTTTTTATCCCACTAGTTTTCACCTGACCCTGGGAGGTAGATCCCTGCAGGCATATGTATCCTCCTGATTCTGAAGCCTGGGTGAGCTTTAGAGCAAGCAGTCAGCTGCAAAGGCCATAAACAAGATCGGCGTTCTGAGAGCAAGCTTGCCAGGGATGCTGCTCCGAGCATATTGTGTGAGCAGCTGGCCTCAGCAGCAGTGAGAATCTACCAGAAAAGAAGATGGAGAAATAGGTTTACACGCAACAGTTTGGGATCAAGTGGTGGGGGGGAGGGGGGGTCCCGAAAGCATGGTCTTTACACATATCACCACTGCCTCTAGGATGCATTTGTCAAGAGACATGCCTCAACCCATCCATCCAACGGAACAGAGTTAGGGATTTGCTGTGAAGCCCACCGGCAGTCTGAATGGAATTTATCTTATTCCAAGCGCTAATGATGACTTCACTCTGTAGTTGGAGCTCCTCCATTGAACAGGTTGTACAACCTCTTTGGCTGCCAGGCCAAGGGGAGGGCTTCCAGGTTGCTTTTTTCTCCTGCATTTTTCCCCCTTCCATTCTTGAACCTCTTCTGATCAGAAGTGATCGACTCGGTCACTGGAATCGAGCCAGTCGTCCTGAGAGCGATTTAGATTGCAAGACAGCATGACAACAGCGAGAGTAACTTGCAATCAGACAGACCTGGGTTTTCTCTCCTGGCTCAGGCAGAGTTGATCAAGGGACCACTTCTGGCAATTGTCAGAGGATGGGGTTGAGTTTTGACTCAAAAGTTGTCTATTATCATACCCTGTCATGGTTTCTCACTCTTACTTGTCATTTTCAAAATGGTAGCCCAAACTTTTTTTCTCTAAGCACTTCAAAGACTCAATCTCATCTCTCAACGCTGTCACATACAAAAAAAGAGTCAGTGTGTCTGCCAAGGAAAGCGGTGAGCTGGGAAAGAGTCGACAGCAGTTTTTTGGGGGGCCGTCCAAGAGCCTGCATGTTGTGATGAAGCTCAGACACGAGGCAGTTGAATGAGGGCTGCATCCCACAAGGTCCCTGGTGGACAGAAGTCCAGGCTCATGCGCCTCTGTAGCCTGGCACTTCACACCCTCACGTCACTATTAATCTGCCTCAGAGCAGTGTTCAAATAATGTAATCACAGTTCACAGTTATTGTACGTTGCTCAATCCTGGCAATAAGCCCATGTCCTGGAGCAGAACCCAACTTTTAAACATTATAGTCATTGTCCTATTTTAAATAATGGATTTGCCAATGGAGACAGAGGAGTTTTATGATGCTTAAGGAATTATTCACTTACCTATTTTAAATGTTACGGGTTTAATGTTCTTGGCAGATGAAATTAAAGTCAGGGGCAGTGATTTCTCTATAGGTCTCAGAAGAAATAGTGAAATCACATTTCTGCCTTTTGAGTTCCCTGGTCTGTGAGGTCCCAGTAACCCAAATGGAAATTTTTCAGCATGATAGATTATAGCTGTGAAAGTTACCTGAGGGGATATGTTTGTGAAGCCTGGAGGGAGCCTGTACAGTAAAAGGATAATATCTATTATCCTAAATATCTTCTTGTGGGCCATAATCGCTTTAGGTCTCCTCAATGGCCTACTTAGATCCAATTATATCTGACTAATATTGGAAAAAGTCACTTATCTTTACTTAGTCTTTATTCTTGAATATCAAAGAAGCGTTTGACTATAGAGCAACACTACATGTAAAATACTTGGAGTTTCTCTCAAGAAATGGAATGTGCCCACCTAGAGTAGAGATGACAACTCTCTCTTCCTCGCCCATATTTTCCTCCTGTAAAAAACTGTCTCATCGTAGCCTAGAGAAGCCTGACTTATACATCGCTGACCTGGAGCCTCTATCTACAGCTGGTGGAATTTTGAGGTCGACACCTGAGCTAACCTGAGTCCATCACATAGCAACTGGGAATTGAGACATGGAGACTGATACAGTTCATCTAGGACATCCAGGATGGAGAGTCACAAAGACTTCAGGGGCTTTGGGTACCTCAAGGGACAGCCAAGGTGCACATGGATGAGTGGCCAGAAAGTTGGTCTTGAAAAGAATTAAGCCGATATCGGGAAGATACAAGTATTGAGGGAAAAGAAAAAAAGGGGAGGAAAGTCCCTGGATTCTTGGCAGCTGTCCTCAGGAGGTGTGGCTGTACTTACTACGTTTTATAAGCTACCCAGGTTCTTACAATACACCTTGCTGCAGTAAGCTAGCATGAGTCTGCTTCTATTTCATGCTAGTTTTTCTGTGAGCATTTCCTATTCATGCATCTTGATTATATTAACTGGAGATTCATTAGAAAAAAAGAACAGAAATGTACTATGGGCCAAATCAGGTGCCATTACTCAAAATAACTACACAGAGCTAGTAGTAACCAAAGCCAAAGGGTTTCCAGTGACACTGCAAAATTTAACCTCCATACCATTACGTAAGTACACTTATTTTACAGACAAGAAAAAGGAGGCTGAGAAAGGTGAAATAACTTCTCCCAAACGGCATAAATCGTATTTGACAGAAACAGAAGTAGCCCGAAGTCTAAGTTCCACACCCCTGCCTTTTACTTGGCATGTTATCTCCAGGTGAAGCTGAATTCTACGACCGAACTCCAGTGGCATAGAGGGACGTCCTCGTGTCTCCTTCATTATCATCGTTAAGCAAGTCCTCAAACAGTGCCCTAGTTCTTCCCAGCTGAACCAATCACTAGCATATGTGGATTCAGGCCTTAAGAAAGGGGTGCCACTCTGTCTGGTAGCCCATGGTTTGTGCCTCTCCAAGCTCTGGAGCTCATTGTTTCACATTTGAGACCTTATCCATATTTTCATAGATCCTCTGTTTTGAGTCCTGGCTGGGTAAAGGACAGAATTTCTGGTTTCTGCTTGTGTATAGCCTGACTTTGGTCTGAACCCCGTCCAAGATGAATTGCCATTCAGAAGGACCATGCAGGACTCCACTCCTGACCTGCACCCAGTTTTCACGGGGTGTTATCATTGATTCTGCACTTTTAAAGGAGTCGCTTTCAGGAACATATTTCTGTCCCTACCAAACTTGTTCAGAGCATCTTCTCTTCTTTATTGTGTGAAGTCACGTTCTAATCACTTTCAATCCCACCCAAATCATGTAAGGATCATAGGTATGTTTTTCTGACATTTTGGTACAGTTTTCCTTTTATGTCCCCTGAGTTTTGTATAAGCAAACTCCTAAGAGGAAAGCATTCCAGACCCGCCCCTTCTTTACAGTCTTTGTTTCTCTCCCTCTCCATAAATTGCTTTGCCATTTTTTGTTCTGTTTCCTCTGCAGTAACTAGTCTTCAATTTGTCAGCCACCTTCATTTTATTTCTTATCTCTCTCCCTCTAAAACATTTGAAACAGTTTGTATAAGAGACATTTGATAAAAATAAGTTAAATGACATCTACATGAACGGGACAGCAACAGTTATCTCGGGTGTACATCCGGGAAAGTTGAAGTACTTAGTCTCTTCAGATCTCTGTTTATTTCTGCAAATCCTTGTGGAGGAACTAAGGAACATCAGGAAAGAGTGATGGAGGATCTCTACTTACTGCGTTCTTGTAATTTCTTATTAGGGCTATGTTATCCCCCTCCTCAAGAAGAAAAAGGCTGAATTGTGGTGGTATTATTATTTTTATTGTTATTATTATTATTATTATTATTATTATTGCAAAAATAAATCTGAGACATCCAGGGTTTGTTCTGAAAGGGACAGAAAGATCTATTCAGCTCTGGTACCAGTGCAGCCCATCACCATCACCAAACTTGGACAAAGTTTCGCACTGGTTGAGTTTGCACTGGGAAGGAATGGGCTCCATTGACCTTGAGCTCAACCTAAGAAATGTATCTCAGATTGAAGCCTTAAAGAAGAAATTAAATGTCAAACTTTATTGTATCTTTGTGTGACCCCCACGGAGTCTTAAACTTGATGTTAAAGGTCATATTTCTTTTGTTTGGGAGGGAAATATGTCATGGAAAACATCTTGTTTTTTCAAAGTCAAGCTGAGAGAGCTAATACTGGAATAAAGAGGTGGGGATATGAGGAGCTGAAAGTCTGTCTCCACCGGTGGCAGAGTATTAACTCCACATGAATTATTTTGATTTTTAGTTTTGCTTCCTCTGTGTACAGGGCACCCTGGGCAGGGTCAAGAGTAAGAAAAGGGCAGTGTATACATATCTGCAAAAGTGTGTCAGGCCAAGGTAGAGGGTTCAGCTGGGCACCCCTAAGGACAGCTGGTGTCAGTAGACCCAGGAACAGTGATATTTGATACCCAGTTAGAAAAGTTGAAGTTTCCTATTTCTGCATTTAAATTCCTATGTGTCATACTTCAGGCTTTAGTGACCTCTGGCTAGCCTCCATAACCAGGTGTCAGCCATGCTTATGGGGAAAATGATGTATGTTTTGTTCATGGGAGTGGTAAAGCAGCCTAGAAGGGGTCCACAATGCAGGGACAGGCAATCATAAGAGGAATCATGCACAGAGTGATAGGAAACAAGGGTCAATCAGAATGGATGGTAACTGTGGGGACAGAGCCCCAGAAAGCAGTCTCCAGGCTCTCAGCCTCACATAGAAAGGTGCTGGCTCGGGTAGTAAATGGCCATCAACTGTGATCAGATGGCCATCAGCTGTGGCTAGTTGGCCGTCAGCTGTAACCTGTAAGCCATTGGTCACTAATATAACTGCTGTGGCTACGCTAGCAGAAAAAGATGGGAGCTAGCAAGAGCGGATTGCAGAGAGGCGGATGCCGCTGGCGAGAATATAGTGGTATGACTCCCCTACTTATGGCTCCATGGGTGTTCCTTTTTGGCCTCACCATGTCCTGTGTTCTTATGTGGGGAGCGGGAGCAGAGACCCCGCAGGCCGCCCCGCACGACAATAACTATACATTGTCACTCCCAGATGACTGGCAAAACTACTTGCAAAGAATGGGGGTGGGGGAAAAAATTGATAGATTGTCTGCAGTTGTGCTGCATGGGGTTCAGACTGTTAGTTGACCTAAACAATGCACTTGATTCTGGAGAAATGAAGACATAGAATCTACACACAAAGTCCTTTATTTGTAAGGCAGTGGGTTTCTTCAGCTCATCTTTACTCTTCGAGTTTGGATATTGGGAGATATGTCACTCTTCCTTCTTTACTCTTCTGCTAATCCTGCATATCTTCCGTCCTCTCTTGCAGTCTCACCTCCAAGCAGAATTTTTATGTGTCTGCCTGTGTTTCTATGACACACGTTTGGATTCAAGATCCAGTAAGTTGAATTCCTCAGGGGAAAATTCAAAGGAGAAAAGGAAGAAGAGGGCAGGAGGATGAAAAAAGGGAAGGAAACTAAAGGAGGAGAGGTCAGGAGGATGGGGAGGTAGAAGAAAGTGGAGTAAGTTAAACTATGTATTACTTAGGCTAAAACACAGCACTGATTTTCTTAGACTCTTCTGGAGCTAAGACATCACCATCATCTAATCCATTGTCACCAACTGTTACATGACAGTGATATGATCCTGAGAGACACCTTTAAATGAGGCTGTATCATTTCCCAGAAACCACTAGAAACTGACTGGAAATACCACTCCAAAGAGCCATGTCAGTGTCAGACAAAGGAGGTGTGGGGACAAAGCCCCAAAAAACAGTTTCCAGGCTCTCGGCCTCACAATAGAAAGGTGCTGGCTCGGGTAGTAAATGGCCATCAACTGTGATCAGATGGCCAGCAGCTGTGGCTAGTTGGCCGTCAGCTGTAACCTGTAAGCCATTGGCCACTAATATAACGGTTGTGGCTACGCTAGCAGATGGAATGGGGGCTAGCAAGAAGATGGTGGCTGGCAAGCGCGGACTGCTGTTAGGCAGATTATGTAGATCCTGCTTCCTGTGTCTCCAACCCAGCCGCCAGCGAGAATATATTGGTTTGACTCCCCTATCTATGGCTCCGTGGGTGTTCCTTTTTGGCCTTACCGTGTCCTGCGTTCTTGGGCGGGGAGTGGGAGTGGAAACCCTGCAGGACAAATGGTGCAGCGAGCAGGGTTCCCTGCACGACAGGAGGGTACACACAAGTGGGCACAGGGCAAAGCGCCTTCACTTGCGATGTCTAAACACAGGCCCCCATTCATGCACAACATCGTGGTCTTGACTCCATCCCTCCACCATCTAATACTTAATTAGTATGTACTCAGCACTGCCTAAGCACCCAGCGTGAGCTAAGTGCCTTACCTACATCATCTCATCCCACCTACAGCCACTGACAGAGGTCAGTGCTATAATTACCCATATTTAAATGGGAGAATTATGGTTTAGAGAGGTTCTGAGGCTTGTTCAAGGTGCCAGACAATATGGTAAAAAATAGAGATTTGCACACAGCCTGTGGTATTAACTGCCATGCCTCCTGCCATCCTTTCCCTCTTCTCATCTACAATTCTCTCTTACCTTCCTTTCTCTCTTAACCCCCTTGCATGTGCTTTACTTATCCTAGGTACCTATAATTTTTTAAAACCTCTGCCTTCCTTGATTGGCTGAAGCAAAGGCCAATACTCATAATTACCCACATCTGAACTTACTGTTTCCTGCTGATGTTTTCCCTCTGAAGGGCTTCTCAGAGATACTCAGCAGGCTTCAGATCACTTTCCATCTCTCGTCTTTGGTGGTGTCCTCAGAGAATGAAAAGCCTCGATAGTAGTAGATCTGAAATCCGAAAATCTAAGGACAATGTATAAGAACTCCTTCTCATACATTGCTTCTCCAGATAGGGCAATTTTTAAAAATCCTTGGGATCTTCTTTTCCTCATTACATCTTCCTCAAGCCAATACAACGCCTACTATGTAAAATTGTGTGGAACAAAAGAGCTGAAACAAGAAAAGTTCCTGGACTGATGCCTGACATTAAGTAAGTGCTCTAAAAGTTTTAGCTGGTATCATTATTGTTGTTATTGGTATTAATTAGGACATGATTTTAATCCCCATTTAGCAGATTCAGAAGTGAGATGTCTTACCTCAGATTTTACAAGTAGTCAGTGACAAAGGCAGAAGCCTCTTTCATTGCATAAACTTATTCACTGAGGGTCCACACTGTGCCAGGCTCTGTGGGACATGCTGGAGATACTCAGATTGATATGCACAATGTGTCTTATATTTAAGTGCCCTCTTTCCAAAACAGCACATTTCTCTAAATGTCCATGAATACTCTCAAAGGGAAAAATGCTAAGGATCCTGGCGAAATTAGTTGTCATCTCAAGGTCAAACGATAGATGCTGTAGACTGTGTGTGCAAAATAGTAACTCAGATATCCTGACACCTAAGCTGTTGTCCATTCCATTCCACTATGCTGCCTTCAGCTGAATGTAATTAGGAAAGTATATCTTCAGAAAACTAACACCCATTAGATGTTGTATTCCAACATCAACTATAAATTATTCTCTCCATCAGTGCAGAAAATTGGGTGTTGACTGTATTTAAGTTAGAAAAAAAAAAGAGTTGATTTAAATTCTACGTAAGAATAGCATTTAAGCAGGAAGCCTTAGTAAAAAGAGCCAAAGATTTAGAGTTTAGAAAACTTGGTTCTAGCCCAGCTTGCTCCTAGCTTTGTCGCCCAATCCTATGTTGAAAGACCAGGGTTTTACTTCCAGTGTAAACGGAATGTTGTTTATGTGAAGAGGAGGTGGGGAGTGTCAAGGGGTTCAGAATGTAGTCTGTCAATTTGTAAACTGCCTTTCCTGCTGGCACTGTCTTTATTATTATTATTATTATTATTATTATTATTATTTTATTTTATTTTATTCTTAGTTCTTGGAAAAATCACCACTTAATAGAGTGTTTATAAAAAAAAAAAAAGAGGTCTTATCCATATCCACTGGAAGATATTCGTTCACAGGCTTCCTAGGTGCAAAAGCTAGGGCCCAGGTTCTGTGGAAGGGAACTAAATAAATGGGAAATGGCCAGTGTCTTCCCCATTTCCAGAGTAAATCATCAGAAAAGAGCTTTGCGCTCTCCTGTTACCACTTCCAGCTCTGGCACCAAAGGTCTTGTCCCACCCAGCCAGACTTGGACTGAGAGACAAAGTTGAAAAAGATGACCCCAGGCAACATGAGGCTGACAGAGAAGGGAGAGGAAAAGAAATGGAAATACATAGAGATTGCTATCTCCGAGGTGAACAATGGATAGTTAAAATAATAGTGGCCACCATTTTGAGTGCCTGCCATATGCCAAGCATTGTTAGTAAGTTGCTTCTAATACTTATAACAAGTTAAGTATGACATCTATGTTTCAGCAATGAGAAAGTGGAGACTCAAAGAAGTTAAACAATTACCCAAGACTAAATGGTAACTGTCAGAGCTTAGATTTAAATTCCTATCTGTTTAGCCCTAAAATCTATTCACTTTTTGTAGGCTATGCTGGGGTATAGCTATGGAAGCATGCTGAGAATATTTATATGTACTTATATTTATACTGTGATTTAAAAGATATACACACACACACATAAGTATTTGGTCATTTAGATGATCAAAATATATTTCTGATATATTTAGTCATTATTCATAATTCCTGGCTCACAGTTCCCCAAATCCTTGGAATTTCCTGAGGGAAAAGAGCAATGAGAGCATCTTTTGTTATTTTTGGTCTCTTGTCCTCAGTCACTGAAAACACTTCAGAGCCATAAAGGTAAAATAGGTGTCTTATTATTTGTAACAAGCCCGTTCCACCACAACTCTTTATGTCAATGAGGTAACTTTTGCAAATAACCTAAGGATGGGGCTAGTTGCCAGGGGAACCAACCATAAATAGAGGGATGAAACTTTCTCTCCCACCCCCTGATTTCCAGGAAAGAGAGAGAGCTTAGAGATTGAATCAGTCACCAATGACCAATGAGCTAATCAATTACACCTATGTAATGAAGCTTCCATAAAAACCCCGCAAAAGGTGGGATTTGGAGAGCATCCTCATTGGGAAACCAGAAGGTTTCCAAGTGGCACTGTGCCAGTCCCCAAGTTCCATGAGGACAGAAACTCCTTTGTTCAAAACCTTGCCCTTTGTGTCTCTTCACCTGTCTATTGATTCATATCCTTTAATATCCTTTGTAAAAAAATTCAATAATATATTGAGTAAGTGGGTTTCCTTGAATTCTGTGTGCCATTCTAGCAACTTAAACACAAGGAGAACCTCTGATTTATAGCCAGCTGGTCAGAAGTATAGGTCACAACCCAGACTTGTAACTGGCATCCTGAGTTGAAAGGAGTTGTTGGAACCTCCAATTTATAGCCAGTCAGTCAGAAGCACAGGTAACAGCCTGGACTTGTAACTGGTGTGTGAAGTGGAGAGTAGTCTTATGCGGCTGAGCCATTTATTTACCTGTGGAATCTGATTCTATCTCCAGGTAGATAGGGCCAGAATTGAATTGAACTCCTGGACACACAGTTGGTGTCTGAAAATTGCTGGTTGGGTTAGGCAACCCTCCACACATGCACACATTGTAACTGGGTCTAGGAACCCTTTCACCGTCTGTATTCAAAACTCAAAAAACTCAGTTTCCTCCTCTAAAACAAAGAGATTGAGGTCCCATCTGGAAACATGATTTGGATAAAGAGAAGCCTAACATCCTCTGACATCTGCTTTGGTAAAAAACACATTATACTAACTCAGAAAAAAACCTAATCTAATTTTCAGTAACAAACTCCATTTTGGATAAACAGGGTAACAAGACAAACACAATATTCATGTAAGATTCTGCAAGTGGGGATAAATAACTAGCAGTAAAAAAGTAAGTTTCAGTTTCTTACGATTTATTAAGTCTAAGAACTAAAATAGAAATAGATCTTTGGATGTAGTGCCTGACAATAAATCATGGAGAGGAATGGTTGGGATGGGGTTTTTTTAAGGTCATTTATTCTAGTGTATCTACTTCACCTTCATGCTCCCAAGTAATCTTCCAAGCTCTGCTTAAACATGTTCAGAAATGCGGAACACACCATTTTGGAAAATTCTTCCATTGAGCTCAACTCTCTGCCATGGTAGGTGAATCATAGAGAATATAATGCCTAAATACTTCATTTTAGTTGAAAAGTAGTGTTCGTTTGGTACTGGCTCTGGACTCCTCACAAACAAGATAAAATTAAGAGGAGCAACATGATCAAACATTTTAGTGGAATGTTTTCAAGATAATCTGTAATCAGAATTATTGCAAGTGAAAATGTGATATTAGTTTCTGAAAACATTTATCTTATGAAATGAGTCATAATTATAATGGCAAGGCTTGACATTAAAAAAGAGGGATAAAAGTCTCTACAAATTTTTCTTTTCTTTTTTTCCCAATAGGATCTAGGCACATTACTTGGGGTTAGCTGTTTTATAAGATTTATAACCAAAGGTATTCTTTTTAGGCTCTAGTTTTTTTTATAAGGCCACTTTTCTTGGATTTATCAATTTGATGAAAAGAGGCCATCATATGTAATCAAATGATTGCAATTTCATAAACAAAGAGTACTTGTGAAATGTAGGAAGAACGAATTTTCTGTATGCTATGGACAGAATTGTATCCTCCCCCTGCCCAAATCCATAGGTTGACATCTAATAGCCATTGTAACTGTATTTGGAGATAGGACCTTTAGCAGATAATTAAAGCTAAATGAGGTCATAAGGGCGGGACCTCTATCCAGTGGAATTAGTGTGATTATATAAAGAAACATCAACATCAGAGAGTTTGCTGTTTCCTTCCACCCCACCCAACACACACCTAGGGACGGCCATCTTCAAACCAGGAAGAGATTCCTCATGAGAAACTAAACCCTGCTGCACCTTGATCTTGGACTTTCAAGTTTCTAGAACTATGAGAAGACTGATTTCTGTTGTTTAGGTCAAATAACTGTGATATTTTGTTATGGAATCTCAAGCAGGTGTCAACTGTAAACAGAGTCGACTAGGTATTCCATCAGCAAAAAGGATTTATTTGGTTAAAGGAAAGAATTGCAGTTTGGTATGTGCAACATGGCAAGCCACATGCAAGTCCCTGAGAGCAAGAAGAAGGAATTTCTTTTCAGAGGGAAAAAGAGGACATTAAGGGGACTGGCTGTAATAACCAGGGAGTTCTTTCCTGGAGGGCTTTCACCACGGACAGGGTGTGAGGGCTCCTCCTACAGGCCCTCCCAATTCCTGTCTTGGTTAAGGTCTGTCCTAAATTTTGACACAGGGTATCATTGCTAATCATACTTTATATATATTCCCAGATGATTACAATACAGTCTCTGATCTCTTGTTTACCTCTCTTGCCTCACATCTTACCATTCACCATCCACACCATTATTGACTTCCAGTCAGACTGAATTATTTTTAATTTGTTAAATTCATACTCTTGTCTTTCTAACTCCTGACCTCCGGTATGCTCTCCACAGTAGCCAACATGATCTTTTTAAAAATCAAATGCAGTCATATCCTGCTCTTCCTAATCCTCATTGAAACTTTATTGCAATTATGTTTGAACCAAAATCTTTTATCTGACCCTTGGAGGCCTGCACGGTTGGGTTGCTGCTCACCTTTCCACCTCGTCTTGTACCATGACTCCTGAGCTCCCTCTTCCATTCACACTGATTTCTTTTTTTATATATTCAATATTATTTTATATTAATTTCAGGTGTACAGCATAGTAGTTAGACATTTATATAATTTAAGAAGTTATCCCTAGCACTATACATAGTTATTATCATATATTGACTATATTCCCTGTTTTACTTTACATCCTCATGACTATTTTGTAACTACCAGTTTGTACTTCTAATCCCTTCACTTTTTCACCCTGCCCCCAACCCCCTCCCATCTATCACCTCAATAAATCTAGTACCCATCTGACACCATACATAATTATAATATTATTGACTATATTCCTTATGCTATACCTTACATTCCCATCACTCTTTTGAAACACCAATTTGTACTTCTTAACCCCTTCCCCTTTTTCACCCACTTCCCCAACACCCCTCCCATCTGGCAACCATGAATTTGTTTCTGGTTTTTGTTGTTGTTGTTATTTTGTTCTTGAATTTGTTTCTGTTTTTTTTGTTGTTGTTGTTATTTTGTTCTTTAGGTTCCACATATAAGAGAAATCACATTGCATCTGTTTTTTTCTGTCTGACACTCCACTCAGTATAATATCCTCCAGATCCATCCATGCCACTGCAGATGGCAAGAACCCATTCCCTTCCATGGTCACGCAATATTCCATTGTATATATGTACCACCTTCTCTTTATCCATTCGTCCTTCAGTGGACACCCAGACTAGCTTCACTTCCTGGCCATTGTAAACAATGCTGCAGTGAACATACGGATGCACACGTCCCCCTCAAAGTAGTTTTTCAGTTTCTTTGGATAAATACCCTGAAGTGGGATTACTGGGTCCTTCATTGTTTCTTGTTACAGCCTTTGTTTTGCATTCTATTTTGTGTGATATAAGTATTGCTACCCCAGATTTTTGGGTTTGTTTTGTTTTGTTTTTCATTTCCATTTTTATGAAATATTTTCTTCCATCCCTTTACTTTCTGTCTGTTTGTGTATTTCAATCTGAAATGAGTCTCTTTTCGGTAGCACATGTAAGGGTTTTGTTTCTTATCCATTCAGCCCTCCTATGCCTTTCAATTGGAATATTTGATCTATTTACATTGAAAGTAGTTGTTGATAAATATGTGGCTATTGCAATTTTATTGTTCATAATTTTGATTCTCTCTTTTTTTTTTCATCTTGAAGTCAACTCTAACATTCCTTGGAATACTAGTTTGGTGGTGATGGACTCCTTTAGCTTTTTCTTGTCTGGGAAAATCTTTATCTGTCCTTCAATTCTGAATCATAGCTTTGCTGGTAGAGTAATTGTGGTTGTAGGTCCTTGCTTTTCATCACTTTGAATATTTCCTTCCAATTTTTTCTGGCCTGCAAAGTTTCTGTAGAGAAATCAACTGATAGTCTTATGGGAGCTCCCTTGTAAGTAACTAACTAATTTTCTTTTGCTGCTTTTAGGATTCTCTCTTTGTTTTTAACCTTTGACACTTTAATTATAGTGTGTCTAAGTGTGGGCCTGTTTGGGTTCATCTTGTTTGGGACTCTCTGAGCTTCCTGGACTGTATGTCTATTTCCTTCTCTAGGTTAGGGAAGTTTTCAGTCATTATTTCTTCAAATAGGTTCTCAGTCCCTTGCTTTCTCTCTTCCCCTTCTGGTACTTCTATGATGCAAATGTTGATATGCTTGATGTTGTCCCAGAGGTCTCTCAAACTATCCTCATTTCTTCAGATCCCCTTTTTTTTTTTCTTTGCTGTTCTGATTGGGTGCTTTTTCTGCTACCTTGTCTTCCAAATTACTGATTGGCTCCTCTACTTCATCTAGTCTGCTGGTGATTCCTTCTAGTGCATTCTGCATTTCAGCTATTGTATTCTTCACTTTTGACTGGTTCTTTTTTATGATTTCTGTGTCCTTTTTTATGCTTGCTGTCTCTCTGTTCAAGTTATTACTCAGTTCCTTGAGCATCCTTATAACCATTCTTTTGAATTCTGTATCTGGTAGATCACTTGCCTCCATTTCATTTAGTTATTTTTCTGGAGTTTTCTCCTGTTCTTTTATTTGGGATGCATTTTTTTGTTGCCTCATTTTGGCTGCCTCTCTATGTTTGTTTCTATATATTAGGTAGATCTGCTATGTCTTCCAGTCTTGGACAGGTGGTGTTAAGTAGTAGGTGTCCTGTAGAGCCCAGTGGCACAGTCTCCCTTGTTGCATGAGCTGGGTGCTCCAAGAGTGTGCCTTGTGTGGGTTGTGTGTGCTGTCCTGTTGTAGTTGAGACTTGATAGCTATTGAAACATCTGTAGGTAGGATTGACCCTCAGGCTGATTGGCTGTGGGGTTTGGTCACGTCCACAGCTTATGGGCTGCTGTGTAGGATTTGCCCCAGGGGGCTTGGTGCCTGTTGACACCACCTTTTGTGTGTGCTACACCTTGGGCTAATTGGCCGGTGCTGTGCTGTGGTCTGAAGCCAACCTCCAAGTATGTTGGTTCTGGCCTCTTGGGAGGGGCTCCAGTGCAGGCCCAGGTCAGCCACTGCCTATGACTGACCAGAGGTACCTGGTAGGAACTACAAAGCTATCTGCAGTTGTTTGCTGTCTGTGCTAAACCTGGAGGCATGTTGGAGAGGCCACACTGCAAAGTGAGGATGGCTGGCACCAGTAACAGGCCTGGGGTAACTCTACAAAAAGCCAGGATACCCGGAGGCCTGCTGCAATCTGCTGGTTCCCTTAAGGTTCAGCCACTGATGAAGCCTCATGCGGTTTGCAAATCAAGTGAGGCAGGGTCTCAGGAAGTCACTAGTGTGGGAAGAGCTGTGATCACCAGGTTAATCTACACTCTGGCTTGGTGCCAGTGCTGAGCCTGGAGAGACTCAGCAGAAGTCTCAGAACACAGTGAGGCCAGTCGCTGCCAACCTGGGGCCTGTGGACTGCCATAACTTTCCTAGAAAGAGTGCAATACAGGAGAGGCTGGCTGCTTGCTGAGAAAGTGCCTCTGGCAGTACTCAAGTTGGGTGGGGCAGGGTGCCAGTGAGTCAGCAGGTTGGAGCAAATGGATCTTACCAGTCCAATCAGATTCAGATTTGGCCTGTGAGGGTGGGCTCTACATAGGAAAGATGGCACCTGCCTGCCAGCTGCAAGGGGAAAAGACCCCTCACTGGGGAAATGTTGAGTGTCTTTCTTTCCCCCTGAAGTCACACTCATCAGTCTGTCCCCACCTCTCCCTCATGTCTCCAAGGTACTCCAAGACACCATTCCACCACTGGAGCCCAAGGTAAATGCCTGCAAGCAAGTGAGTCTGTGCATGAGCCATTTAAAGTGATGTCTGTGTTTCCCACAGCCTTCCATTCCACCCCTACAGTCATTTCCCCCACTGTTTACCACAGCCAGATGTTGTGAGGGGCTCCTCTTCCCAGCACCAGTATTCCAGGCTGGGGAACCTGGTGTGAGGGTCTGGGGTGCCTCACTCTTCTGTGGGGAGCCTCCAAGGCTGAGGTATCCCTCCTGATCCTCAACCTCCACAGTGAGGTTTGGGGCTGATTCCATGTCTTCCCCCCTCCTACCAGTCTCAACATAGCTTCTTTATATTTTTAGTTATAGGACTTCTGTTCAGCTAGACTTCAGATGGTTTTGCCGGTTGGTTGTTCTATAATTTAGTTGTAATTTCAATGTGTTCCTGGAAGGACGCAGTCACAGTGTTTATCTAATTTGGCCATTTTGGATCTCTCACACTGATTTCTTAAGTGTCTCTTCTTCCTCCCTTTTTGTCTCCTGTGTCTAGTCCTCCTTTGGTTAAACAAGCAGAAATTGCATAAGCTATCCCCATCTTCTGATGATTGTTTCTTTCTAGCACTCATTACCATTTATATCAGATATTTTGATTACTCTTGGGCTTCCCCATTCGATTCAAAACTCAAAAGACCATGTGACTTGGTCACCACTGTATCCCCAGTGTGTATCACAAAGCCTGGCACCTAACTAGGTGTTTAATAAATATATAATCTCAGAAGCTAGGTGTTTAATAAATATATAATCTCAGTTAACTATTTTTACCTCTTTTGCTCTTTCCTCTCTACCTCAACATCCCAAACATTCTTTAGGTCTTATCACAGAAAACATTCTTCCAAAGCAATCTTTCCTTTCCCCATCCTAAAACTCTTTTCCTGCATTTTCACATCTTCCTGTTTGTGTAACTCTCCCTTCCACTAAATTATGATCCCTAGAAGTATGGGTCATACTTTATGTCCTCCTGTATCATCGGGGCTGGGCAGAGTGCTTGGCACCATCAGAGCCCCAAACATCATTTACTAACAAATGAACAAACTGGAGAGTATGATAATGTCCAGTGGATGTCAGCTAGCATGCCACTTGATTTTAAAAACAATCTAAGTTCTACTCCTTTAAAAAATGCATCTGTGTATATAGGTGTAGGGTGTGTTTGCATTTGTGTTAGAAAACTGGTCATTGACTGGAAAATGTCCTTGGCACTTTCCATGGAGTCAGCACAACTTTCTCAAGAAGCAAAGACAGCAGAGAGGCTGCTCAGCATGGCTGTAAGATGATAGTCTGGATGGTTTTGTTTTAACCAAATTGATTATTCCTTGGCTATCACCTAGCTGTGCAGGATGCCGCCCAGAGATTAGCTGTGGTGTCTTTACTAGCTTCTGGAAATGTGAATAGCTTTGGTGTCAGTTGGTGGGAGTTGTCCTTGTCGCATTCTCCCTGAGGTAATAAAAATGGGAAAACTTCTTTAAGGAAGAAAGTGGATGGAAAATGATATTTTCAAAATTGAGAACAGGATGACAGACATCATACAGGGTGTGTTCTCCATCTATACCACACTTTATGGCCTCTATGCATGGAGATCCAGAGAAGGTGGAGGGTGGCATTGGTGTCATATATGTGTCATATAAATCCTCTCTGCCAGATAGAAGTTACAGCACCAATTATGGTTAATTTCAATTCATCTCCCAGATTTTCAGAATTAGTATTTCCAGATGCTGGCCACCTTTTCCTCTTGCTTGAATTAAGGGGACGTAGGCTGGGGGAATACAGGGCGTTCATTTTTTATCACAGGCAAGGGAGGAAGAGAAAACAGTTTTTGCCAAGAGACAAAGGAGAGTAGCAGGATGAAAGACGATGTAACTCCAGAGAGACAGAGACAGCTACACAGGTGAGGATGAGTGTTAGCTGCCTGGCTGCCTGGCGTGTTCTCATTTCCAGCCTTTTTAAGGCTGGATTGCTCGTGCAATTCCCAAGAAAGACTCAAAGTGCATAGACTGTTGACTTGGTATTTGTTTCTCGACATTATCACAGAGAAGTCAGCAGGTGACTAGAAAGCAGTGTTCCAAATGGTGTGGAAAAGCAAATTGTTTGCTAATTATTTGTTGGTTAAATTACTGAGAGAAATGCTTGTCTCTCAGGTCCAAACATTCTGTTTTCCTAGGTAATCTTCACTATTTTTCAGTCACAAAGGACTGTTTTTAGGCTCCAAAGTCAACTGAGGACACAATGGTTTGCAGTAAATGAGGTGTGAAGGCACTTGTACCCTCAGAAATAAACCCTGATATCAGGTGGGCATAAAAAGCATAATTGTAAAGCGGTTAAGGCTGGCTCTTTCAACTGGCTTATTAGTTGGTTCTCTTGGTTTATTAGCTGAGGTCTAACATTTAATAGCATCATTAGAGTAAGTGGAGAATTAAGGTAACTTTTAAAAAGGATTATCCTTAAAATTTATCCATGCAGTAGGTTTACAGAAGATGTAAACTAATTGCAGTAGAGTTAATCTCGCAATACACACATTTCCCTGTGATTCTGTTAGCCCCATCTGTTAAGTAGTTAATGGTGGTAATGGCACAATAGCAACCATTTGTGGAATTTACTGCGTGTTAGGCACTGTGCAAAGGCCTTCATACAACAACCCTATGACGGACATAAATTTTTTTCTTAGTGTATAGATCAGAGAAGAGAGCGTATGTTCAAATCACCTACATGCGTACCTAGATTTGAACTAGCCTTTATTGTTAACTCATTACAATAAATAAAATGCACGTAAGACCAAGAGATCACATGACACCTGGTACACTTAAATGGGTTTTGGTTAGACACCCTGATAGCAAATCTTAGAGGAATTGTCAGAAAAAGAGATTTTAAAACCTAGACTCTCACATCTAGGTATGAAAAACTAGTGGATTTTCAGGGTCTCCTAGGGCTTCACACTTTTTCTTCCCCCCCTAAAAAAAATCTATTGAGTAATTCATGGAGTCCTTAAAATCTTATTGTATCTTCTAATCTGAAAAACAAAAAAAATAGGAAGAGGACTTTTACTCATGAAGCAGTTCCCCCAAATTATTCCCCAATTGAAGTTTATCTACTTTTAGTAATAAGCAAAAGCTATCATTTATATGTAAGGTAATCACAATATTTGTCTTTCTCAATGCTTTCAAGGTATGTGTGTGTGTGTGTGTGTGTGTGTGTGTGTGTGTGTGTGTGTGTACACATGGGAAAATAACAGAAGAAAGACTTAAGAGATCCAAATTATAGTCCTATCTTTGACTTCAGTTCTCTAGGTATTGCTGGGCAGTCATTTAATTCCCATTGCCCCATTTTTCTCAATTTTAAAGTTGAAATTTAAATATGTGTGGTCTTTTTTTAAGAATTAAAATGCAAGGTAATATATGCTTAATCTCACTGATATTTTTCCCAACATAGAGTGATGGTCGTTCACAAACCATCAGAAACTTTCTAGTGAGACAGTTTTCCAAAGGGCTTTAGCTTTCTTTTTTTCTTTTTATCCTACCTTTTCCTTAGACCTTCAGAAAACATTTTTTGATGGGGAAACTGTACTTTCTTTAGAGGGTTAATGGGGATTTTTGTAGCAAAAAAAAAATGTACAAATGTGATTGAAACAAATGGAGCATTTAAATCAATAACAACAAATCATCAGAACAACTGGTAATTAACCTTTCATCTGTGTAAAGGAATATTTAGATAGCAACACAGGGCAGAGTCTTGTACATAAATGCGGTGTTAGTTGAAAACCTGCTGGCCCAAACACTTTTAATCATGAATTAGAAGTATGTAAAGGATAATAATTTGATTTTAAAATTGATGTTACTCAGACACAAAACTTCCAAAGGTGACTGAAGATAATAGCACAGAGATTTCCATGTATATAGCAGTTTTTGTCTCCAAATTATAGCTTATGTTTATAAACATAATTTACTTACACTCTGCATGATAGGAGTAGGAATAGTTTTGAGACATGAGAAATATATAAAGAGTAAAATAGTACTCTTATAAGCAAGGCACAGGGGAGGCAATGACTCTTTTCCTCAAGTCAAATAACCACCAAACCATTGCATGGTTCTTAGTGTTTCAGACTCATTTATCTATCATCTTTAGGGAGATCTCAAAAGAGTTCACGTTTTATTTGAAATAAGCTGAAGTTCCGCAGAGGCAATGGGTCTGATGCAGAGCATAGCCTCAACAAGACAGCAACTGAAATACCCTTATAAGGCAACTGGTAGAGCAGATCTCATTCTTTAGTCATTTATTGACTCAGCAAAATTATTAAGACCTACTATAGACATAGCACTTTGGAAGATACTGGGAGAACACAGAAGTTAATCTGGTCTCTAAATTCAGGGAACAGTAAAGCTAATAAAGCATGCAGGCAACTCGTAAGTGCTACAGTAATCACTGGATAAACTGGAAACCTAAATAGAACATGTAATTTGCTCTTAGGGAAAGCCACCTGTACAAAGCATCAGCTAAGCCAAGAACTGAGGGATGAGAAGGAGGTAGCCTGGGAAGAGAAAGGAGCCCATCATGCTTACGGGAATATCAGGGCAATCATAGAAATGAGAGAGAACTGTGGAGCTTCTAGTATTTCAGTCTAGCAGGAGTTTAGAGTTCAATGAAAAGAGAGGAGAAAACTAAGGCTGAAGAGATAAATAGTAACTACATCATGCAGTGCCTAGTACAGGTACTGAAATTATTAAGGGTGAGCACACTGACATTATTTTACACATTCAAATCTCTGCCTCCTAGCTCCTTTGTGGGTTATTGGAGCCAAATATTAAGGTTTCAGATACATTTTACACAGCCATCCTCATATCATACACAGAGCCATACTATCAAACTTTCTTAGCGATAACAGTTTGCCATCGTACTTCCATGCCCCAAACAAGGAACTTTTCAACTGTGCCAACATGCTCTTCTTTCCAGTACCTTCCATTCTTGATCCATTGAGGTAATCGTATCTTCCCTGGCTGTGTCATGCTTACTTTTGGTTGGTAAATTATTGCTAGTTCATGAATATGTCAATCTCACTGGGAGATTCTGTCTCAAGGGCCAGTGCAGACCATTCATAAAAACGAGGCCAAAAATTGATCCTCTTCTGATGTAAGCCAAAAGAAGGCATCCCCTAAAGAAAACATAACTTGTTGCATCACTATCAGGATGCCGAGTTCTTTGCTCGTAGAAAACCTAAGGTTGTATCCCCTCAGGATTCATAAGCCAGTTTCACAGGTAGCCATTGAAAACTTTAGTTTGGATTAAGGTAGGATGTATTGTGGGGTTGTTTTCAATCAATCAAAATGATGCCAAAGTTTTGTGTATGTAGATATAACATGAGGGACTCAATTAACTAGGCTTGACCTGATTATAATTTTGAAAAAATGTCTAGCGTTTTAGTTTATCAGAGATCAGCAACTGGGAACACCAAAATTTTGTATCTTATTCAAAGGATACAAAGCAAGTTAAAAGTGGAGGAAGAAATTCTGACAAAAGCATAATGATTTTTCTTTAGACAGCATCTTCACCATGCCTATTGTTAGTTGGTAATGAAAAATTCCAACAAAATTGTTCAAGCCTTTTTCATTCTCAGGATCATAGAAAGGGTACTACTTTCGTCAATCTTAAAACTCTTCTTCCTTCTACTGCATGTGATGTGAACAGGCATAGATTCTCTGTCCTTTGACACTCTACCATTTTCAGATTTCTTGCTTTTCTTGAATCCAGCTAAGGTAGGGGTGGAGGAGTCATTTACGTAAATAGTACATTTTGAATTGTGCTTGAGTTTTCGATGTTGAACAGCCCCCCAAAAATGAGAATAAAATCTTCTCAACATAGAGGAAATGTTCAGTGAAATGTTATTATTAGTTACAATAGCCGCTGCTGCTGTTTGAGGGCACTGTGCCAACTCCTTACCACAATCCAGAGGAGATATGCATTTATAACTCCATTTGTACATGAGGCAAATCATGCAGACAGAGATTAAGCATTGTGTATAGAGTGGCAGAGCCTGCCTACGTCATGATGCAATCTGTTTTTGTCTTCTTTCTAGAAACACACTCAGAGTAGATTTCCCAGCTTTCAGTTGGTTGTTCCTAGTTCTAGCCAATGACCTCTGAGAGAAGTGAGGATTGCCTCTTCCAGGCTTGACTCATAATAATATCTCTTCCTCAATCTTCCATACTTCTTTCTCCTTCTACAATAAGTGCTCAAAGACATCTTTCAGAGTGGCAAGATCAGAATATGGATGCGCCTGGAAACTTGGGTCACTGCTTGAAGAGCAACCACTAACCAATCAGTACTTTTAGTCTTTTCATAAGAGTTTCATAATATATAATTTTCATAATATAATAGTTGTCTATTATATTAAACCACTGAGATGTAGGGATTGATTATTTTATTTTTTATTGTTAGCACCTAATATTATTCTAACTAAAACATGCAGCTAGTAAATGGAAGAAATTGGATTTGAATCAAGGCATGCCCTGCCCCAAAGTTTATATGCTGTTAAGCACTTCTCAACTGTTGGATAATGTCATGCCTCCAATATGTTGCCTCCGGGAATCTCATAATGGGGACACTATATTGGATACTAATTACATGAAACATTTGCGGAATAGTCCCCAAGCCTCAAGCTCACTGCAGGTTTCATCTAGAAGGTGAATTTTTTTCTCTCTCTGGGGACTCAGAGCCATAGAAATATGATATGCTTACTGGGTTATAAAATGGGGCAGTGACAATTGCTGCTTGCTTATTTATGACAATGTACGACTGATGTAGTGGTTTCATTGATTAAGGTCATTTTTAACAACTGCATCCAAGGAACGCACATTATTTGGGCTCCACGGTCTGAACACAAGCAATGATTTGTCATCTAGCACTGCGGAACCTAGGAAGTCATATGTGCACTGGAATTTGGCAAAATAAACGGAAAATAAATTCCTGTTTCTGGGTGCATTCACGGTAATTGAGGATGATAAAAATCATTATCAAGATAAGATGACACAGCCCATTTATTCTATCTAGAGTTTTGGTCTAAAAGACTTTGTGGAAATGCACCTCACCAGTACCGAGAAAACAAGTTGTAGTTGGACTCACTGATGCATTCCAGTGTCGCAGTTAGTCCCCTTCTACCACTCATTTCTCCTGAACTCTGAATTTAAAAATGTGTCAGCAGTTCAGGAGCGAATGCTGTATTTACAAGGCCTTTGAAAAATTTGTTCTGTTAGGGTTTGATCTGTTTAGTATTTCTCAAATATAAATACAAAATGACAAGATATATCTTGTTACTCCGAGGTAATGTGTTGTTTTGAGATGCCATATGAAAATTCAACTTGGTTATAACAACAAGACTAAAATGAGGTGAAGTAAAGAGCCCCTGACTTTTTTCTAAATATCTTGGGTAGTAAGAAGATCCTTCTACTTAAGAAAATCTCTTCCATCTGTTTTTGATGCTGGAAGTTATTGATAAGTTACAAAACCAAAATTTCCTTTGGGCAGGAAACATAGGGACAGAAGTTTAAAACTACCAGAAAATGACGTATTTCAGAACTTTCCCCAAAAGTAGATTGCAATTAGCAAGAAGAAAGGGGGTGATAGTACAATGCCCTAAAGAGGACAAACAGTTCAGAAAAAAGAGACTAAGAGCTCCCCAAACTTAATTTCTTCCACTTCTCTGCCCTTCCCTGGTTCAGTTTGGTAATGAAATTTTATCTTTATGATGTATTCATAAAGTAGAAATAAAATGCAGTAGTGTCTTTTAGTCATGGTTATGTTGCATGAACATATTTTTACATCCCTAATACACCTTTTAAAGGCAAGCAACCTAACAATAAAAGGTCTTTAAAAGCTTTAAATTGATGATAATAATAATTCATTTACAAACTTAGTTGGTGGTAACTGTCTCATTTAAAACTCATTTCCATGGTATAAGTGTGGGCCTCGTTTTTAATATGCAAAGCTCTTTGTTTGAATTGAATTTCTCTGTGCTTATTAATCACATACAATATTGGGAACGGAACCTCAAAATAACATTGCCTCCCAGAGCGTGGCTTTTTCACAGCTTGCTAGAGTACATTAAGTATTAAAATATAGCATGAGAAATTATTCCTCCATGCTTACCTGCTATGTAAGATATTTCAAAATTTATATCTTACCGCCTGCGATATTTTCTAATAGCTGTGTCCTTATCAACCTAATTTCTTTTTCACTAGAAGGAGAGTGACTGCAAAACAGGACGATATGAATAAATTAAGATGCATTTGTCTTAGGTCACCCATGTGCTTTATATTTCTTATTTGTAAAGGACTATAGAGGGGCAAGAGCAGAGGTGAGGAAAGGATACTTCTCCCTGCCTCAGGGGAATCCTTTCTCACACCCTTCCTTTATAAACCAAGAAGGAAGGACAATTTGCTCAGAATCTGGAACATTTGTTGGGCTTCCTTCACCAGGGAAGGAGTGATGAAGGATGGACCTTATGTGTAAGCCAGGTGCTACAGTTAAGTTTACCAGAAAGCTCCACATTTAGAGATCCAGAACACTCTTAAAGGGATACTTGGATTTCATGTTTCCCCTTTGTAGTTCTAGTGGGAACCTCATAGAGAAGAAGGCAGGCTATAAGACCATCACATACCCTACGCGTCGCTGCGTACCTACCTGCAGCAACTCATAGGACACCACATTCACCGCTTACCACTTATATTAATAAATGCAAGTGGTATTTATTGCATTGATGAGTTCCAAATTTGACAAAGCAAGAGGTAAAGGGGCTATCCTATTTTAAGCAGATTAAGAAGTGGAAGAAATAATGAAGTCTACCGATAGGTTGTTTCCTTGGATTTCAACCAGCTAAGTTTCTTGAAAGCATTCTTACTTGCAAATATAGTGTTGCCCCAGAAAAAAATTCAGTAATCTGTGTGTATTTTATTTAGCTCCATTTCCACATTCAGAAAATGCCACCAAAAATCATAGAAAATTGAAGAGAGTAGACATGGTTAAGGTAATTAGAAGAACTTTTTATCCTTCCATTGGACAAGCATCATCATTGTTGTGTGGTTTGGATGTTTTAGCAGAGCCGTGGTAGAGAACAAGGTACCAATCTGTCAGGTTATCAATGTACGTCTTACAGGATAGAAATTATTTTGAAAACTATGTCATTTCCTGCCAAACCTAAAACGAAAGAGATTAAAAAATTAATAAAATGCCATAAGTTCCCCTACCTTTATCCTGAATCTTAAAATCATAAAGTCTACTATGTGAAGTATGTAGGTGGCATATGGGGAAATTAAGGAAAATGACTCTGTTCCACATCTGTGTAATGAGGATTATGGAAGAGGAAATAGCCACAAAAAGAGACACATGAATGATAAAGGTCAATGAAAGCAGAGATTTTGAATAAGAGGTAACCAGGAGAAAGGTGATGCTCACAGAAAACAGAGATAGGGAGGAAGATTCTGAGTTTCCCACCATACTTGGGATTCAAGGCACATTGTAAGCCAGTGATCAAACTAATCCCAGCAGGTGGAAAGGCTTTTGTTCTCCAGGTACCTGATTTCAGGTCTATAGGTACTCCTTGCTGAGAAATTTCCTTTGGAGTATAGCTAAAGATGCTGCCTGAAGGCAGAGTGATTTTCATGTCAAACTTTAGGCAGTTGTCTGGAACATGTCACTGTGGAGAATAACAAGATCTAGATTTATGGAGGAACTATTGCCAAGAGGAGAAGGAAGCACTCAGGTTGGCTTGAAGCTTGGCTCCCTATCAGAGATTTAGGCAGCTGCTAGACAGCCATGTACCATCTCTGTCTCTGTTTCCTCTACAATGGAGATAACAGCATCACCTACCACACTGGGTGGTGGTAAGGGCCACATGAGACAGAATTCCATGAATGTGTCACTCTGCCCTCTGCACTGAGGTATTGAGAATGCTTGGAGGTATCTAATCCAACCTGCTCCCATTGTGGAGATGGGAAAATTAAGGCTCAGAAGTAATACAGAAAGCTAGTGTTTAAGCAAGGGGTTCTAACCTTACATCACAAAGAGGTCATATAGCCATGTGATGGAAATCTGTGCAATGGCAACAAGGAATTCAGAAGCCCAGCACTAAGGCGGGATATGCCACCTCTGCCTGAAATGACAGACAACTGTTTTCACAAAAACCAAAGGCCATGAGTGTCTGCTGGAGCCAGCAGTCCATGAGGACAGGACCTGTTTCAAAGGTGAAGCAGAGGGTTATTTCAAGCTACTTGGTAAATCCCCAGGCTCTTCCCAAAGTGAGAAGCTGAGGCGGCCTCCTATTTGATGCTCTAGTTCTTAAGTGGAAAGAAAAATCTCCAGGCTTCGTCATTGCTCAAGGTGAGCTGAAGTAGGGCACACAGTATGCTGCTCCCAGGCCTCTGTATTTACTCACGTGTGCTTTTCCCAAGGGCCATGCTGTGTGGTCTCTGTCTGCAGTCCAAGGGATGCTCAGTGAGAATTCCTCTGATTGTGAAAGCTGTTTCAGCAGGGCAGGGAATAATGACCATAGCCAGACATAATACTCTCTCTTGTGCAACAGAAACAAATGATCTTTTTCATTCTGATCATCTTCCGGCTTTGACACGAAGAATGGAGGCTCTGGAGACCGCCAAAGATATCTTTGTACTCTCGTTCTGTATCTTTAAGAAAAAAAATATCAGAGACATAATTAAATTTGTCTGAATCTATTAGGCCATGCGCTGACACTGGGCCCTGTTTTAGAACGTAAAGCTCTCTAACTCACACGTGAAATTTAGAATCTTTAGGACTCCGGGGAGCTGGGCCTGAGTCCCCTGAAATCAGGTACAAAATTATGTTTTTATCTTCATGTTTTTGGAGAAAGGTTCCAAACACTTGCCTCAAATTTTAATGGGGATCCATACCACAAAAATGTGAAGAACTGCACATCTCAGCCTGCCTAACGGAATACTGAATGAATCTGAATCCCCACCCCAGCCTGCAGCTAGCTTCTAGGTTGCAAGTGCTTCACACCCAGTTCACACTGACTGAGGAAGCAGGGAGAGTTCATTGTTTCTTGTTATTAGAAATGTCCTGGGATATCCTTCATAAATGGCTGGATATAGGCTTTTGGACTAGATCACCAAGAGTTTTTTTTTTTTTTTTCTTTCTCACTTTATATTTGACTTGACTCTTTTTCATCTTCAGGAAAGGGCTTGCCACAGAGTAGAGAGAAGTCCATTGTAGTTTCAATCTTCCAACCCCCGAGCTGAACAAACCCAGTGGAAAGAATGTATCTCCTACCTGGTAATTTCAACAACCGGGTTGGAACAACTTGAGTCACTTGCACTATCCCTGAGGCAATCACAGTTGTCCAGTGGATTTCAATTTTGCACATTTGGCAATTCCTGAAGACAGTTTGGGTTGTGGCAACTCGGGCGTGCTACTGACACCTAGTGGGTGGAGGATAGGGGTGCCCCAAAACGTCCTACATAGCACAGGTCAGTCCCCCACAATAAAAAACTTAGCCAGCTCCAAGTTCGCTAGTGCTAACGTTGGGAAACCCTGCTACAGCCAACACAAAGCCTTGTTGAGCAGACCTGGAACTCATGCCTATCCCCGGAATAGGACAAGAGGATCCAACAATAGAAAGCGCATAAGGAGAGGTTTCCAAAGGAAAATGGGGATACCGCTGCCAGGGGAAGGAGGAATGTTTTCCAGGCAGGCAAAATCTAGAGATGTCTGTGAAAGAAGTATTTTTAAGTGCTGTCCATCACTGAAGGCTTATGCTGGTGTCAGGTACTACACTAAATGTATTCTGGGCTTATTATTAAATCCTCACAAAACAGTGAAGTAGTTATACCCACTTAATAGATGAAGCATTTAAGGCTCACCCACCTAATAAGAGCAGAGAAGTGTATGAAAGTCATAGTTTCTGACTTCATAGTTTGAGCTCTCACATATTTTCTGTGTCATAAGATTCTGTTTGATGGAGAAAAAAATAAGTTCTACTAGTTGCAAAAGAAAGAAAAGGGTCTTACCATGTCTCCCCAAAAATAAGACCAGGTCTTACATTAATTTTTGTTCCAAAAGACACATGAGAGCTGATGGTCCGGCTAGGTCTTATTTTCGAGAAAACACGGTATATCGCATGAGGGGACACATATCTCACTATTAGTGACACTAACATCAATCAGTGATTGTAGGTAAGAGCAGAACAACTCTTTCATTATAAAATCCCTCATGAAATTTCACTTAATAATTTACAATGCTTTGATGACTGTCTACTTGAATCACCTATTTTATTGTGAATTATAAACTGGTGGGTTTTCTAATTCCGTCATCTCTTTTAAATTACTGGCTAGAATTCGTTATAGAGGAAATTTCTCTTCTGTACAAGGGCTATTTAATTCCCCTGAAGTAGGACTCATCAGGCAAAAGCAAAATAAACATTTATTTCCTTTTTTTTTTTTTTATTTCCTATCAGTGTTGGAATGATGGTTAGTATCCTCTCAATCTTCGGTGGCGCCCACTGACTTGTATTTTGTTTCTGTATATCCTTATTCAGGGGGAGGAGGTACATTTTCTTATGAACTCACTGGAAATACTGTTCTCCCAGCCCCCCAGGCTGTCAAAAATCATTCTTCAGTTTCTCATGGCACCTCTGGAATCAGAAAAGCAAACTAACCAAACCCAATTTTTAAAAAACCACAGGAAGAATGGCCCAAACGTCACACTGATTAATAAAAGGAAGGTATTGGCAGGAAAAGTGTAACATGCATAAAATAGTACTTCAAATTATTTTCATCACTGAATCCATATAGATTGAGGGTGTGCAAAGATCATTTGTGTGTTTTTTTAGGATATATTTTTGGCAAATGTGACTTGGGTTTGTTTTTCTCTTTCCAGACAGGTAAGATATTTGTAGAATATCAAAAGTTTTTTTTGTTGTTGTTTTTCTGCCTAACATACTTCGGTTGGCGCTCACTCACTCAGAAACCAAGCAGTCTCCATGGCCACTTCTGGATGGTAATGATGAGTTATCCACTGTGTATGGCTCTTCCGGGACTTGGAATTCGAAGGCTAGGGAATACAGTAGGCAGCCCCCAAGAGAAGCATTTATGTGTTAAGATCCAGAGTAGAATTTTGTGGGAAGTGTAATAACTTACAAAAAATTTCAAACATTATTACTACAGATTATGCTAAAGCAGCATCAGTCTAATAATGCTCTTTTTGCTTTTTATATACTTGATTTAAAGTCGTTCCCCACCGATATTAGTTCTGAGAAAGAGATGCACTGCTTGATTTGCTGCTCCTCAATTCTGTCCAATGATAATACTCTTCATAAACTATGGTTTATGTTGAGAAGCTCCTTCCATGCCAGCTGCTGCCACAAGACAATGGCACAGCGTTCACAGTATCCAGAAGACTCCCTCCTGAATATTTCCAGCATGGTCCTGCAGGAAACAGGAATCAGGGAGCAGGAAGCATCAGCCAGGCAGTGGCGAGAGCAAAAGCCAGCAAGATTCAAACAAGCAGGTCCCTTCTGCTGTCATTCAGGGCTCTCGCTACATGCCCTGGTTGTTTGCTCACTACTTCTAATCCTCAGCATGTTAGTGGATGTGCTCTTTCCTTCTTTCTTACTTTTTTTTGGCTCTCCATAATTGGAAACTCTTCCCTGCGTTACAAGAACATTTCCATCTTTTGAGCCTCTGTGGGAGAAATAAGGGCCAGATGAGGACTTTCCTAGGTCCCTTGTCGCCAAGACACAAACACATGACCTAGGCTTAGCTTGTCAAAAGCAATAACCCAGATGGAAACTAGTGACTCAAAGAAAGAGGGACAAGGGAAGAGCTGCAGTAACAGGTTTCCAGGGGCACCACTGGCAGAATTCCCATTGTCTCCGCTCTGTGGCTGCAGTGCCGGGTGTGACATGGTGTGTTCAGCGCCATCTTTACCAACTGGTCCTGATTTTGCCTATGATTTGCTTACCTAGATTCCAGTTGTTGTTGCCTGTTTCCAGAACCTCATCTTCCAGTCCTTTGCCCTGTGCCTTTGTGAGCTGCCAATATTGTTCTAACAAATTCCTTTTCGGCTTCAATCAACCAGAAGTGGTTTCTGTAGTTTACAGTTACGGCTCGTGAGCTGTGCAATCATCATCATCGTCATCGTCACCTTCATCATCCTTAATAGCTAAAGGTTACTTCCTATTGATTTAAGATGTACCAGGTGCTCTGCTAAACACTTCATAGGCATTATTACAAACACGTCTTCCAGCCAAAAAGCCTTTCAGCTAATCTGAGAGGTAGATATGATAAATATGCCCCTTTTACTTTTGACAGAACTGAAGCTTGCAGAAGTTAAGAAATTTGGCCACAGTTAATTAACACAAAAGGTAGGATCTGAACTCAGGCACTCTTTAATCCCCATATTACACTGTCTCTATTAATATTAATAGTGTCCTTGAGGTTATTACTCTACTTCCTCACTCCTTAGCAAACTATTATTTCTGATCACTGTAACTTATGTTACCTCACTGCTGTAACAATGTTTCCATTCCTGTTGAAATGATCACGGAAGGCATCATTAGCCTCAGTGTACAGATGAGCAAACATCGAAGTACCTGAGGTACTCAAGGTCACATGCAGTTGGTAGGTGGCAGACACTAGGATTGAACCCATATCTTCTGACTCTAATGGGATTCCAATTTTATTACACTAGTAAAATCCCAAAATAATTTTTCTCCCGTTTCTATTAGGTTGGTGCCAAAGTAATTGCGGTTTAAAAGGTTAAAAATAATTGCAAAAATCGCAATTCCTTTTGCACCAACCTAATAGCACAGGGACCACTCCTATGATGGTAACTACACAGCAAAGTGCTGAGAAATCAGGGGCCATCTGTTTTTTAATTAGCTTTGTGTTCCCAGAGGACCTGTGATCCTAATAGGCTTTCATTAAATACTTGGGGTGATAAATTGAATCAAGTTATATCATATCCCTCAATGTTACAGAAGGAAGACTGTTAATATTGGTAGTTTTGTTTTTCCTTTCAATATACAGAAGATTGGCTTCCTTGAAAAGTGCCTCCTGTGTTTTGTTCCCATTAGAAAGTAATACTTAAGGCTAAAATGCAAATCCCCACAAAAGATAAAAATGGAATATTAAGTTGTTAACAGTAAAAAAAAAAATGTATCTACAGGGCTAGGTTCATGGAAGCATTAATTTATAATAGTGAAAAATTGCAAATAACTGAAAAATCTCTCCATGAACCAGAATAGCCTTAACTTGAACTCATTGTTTTTTTAATATTCCACAATTGCTATTGTTTATTAAAAGTATTACCTTGTTTAAATAGCATTTGGAAGTCTTCCATCCAAATCCATGTAATAATGGGCTTGGACTCTTAGAATTAGCTAAAATCCTCTTTTCACTGCCTCTCCTACCTTATCTCCTACAATTCTCCCCCTAGTTCATTCCAGCCCTGCTGGCTTTCTCAGTGTTCCTTAAGGAAGCCTTCTCCCTCGGGGTCTTTACATTGTCTCTTTTTTCTACCTTGAACAATATTCCCTCTGATATCCAGATGGCTGGTTCCCTCACTTCACTGATGCTTCCATTCAAATGCCAGAGCTGTACCAAGGTGTATCAGAGAAGCATTCACTGAGCCTATGTAAATGATATGTAAATGAGCATCATTTAGCGGTCACTCCATTCCCGCATTCTGCTTCACTCCTTTTCACTGCTCACGTATTTGATGTTTGTGTGTGTGTGTGTGTGTGTGTGTGTGTGTGTGTGCATTATGTATTTTTTTTCACTTTCCCACTAAAATACAAGCTTCAAAAATAAACCCCTGTTCTCTTTTGGTCACTGCCAGATTCTTAATGACTGAATCACTGCTAGACACATAGTTATTGGTCCGAAAATATTTGTTTGGGTGAAAGAACTTGTTTTGTTCACATATAAACCCACTGCTGAATTTCTGATGGAGTGTTTTCTCTTTTTGAAAAACCACCTTCTCGTCTGTGAATAGAAGAGTTGAACCCTGCTGGTCATTTTCTGTCTTTTTGCCATTTCATATTGGTCATGCATTCTGTTCCTTATCACATTATGTTTGAATTCAGTACTTCTTTCTTATAGTCCTTGACACTAGGCTGGGATTTTTGGTCTTCCCCATAAATCACTTTGAAGGTTAGAGAGTAGAATGCCATGTATTTTAAAAAGTGGATTTTATGAACGATAGATGAAAATAGGTAGAAAGACATTAAGAAAGAAAAGTCAAAGAAAGGAAAGGAAGGAAGAGAGGAAGGAAAAAAGAAAGGAAGTAAGGAAGAATCTATAATACTATTTGGTCATTTAGCCTCTAAGTAAGAGAAAGACAGTTAAATTTGTTTATGTGTTGTCCTCATTCCTATACTAGCTAAAAGGAACTAGAATATGATTAGTGCCCTCTCACTGTCTTCCTTAGTGCCTTACTCAAGAACTGAAAAAAATTCTGGAAGCTGAACCAGAACTGATGTAAAATTAGTCTCGAATAGGTCGCATGTGTAAGCCTATATATTGTTTGAAAATGTGAATCTCAAAGCAGAATTATAAAACACAAATTAACTTCAAAAACTCAAAATAATGTCATTCAGTTCCCTAATCTAAAACCAACATAAGGGCCATAATTGTATATCAATGGAATGAATGGATTTAAGCAACAGCAAAAACAAAAAAGAAGAATATTGGATTTATAAACAGACACACTTGTTGGATGCAGCCTCCACCATCGTGTGTAAACTTGGGCGAGATTCCTGGCCTCTCTGAGCCTCAGTTCTTATAAACATTGAATTGCAAAAAAAGAAACACAAGATAGCTACTGAAGAATCAGGTTATGTTATTATGACATTGTGATTTATAATAAATATATATTTTGTCTCTGTCCACTGTTCCTGGCACAAAGCTCCTACAACCCACCCTTGGAATTCCCTAAGTGATGAGAGCCATCAAGCTGTCTCTCATATTAATGAGGTGACTTTGGACCTCAAGGGGGCTGGTTGCCAGGAGAAGGAACTTTGTGACGGAGGGTTGGAACTTTCAGTCCCACCCTACTGACCTCCAGGGAAGGGAGAGGGGATGGAGGTTGGAGGTCAAATCGATTACCGATGGCTAATGATTTAATGAATCATGCCGACCTACTGAAGTCTCCATAAAAACCCCAAAGAGTGAGGTTTGAAGAGATTCCAGGTTGGTGAACAGGTGGAGATATGGGGAGAGTGATGTGCTTGGAGAGGGCATGGAAGCTCCTCACACCTTTGCCCTATGTATCTCTTCCATCTGGCTATTCCTGAGCTGTACCCTTTTTTAATAAATTGGTAGTCTACTAAGTAAAAGTTTTCTTTGAGTTCTATGAACTGCTCTAGGAAATTAATCAAACCCAAGGATGGGGCCATGGGAACCTCTGATCTAGGGCCAGTCCGTCAAGTATAAGTAAAAATCTGGACTTGCCATTGGCATCCTGACTTGGAAGGGGGTCTTTGGAACCTTCAATCTGTAGCCACTCAGAAGCATGGCTAACAGCCTGGCCTTGCAATGGACCTCTGAAGTGACAGGTTGTGGGGTGCGGAGCAGTATTGTGGAACTGACCCCTTAACCTGTGGGATATGATGCTATCTCCAGAGAGCTAGTGTCAGAATTAAGTTAAATTGTAGGACACCCAAACAGTGTCCAGAGGATTGCTTGTTGGTGGTGTATATTGGAGGAAATCCACCGGCCCACACAGTGGAATTGGGTCCCAGAACACATACCAGTTATTTATTGCCGTGGTGCGTCTTCTGTGGTCCAAAGCATCTTCTTTCTCAGTCATGTGATCCTCATGCATATAAATCTGCTACCTCAGACACAGAGGCTTATACAGCACAAATGTATTTTTAAGTCTGCCTCATACATAGGATCCTTATAAACTGCTTTCACAACACATATGTCAGTGATCTCCAGTCTTTTAAAAGCACTCTCTCTTTGAATTAAAAAAAAAATCTCATCCCTCCTCTATTATTTGCAATTTCAAAATATATCAAATATATTGATTATTCAGTAATGAGAGCAAAACTTACTGGATAGATTATCTGCTGTCTTCCTTCCTTGTATTCATACCATTTTTGTGTGCGTGTCAATCTTGGTAAATTATAATTTTCTAATAATTTTTCTCTTTTATCTAAATTTTCAAGTTCTTTAAAATGTCTCTTGATTTTTAAAAATGTCCACAGAATTTGTAGTGAGGTCTCCTTTTTGTCCTGTAGGATTTTAAACCTCAAATTTCCATTTAAGTACTGCATTCTCACATGTTTCGATACATACTTTTTTCATTCAGTCGAAACCACTTTTTAAATTTCTATTAAAATTTGTCAATGAAGAACATGCAGCTTATAGAAAAGTGTTATAAGAGTCGATTTGAGCTAAAATTTGGAGGACATGCCTAGGAGAAAAATTGTGACCGATTGAGAAAGTTCTTTGAAGAATAGCAGTTTTGCAGCTTATTTTATACATCAGAATCAAAGGAAAAGATGTAAGGAAGGTGCATGGAATGCATTGGTAGTAAATGAAGGAGGAGGGAGAAAGAAAAGCTGGGAAATCTCGAGGATTGGGTTAAAGGCAAAATGGAGAACACATACGTCTTGTCCATTGATAAGTACAGGTTAGTTAATAATTATCATTTACAGTGCATAGAGGTGGTATGTGGTCAGCAAGGTAACCAGGAGGGATTCTGTGGTTTCGTGCACTGGTGCCGGTTGTGACGTCCATGTGTAGGAAAGGAAAATTACTCTGATGTTTCAAAAGCAGCATATCCTAGATGCACAAAATCAGTGGACAGGGTTCACGTCATATAAAGACTTATCTTTGCTCAGGAAGTTGTAGGCCTGGGATGTGACTACCCACTATGACCCTCCTGGTTGGGAATTTCTGATCAGACCATCATGTGTGGTTACTTTTGGTCACTGAGTTCATCAGGACTGCCATGAGGCCACACTGAGCTTGTCAGGTTTATTGCATAGCCCCTTTTTCTTTCAAAAATTTAATATTTAACCTGCAGCTTATTTAGAAGTATATTTCTTGAATTCTAAATATATGAATATTTTCAACTCCTATTTTCTAGTAAACTGGCATAATTGGATTGTATCCATTGCTATGATTTTAGTCCTTTAAACGGTGTTTGTTGCTTATTATATTGCCCACTACAGAGTTAATTTTTGTAAATGCCCCATGTGTACTTGGAAAGAATGTATGTTTTGCATGTTGACTGCAGTGTCCATATATAAATATAGATATTTACATATATATGAGATCTACTTACATAATTCTATAGATATAAATATGTATACAGTGAGTCTTCACTCAACATCATTGATAGGTTCTTGGAAACTGACTTTAAGCAAAATGAGGTAATAAAACCAATTTTACTGTAGGCGAATTGATATAAGCAAGAGTTAATCTCCTACAGCATATTTCCGGTCACAAAAACATCGCCAAACTTCTAAAAACCAAAACAGCTCTAACGTTAAACATTGACATAAATGTGAGCTACATGCAGACATACATTTAAGAAAGATTAATAAAAACAAGTAAGATCTTTATTCTCCAACGTGCTTATTCCAGTTTGGTCTCGAGGGTGGCTAGAGCCCATGTTGGCAGCTCTTTGCATGGATCGTATGATTCAATACAACAATTCTACAAAATAAGGAAAGGAAATCAAGACTCTAAGAGGTTAAAGAGCTGCCCGTAGCCCCACTGCTTGGGGTTGAGATGGGTGAGTGAAACAAAACCAGTACTGGAATCCAGTTCTATAGTACTGCAAGTTCATATGTTTGCAACATTGCTCAAAATCTCTTCAGGTAGCAGTCTATCATGTATATGGCAAATATTTGTGTATGTTTGTTTGTTTGCTTGTTTTTCCGTATCCACCTGTTCTGCAAAACCTCTGTAAGTAATTTCTTCTTACCTACTCCTCATTGATGCAACAAAGTTACAACTTGGTCCTATAAATGTGAAGAACTAGTGACTGCTGAGATTCTCATAGAAAAGGTTGATTTCCACTATTTACTGGAGAAAAAAATAACATCCCAATAGGATGTGAACTGAGAAGAGATCCACATTTGTCTGGAAGAGATGGATGATGGATGGATGGATGGATGGATGGATGGATGGATGGATGGATGGATGGATAGATGGATGGATGGATAAATATTGAAAATCATACTACTCAATCACAACCTTAATTGTTCACCAAGATATAAATACCTTAGTAGTCTTACACTCCAGTATGACGGTGACTTCTTCACAAGGATTTTATCTAATTTATTCATTGCTAGATCTCTAGTACTTAGTACAATATTTGCAAATATTGATAAATGAATTAATGAACACATATCATGAGAACTATACCAGCGAAGGAATTACTGACTTGTTTTCATTTAAATCATATAAAAGTACACAGTATAGCTAAAATCTTGAACTATAAGATGGGTGCAACTACAAAATGGCCTTCTCTTGCTCTGCTTCAAACTTATTTTCAATCCCTGTTTCAAAGTCTCACTGAATTAGCTGATGTCATGGTGTGATGACAAAGCAACCACACCCACATCTGAAATTTCCAATTGGAAATTTACCTTCAGGGTTTCCTCCATAACTTGCAATCCACAAATCATTTAAGTTATCCTGTTACTATGAACTTTAAATGGTCTCCAGAGAAAACTATCCTAATAGCCTTCTTTTATTGTTGGTACAACTGTAAAGAATTACTGTCACTCCCTTATTGAAAAATGAATGAAACAAGATAATAAAAGAGGGGATTGTACAATAAATCATTTTGACCAGATAGGGAAGTAATAAACATAGATCAACTAGCACATACTCTAAAGGCACCATCACTGTTATTTCTTTTGGGAACAAGCAGTTTATCTTTTTGCTGAACGTGTTCCATTGCGGAAAACAGAATCATTCTGGCTTGTTTTGTTGTTATTGCTTTAGCATTTAAAAAAAAAAAAATCACAGAAGTTTAAGACTGGTTGGTAATATGAAAAGCCTAAGTTTTAAATATACAGAAATGCAAATCTTGTGCAGTGATGCTACAATAAATTTTTCCATTATTTTAATGATATTTGTAATGCTCCAATCATTCAAATAATAGCATATGAAAAATTAATAGGTATCATGCAAAGGTTGATGTCGAAAGCTTTGGACGTAAATTAAAATTGGGAAAGAACTTCATGTAGGCATGAAGACTGAAAATGGATTTGCAGAGATACGTTTAACAACTTCTCAAATCCTTGCCAGTGTTCGCTCCTCATTTCAGTGAAAAACGAGAAAGTTATTTAACTGAATAAAAACTTGTTAGAGGAGCTGACTGTACTTATGGGAGCACCTTATTGGATTCTGTAGGCAGCAGGTAATGAGATGTCATGAACGTTTTGAGCTCTTTTGTTCCCTCTAATGTCAGTCCTAATACTGATTTAGAAGTTTTGTGACTGAATCAAATGACAGAGTTAGAATTATTCAAACTTTGTGGTACCTCAAAGGATGAAATTGATCCCGTAAATAAAACAGCTTTATTGAGGTATAATTGTTATATAATACACTACACATATTTAAAGTGTACAGTTTCTTAAGTTTCGACATATCTATATACTCATGAAACCATCACCACAATCAGATAATGAACATACTTATCACCCACAAAAGCTGCCTCATGCTCCCTTGCAATCCTTTATTCCCACCCCTCCCTGTACTCCTCCCCTAGACAATAACTAATCTGTTTTCTCTCACTATACATTGGTTTGCATTTCTAAATGCAATCATAGAATCCGGCAGTATATTAATGCTTTTTTTGCCAGTTTTTTCTTTAGCATAATTGAGATTCTTTCATGTTGCATGTATTCATAGATGACTCCCTTTTATTGCTGAGCAGAACGCATTAGATGGATAGTCTACAACTCTCCATCGATTGATGGATATTTCAGTATTTTCAGTTTTTTTGGCTATGACAAATAAAACTGCAATAAACATCTTTGGACTAGTATCCTTATAGGCACATTTGCTGTTATTTCTGTTGGAATTCCTAGGAGTGGAATGGCTAGGTCATATGTTAACATGCTTAACTTTTCATGCTTTCCAAAATGATTGCACCATTTTGCAATCCAGGTAGCAGTGTTTGAATTCCAGATGCTCCACACCCTTGCTGATACTTGGTATAATCAGTCCTTTTAACTTTATTCTAAAAGGTGCTGACACTTGGTATAATCAGTCCTTTTAACTTTATTCTAAAAGGTGGGCAGTGGTTTCCCACTGTGCTTTCAATTTGCATTCCTCCAATGACTAATACTGAGCATCTTTCCAGGTACTTCTTGATTCAAATTTTCTGCCCTATTATAAAAATAGGGTTGTTTCTTACTCAAAGTTCTACATATATTCTGGATACAAGTCCTTTAACAGATATAAACTTTACAAATATTTTCTCCCAGTAGATTCTCTTAATAGATTCTTTTGAAGAGCAAAAGTTATTTTTATTAAAACATTCTCCTCTATTTCAACTGTCTTATTAAAATTTAAATACATTTATTGAGAAGGGAAAGTTTGTGTCATTACAGTAAGTGGAAAATTATTTATCTTAAGTAGAAGATTTATATTAATAAATGTTAAAATAGTAGAAAACTATTAGGAGGAAAAAATACTCAATCATCTGTATAATCACCTAATGTCAATTGGTATCATTACGGGTGTGTATAGCATATTTTTAAAATGCTTGTCCTAAGTAATACTTTAAATATTCTAAGTATGGAGCACATAGAATATCCATACAGAGGCTTTTGTGTTTGTTTTGTAACTTCAGTTCCAGGAACTTTTAAAAATTTATTTATTTTCAGTTACAGTTGGCATTCAATATTATTTTATATTAATTTCAGGTGTTTTCATAGTGGTTAGACATTTATGTAATTTATGCACCGATCCCCCTGATTAGTCTAGTACCCACCTGGCACTAGACATAGTTGTTGGAACTTTGTGGATCAAAGCTGACTTGTTTGCATATGAATATCTGATTGTTCAAGCACAATTTATTGAAAACAAAATTACCCTTTCTCCACTGAATTGTCTGTGCATCATTGCTAAAAATTAATTATTCATTTATGTGTGGGCTTGCTTGTGTCTTTATTTTTGTTCCATGGATCTATTTATCTTCGTGACAAAACCACACTGTCTTGATTATTGTAGCTTTCTAAGAGAATGGGTCCTTTCTGAACTCTTATTTCCATTCCATTGATGTCTAGCCTTATGCCAGTACTCTCACAGTCTTGATTACTGTAACTTTTAGTAAGTTTTGAAATTAGGAAAGGTGAGCCTTCCAACTTTTTTCTTCTTTTTCAAGATTGTTTGCAATAGTTTAGTGGTTGCCAGAGGGTAAGCGGGGAGGAGGGTAGTAGAGGAGGGTACCTTTGATGGTAAAGGGGATCAAATATATGGTGATGGAAAGAGAACTGACTCTGGGTGGTGAACACACAGTGTGATATATAGATGATGTATTACAGAATTGTACACCTGAAATCTATCTAACTTTACTAACAATTGTCACCCCAATAAACTTTAATTAAAAAAAAAAAAACGATTGTCTATTCTGGGTCTCTTGAATTTCTACACAAACTTTAGATCAGTTCGTCAATTTCTGCAAAAAAGTCAGTGGAGATTTTCATAGAGTTTGCATTGAACCTACAGATGAATTTGGGGATTACTGTCATCGTAACAATATTTTGACTTGCAGTCTATGAATATGGGATGTCTGTCCATTCATTTAATGTTTCTTTAATATCTTTTGATGGCATTTTGTAGTTTTCAGTGTACAAGTCTGCACATCTTTAGTAAAACTTATTTCTAAGTGTTTTATTTTTGATTATGTTTTAAATGGAGTCTTTTCTTAATTTTATCTTTAGAATGGTTATTGCTAGTGTATAGCTATACAGTTGATTATTACATAGTGATCTTGTATTCTTTAAACCTGCTGAACACGTTTATTAGCTCTAATACCATTTTGTATTCCTTAGGACTTTGTGTGTGTGTGTGTATGCATAAATGTATATATGTATGTGTATATGTGTATGTATGTATTTTTGTATCTAACACACACACACACACACACACACACACAAAAACAGCCATCTATAAAAGGAGATCACTTTACTTCTTTCTTTCCAACCTGGATGCCTTACTTCTTTTTCTTTCCTAAGTATTAAGTGAAAAAGGCGAGTGGGTATCCATGTGGTATTCCTGATCTGAGGGGGAAAGCGTTCGTTCAGTCTTTCACCTTTGAACATGATCCTGTCTGTGGGTTCTCTCGTAGATACCCTTTATCAGGTTAAGGAAGTTCACTCTTATTCCCAGTTTACTTAGTGCTTTCATCCTGAAATGGGGTTGTATTTTTTCAAGTTCTTATTCAGCATAAAATGAGATGATCATGTAGTTTTTGTCCCTTGCTCTGTTAATATGCTGTGTTACATTGGTTGATTTTTTCATATGTTGAACCAATCTTTCGTTTCAGAGATAAACATCCCTTAGTGGTGGTATATAATCTCCTTTTGTGTTTCTGGATTTTCTTTTCTCTTGTTTCTTGTGCATTTTTGAGTCTGTATTTTTAAGGGACAGAGGACTCTTGTGGTGTCATTTTCTACTTTGGGTATCAGAGTAGTGTTGTCCTCATAGAATGAGGTAGGAAATGTTCCTTCCTGTTCTATATTTTTGGAAGAGTTTGTGAAGGACTGGTGTTAAATCATAGTTCAATATTTGACAGAACTTACCATTGAAGCCATCTTGTCACGGGATTTTCTTTGTGTAAAAATGTTTTTACTACTGATTCAATCTCTCCTTGTTATAGGTCTATTCAAACTTTCTACTTCTTTTTGAGTGTGTTTCAGTAGGTTGCATGTTTCTAAGGATTTGTCCATTTGCTCTAAGCTGTCTAATTTGTTGATATATAACCATTCTTAGTATTCCTTTATAATCCTTTTTATTTCACTTTCGTTGGGTATACATTGGGACGACACTTTTTACTTCTAGTACTTTAAAGCTGTCTTGTCACTTGCATGATTGTATTATTCCTAGTGAGAGGTCTACATTTAACTTTGCTCTGCTGTACATAAGATTATCTCTATTACTGAGTTTGAGCAATTTGATTACTATGTGTCAGAGTAGTTTTCTTCATATCTCTTGTGACTGAAATGTGTTTTTTTTGTTGGTGGTGGTGATTTTTTTTTAGTGTTTTGGATCTACAGGTTTATAGTTTCCATGAAATTTGGAAAGTTCCCAGTCATTGTTTCTTGATCTAATTTTCTGCACCTGCCCCTCCTATCCACTGGAAACTCCAGTTGCATGTACATTTAGACACTTGTAGCTCCACTGTGCTCCACTATAGCTCCGCTGCTCACTGATACTCGGTTGCTTTTCTCTTCTTTATTCTTACTGTGTTTCATTGTGAAAGAGTCTATTAATACATCTTCAGGTTTCGTAACCTGTACTGAAATATTTAATCTGCCATTACATCAATTCAGTGTATATTTCATCTTAGTTGTTGTTGTTTTCATTTCTAGAAGTTCAATTTAATTGGTTTTTATATCTTCCATGTTTCTACTTACTTTTTTGCATGTATTCGTTATAATTACAGTTTTGATGAACTTCTCTGCTAATCCCAAAATCTATGTCCGTTCTGTGTCACTACTTCTAGTCCTGCGTAAGTGCCAGGCACTTTAGCCTTTAGTCCTATGGATGGCTCTTTCCTTCATCTCAGGCCATTTTCTTCACTCATGATCTATCAGTGTTCTGCCGTATACTCTATGAAGACTCTTTGCAGAGCTCTGTATTTCTTTCTTTCTGTAGTTTTCTCCTTTCCAGTACTCTGTCCTGAGAACTCTAATGGTCTTGGTTTCCTTATACTTTCAGCTCTGTCTTCTCAACTCAGGGAAACTGTTGGGTTCTGCTGTGTTTGTCCCCACTGCACTATGACCCAAACATTCTCTCAAGGCAATGAGATAAGGCATGGGGCTCACCTCATCTGTTTCTTTTTTTCTTAAGGAGCACAGTTCCTCATCGCTTGAAAATTGTTGTTTCATATATTTTTGTGGATATTTTTAATATTTCAGGAGGAGGATAAATATAATACTGGCCATATCATAATGCCTGGAATCAAAAATTTACATTCAGAAAGGACTGGTTTATAAATATTATTTCAAACATCTCATGCAGCCAGGGCCTCCACATTTCAGAAACCTGACATATACCAATATATTGTTATTCCTGCAGCTGCATTGCCTTGTATTCATCCATTCATGATTCAGTAAATATATGAGTGTCTATTGGGGGATGCCTTCTCCTGGTCACTATGCATATAGTGGGAGCAAAACCAAGTACATCTTTTGTCTCAATGAGTCTCATTGCCTCACGAAAGAGAAATACATTTCCACATTCTAAGATAAGTACTCTGAAAAGAAAAAAAAAAGGAAAACTGTCCTATGAGTCTGTTTAAAAAAATGAATCCACTGGAGTTACTATGTAATATGTTAACTTGATAATTCTGAGCTACATTTTCTAGTATTCACTTTCTCGAATTCTTTAGCTACGGTGTGCTACAGGGGCGATTCTGGGGGGATTTGGAGGGTGGTAGGGAAGCAGCATTCATTATTTAGCTTACTTACATATTTGCTGATCTGCTGACTCACTCTGTTTTCATGAAACAGGAGCTAGACCGGAGACTGCTCTCCTTCCCCTGGGTCCCTATTAGCTTCTCCAATTTCTGGCCAAGGGATGTGTGTTCAGTTTTGTGATGAAAGACTCTGGTTTCTACCAGCCACCAAGATCAGAGACAAAAACTGAAGGGTTTCAGTCCGTCATGGGGGGTTTCCAGCTGGAGCTCATGTTTTCCATCTCCTTCTTGAACTCCCCCACTTTTTACATCCCTCTTCCTTTCCCATCAAAGCCAGAAACAACAGCCTTACAGAGACAGTATAACCAGTGTCCACAATTGCTTAAGGCCAATTCCCTGTTAAAAATCCCTTTAGCTATTTTTACCTGTATTCTCTTAAGCTTTCCTAGCAGCTATTTAAATGTGGGATGCACATTAGTGCTTTTTATCCTCAACTTTGGTTCTTACTATAATTGCAGAATAGCAGGAAAAATACCTCTGTGGATCCTGTTACATATTATCCTGAAGACAATATGGAGCCATGGAAGGATTTTAGAATGGGTCAGGGCATAAGATTTGTATTTTAGAAAAATAGCTCTGCCTCTTATATTTAAAAACGATAATGGAGACTAGAGGCAAGATGTCAAGTTAAGGTGCTCTTGGAGCGGTCCAGGGTGGGAAATGATAAGGGCATAAAAAAGAGGCATAGGACATGAAAAAGGCTGTGATAGAGACATAGTAAGTAGACTCAACAGCATTTGGTGCACTTTGATGTATTTCAGCTCGTAAAGTATTTGTATTTTGAAAGAGCAAACAAATAGTGAAAACTCACAGGATGAAATCACTCATTAGGGGCATTCAGGACTCCAAGACTCCTAAGTAGGAATATATATTTAGGACAAAGGTGTCTTAGCAGTGTCTCTCAACAGCTCTGCAACACGGGACATCTAAAATACATTATAAAGCTCCTTACGGAGCTTGGTTCATGGACCAGCACCTCCTGGATCCCTAGGAGCTTGTTAGAAGTGCAGAAGGTCAGGCAGGCCCCTATAACTTCCTGAAACAAAATCTGCATCTGAACAAGATTCCTACATATACGTGATTTAGCAAGATGCCATTTGGGACAACATGGATGGACCTTGAGGGCAACATGCTAAGTGGAATCAGACAAAGACAAACACTATATGATCTCACTTATATTTAGAATCTAAACAAAACATAAAACCACATAACCATAGAACAAAAAAACAAAACACTGAGCTCATAAAGATAGAAAACAGATTAGTGATTATCAGAGGCAGGGGGTGGAAGTGAGGGGTGGCAGAATGGGTGAAGGATGTCAAAAAGTACAAATTTCCAGTTACAAAATAAATGAGTCATGGATGTGTAAGGTACAGCATAATGACTATGGTTAATAATACTGTATTGCATATTTGAAAGTTGCTAAGAGTAAGTCATAAATGTTCTCATCACAAGGAAAAACACGTTTGTAACTATGTATGGTGATGGATGTTAACTAGACTTATCATGGTGATCATTTTGCAATGTATACAAAAATTGAATTATTATGTTGCGTACCTGAAACTATTATAATGTTATATCTCAATTATACCCCAATTTAAAAAACAATAAGTAACATTTTTTTTAAAAAATTAAAGATTCTAGAAGGCTAGAGAAATCTAAACCATGCTTTGCTCTCCCAACCCTTTAAAAGAATTAACTGGCTATAGAAATGTTTAGAATTTTCCCTCTCCAATCTCAGGGCCTCCAGGAAAAGCTACATGTTCTTTTTCACATTTGCTACCTTTGAAGTACTATTTTAGCCTCTTCCAACTCATTGGAGCAGGTAGGATTCCTGACATCTTGTCACGGCTTGTAATTTCCAAACATCACAAGAGCCATGCCTATCGGTGGGATTGTCCAAAGCATGTGGCATATAGCGGATGGAGCACAATTCCAACAAAGCTAATAATAAAAGCCCTCTCTTTGTGATTCCTCTGAAGCAGATGGAAAACATTGTCTAGTTATAACTGGATTAAAGAAGTTTATTTTAATGAAGGCGTTGTTCCTCTTTTGCAATTTTTTTTTTTTTTTTTTTTACTAATAATGAGAAGAGAAGAGATGAGGCTCTTCCTATCTCTGAATGCTTTCAGTGAGATAGGATGAGAACTCGGCTTAGGAGTGAAGGCATTGTATTCTGGGCCAAGCCCTGGGTCTCCCCTATCCATAAGTTCCAATAGTTCGTTTCAGCAGCACTCAGGTGAGGTCCTCTCATTTCAACTTGTGTAAAGCAGCGCCTAACACTGTGCTCGGGCAGCAATTGTTAATTGAGATCTAAATAAAAGAGAAGCTATGCTATACCTGGTTAATTTTTAATCATACTCAATTAAACAAACCCCCTATAATATTCTGCAAGGCTTTGCCTGCTCAGCCTATATTTCCAAATTCATATTAGGCTGTTCTACTCTCTTTATTCCAGCCACGTGTCTTTCTTCCATGCCCTCTAACAGGCCAAAGGGATGACTTCCCTAGGGACTTCACACATGTTTCCCCTGCCTACAGCCTCCCCACACCATTCTTGACTGTGACATTTCCCTTGCTTAAGTTCTGTCTCTTCAGACAAGCCTTTCAAGACCCCTTTGCCCCTGCCTCCCACTTAAAGCAGGTCCGCTAAGGTATTTCTCTCATATTACCCTGTTATTTTCTACCATAGCATTTATCACAGTTTGTAATTTTTTATCTCTTTACTTCTCAGTGCCTTTACTGAATAATAAGCTCCATGAGATCAAGTCTGTTTTATCCACCCAGGGCCTGGTACACAATCATTGTTCAAAGACAAATACGCATATGCCATCCTAGTACCCAAAAACTGAACATATGTACCTATAAATGTCCATGACTCCCTTTTATAATCTGTGGATTTGTTATGTATCTATCCCTGTGTTCTTTTGTAACTGTGCTCATTGAGAATGCATGATTAGATTATCAGCTTCTGGAGGAAAAGCCTGTCTTTTTCTGTTTTGTATATCCTCCAAGTAGGGAAAAGTTTGGTAGGCCTCAAAAACGGTTAGTTTAAATGATGAATGATGAATCCCTCTACAAGGTAGATAATTCATATCCTACAGGGAAGAGTTTAACTACAGAAGGTGCCCAAAAAATGCATACACATTGTAAGAAAGGAAAAAACTATTAGAATTGTGATAGTCAATATATACTGATAATAAAAGATGAATACCAGTCATGTGTATACATTTTTTTTTTGGTACCCCTTGTATTTTAAAGTACAAAGTTACTTGGTAAAAGAGGCCAATTATTTGCAAAATTTAATTTGAGAGGAACAATTTCCTTTTTTTCTCTAGACTCTTTTTCTTGCCTAGAGTTGGAAAATTATATACTAAAATAAAAGATGAATACAAGTCATGTGTATACATTTTTTTTGGTACCCCCTGTATTTTAAAGTGCAAAGTTACTTAGTAAAAGAGGCCAATTATTTGCAAAATTTAATTTGAGAGGAACAATTTCCTTTTTTATTTTGACTCTTTTTCTTGCCTAGAGTTGGAAAATTAAGTCATATTTCCTTTTGTCTATGAGATTCAGAAAGAAAAATGGCAGAAAGAGATGCTTGAAAGGCATTAGAGACATGAATTGTCCTAGAAGGTGCTTCTTGTACCTTGAATTTTGTTTGTCCTTGAGCAAATAAAGAAGGGGGCGAGAAGGCCTTTGGAGGAATTTAACTTTTGACATTTTTAATTGAATTATCCCTATAATTTCAGGTAGAGTGATTCCAATTCATACCTTTATATGAAAAAAAAAAAATCTATGGCGTAAAATTTAACCAGAAGCTTCACTTTATAAAGCTGATAAGATTGTGGCTCTTGTAATCCCCAATTGAAAGTGGGGACGAGGCTTTATTTAGATGGGGAAGGAGGATTACCTCAGCCCCAAACCATGTTCTTCACCTACTTTCCCCCGCTTTCAGCCTAAGTTCCTTTTAAAGCAATCTTTTCACTTCCTGGCATACACAGGAGTTGATAATATTTGTGTAGCTCCCTGAGGCAAATGGATAGGCTGCTAGCAGGAGAGGTTAAAAGCTAATGCCTTAGGACTTTCAACTGCCACTCCAGGGCCACACAAGGGCTGAGGGGGTGAGTTGGGAAAATCCGAGGTCAACGTGCGGAAATCAGTTCTGCCTTAAGACACAGACATCAACCAAGGACTCCTAAGAGCATGGTTTGAAAACCAGTAGGTGGCTTCTGTGTCCTCTTTGGGTCCTGAAACTATGTAGGCCAGGAACAAATGCATGTTAATTTATCCATCCATGTAGTCAGTCCGTTTTGCTGATCCACAATGGAAGGCACTGCTGTGAGTGCAGATATACAATGATGACCAGAACAAGGCTGGTTCTTGCTCTCAAGGAATGTTCAATATGATGGGGGAGGCATGACAACAAATAACGAACACAGATAAAATGCTGTAAATTATGATAAGTGTTAGGGAAACAGTGTTAAGAGAGAGTAACCATGAGAAGCCTACTCCAGTCAGGGAAGTCAGAGACAGGTGCTTTGCGAAGGGGGCATTTATGTCAAGGTTGAAGAACCAGCCATATCAATGTGAAGCAGGTGGTGCTGGGAGAACACGAATTCTAAGAGGGGAAATGGCATTCTCGAAGATTTTTTTTCTTTTCTGAGGTAGAAAAGACCTTGCTGAATTCAAGGAAGCTAATGTCAGCCAGTGTAGCTGGAGCTTGATAAGTGAGAGAGGGGCCTCAGATAAGGAGAAAAGTACCCAAGGGCCAGATCCTGCTGGGCCTTTAGGGTCACAATGAGAATTTGTAACTGTCCTAAGCACATGGGAGGCCATTGCAGGATAAGGACATGATGTCGTGTAACTTTAAAAGTGGTCCCTTTGTCTGCAGCATGACAAACAATGAATGGTAGGGGAACAAGACTGAAAAGAGGGAGTCCACATCAGTGGCTATTGCAGGAGCCAAAGGGGAGAACTGTGGTTTGGTCCATAGTTCTGACCTGGATGGAGAGAGAGGATGGATTTGAAATTCTTTTAAAAGTAGAATCTAAAACACTTCCTACAGGGAAGTATCATCCAGTCCCATCACTGAGTCACTGAGTGTCGTGGACAGGGAACTGGATGGGTTTGGATTTTAGTTTTCTGATCTGTCTGGAAAGTTGGTATATAATCTATCTTGAGCACACAGGATTTTTATGGGGGAAAAAAGAGCCATCTGTAGGAAACCTCTATGAAAATACCAAATGCAACGGAAATGCCAGGGGCCAGCTATAGCATCGTCCTAGGTAGTAGAACTTACTGACATCAATTTCAAAAAGTTGTCAAGGGTAAATGGCCAGATAATATTATACTGAGTTTCCATATCTAGACAATTTACTTCTCAATAAGGATTGATGTCTTGGGTCTGGCTTTGTGATTTATTAGCTTTGTAACCTCGAAAATGCCAATAATATCAGGTCACATCCTATGTGCCAAACATTATGCTGAAGAAGCATTTTGTACACCTTACCTCATTTACTCTTCACAACAATCGGCTGCCTAGGACTTGTTGTCCTCATTTAATAAAGAAGCTGTAGCTCAACGAGATTAGGTTACTGGACCTCCTTTAATAACTAGAAGGGGTCTGTGGCAGAGCCGAAACTCAAACCAGGTTCTCGATACCAACTTTAACACTCCGTATTTCAATTTCCATATCTTGACACAGATAAAATCCTGCTAGCATTCTATGTTGGTTGGGAAGACCAAATCAAAGAGCATATGCAAAATATATTTGTTAACTAGTATATTTTAACAAATATATGAGCTATAAGACAGGTTGTAAGCTCCATGTATTTTTTTCTATAAGATACTCATGGATTGAATGCTTAGAAATCTGAGTATCCAGTGTCCTTCTGCAGAGACCTGAGAATGTGCTTTTTCTTTAACCTCCTTGTGTATTTTATTTTTGTGCTTATTTATTTAGTTTTTAAACAGTGTTTCCTCTCCTGGATCCTATCGAAGGTGATCTGCTTAGGGATTTATGCCTGCCTCCAACTCTGTTATTTCAGAGTTGTCGTTGATGAGCAGGCAGCTTTTTAGGATGTCTTGAGATGATGCAATTTGAGATTAACGTCGGTGCCAGCAGCCCAGAATTTCAACTTCCAAATGTCTTCATAGATACAAAATCCCAGTTAAGGTCACATCTTATAGGAATCTGAGGGGGAATATGTTTTTCTCATTTCTGACTATACTCAAAGCGGAAAACAATTCAGATAAAATGGGGAATTACCCAGATAATCCAGGACCAAAGAATCTCATGCTCTTATTGAACGTATGAAAGAGAGAATAATAGATTGATTTAAGTGAAGCAGATAATTGATACACTGAGCTAACGGATATTATTCTCCTTTTCAGATTTTGACAGGCACGGGGCCTCCCTAGGCATTTCAGGTATGTTATTGATTGATTGGGAAAAATCTATAGAAATGCATAACTAGTCTATTTTATGTTGAGTTCAATCAAGAATATAAAAACCAGCAACATATGTACTGCGTTTCCCTGAAAATAAGACCGGGTCTTATATTAACATTTGCTCCAAAAGACACATTAGGGCTTAGGTTCAGGGGATGTCATTCTGAAAAATCATGCTAGGGCTTATTTTCGGGCAAACATGGTAGATGCAACATATTTCATCCTAGCTTTCCCTGGGCATGTGGGTCCTTACTGGAAGGGTTAGGAGTTGGTGACATTTCTTGCAGAGTAAGGTCAAGTTGGACTTGAGAAAAACACAATTTGTGGTGAGTTATATCACCCTTTAGGAAGATCTTAAATTAGCTGTCCACTACTTCCATTTTAGGAAATATTGGCGTATGGTAAGCTTTTCTGATTCTTACGTTGTCATCCGCTAAGCAAGACCAAATCCTCATCCAGGAAGAAAAACAGTCAGTATCTAGATTTCCCTGGAAAAAAATCTTGGCCTGCATATTTTTCAACTCCAGGAAGCCTAACCCCGGCCATTTATGAACCACTCAAGTACTTTGGAAAGCCTTCCAACAACTGACGTTTTCATGGGAAATCAAAATCTCAAGTGAATCTAACCTTTTCTATGAGGAACGCTCCAATTGGGGATGTTATACTGTTGCTCAAAGTTATGTAGACCTTGAGCGTCAACACAAGGGAGCTTAAAGTAAGCACAGGGATGCCAAGGACATCAGTGCTTTTTGCCAAGCCCCTGCTCAGTTGTAATGACCAGATCTGCCCATAAATCTAGCCACTAGCAAGAGGTTAGTTTCTAACAGTAGCTCTGCACTGTGTACCGTGTAAAGCAAAGAAGGACACTGACCCTGACCTCAAGGTTCTTGAGTTCCACTGGAAGAGAGAAGACGTGCACAAATGAAATTCACAGTAGCATGCCATTCACAAACAAACGATCAATAAATTCTACTCAGTTGAGTTCCCCAATTAATGTAAATAGCTACCATTCAGCCAGCAGCTTCACAAGAACCTTGGACAGAGAAGGACTAAGCTCAATTAGAAGAGAAAGCTGACTTCTCCGCATGGCAGCCAAGATTGTCCTTTTCAACTTGATCATTGAGGGTAGAAAGGATGGAGTAGAGGGGAAGGAGAAAGGCCAGTAGTACAGGGACTTAGACTGGAAGACGTACAAATGGTTAGGAGTTGTTGAACCTGTTTGATTAAGTTTTGATATTTGGTTTTTCCTAAACATTTACCTCCGTATCAGCGTCTCTGTTTTCCTGACAGAATGTGGTGCCGTCATCACTGCAGCTTGTCCACACTCCATGCTGAGGTGTAGATAGGGGTATTTCTGGTGATGTGGGTCTAATGAAAATCTCTGCCTAGAACCAAGAAACTTTCCAGAGATTCTGGGTGAGGATTTAGATGTCATGTAGGCCTAAATTCATATCCTTGCACTGCCAAATCCTTGAGCAAGTTACTTTACCTGGCTAAACCTCAATTTTCTCATCAGTGAAATGAAGACCCATTTATGTAACAAATATATAATACTGTGTGTCAGACTCTGTTCTAGATGTTGTGGATATAGAAAGAAAGAAAAAAACAGGCAAAACTTGTTTGCCTCCCTGAAGATAACAACAAGGAATCCTGCCTTACAGGATTTAGCTAAGATTGGAAGACTTAGATAAAGCACTCAGCACAGAGCCAAGCACAGAGTGCTCTATAAATGCTCGTAGCTGTTATTGAGTCAGGCAGATATACATGGTTCAGAGAGGAGGACTTAGTTATCAGAGACAGAGTGCAATTCTTACAAAATTGTGACTTGCACAGAGACCTCACTACGAGTTAGTGCAACCGTCTGAATAGAGATGAGGATCAGGAACCTTGCATGACATCAGAAGCAACTAACTCACCAGGAAACTTTGGAAGACACCAGCCTCTTTATTGGACGTCATGTGGCAAAGTGGGCCACACTAAAGGAAGAATCAATCCTTTTGCTTGTGCCTGAAACAGCGTAGCGTTGTTACCTTGGGTTTTGTGGTAGGAAGGGGCACCATTAGGCAGCAAGAGTGACAGTGGAGGTAACTAAGGTACAAGGTAATGCTCAGAGGAAGCCAGTAGTAGAACATATAGAAACAGCTGTGATGCCGGAAACTGTAAATGTGCAGAGAGAGCACCTTCTCGAGAGGGGAGAGCGAACAAGTGGAGAGAACATGGTGCCCTTTTTGTGATAACTGACCCAAACTTGTTCACAAGTCACCTCTGTGGCTTGTGGAATCCATACGAAGCAGAATATCTTTCTAGAAGTAGAAGGCCTGCAAAGCATGTAGAAGAAATAGTTAGCTATGCTGGTCCTGATTCCTACATTAAACTACCAAAGCCTTGGGTGCATGCCATCTCCATCCACAGTTGTGTGATTAATAGCACAAATGCTCAAACAGTGCTATACATTGGCTATTTTGTTGATAAATAAATGTGCTGAGAAGAAATCTTCATAGAAGAAATGGCAAGTCCTACAGTAAAAATTATGAAATGCAGTCATGTGGGTGTGTTTGGAGCAGCAGTATTAAAAAAAAAAAGAACAATAAAAATAATCGCAATGAATATAGAGATCAATGTCTGCCCCTAAATGAATATTTAGTAAATAGTAAATGCCCAAAATGAATGAGATCAATTGTGGAGAAAAATCAATATGGCCAGACTGAATGAGAACATTAACATTAATTGTTCTCATTTTTTATGTATAAATTCTACTTCAAAAAGAGCAAAAGCAGTAAAACAACTTAGGTTGGCTCTTTGCTATTTTTCTTGCATGGCAACTGCAGCTGTGGCTCAACCCAATTCATGGCCATGCAAAATCAGAAGAACAATAGTTTCACCTCATGATTCCAAATAACTGGTTTGACTTCTTTTATGGTGAATTGACCATTTTAAAATCAGATTCTTTACAGTGACCCTTCATTTGATTATGATGAAATTTATATCATCAAATATTTACTGAATTCTTTCTATGTACCCAGCAACTCTGTACCCGGAAACCAAAGACACAGTGGTGAACAAGGCAGGCAAGGTCCCTGCTCCCATGAAGATTACATTTTATGATGTGAGACAGACAATAAAGAGAAAACAAATAATCAAGGTGACTTCATAAAGTAGTAATGCTATAAAAAAGAAAGGAATACACTAACCAGAGTTTATATGTAATAGGAAGGTGCTCATGCATATGTATTATATGAGGTAGAGAAATCTGGGAAAAGTTTTCTTAAAAGGTGAGCTTTTGAAATCTTATTAGTGAGGAACCAGCTATGTAGAAAGTTGTGGGAAGAACATTCTAGGCAGAGTGAATGGCAAGTGAAAAAGTTCTGGGTCAGAAATAAGCTTAGAGTGAATAAATTCTTAAAACAGAAGTCCAGTGAGCTAGAGCATAATGAAAAAAGGATTGGGGGATGGGGACAGAGTAGTTAGAAATTAGATTAGAGAAAAAAAGGAAAGAGCCAGAACATGGTACAATTTCTAGAGCTTGGAAACAAGATTACATTTTATCTTGAGTGCATTGGGATATGAATGGATGGTATTAAGCAGTGTATGAAATAACTGACTTTAATTCTTTAACAGTTTATTTGGATTCAGTGTAGAGAATGGGTTGACTAATAAATCCCTGACTTAATAACTTCTTGGTTAGGTAGTAACTTGCAATTTATTTGCCAAACTCAAATGTCAAGATTCATTTCACTCAACAAATACTTGTTGAGCACTCCATCCTATACATTGGGAATACAAAGGCGAATAAGATGTTGCCTCTGTCATCAAGAATCTCACAGTCTAGCAAAAAATACAGAAATTAAACAAATAGTCAATTGCAGTTTTGACTTTGCCCAGGTGAAGGTACAAATGTCTCTACCTAATTTGAATTTATCATGGACTAGCGGATCGGAATCCATGACTCTCCACTGAAAAAGATCCATTTTGCAAAAGGGTCGGCTAACTAGCAAAGGCCTTTATATTAAGCCTTCTTCGGTTGCAGTATTTAAAACAATCAAATCATACTAACTTAAAGGAAAAATAAGTGTATGGGAAATGCGTTACTTCATGTAATTGAACACTCCAAATCTAAAAAGACATGGCTAGTCTTAGTCTGACTAGCTTGAGAAGTCAGGCAATGAAATTCTGTGCAGTCAGAGAGCCTGGAAAAATAAAGGCAGCAATTTTGAAAAGGAAGGTGCCACAGAACTCCTCAAATCTATAAATAAACTCTGCCCAAGTCCTTTGCTGATCACTGAAGTGTTCATGAATGAAGAAATTTCCAAAATTCTCAGTGTAAAGCAACAGATGGAAGACTGAAAATGTTGAACAATTTAAACTGCTGCCCATCACAGGGAAGACAGAGTTTGGATTTTGAGTTCTAGCCCAAATAAATTTCAAAGATTTAAAGGAAAATATGTTTATAATGAGAGAAAATATGTGAAAACCCAGCACAGAGATACAAACTATAAGAACCAAATGGATATTTTAGAACTGTAAAGTATAACATCTGAAATGACAAATTTGCTGGATAGACTTGATAGCAACTTGGCAGATGAAACAAAAATGTAAATAATTTATTACCATCTGACTTGTCTCAATAAGCTGCAGATTGCTACCTCAGACTTAAAAATTTGCCTGATAGACTTTTGCTTCTTTGTTTGTCTTCACTAGTATATGTTTATACATATACGTGTATGTATATGTTTGTATGTGTATGTATATGTGTGTGTTTACACAAAGCAGAAAGCTATGATCAGATATCTAGCCAATCATATTAACGAAAATTAAAGTAAATGAAGAAAACTTACATTTAGAAATTCTTACAGGTTTTTTAATATTCCTACATTTATTACAATACTTTTAAATTGTAAATACTCATATATTTAGAGTTAGAATTAAGAAGACAGACCATAAACCACATTTCATAAAATATAAATTAAGTATAAACTTATTTGTGCTTAGTATGAAACTTTAAGTTGAAAATTATCCATTTTGTTTAAATTATCCATTTTGCCTTAACATGATAGAATTGAGTAGAAACAATATAATACATAAAGAGTAATCAAAAGATGTCAATTTCAGCAAAAAGTTTAAACACTGATTAAGAAAATACTACATATTAAAAATATTCAGTATTAATGGTATTTCCTAGAGCCATCGTAGTAACAGTTTTATAATAGGCTAACATTCACGGCATATGTTGTAAGTACATCTTTTGACCTTTTATAAAATTTAAGAATTGAGATAGCAAGTGTGGACTTAAGTCCATCAATAACCTTGGGTTTTTTTATGGGAAAAGCCATGATTTTACCATGAAAGTAATGAACGGTGGGACAAAAGAAAAGTGTAGTATTTTACTGTGTTTCCCCAAAAATTGCACCAGATCTTATACCATATTTCCCAAAAAATAAGACTGGGTCTTATATTAACTTTTGCTCCAAAAGATGCATTAGGGCGTATTTTCAGGGGATGTCTTATTTTTTTCATGTAGAGCAATCTACATTTATTCAAACACAGTCATCTCATCTTCTTCTGGAACATCGTCATAACATACTAAATGTGTCCATCTGGCTGATGATCTTAACTGGGGCTTATTTTTGGGGTAGATCTTATTTGGGGGGAAACACGGTATGTAGTACAGAATGTCAATATTTAATCTAACAAGTAAAATGCAGAGATTGGATTGATTTTCAAAACCAAAATAGGCGAATTAAAAGAAATCTATCTTGTTTCTATTATCCAAGAGCAAAGTAATATTTATGAATGTAAAAACATGGGTGAATAAGAATGTATTAGACTGATGCATTTATTATGGTCAATTGATTTTTGACAAGCATGCCAAGGTCATTCAATGAGAATAAAAAAAATAATCTCTTAACAAATGGTACCTCAAAAACTGAATATCTACATGCAAAAGGATGAAGTTAGACTCATACCTTCCTTCATATACAAACAACCCAAAATGGATCAAAAACCAAAATGTATAAGCTAAAACTATAAAACTCTTAGAATAAAACATGAAAGTAGATCTTCATGAACTTTGATTTGGCAGTGGATACTTAAATATGACACCAAAAGCACAAGCAACAATAAAAATAGATAAATTAAACTTCATCAAAATTAAAAACTTTTGTTCCTCAAAGGACACTATCAAGAAAATGAAAAGACAACACCAAATATAATATAATTATATTATATTACATAATAATATATAATATAATAATATATTATATAATATATAGTATGTTATATATTATATAATATAATATATAATATATTATATAATAATATATAATATAATATAATATAATATAATATAATATAATATAATATATTACATATATTATATATATATATATGAATGATAAAGTGTTCTAATACCCAGAATGCATAAAGAACATTTTCAGGTCAACAACAAAAACATAACCTAATTATTTTTTTCAGAAATGGGCAAAGTAATTGAACAGATATTTTACCAAAGATACTACAAGTATATGACATGTTGTTCAACATCATTAGTCCTTAAAAAACAAACAAACAAACAAACAAAAACTACAGTGAAATACCACTTCACACCCACTAGGCTATAATTAAAAAGTCATACTAAAATGGAAAATAGCCAGTTTGGGTGTAAATGTGGAGATAATGTAGCCTTCATACATTGCTATTGGAAATGTAAAACGATGAAGCCACTGTGAAAAACAGTTTGGTAAATGCTCAAAATGTTAAACATAGAATTACCACATGACTAGCAATTCCACTTCTAGGTATATACCCAAAATAGTTGAAAACAGTATTAAAACAAAAACTTTCATTTATTAAGCAAATCTAAAAATAAAAGTTATCCAAAAAAGTGTGACTTCTTCAGTCTTCTTAAGGAAAATGAAAACTGGAATCAATGAGATTTTTAGGGGGAATTAATTGAGTTTTTTGACTCTATCTTTCCCTAATTGTGAAGAGGAGAGACACAAAGTTTTTCAACAAATCCAATTCTCCCATCTCACATCTCCCAGAGGGCTTTATTCCACAGGTTTATAAATCTAATTCCAATTTTGAAACCCTGAAGTCTTTCCAAACTAAACTTTTCCAAATACCAAGATGCTTTAACTTCTTTTCAAAAATAAATATACAAAATAAAGATAATTTGGGTGTTGGCCTGAATCACATGAAAGCATTCAGCCTCATCAAAAACTTAAATGATGATGATATTTGAAAGCTACCAAGAGTGAATGCAAAAGAATAGGGTCTAAATTTCCTAGACTGCAGAACTTTTATGAGTACAGAACATGATACACTTATTTTGCCCTCAGTGTCAAAAAATATTAATTCTCTAATTACTATAATGTGTGATTCCTTCAATGCTTCAGTAGTACTGCAGCCCATGCAAGATAGCCTCAACCTACAGAAATTTTAAAGGGCTCAGAATCTATTCAGCAATAACTTGGGCTTGAAATCCTAAACATAAAATAAACAGTATACTGGTGGAAGATGATGTTCAAATGGATAAAGCTGAAGATAATGTGCAATGAGTCTATCACAAGGGGCCCTACCTAATCTGAAGGGCAAAAAGTCTTCCCTGGAGACGCTGGTATTGGAGCTGAGATCTCAAGGAGGAATCAAAGTTACTCAGCAAAGAACATAGAAGATTATTCCCATCCTAATAATAATAATGATGATAATGGCCTCTGTGCGTAGACAGTGAAAAATCCATGTCACTGAAATGGAAAGAAGATGTCCATGTGACCCATGGTAAATAGAGCTGTTCTATGCAATGTCTTGTTTATCTAAGGATTTTGAATTTTATTGTAAAAGTATCGGGGATGCATTTAAAGATTTTAAATAGGAGAATGGCCTAGTTAGATTTGTACTATCATATGATCTCTCTGACAGTTGTGTGGAAAATCTTTCACTGGGATTGTCACACAAGAGTATATTCAAAGAAACTAGTTGAACAGGACAGAAACAATAATAATACTACCACCAAGGTGGCCATTATCCTGAAGGAACGTGACCAAGTTCCAGAGATATTCAGGGAACAAAATTAACAAAGTCATATGAAGTTGAATTGTAGCTGAGATGTTTTTAAAAGTCTTCGGTTAGCAACACCATTAATGGCAGAGTACGTCCCTACCTGATAACTCCCCTGCAGAAAACAGCTACAAGAACACCTTGTTTTATTGCACTTCCCTTTACCATGCTTCACAGACTTGGCATTTTTTACTAATTGCAGGTTTGTGGCAACCCTGACTCCAGAAGGTCTATTGGCGCCATTTTTCCACCATTGACTCACTTCCTGTCTCTGTGTCACATTTTGGTAATTCTCACCATATTTCAAACTTTTTCATTGTGGTTATATTTGTGATGGTAATCTGTGATCAGTGATCTTTGATGTTACTGTTGTAATTGCTTTGGGACCCCACGAACCACGCCAATATAAGACAGTGAACTTAGTAAATGAAGATGTGTGTCCTGACTGCTTCACGGACCAGCTGTTCCCCGGCTCTCTCCCTCTCTTTGGTCTATTGCCTGAGACACAACAATATTGAAATTAGACCAATGAATAACCCTACAATGGCCTCTAAGTCTTCAAGTGAAAGGAATAGTTGCACGTCTCTCACTTTAAATCAAAAGCTAAAAAAGATTAAGCTTAGTGAGGGAAGCACTTCAAAAGCCAAGATAGGCTAAAAGCTAGGCCTCTTGCACCAAACAGTCAGCCAAGTTATGAATGCAAAGGAAAAATTCTTATAGGACGTTAGAAGTGCTACTCCAGTGAACAAACACACAGATGATCAGAAAGTGAAACAGCCTTATTGCTGACATGGAGAAAGTTTTAGTGGTCTGGATAGAAGATGAAATCAGCCATAACATTCCCTTTAGCCAAAGCCTAATCCAGAGCAAAACCCTAACTCTTTTCAGTTCTGTGAGGGCTGAGAGAGGTGAGGAAGGTGCTGAAGAAAAGTATGAAGCTATGAGAAAAAGTTCACCTAGGAGAGCTTTTAACTAACCTACGTAAGCACCGGTTTTGTGCATGGGTGCTCCTAGAATAAGTTTCAGTTATATATTCACTTTCTTTGTGGTTTCCATGCATTTTTTTTTTTACCTCTAGAAATGTAAATCTGTAGCTTTGCAGTGGCCCCCCTAACTTCTCCCATTTCCTTCCAAGAAGAAACAGAACGTCTCATCAATCATGTGACGCTTTGGCCTTCTGAGTAACCCCAGCCCTGCAGCATCAGGCCTGCATCCAAGGAACCGCTATTCGATTCTTCGATTCAGAAGTCGGGTGGATGTCTTTGACCACCTGCCAGGTAGGATGGCTGAAAATGCAGATTTGCTTTTTAGAGTTTAATTACACAAAGAGTTAAGTTATTAGCCTTCTGTAGCAATCAACTTAAAATCAAGATAGTGTGACTCCTAAGGCTAGAATAACATAGCATGGAGCAACCAATAAAAGCTAATAAATCGTGGCAAAGGTACATTTTTCTTATCAGAAAAAGAGTATGGGAGCAAATTGAAACCCTATGGCAGAGCAAACACTTGTTTTCGCTTGCCAGATGGGGACCTGAGGTCCCCAGGGTTGGGACTGAGCTGTGGGGTGCCTCCTCACTCTAATGAGGTTTGCCCTAGAATTTGAGGAGACAGATGGATCTGCAGGTTGGAACCCCTTGGCAATCTCCCTGGGAGTGGGCATGATTTCATTGGGCCTATTCCTGCTTCTGGTCGCTCCCCTTTCTCTGCCCTCTCTCTCCCCCTACCCCCTTCTCTTCTACTTATTTTTTAAGCTATGCTTTGTGCCCCAGTAAATCATTCTCCCCTGCATACTCCCTTCTTTTCTGGCCTTGAATAATTCTTTCTTTTCTTTTTGTTCCCCCTACCCCCAAGTTATTTGCTGTGTAACAGCTCCATCTTAATCTTTTCTGATCCTATTAAATTCCTGTTTATTCACAAGTATTCCAGTAGAGGTCATGTATGAATTAATTAGCAGGAAAGGAAGATGCAATTAGAAATTCTCATTTCTCTGTCTGGTCCTCAATTTAAGGATTTTTTTTTTTTTTCTGCTAGAGAAAAATGGGAGAACTCTTTGATCATTTGAGGAAATTTAGGGGTGGTCCTGCCCACTGCCAGCCTTTAAAACTCTGCAGATCTCAGCTAATGTGGTTGATTTAATCTCATATGGTGAGAAATAAATGGATTTCCATGACTCATGGAGGATTCCCTGAAGTGAGGATAATCCCCAGGCACTAAGCATCATGCCGGAAGCATGAAGTACACTAGCTTGGGCAATTCTGGTTACCTGGCCTTTCTCATGAAAATGCCTACAATACAAGGACTGATTCCACTAGTGCAGTATGGACATTACAGCCCTCCTGTGGACTATTTTATCTGCCTCCAGACTCCACCAGTGGCAGTCAGACTGCTCCTGCCAAAAAACAAACAAAACAAAACAAAACAAAAACAAGAAAAAAAGTATTCCTTTCAAGAATACTTAAAGTGAGTGGTATATATATATATATATATATATATATATATATATATATATATATATATATATATTCAATAGTGTATCATTCAGTCTTAAAAAAGAAGGAAATTCTATCACATGCTATAACATGGATGAATCTTAACGACTTTATGCTAAGTGAAATAAACCAGTCACAGAAAGACAAATACTGAATGATTCCACTTATATGAGAATTTTAAAAAGTCCAATCGTAGAAACAGAAAGTATAATAGAATGGTGGTTGATAGGGGCAGAGGGGGAGGGGAAATCGGTGGGTTGTTCTTAAATGGATATTATTTCAGTTTGCAAGATAAAAAAATTCTGGAGACCTGTTTCGCAACAATGTGAATATACTTAACACTACTCAACTATACACTTAAAAGTGGTTAAGATGATAATGTTCATTTTTTACCACGATTAAAATGTTTTTAAAAACTACATATAATTGTATAAAACCAACAAAAAATAAAGAAAGAAAACAAGAGAAGAATAAACTCATAATTGGGGTAATAGTTACCGTGAGCTAGGAAGGACAGGATGATCATATAAAGAGATAAAGGCCATTGTCGAAGCCTAATGGCTTTCATAACGAGTGATGAGTCCAGAGGTGTTACCCTATTGTTGAAGATACCTAAATAATCAATAAAAAAAGGCCATACTTGGGTAAATGATGAGAATAAGATAATGAGCGAAGATTACAAAGAGTCCAAATTTATACAGGGAGAAAAAATGAAAATACGTAAAATTTGGTTACATCAATTCCCTCTTTAAAATACTTTATAACTCTATTTTTTCCTAAATTTAAAAAAATCCTTAAAATTGCTTTCAAGGTCCCCATGGTGTGCCCTGGCATCTTTCTTCCTCATTATGCGTATTAAGTACCTTTGCCCCTACACTCTATTCATGCCAACCTTGTTTCAGTTCCTCATGCGCTGTCTGTCATGTTGCCCCCAATCCTTTCGACATGCTACCCCACTCTCCCAGAGCACATTCCCCTTGCCCATTTTCTGGCAAAGTTCCTTGACATCTTTGGTTGGACATCCATTCCATCCTCAGGAGGCCTTGTCTGCCCTCCCAGGTGAAGTTAGGCGTCCTCCATCCCCGACATACACTGACCTAGTTACCGCTGCTGCCTGTGGAATCATTTCTCTTCCCTACTGGCAGCAAGAACATGCCTGTCTTACTTACCACTTTGTCTTTAGCTCCTAGCACAACATTCGGAACTTTCTGAGTAAAACTCTAACTGCCTTCCCCACAAAGACACAGACTTTGTTGAATGGCCCCAGACATCCTGAGTACTTCGAAAGAGCAAATAGACTGGCTTTCTTATTCCTCTGATACAACAGGCATGTTCCCACCATTAGATCCACTCTACTTGTTCCCTTTGCCTGAAACATTTGTCTTCCCACCACCAAGATTTGTTTAGTTGACCCACTCACTTGCTCCAAGTTTTTACTGAAATACGACCTTCAATGAGGTATTATACACTATTTATTTAATATTGAACCTCCCTCTGCAACTTGCCCTGCAAATCCTCTCCTAGCTATTTTATTCTAATATAATATATCATCTATTTTTATGGTTATTATATATTGTCACTTAATGCCATCACAACCCTAGTTTCACTAGAATATAAACTCTGCGAGGCAAGAGTTATTGAGTGTGTGTGTACATGGTAAAAACACACGGCGTACAATTTACCATTCTAACCATTTTAAAGATTTCAGTAGTGTTAAGAATATTAACAGAGATTGTGAAACAGAACTCCAAAATATTTTTTATCTGTAGAACCACATTCCATACCCATTAAACAACTTCCCTTTTCTCCTTCCTGCCAGCTCCTAGGAACTACCACTCTACTTTCTATTTCCATGAATCTGACCATTTTATATACCTCATATAAGTTGACTCATATAGTGTTTACCCTTTTGTGACTGGATTATTTCACTTGGTGTATTATCCTCAAGGTCTATCTGTGCTGGACCTTCCTTTTGAAGCCTGCATAGTATTCCATTGTATGTGTATACCACATTTTGTTATCCATTCATCCATTGATGAATATTTGGGTTGCTTCAACCTCTTGGCTATTGTGAATAGGAAGGAGAGCTTTATGTCGATTTACTTAATTGATGTGTCCCAAGCACCTAGAAAAGAGCTTGTTGCATAGTAAATGTTCAATAAAAAAAATGTAGGATAAATGAAATGTAAGCAGCTAAGTGGAGGCTATTTGCTAAAACTAGGACTTTCTGGATGATTTTTCTACCCTTCACTTGAGTTGACCACAACCTTTTGTTTGGGGCGTATCTATGGCGTGGAGTCTTTGAGTAAATAAGTTAGCTAGGGAACCATGAGGCCTGGCTATCCAGACAGAGCTGACCTAACATCTGGATCTTTGGGATAGGTGCTGTCTCTATAAAATCACTGATACAATGCCATTACCTTAGCCAGGGTGATTATATATACTTTGAAATATATAAACAAATAATTTGATGAGTCCTTGGCCTCCAAAGAGGAAAGATCTAATGCAGGTGGGTTCTAAGGGGAGGAGAAGATGTTGACAGGTATGAAGGGTACATGATGGGGTGGATAGGTTCTCCCCAGTTTAGAGAGACTTAAGTGTTGGTACCGGAGACTGAGTTTTGTCGATTCCCCCAACCAACTCCAACTCCAGTGAGTGGCTAGACACTAGCCTTTTATTGTTTTTGTTGGAAAGTCAGAAAAGAGATTTCTTTCTACCTAATGACCTCGAAGTTGTGCATCACACCAACTTGCCACTCTTCTCTTTAACAAGAAAATCTCCCAAATATTTTAATACCTCCAAGATCTTGGCACCAGATTTGAAAATGGTTACAAAAGTTTGCATGGCTTAATTTATTTAATGTCATCAGGGAGTTCACTGTCTATTAAATTCTATAATCCAATTTAGGTTCTCATGTGTAAATTACAGAGAAGTGAGATTAACAGCGCACAGGCAGCCAACCTCCCTGGAAAGGCCTGGGGATGGGTATTCCCAAACCTTTATTACAGAAAGACTATAGACCCTGGACATTCAGAAGAGATATCTACAGATATTCAGAAATCTCCAATTTGCAAATACTTTCACAGCATATACATTACCTTAAAAAAGTCATAGTATTTGAAAAATGTAAGTGTTCTCTACCCATTCTTAATTGTATATATCAGGAAATAAATTGCTTCTGAATCGCGCTTCCCTGGAGAATAATGTTTCTTAGGCTTAGTTTCTAGAGAGATAATCCACAAGAGTTACTGTACATTCTTGGCTGAAGAACCACTCATCCATTAAGTACCTCCCTTATAGTACACATAAATGGGTGCTTCTACAAAATTAAAATTAATACATCATGGGGGTTTTTAAAAAATTAATCAAAACGCTGATTGTTAAATCTCTGAAGGTCAAGGGTCTGTGGCATAGCGTGATGCAATAAATAAAGCATTTAAGCAAAGGCTTTGGAGTTGCTTGGATGGAGGTTCAAATTCTAGCTCAGCTGCTTAATATTTATGACATTGGGATAATTCCCAACTGATTCTTCATTTATAAAATGCAAAAGTAATCAGTGCCTCTTCAGACTCCAAAGGGATCCATGAGGAATAGAAGTGGAGCCCTCAGCACAGCGTCAGGCACATACTAAGCACTGAGATCGTGTGAAACCGCTCTGCTACCATCATACTTGCCTGTTCTCCACTTAGCAGCCAGAGTGGCCTTTGGAAAACTTGAAGTGGTTCTTGTTACATGATGTTGTAAAAGACTTCCAATGATCTTCCACTGCAGTTAGAAGAAAATTCAAAGAAGGGGTCATTTTTTGACCTCTTTCTTCTCAAGCCACCCTCCCCCTCACTGATGATGATGATCCAGTCATGTCGCCCTTCTTCCCATGCACTGGCCTCCTTTCCACCCCAAGGCCTTTGCACTTACTTCTTCCTTCCTCCAGCAAGATGCCCATCTCTGAGTCTTTGCTCGGCTGACTCTAATCTGAGCTTGTATGTCACCTCCTCAGAAAGGCCTTCTATAACCATTTAATCCTCCCTTCACTCTAAATATCATTGTTTGATTTGATTAACTCAGTCACTCTTATCATGATATGTTATTATCTTGCTAATGTTTTTTTGTTTGTTTGTTTGTTTGTTTATTGATTGTCTTTCTCTCCCAACTATTATATAACTCAGCTCTCTTTTCTGTATGGTTCTAGGAATCTCCACTTGTGCTTGACATATAGTAGCACTCAGAAAGTGCTACTTGGCCGGGTGGATAAGTAGATGGATGGATGAAGAGAGGGAGGGAGAGGGGGAAGACGGGCGGAACAGAGGATGGATGAAAGGATTATACCACCCATTGTTGCACTGTATATGATAGTTGTGTGGTAGGAAAATGATATACAAATCTACATGACAAAGAAAATATCACCCAAAAAATAAAAATAAAAATGAAAAACAAGAAAAACGGGACATTAAAAGAAAAGTGGAACTGAGATAGAGTGAGGAACTTTTAGAAAGTTGTTTAACCTCCAAATACCTGAGATTTTCTTCTTGTCCCTTAGGGGCAGAGACAGGCCTGCCCCTCATTTATGGATATGTTCTGGAGCCAGAGATAATGCATAAAAGCTGCTGAGTGCTAATTAGTTCTATCTGTCAGGGCACAGGAAGCCAGCAGGTCTGAGTGGCTGATTGCAAGGTCTGCAGCTGAAAATACTTCTTGCCAACTGCCTGGAGGGGCTGATAAGGGAAATGACTACATTCTGTAAATTAACATATTCTAAGCAGGTCAGAGGCCTGGTTGTAGAAAACCGTGGTAAAGACGGAAAGAAAGGTGAAACCACCCCCTTTTTAGTTACCCAGCCTAAGTGATAAAGCTGTGAATTCCTTGACAAGGATAGTTGTCTTGGAGTCAGCAGTGGGTTAACAGTTGAGTTTAATTTTTAGGGGTAGCTACTAGCAAAATTAGGGGGGAAAGTATACGTTTATTCATTGTGCTCACTTCATTCTCCTCACTTTGCCCCTTCCTATTTGAGCTCCACACTTACTTTTCCTCTTCCCTTTAAAAGCAGAGGATTTCCAGTTCTGCCCCATCTGATATGCTTTCTCTGGATGATTTCTTAAGCACCAGATTTTCCTGGACATCAAAATTTAGGAAAAGGGGGATGGAACTAAACATCAGAAAAGATAAGGATTCTGGTTCTGGTCCCTTGTTCTGTGGATGTATTAGTCGTGATTTCTTTGGCTGAATCCCAGATCACAAGCTTAAGAAAATCAGTGGCTTACGTAATTGAAGTTTAAGGGAGGTGAAGTCTTCAGGCACTGCTGGACCCAGGGATTCAGCAATAAGAGCAAGCTCAGACTCCTCTCCATCCTTCAACCCTCCTTCTTCTGACCTAATCCAAACTCTAACCCTTTTTAATGAGGAATCTTTCTCAATATTGACTCTCTCCATATGGTAACAAAAAGATGATCATTGGTAGCTCCAAGCTTTTTGCTTTAACTCACTATCCAAAAGAGAGAAGGATCTTTGCACCTCTTCCTGGTCCAAATATCACAACTCAAGCAACCAGGGACTGTGATCATCTGAGAAGTCAGGCAGGTAACATGCTTCATCCCATGTGTTGGCAGGGTGGCAGGCTAGGGCAGCTGCTCATGCATGACCCAGGTCCCCAAGACCACACGAACGGGGCAAGGAGATATTCACCAAAGGAAAGGATGCTTGTCAGAAAGACAACCACCGTGGCTACTGTTTTCTCTTCTGTAAAATAATTGCATTCAGTATGATTACAGATGTAGATAGGCTCTGAAACCATAAATCCTAGCACAAATGAAAGCTGGTATCATCATGTAAAAACTTGTCTCTGCTTTATTATCCCAGAACCTTTGCTATGCCAGGTATCAGTTGGCTTGTAAGGCTGATGGAAAGATCAAATGGGGCAATGTGTATGAGAGCATCTCACAGAATAGTTGGCATGACGTCAATGCCCAGTGTTAGTATCTCTCCCACATGCCAGGTAATATACAATCTGCCAAAAGTTTTACCTGAGGAGAAGAATCTAATGGCTGGAATTAATCATTTACGTGAAGTGGCAAAGTCATTTGGGATGAGTTGGTAGAATTGCCAGTATCAGTTTACAGACAGAGAGTGCCAAAAAAAATGTGTACACATTTTAAGAAAGGAAAACTGTATTAAAATTGTAATATTCAATATATACCAATAACAAAAGATGAATACAAGTCACATTTGACTCCTGCATCTACAAGAGGTGCTCAAAGTGGTTACCATCAGCACCCAGACACTTCTGATTACAGCAAACCACTGCTTGAGCAACATTGACCAAAGTGTCCACTTGTATACATTTTTTTGGCACCCCCGGTATTTCATTCTCTCTCTGATTCTTCCTCTTGTGTCCCTATCTCTCCCCCTACACAACTGTTTTTTGGTGGGGAAGGGAGAGGGAGGGGAAACTCCATGCGTATCACCATTTGACTTCTTGACCATGTCACATGCCCAGCACACCTTAACGTTAGTCGTTCGGGTGGTGCTGATGGCTTTACCAACAAGGAGGATGATAGGTGTCGATTTCATGGCACAGAGTCTGTAGCAGAGCCCTTCTGGATGTGACCTGCAGCCTCACATTCAGAGTGTGTGGCTCTCTGCAGGGCTTCCTCACCATGGGAGGGGAAAATTGACTGATGTGCTGGTCACAGGGGCCTCTGGCGTGGGTCTCTCACTTGCTGATTATATATTCAGTGAAAAATAGATTCTTTCTAAGCAGCTTCCAGGGAGAGGTCTAGAAGATGAATGGCCTCTCAGCCAGTAGTATAAAGTTTCAGTCCACAGATGCAGTGAGATGCGGTAGAAAGAACACTAGACTAAAAATTGAGTGACCTGTGCTCTCACCTTGGCTTTCTTGCCAACTGGCTTCATGACCTTGGACACATTTCCCTCTTCTGAACATGAGAACTTGTTGATACCGGAGGTGATATTTGTCAGTTTGGGGCACCCCAGTGCTTCTGAGATCCAGCCCTTATATAAAACTAGAACAAATTTTTAGCTATTGTCTCCTTTCATCCAGAGTCCTTAACCTTCACACTGGGTTCTTTGTAACTTTAGCTTCAGAACAGTACGTTCAACCCTAGTTTAGGGACTATTCCATTCATCTCACACATACACACTAATCACCTCAACCTTTGAGGGATCATGCACCACTTTAATTAATGTATCAAAACTACCTGAGTGGGAGGAGCTTTGGACATGACCATGGGCAGTGCAGTGCTACCTCCACAAAAGAGAATCATTGTAGGTCTAGGAAACAAAGAAGGTAAAGTGGCCCACAGACTACACTTAGAAAAAATAATAAACTAGGAGCAAAAGAAGAGAAAGTGACCTAGCAAGATACACAGCAGCAAATGTGCAGTTTCTGACTGAGCTACATTCAGTATAGGTGCTCAGGGAATTGTTATATCAGTGAATAGGTGGGGAAGATGGATGGATGGATGGATGGATGGATGGATGGATGGATGGATGGATGGATGGATGGATGGTGGATGCATGGTGGATGGATGGATGGATGGATAGATGGATGGATGATGGCTGGCTGGCTGGCTGGATGGGTAGGTGAGTAGATGGGTGAGTAGAATGGAAGCATGAATAAACACTTGGATATAAAGATGAAGGAACTTGCTTTCTTTATCTTTGTAGACAAACCAAATAGTGATCTTGCTGACAAGGCCAAAAGAGCTCTCCTCAGGGAAATGTATTACCCTCTTTGAAACCATTAGAATATCCAATAGGTGGATGTTTGCTCTTCTAGTCTGGTTGGTATTATTGTTGTTGTTACACACTGAGTAGAAATAATATTACTTATGTTTGTTTTTGAGGTGGTAATTGAGTAATGTAAAATATCAGGGTGTTATTTTATTTGACCTGAGTATTTAATGCCCTGGCTTCTAGATAATGTATTTTGTTTCTGTTATTTACAAACCATTATAACAGTATAATTGTTGCCCTTTCTGGATGGGATTACCTATAAAATAATTTATATAAGGTTGCTAATTATGAGGCTAAAGGATACGTATTAAAGGCATTTACCTTGTAATTTGTGATGAGACCTTCAGTGAAATAAAGCACTCAATATGATTATTGTGACTTAGGATATAAGGATAAAAAGCCACTAATTTGTTTTAGCACTGGGAAGTAATTTAGCAAGCCATGTTAACTTTAGAACGAGGATTGCCACAGAGCAAAGCTTTTTCTGCCACTTCTTCTGGACCTGGGATGATTTCTCCTCAGGTATCCACAGTCTTTGTCCAGCTCCTTAACTGTCAGGTCCCCTCTCCTCCCGTCCTTCCCCTATCTTAGACCTCCAAATTCTAATGCTCTGGGCTTCTGTCTTTCACTAGATTCAACCATACAAAAATCAGCTTACTGGAAACCAGTGCATGATCTCTGGAGAAAGAATGCCTGGCTTCAAATCTTGGCTTTGCCATTTACTACTGTTAAAGCTTTCAGGGCCTCAGTTTCCTCATCTGTAAAATAATGATAGTGATGGTAGCAATCAACTCATAAGACTGTTATAAGAATTAAATGAGCTAAATGTGCATTAAGTATTTAGAATTTAATGGTAAGTTTTTCAATAAGTGCTATAGTAAATTTTTTCATCACAAAGGCCTTTAATAACATTATAGAAACATGAAAAAGAAAAAAGAAAAACACACTCCTAATCCTAATACCCTAACTCACACCTAGCTTTTGTTTTGTCTTGTTTTCATGTACTACCTTTGGAAAATGGAATTGTGTCTTCTGGGTCCTTCCCATGTTTTGGAGAAACCATAAATGTGATCATCAGCTTTTCAAGCTTTCCTTACAGAAACGTTTTCCTTCACATCTAACTATAACAACCAAAAACTCACTTCCCAATGTGAGAAGATCGCTATAGCTAACGAGCATTTGTCAAATTTTAGGTATATTGCTGGAGGTATATTGCTGGAAGGGAGTACTTTATTAAGCCAGCAGCTACTCTTTGAGTCTGGTGATCAGGTAGATCGGGTTAGTTCCATATTCTGTAAAGTTTCACCCACCCCATAGGACACTTTGGGTGAATTTGTTGTATTAAAATCACAGGCTTGGGATTTGAGGTCAGCCAAACCTGGGTTTAGATCCAAAATCTGGAGCTGGGACCTTGGGCAAATGACTGAGCTTCTCAGATGCCTCATCTGGAAGAATGAGGTTACCAACACTACACAGTTTTATGAGAATTACACCAAGGATAAGAAATGATTCTTGTTTTCGCTATCACAGGAGACACTGGTGAACTTTCCCTGAGGGAATGGTACTATAAGGAAATGGGTTTTCCTGCAGATGAAAAAGGTGGAGGCAGAGCTATTCTTTAGGGACTCTGGGCACTGACTACGCTTTTCTCTCCTCGTGTGCCCCACGACCACCACAATCAGGCATTGCGTGGATGCTAGCGACCAGGGCGTGTTCCATGTTTGTAAACTTTCCTTAAATCAGAAGTGCTAGTCGACAGAACCCTGAGTATAAAAGGGCAGTGACCTGGTGAGACTGGGGCTTTCAGATCCAGCAAGATAACCTTGTGCACGGACAGTGTCACTATCGCTGTGACTCCATCAGACATCTTTGGGGCTGTATTACAGCTCAAGCTGCCATGACAAAAATACCACGGGATGAGTGGGGTAAACAGAAATGTGTTTCTCACAGTTCTGGAATCTGGAATGCCAAGATCATGGCATCAGCGCAGTTCGTTTCTGATGAGAGCCTCTTCCTGGCCTGTAGAGGGCGCCCTTCTCCAGGTGTGCTCATGCGACCTTTCCTTAGTGTGTGCACGTGGTGCGGCAGGGGAGATGCTGAGCTCTCTGATGTCTCTTCTGATAAGGACACTAATCCCACTGGATCAGGGTGTCACCTCATGACCTCATTTGACCGTAATTACCTCCTTATAGGTGCTATCTCCAAATAGTGACACTGTGGGTTAGGACTTCAACATAGGAATTTGGGGGGATACCATTCAGTCCATAACAGGCGCAAAGGGAGGTGATACTGAGTTATATTGCATCTGCTCTTCCCGAAAAGTGTTGTCAGGATCCGCTTTACAGCAGTGTGTCTGCATCCTCTTCCCGCCAAAACTGTAAGCCCCCAGAGTTGCTGCACGTACCCCTTATCTCCCTTCCCCGCAGGTGGATGAGTCTAGAAAGCCCAAAGGAGCAGTCTCGTCTCATTGGAGGCAAGGGCTGGGACTGGGAAATCTAGAGCTAAACTGATGGCGAGGAGGTGGCTCGTCTTTCCTGCTTTAGTCACCAAAATAATTCTCAAGTGTCAGACTTAGGAAGGGGAAGCCAGGCCTCCTGCTTGTTTTCTGTTAAATATACATCTGGAAAACTCTAATAAACCAGGATGTTTGAGACGCACATTAGGCATGGAGATTTCCAATCAGGACTCCTCTAAGAATTTACAAAATAGCTTTCCTGCCTCTGTCTTGATGACTCGTCTCCTTCACACTCGCTCCTGGTGAATATATGACACCAGACGTGACTTCCTGGAGAGATGTGATCCAGGAGCACAGGCACCTTGCTGAGAAACACATTAGTACAATTTCTAAAATATGCTTTTTAGACTAATTTGATCTATGATATAATTTACCATTTAATAAATATTGGGCTAGCTTAGGTTCTGTCTACATGGGCTAAAAACATCTGTTGCCATGTTCCTTTAAGCAAGACAAAATGCATATTCTGGTTATTGCTTCAAAGCTTTTTATTTTTTGTTTTGTTTTGTTTTGTTTTTCACAATGAGGTTGTAATTCAGAAAACTTAAATGACATAATTATGAAGTATGTATGAGAAAGAGTTCATTCCTCCTTTTAAAATATTAACTAGGCCCTTCTTAATCTCTATTGCAGATCTCATTATGAACTTGTTTTTCTTCCAACAGCCTCTTTTGATTATGCATAAATAGGATGTGATTACATATAGGTGGAAGGTTATTATATATAAATACATTTTATGTGAATAAAATGCACAATAGGTTTTAGTAGTCTTCTCATCAAATGATACAAATTAGAACCAAAATAAGCAATTTGCTTTCTTTTAGTGTCCACCTTGGTTATTCCTTTTTCATATTAGCAATATGGAGCATGTTAGGCAATAGAAAGAAAACAATTAGTCATTTTGACCTCTAAAATGAAAATTTATTTCTTTGTATATTTCCTTAACAAGTGAATTCACCCATTAGTGTTGTTATTATTATCGCCATCTCTTTGCTTTGCAATCTCTTCTGTCAGTTCGTCAGCTCAAAGTTTAAGATGGATCTCTAAACCCATTCTATTTTTAAGGGAAGAGTGCAAGGATGAATGTTTCGGGCACAGTTGGAAATATGATCATTTTTAGTAGTGCTTGTCCATACCATAAATATTTTGTTTCCCCAGAAGTCTCACAATGAGAAAACTTTCCAAAAATATAATTTTAAGAACAGTCTGCAAACTGATTTCCTTTCCTTTCACTTACAGGCTGTTGCTTGAGACTGTGTGGGTACGCATGTGTCTATGTGTGATACACAGCTAATTACCTGTCAGTTGCCATAGCAATGTTTAGAGGAAGACTAAATGTTTAGAGGAAGACACATAGCTCTATTACCCAGTTTCAGAGAAGAAAACCCTCATAATATCCACTTTTCAATCCCCTCTGGAATTTCTGGCAGCAATTTTAGGATATTCTTTGCTTGGCAAATTCTTATGTGACCAATTTGGCTTCTTCCCTTTGAGTGGAGACTGTTGTCAATTTGAGCGAGAGGTGGAGAAAATCATCTTGGAAGAAGCTTTAGGACGCTAACAAATAGACTCATGACTTAGCACTACAGAGTTCTCTCAGCAACAGGTGATAAAGCACTGGAGCCTTTTTCAAAGAGCTCTGCCGAGCCCCATGAATTTTGAAAAGAAAAACACCAAAACAAAACAAAAAACTCTAGAGATCACCAAGAAAACACAATACTTTATTCTTTTCACAAACGTTTTTGAGCGCCTACTATTGGTCAGCACTGTACTAGTTTCAGGGGATAGCATGGTGAGCTGGATATTAATAAGCCCCTCATTTAGGAGAGACATCCATGCATTCAACAAATATTTCTTAAGTATTTGCCATGCTGTTCCACTATGATAGGTGATTTAGAAATGATTAAAGAGAGGCACAAGCCAGATTTGGAGGCGAGGTCAGCACTAAGGAAAAACTTCTAGGAGGAAGTTAGCCAGGAATGGTGGGAAGGGTGGCAGGATGTGATAGGAAAGTATTTCAGAGAGAGGGGTAGTCTTCTGAACAATATCAGAGGCAAGTAAGTATGGTAGATTTAGAAAAAAAAGGTTACTATGTCTGGAGAGCAGAGTTCAAGACAGGTGAGGGCAAGCCATGGAGATGGAAGCAGTGATTGAATCATGAAGGGCCTTAAGTAAATTGTGACAGGTTGTATTTGTGAAAGACAGCTACAATAATATCTCCCATCCCATATGCTCTTTTAAAATATGACCTTATCCCATTTCTCCATCAAATGGTAGAGTCTACACTCTCTCCCCTTGAACCTGGGTAGACATTTTGATTCCTGAGACCATATTTGAACTTCTGTCTTCAAATATAGAATAATAATAAGAAGAATAAGAATAAGAATAAGAATACTAAGAACTTCTGTCTTATTCTCTAAGGACATTTGCTTTTGGAGCTCAGTCACCATGCAGTGGGGGAAGCCCTAACTAGTCCATGCAAAAACACCACGAAGAGAATCCACATGTCAGTATTTTGGAACATCGCTGGCTGCTGTCCAGCCAACAGCTAACATGAGCCACCAGACGTGTGAGTGAGTTCCCAGGTGATACCAGCCCCCAGCTGTCAGGTCACTCCCAGTCTTCAAGTATTCCCAGATGAGATCCCAGACATTGTGGAGCAAAACCAAGCTGTCCCCACTTTTCTACCTGAAATCCTCACCTTGGCTAGTTTGTTATACAAAGCAGTAAATAGAACATTTCTGAAGGAATTTACCCCAGTTTTCTGTGGCAGTGAAAAGCCACTGAAGAGTTTTAAGCAGATAAGTAACAGGATCAGATTAGCATTTTAGAAAGATCATTCTAGCTCTGATGTGTGGGAAACATTAGTGAGGGTAGACTCTGGAGCCAGGGAGATTAGTTGGGAAGATACTACACAAATTCAGGCAGTATGTAAGAGTGGCCTGGACTAAGGTGGTAGTAGCTGTGATGAAAAAGATAATTCAGGAGTTACATAGGAGCTCAGATCTAGAGGGCCGGGTGCTGGATTCGATGTGGCGGGTGGAAGGGAGGAATATAGGAAACAAAGCTTGTGTTAGGGCTGTTGTCTTGATAACAGGGTGGTACCTTTTACTTTCATAGGGAGCATTGGAGGAGGAGTCACACACGTAAAGGCGGAGAGAACTATTGGGGAGTCAGAAAGTGGGAGATAATTCTTTGGGTGCCCTACGGATTCTTCACATTCCAAAGCAACAATTAAAGATGTCCAAGAAATACTTGGTTATGCGTGACATTTTCAGATGTCTTCTTCTGTTCTTCTAAGCCAAATAGCAAAAAGGTGAAGCATCGTCTCAAAATTTCTGCAAATGAGTTGGAGGTGATTGATTGTGAAGCTCATGAGTAAAGCCTGTCTAGTTTCAAGGCCCTGCACTGAGAAATGTGGGGGCCACTATGATGAGTTGGATAACATTCCAACTCCAGTTTTATATCCAGGAGTCTAGCAGGAAGGTAAAACGCAATGATAATAAAAATAAGAAATAATGTATCGTGTAAAAAGAGCAAGAACATAGTTTTAAAAAGTCATCATTCCTGATGAATTATCAAGACCATAAGAAAGAAAAGACATTTGAGCAGGAGAACACCATTACATACAAAGAAAAGAAAGAAGGTGATGCTATAGCTTGGGTTAAGTTGGAAGGTGGGCTCTAGTATCATGGTTCCTTGTTTCAAAGACCAGGTCTTCTGCTCAGTGGCTTGGGAAAGTTTCAAACATTTTTTTCCCATTTAGGTAAAAGCAGAACTATCTAGAAAATTATTTCCTCACAAATATGTTGGTATTGTCCATTTCCAAACAGGAAAGAAGTTTTGGTAAACCATGTAATCTCATTCTTTTCTGTTAGCATTCCTTCTAAATAATGATAAAAATAATGATAACGATGCGATTGATGATAATGGCCGCTACCTTTCATTAAATGCTTACTATGTTCCACAGTGAGCTAAGTACTTTATATACATGGTTTATTTTTTAATCCTTTCAACAACAACAACAAAAAAACCTAGCAGACAGATATGATTATTATGATCTCCTGTCTATAGATGGAGTTCTGGATTTTAATGGTCCCATGTTCAAATTCTCAGCTCTGCTCCTTTGTGGCCATATAACCTGTGTGTACAATGGGGATGATCACAGTACTTTCTTGTAGCTTTGCTGTGTGAATTCCTGGATAGATACATGAAAAACACTTAGCCCAGCCCCTGGCACAGAGTGAAACTTGCGGGGGGGGGGGAGTGGGGGAGAGTGTCCCCCACCCCCATTCTGTTACACCCATCCTGCCCATCCTGCTTTGATTGGCTGTACCTCCTCTGTGAACATTGTCCTTTTTCTGCCGTGTTTCCTGCCCTCCTATCAGCCCACAAGTATTTTTTGAATAGCTTGCATATACACAGTGTTTTGCTAGATATTAGATAAAATGGCAAGGATAGCATAATCTTTTGTTGGAGAAAAAGAGTTTTTATATTAAATAATTTAGGGAAGAATTTGGAGATTTCCCCCCATTTTTACCAATAAGGAAATTTTTCAGTAAAATAGTTTGTCCTCCTCTTTGTGCTGTCTCACATTTTCATATGCAACTCTCCCCCCACCCCAGGGAAAAAGAAAGGAAGGATGGAAGGAAGAAAGGAGGGAGGGAGGGAAAAAGGGAGGGAGGGAGACAGAGAGAGAAGGAAGGAAGGAAGGAAGGAAGGAAGGAAGGAAGGAAGGAAGGAAGGAAGGAAGGAAGGAAGGAAGGAAGGAAGAAAGAAAGAAAGAAAGAAAGAAAGAAAGAAAGAAAGAAAGAAAGAAAGAAAGAAAGAAAGAAAGAAAGAAAGAAAGAAAGAAAAGAAAAGAAAGAAAGAAAGAAAAACATTCTTTTATAGGAAATATGATACTTAAGTATTTCAATTAAAATAATTGAACAAAAGAGGACAGGGTCTGTGAATACAGAGCCAAGTATTCCGAGTTCTGACACTACAAGGACAACTCTGGAGACCAAAGATGAACAAATGCAAAATAAATTCACCAGTCTTGTTAAAAGCCTTTTGATCACCCTCAGTCTCCTGTTTCAGATTTACAGGCCCCTCCCTAGGGGCTCACACAAGCCCAAGGGTCAGTCCATTCCCAGACAGACAGAGTTGGAAAACCTTACCTTTCTGCTAAAACAGTTCTGGATTTTGACTCACACACGCTTCTGTTTGCACTACACAATGTTGCTGCTGGACATTAGCCCTGGCCAGTGTAATGTGCCTGGGTTCTGAGCTGCACTGGCCTTCCTGCCGTTTCCCGCCCTGTGTAGGCACTTGAGATTACACTCTCCAGTTCAGCCATTGTCCCTAAGCTCAGGTGCACTGTAGTGCTGGTCTCCAAGGCCACCTATTCTCTGCCGAAACTAGCTGCCTCATTCCTCACAACATTAGATTTGTCTTTCCGCGTGATGATCCCGTTTGAGGCCCTTTGTTTGAGAGGAAACCTTTTTTAGGACTCTTTTAACTTGCCAGAGAATTGCTGATAACTTCTACAAAAGAAAAGTGGTTGGTTTCCATCCCTGGCCTTTCAAAAGGCTCCTTTGAAATCATATAAATCAACCAATGTCCTCCCCAGTTCAGCTCAGGTGTTGTCAGTATTGTGCTACACGGCTCCCACAAATACTGTGGACTTCTCGATCTGGCCTTCACCTCAGAAGAGCCAGTCGTATTCTTCTAGAACAAAGGAAACTGCTCCAAGAAAATCTGCCATCTTCAAGAAAAGCAGCAGGAAGTTTTTTCAAATGGCAGCTTTTCTTATAAACTAAATAAACACTTTGTAACAGTTAAGACCGGAGAAAATTCCCTGAACCTGAAAAACAGTAGGTTTTGAACAAGCAAAGAGTAATTCTGGGCTTCAAAGTGCAAATTAAATATATGGCATTTTCTTGAAGCTGAGCCTCTAAATAAGTTCAAAGCACATTCTAGAAGACAAACTCCAAAAAGGGATCAGCTAAGCTGTTTGGGAAATGGCTTCACACTTTGAACCTGAGATGGACAATCCTCATCACCAGCAGGCAGAATGTTAGACTGAATGTCATTCAAAATTAGTTAATATTTGTGAGCCCAACTTGGCACAAGTCCCATACCCGGCACTGTGCCCAGATAAAGACAGCAGAAAAGGCGTGCCATTCAGCCTGGTGGAGCCCAAGTTGGACAATTCCAGCAGTTAATTAAATGACAGTGTAAAGACTCTTTAAAAAGCAAGTAGTTCTACCTTTCCCAAAGTACATTGTAGATTGTTATAATATTAGCAAAGTAATTTGAGAAACTTTGGATTCCACAAAAGGAAACAGGGTTCTCTACTGTGAGGCTTTGCAATATGTTTGTAAATCTCCAGGACGAGCGTAGAGAGTGCAAAGTTTTCTATGTGTACTAACTGAGAAACAGTTTTATCGTTGGAGCATCTTTCAGTGCTAGAGAGTGGTCTGCAGAACTGTGATTGGGAATTTTTATAGTCATTGTTTCATTCTCCCAAGCTGTCATACGTTAGGTCAGGGAGAAGGGCACTGGTGCAGACCCCAAGTTGGCCACTCTTTCCAGCAGAGGAGGAAGTCCAGCAATATGCTAATATCCATTAAGTTCTTTGCCTCATTACGCTGTTGCTTCCAGGTTTTGATTAATGAAGGCATTATTGGAAACAACAGTACTCGGTTCTTTTTCAGGCAGGCAGCACATTATTACTAAAGGTGGGAGCATTAATCTTTCCTACTTTGTTTACTTTTACCCTCCTTCGTCTTTATAAACGGCTACTTAGACCATTCCTGGGATATCTTTCATGTGGACAAATTTGGCCACAAGAAAATACCCTTTAATGGAGAAGGATCTATAATAAGCAGTATTAGTTTGGTGCAAAAGTGATCGTGGGTTTTCAACCACAATTGCTTGTGCACGAACCTAACACCTATGACTCCTTCATACATGTACACATGCTCCTAATGTACTTCTCCAGTTGTGAGACCCAACTTGAATAAAGCAATCCGTTCAATCCTGTGTTTTAAAGAGAAGAATTGAAGCAGCTTTAAAGGCTATGCAATTAATGCATATGAACTGTTTTTTGGTCTGCTGCCTGACAAAGGCAGGAAAATGCAAAATAATTACATTAAAGTGAGGGGACAAGAAACAGAAGACCCAGCTCTGACTTTGGGAACAAGGACTTCCTGTGGGAAAGTGGGAGCCTGTGAATGTTGGAGAAGCAGGAGTTGCTATAAATCAGAGAAGGGAAGATCTGGGAAGAAACAGAAAAAAATCTAGACTAAACCAGTCACATGAGGAATGAAAACTCTAAGACTTCTGGGGTGTGTCTAGGGAGAATGCCTAGGTTCACTCATATAATCAAGAGACCTAGATGTAGAAATTTGTTCTCCTAATCCTCGGGGAATTGTTCTTTTGCCTCCACTACACTATCTTAAAGAATTTTCTCTCCCATGTTTCTGATACTAGAGACCCAGGTTTTTCCCCCACTCACATCTACCCGACGCTTTCTCATCTTGGTAAATATCATCACCATCTATCTAATTGCAAAATCCTTAACCAAGGACTTATTCTTGATTTCTGTCTTTTCCTCAGTGCTTTTACTCAGCCCATCGCCAAGTCTTATTGTTTCAGCTTTCAAAATATACCCTTCAAAGTATAGTCATCGCTACTGATGACACCATGCTATACCTCTTTCTTGGGCTATCTCCGTTTGGTCTCCCTGCTTCCATGCTTGATCCCGACAACCTATATTCCACCTAGAATGACTGATAGCTTTAAAATAGCAACAATACCATGTTATTGTCCTACGTAGAACTACCCAACCCTTAGAACATAACAAGATTTTATTCTTGTTCACAAAGTCCGTGCACGATCTGGCCCTTGGCTTCCTCCCTGACACCATTTTTTCACCTCAGAGGCACACTGACCTTCTTTCTTTTCTTCAGAAAAGCCAAGCTCATTCCCGCCTTAGGGCCTTCACCACCCCTCTGCTCAAAAGGCTCTTTTGCTCCGAGACTGCTGTCTCCTTATCATCCCTTGAAGACTCAGTTCAAAAGTTACTTCTTTAGAGATGTCTTTCCCTGACCCATCAACCCATCACCCCCACCCCACAGAAAACTGTTTTCTTTTTTATAAACGGCTTACCACTATATACAATTCAGTTTGTTTTTTTTTCTTCATTGTCTTCCTCCTCCCCACTCTTCATGAAAATATGAGCTCCATTGAGAGCACAGGCACGTTCATCTTTTTCATCCCTGTACCCTCGGAGCACAAAAGATTATCTGTCTAATAAAACGTCCTCAATAAATATTTGCTGATTGAATAAGCATACAGAAAATTACAAAATAAAAAAAATCAGTGCTATTCTTTGTTAAACATCATAAATCTTAATGAGAAAATGAGAAAAAAAATCATAAAAGATTATTAGTCTGTGGGCTATTAGAGTGATACTATCTAAATTTGGTGATGGGGGGAATAAGACCCAGAGAAATTAAAGATCCTAACTAATTATTCATCTGGTGCTGAAAGCAACCTAACTGATGGGTAAATCGTGATTAAATAGCATAAAAGAATAGCCATTTCCTTGGCAGAAAAAAAACATATTTCTTAAAAGAGACAAGTCTAGGAGTCAATGGGGAAAGGGCAGGGATTTGAGTTGGAAGATATTATTTTGCTAATAATACCAGTGGCCACGTCTTCTAACAGCCTCAGTTTCATTATATGTTATGAAAATATTTGATGTTAAAAACCCTGAAAAGGAATATCATGAGCGATGTCTGCCTGATTCTTCTTGAAATGAAATGAAGAAATTTATTTTGCCCTGTGACTGTGTGTTTATATAGAGAAATTCCATATGTATATCAATATTGACATTTTAAAAATTTTATAATCAAGAGACTTTGTCTTCTAGAATATTTTGTATATTCACGTCAAACATCAATTGAGTACCTACCATGTATAAAATATTTTATGTACGTATATATATATATACGTACATAAAATAACAGTGCTAAAACATGGGGTTAGCCAATCAGAGGGAGAAAAAAAGGAGAAAATTTTGGATATTTAGCCTGGAAGTATGTGGGTATGAAGAGAGTAAGAGAAAGAGGATGGTGTACAAAGAGTTGTCTTCAAATATTGGGGGTAACCCCATAGAAGAGGGATTTGACTAGCTCTGTGTTGCAGCAGAATCCGAATAAGAACTGAAAAATGAAATGTCTCAGGAGGCAGATTTCAGAAGCTACACTGTAACTAAGAACTTGGAGCAGTGACAGCCGTCCCACATTGAACTAGGTTGTTTTAGAGATCAGGGAGAACCTCCATTAGTGGAACTAATCGCAAATTAGCTATAGACACACAGTGGTGTACTGGCAAATGATTAAGTCTCCAGGAAGGGTGGGAAAAAGGAAAAAAAAAAAAGCCCTGATTTATTGAGTTTACTGATTTCCATGGTGTAAATATTCCCATTGAACCTGACTTCAGACTGACATCATTAAAAGTAGAGTTAGAAAGAAATAAGTACATTCCATTCACATAAGCTGGTACAAGACAGCTCTAGCACAGCACTGGATTAGTCAAAATGCTTTCAGCTGCAAGTTACAGGAAATTGAATTCAAGAATTAGTTTTAAAAAGTGAGAAAAATTTGGGGTTCATATAACAGAATTTGGGGAAATGGGTTACCTGCTGGCTTTGCTGGATTCTGTGCTCAAAAGCTATGTCTGAAGTTTTGCTGCTTTCATTCATTCACGTATTTATTGATTTGTTTAACTATATTTATTGAATATCCACAATGTGTCAGGAACTCTTCTGAGTGCTAAGTATACAGTGGTAAAATAGACATAATACTGACTTCATGAAGTTCTCATGGTGAAGACGATCAATCAGTATATAACATCATAGGGAGTGATAAGTACTGTGAAGAAAGCAATCCTAAAAAATAAGGAGTCATCGAGGGGTTTGATCAGATGGTCAGGGTGTATTATTAATGATGATCAGGAGATGAGCTATGTGAATACCTGGGGAAAACAGCAAGTTCACATGTGATAAGACTGGAGCATGCTTTCATATTTGAGTTGAGGAGTCAGGAAGTTCTGTATGGTTGGAGTCAAGCCGAGGAAAAGGAAGAGCAGTAGGAATGGAGTTTGGGACAGAAAAGCACAGGGATCTTGAAGCCAGAATAAATAGGATTTTATTACAAGACCGATGTAAAATCATTGGAGGTCACTGTCGTGACCTGATTTACATATTAAAAGAACTCATCTGTCTGCCACGTTAAGTGTTATTGGAAGAGGGCAAGACACTCCAAGAAGCAGGGAACCAATTAGGGAGCTATGGTTGTAACCCAATCAGTGATACTGTGGCTTGGACTGAGGTAAAGGTGTAAAGGTGGAGAGAGGTGGCCGGGTTTGTGACCCACGGGACTTAATGATGGACTAGATATGTGGTATAAGAGAAGGCAAGGAGTAAAGATTGACTTTGACATTTGGGGACTTAAGCAGAAAAATATTCATTCATGCACATTTTGAGATTCACAGAGATGCATATCATAACATCTCAAAGGAGAAGGGAAAATGGTAAAAAACACGGGACCTACCCATGAGTGAAAAGATGATATTTACAGCCATCAGCAGCAAGTGTAACTAGAAAAGAGGACCTAGGACTGAGCTCTATTCTCAAAGAGGAAAAAAGATGCAGTCACAAAAGAGAAAGAGAAAAGACGAGCGAATGACAAGGGCAAAAATAGATGTTCTCAAATCAACTGATATCAGCACTTCAAGAGGTGGGAGTGATCAACAGAGCCAAATATTACGGACACACTGACACGACAAGTGATTTCAGTGGGATGGATGGATCATAATCCTGATTTGTGAGTGTTAAAAGAAGACAGGGCGTATATATAATACTTTGAAGGACGGTCACTATGAAGAAAAGTAGAGAAATGGGGCAGAAAAGAAGGGAAGGGATATGTTTTCTTTGTGTGTTTGTTTTCTAGGGTGGGAAAAGTCACAGAAAGTTCATAAACTGGGGACAATAACGTAGTAGAGAGGAGAACTTTGATAAGGCAGGAGAACCAGGGGTAAGTGAAAGAACAAACTCCTGGAATAGTAGGTGCTAAGATTTAGGATCCACTGCGCATAGGAGGGAGATGATATTAGGGCAGGAGCACATCACTACTGTAATGAGGGGAGAAGAAATAATGTGGCTACAAAAGCAGAAGGGTTGATCGATTTTCCAGTGGAAACATAGGAAGCTCTTTCTTATTTCCTTCTATTTTCTCGCTGAAATAAAAAGCAGGATCATCAAATACGGTGAGGGGAAGATATTGAAGCTTGAAGATAAAGGAGACGGTTTGAAGTGGACCTCTCAGAGAATGAGAGTAGATTGACCAGGAAAATACATTAGAACTGGCAAGCATTGCCAAGGGGTCACTTGAGACTTGCAGTTATATTTCTGGATTCTGCCTTCGTTCTCTGGCAGGCTCAGTCCTGTCTGTGCCGAGATGGATACCTGCTTCTCTTGGCTTACGTCCTGCCATCTTAGCAAATCCAGTGGAAAGAAAGAGCCTCTTTCTCAAGAGTTCTAGTACAACTCATCTGTTGGATTCAGCCTTTGCTCAGGCTTGATCTCAATGCTGTGGTTGTGTGTGTGTGTGTGTGTGTGTGTGTGTGTGTGTGTGTGCTCTGATTGGTGGGTTGTGTGTCCTTCCCAGAAGCCTGGGGTTGTGTGGATTCAGCCTCATACACACACAGAGTTATAATGGAGGATAGGGTGGCTTTAAAAGAAAATCGTAATAGATACTGTGAGGGCAGAACAGCCAATATCTTCCACTGCATAATATTGGCTTATCATTTACTGGAAATTTTACAGGGTTGAATCAGGCATCATAAGTGACCTTTAAGAAATCTTTCTATTCTAATAGTCTTTAATTCCCTCACTGTGAAACACCCAAATTGGGCATGTTTGTCCAGGGAAGAGAATGATCCGACAATCATAGTATTGATGATTTTCATCAAACCTTTGAAATATTCCCCAGCTATACTAGTCAGAACATTTTAGCCTGCCAGTAATGTACAAACTCTTCCTGCAGTCTTCTGTCTTCCATTGCTACACAAGCCCTATTTTCTTCAGGATTTTTTTTTAACACCTGTCATATTGCCTTGAATTTTCCTTACAGAGTTTCTCATATTTAAAAAAATAAGATTTATTTTTAATGCTGCACCATCACCCTGCAAAATTCACAATTCTGTTTTTATTAAATTCTAACTATATATGCATTTAAAAAATGTCCTTCCTAACATTTTGTTGTGGATTTATATTCTCAGTATCTGCGCAATCACATACGTTGCTATGGTAATATTATAAAATTATTCCAAATCACGAGGCTTCCCTGAAACCATGCATGCTGGATTTAGAAATAACATTGCTGAAAATCCTGCATTCCAGATAAGAAAGTCCCAGATAAGTAGAGACTCTTAACTAGGTTTACTTGCCCCAATTATTTTTCTTTAAGTTACCATTAAGTGAGGTTTTGAGTGCTAACAAACAGTATAAAGAAAAATGATCCCCGGCTCACAAAAATAAATGAATAAATTAGTCTTGAAAGAGAGCATCAAGGTTTAGAAAGAATCCTATTAACTAAACATAAAATAGGTTTTATTTCCTCTTCTGTCACACACACCTTATACAACCCTGGGCAAACCACTTGCCTGTTTTAGTGGGCTCATTTATAAAATGAGGGTGAAAATACCAAACCACCTTTTAGGCTCATAGAACCTATTTATTTTTTATTGTGATAAGAACACTTAATATGAGATCTACATCCATAAAATCTTATCAAGTTTGTAAGTGCACAATACAGTATTTTTCACTGCAGGCACGATGTGTACCACAGATCTCTAGAACGTACTTGCTAGCATAACCGAAACATTATACTTGTTGTATAACAACTCCCCTGCCCCTCTCCTTGCTGCCCCTGGCAACCACTATTCTACTTTCTGCTTCTATGACTTTGACTATTTTCAATACCTCATATAGGGGGATCATGCAATACTTTTCCTTCTGTGACCGGCTTATTACACTTAGCGTAATGTCCTCCAGGTACACCCAGCGTTGTGCACAATAGCCAGGAAGGGGAGACCACTCAAATGTCCATCAGAGGGTGCACAAATAAAGAAAATGTGACATGTACACACAATGAAATACTATTCAGCCTTAAGAAAAGGAGGAAATCCTGTCATGTGAAACAACACGGATGAACCTGGAGGATGTGGGGCTTATTAGAATTGAAGTAGGATAAAGTGTACATAAGGTTTGAACACAGTATCTGAGATTAAATAACGATGTTTTGCTGTCCCTCACTATGTCCCCAAACCTCACAGCATGTAGACCTCAGGGTTCAGCTACACCAACTTCACGCTGGTATTCTTGGCAATCCATTCTCCTGTCTGCTCGCTAAAAGCCAACAAAGGCTTGATTCTGGACCACCCTTCTAAGCTAAGAGGCAGGACACAGAGAGGGCATCCTCCATGGGAGGATGAGTAGGATCCTCCTCCTCCATGAATGGGTAGGATCCTTTGCATATGCCCCTCCTGGTACGTGCATAGCAAGCACTCATATGTTTGTACATGGGAAAGGACTGTGCAAGACAGCGTAATATTAAGAAGAGAAAGAAAGAAAGCATGGCCTTACTAAGACTACAGATCCCAGGTAGTGGTTAAGAGCATTGGCTCACAGGTTTATAACTCAATGATGATCGTGTGGGACTGAAATGTTTGGATGTGATGACCTTCTCACATTCCTTGGATTTGGAAAAGTGGTATTGCCCTTGCTTCCTGTTCCTGACCCCTAGCTCGGTGCAGAGGACACAGACAGTGCCAAAACAATGTACATACATTTTAAGAAAGGAAAACTGTATTAAAATGGTAATACTCAGCATATACCAATAACAAAAGATGAATACAAGTCATGTTTGACTTCTGCAATGACAAGAGGTGTTCAAAGTGGTTACCATCAGCATCCAGACACTTCTGATGATGGCGAACTGCTACTTGAGTAACATTGACCAAAGTGTCCACTTGTATATATTTTTTTGGCACCCCCGGTAGATTTAGTCAATGAAACAAGGCAGCTCCAAGCCGCCCAGCTTCACGGCAGGATGTAGGGAAGAGGAGCCTCTTTTCCTCACGCTTCTCTGTCAGGAAACAAAATTTGAAGTTGACCTCAAGAGCCAGCGTAAATGGATAGAATTGTTTTCAATCCCAGAGAGACTCTGCTCAAGTTCTGCATCAAACACCTCTCCACTCTTTTTTTTTTCCCTTTTGAACAATACCAGAGATCTAACCACTCTCCTTGGAAAGCCCTGTTGCAGGAGGCTGCCCCCACGCCCCCAACACACACATACACTGTCACTTCACTTCAATCTTATCTCCACGCCTTTCATAGAATGTGGAACTTACTTTCAGTTTGAGGATTTAAAGGGAAAAACTTGCCCTAAAGTATTTCCCATTGAGGCAGCCGAGGCAGTGGAGTCTCCCCACGCACTCACCTGCACCTTTCACTAAAGCCATGCCTCTGATTGCTAGCAGAAATTATTAGGGGAAAAGCTTTGTGGGTGGGTTGGGAGCCTCTAGTTGGAGTTTCAGTTTGACAACATTTGAGAAATGAGTTTTAAACATGAAGGAATGAGGAAATGTTTTTCTGACAACTAAAAATCAAGGATATTTACCTTACCAGAGACTCCAAGAAGCCATACATTTATAAGCAGCACCCCGTCAACTAATCCTCCTTGGTGTTCAGTAGTGTGTGCTTAGGAACACTTGCTCTTGGTCCTCTGCTTATTAGTGGTGGATTATTAATGAGACTCTGATATACCAGGCAGGCTGCTGATGTTCTTCCTGTTCCCTCCCCCGGGGTGTCACAGCTGAGAAGAGCTCGCCTAGTGAACACCATTTCACCATTTATGCATTTATTGAGCACCTACTATCGGGCTGTAAGGGAATAAGACAGAAAACGCAGTCCCTGCCCATGAAAAGGGAGACAAAGAATCAATTACAAGACTGTGTGTTAACATGACAGAGAAAGAAGGTGCTGTGTGAGCATGAAGGACGAAGCCTTGAACATCTCACCAGGGCTGCCTAAAAACAGGTGGCCAGTACCTGGGGCAAAGGCTTTGGAGAAGAGAAGGAACTTAAGATGGACTGTAAAGCGAATGTGAGATTTCAATAGGTCAAGCTAAGAAAGAACATTTGAGGTGAGAGTTAAAGCAGAAAATGTCAAAAAAAAATACATTATAGTGAACTTCCTGGTTAACGTAATGTTAGGTACAAGTTATTGAACACTTGGTAAGTACCAGGTACTGGCATAGCTCCGTGCACACATTGATTCATTTAATTGGCATGCAAACTATATCAGTTAGGAATCTTTAGGTATCAAATAACAGAAAATCCAGCTCCAACAGACTTAATTACAATAGAGATTTTATGGATTTATGTGACCCAACAATCCAAAGGTATGTCTTTGATATGAGAAGGCTGACTCACTTTTGCAAGCCATTAGGCAAGGGAGCCAGGTATGCCCTTCATCTAGAATGAGAATCGTCTGTTTCCTCTCTCATCTTTAAACACCTTGTGTGGTTTCATATGCTGACTCTTCCCCTAGTTAGCTGTGTGATCTTAAGGAAATTACTTAATTTCTCTGTACCTAGTGATAATCTTAGAAAAATTTATTTTAATTTGAAGAAATACTTCTCGCCTGAAATTCTAAGCAAAATTGTCCAGGTCATTCATGCACACACACGCATTTTTTTCTGGAAACAAGTTCAACACTTTTATTTAGATTCTCTAAAAGGTAGATAGACTTTATTTTAAAAAGCTTTTGTGGCATCTACTCTTTATAATTGCAGGGTCAGCTATTATGGTTTTCTCTTGGGAAGCCTTTCGACGTAGAGCATTAGTCTTCTGTGGTCATTTAAAGTTTCTCCACAGTTCACACAAAGGTAAAAGAAGACCCAAAGCCAGGAAGGGACTGGGGGATGTTTACATGGCTATTTAATGATAGACCCTGGTGTTAAAGCTCGGAGTCTTAACTCCCTGTTGGGTACCTTTTGTATTACACCAGAGAGATAGGTCTCCCCGTACGAACCCTCCAGTGTCCAGCACTGGTATGAACTACATGTAAAGATAAAGGACATGAAGGGGGAAATCATTATACTTTGAGAGATCTGAAGGAAGTCCATGGTGGCTCAAGGAGAGTACATGAGAGGAGTGTGGCAGAGAGATAAGCTTAGAGAGGCAGGTGGGTCCACATCATTCATGACCTTTCAAGCTGTATTAGAGATACAGCTCGTTACTTGTGGGAAGACACTGAGGTCTGTGAAACAGGGAAGTAACATGACCACATTTGCACCCATCAAATGGACAGGCGTCAGAGTGGAAATGGGGGGCTACCCTGGTCCCTGCTGTAGTTATCAACTTAGAGATGGGTTGTGGCTGCATGAAAGAGCAATGGGCAGATTCCAGGGATGTTTCAGAGTCAAAGTCAATAGGATTTGGTATTAAATTGGGTGTAAAGGCATAAGTAAAAGGAGAAAATCCAGTGTGATGCCTTGGTTTTTGTCAAAGGCTAGAGGAAGGGCTAGTTGTCTAGTGGGAGATACCCGATATCTAGATAAATGGTGAGCAGAGATCTCAAGACATGCTACTGTTTAGACTTTGAGCACTCCTAGAAGACAATAACGACCAGAGCTCCGAGCTTTAATATACACACATTCCTGGATAAAAGGAGGAAAAGGGAGTGTGATTGCTCAGGTGTTTGCGAAAGGCCCCTGGAGGGCTGTTGCCAGGTGATACTGAGCAGCCAGCTGGTGACATTTATTTGTGACATTGAACAGTTGGTGACATTTCCTGGTGAACTTTGGTAGCTTCCCTATAAGTTACCCAGCACTCTACCAACTCAAACAAGTTAACGTTAGATCGTACACTCACTCCCAAGTGACACTAAATGAGGACATCATTCGGTCAGTCAGTCACATATATTTATTGATCTCTTCCAGGTTCCTGGGCCTGCCTGGATCTAGAAGTAGAGCTAATTACATAGCTCAGGCATTTGGGTTTTAATCTATCTGGAGTCAGTAGGTCTTGGAACAGATTTAACACATTGAGACTATACATTAGACAGAAAAGAAAGCAATAGTTTGTATCTATGCACCGATTATTAGCTAGATAAGCATATAGGCTACTTTGCCAGGGAGGTCTTTACAGTTTTGCTTTCTTTCTTTTTGAAGTGTGGAAATGGTAAACTCAAAAAAATAAATAAATAAATAAAATCAACAGAATGGATGACAAGTCCTCAAAGACTTAGTTCTAATTAAAACCAAGTTAAGGAAAAGAGGCTTGTATCTCTAGATGGACAGAATATTCTCCACTTTGCACCCTGTAAATCTTTCTTGCTTGAGAAAAGCTATTTGTCAAACCTATTCAAAAGTTATATCATTTCCCTTTTAGGCATGCAATCGTTGAGTAGCTTGAAAATATGAATAATGAATGCCTTTCACAGAACAATTGTATTATTTCAAGAAACCACGTCAATAAATACTCACTGAGCATCTTCTGTATGCAAACCAATGTATGTGTGAAAGACATTTGAAAGAATAAATTTCTCTATATTCAAGGATCTTATTATCTCTTCGGTAAAAATAGAATTAGAAATAATGCTAAAACAGGGCAGAGGGTAATATGCCAGGTGGGAACAGGCAAGAATGCTTCTTTTCATAGATGGAAAATGACATCTAATGCACTCTCTAGAAGAAAGAAATATTGGAATGAGCACCGTTAGCCCATTTCTCCATTTTATTATTCATTTCTTCCCATAGGAGAAATAATTTATCAATTGATGATCTTGGAGAAATATGAGTATTTAGGGAGGAAGAGGCCACAGCCTGAAAAAGGCAATGGCGGACCAATAGAATTTTCCGGTTTTGCTATTGTACTATAGTTATAAAAGATACTGACATTAGGGGAGACAGAGTGAAGGGTTCATAGGACCTTACTCTTTATTTCTATGCAACTTCTTGTTAGTCTATAGTTAGTCCAAATAAAAATTTATTTTTAAAAGGCAACAGTGACCTCTAAATTTCTCTAAGGATTTGATGTCTAATAGAATAGCCACTCGCTACGTGTGGCTAAATGAGCACTTGTGATGTCTTTTACATGTAAAATACAGACCAGATTTAGTATGACCAAAAAAAAAAGTCCAAATTAATGATTTTTATATTGATTGCATGCTGAAATGATAATGTTTTGGGTATACTGGGTTACATAACATACATTACTAAAATTAATTTAGCCCTTTAAATTCTTCTGTGTGACTACTAAAAATTTTAAAACTCTCTATGTGGCTCGCATTATATTTTTTATGGCACAGGGCTACTCTAAGTCATTTCCCTGAACGTATTTGTGAAGGAAGCTACAATTTTACAATTAGCTGGCCTTATAAGCATCTTCTCTGTAAACTCAACTTTTCGCACATGGGATGTAGACTCAGGAAGAGGTGGAGCAATAGGGAAGCCCTTAAGTTTGAGCCATGGTTAACAGTCCAGGAACACTTGTCATTTATGAGCTTTTAAGCCTCATGTATTAATTATCCCTTTTGGTTTCTATTTCAATGGCTAGAACTGGAGCAAGAAGACAAGAATATTGGGCTCCTTTAAAACTTTAGCATGAAGAAACAGATGAAGTACTACGATAATACAGAGGAGGGAGGGAACATTTTTAATCCAAAAGATGGATGGATGGATGGATGGATATATATATTTATATATATATATATATATATATATATATATATATATGTATATATATATATATATATGTGTGTGTGTGTATATATGTGTATATATATACACACATATATATATGTAAAATTATATATATAATTTTAAAACTCATAACATTTTTAATCCAAGGGATATATATATGTATATACATACATATATATATAATTATATATATATATATATATATATATAATTTTTAAAAAGCTCATAACAAAATGGCAGTTATGTTGAGCTATGCATATGCATATAAAAATATTCTAGGAAAAGGACATATTAGAGACAATATCTTGGACCCTGGAAACATGGGAGAGGTTTGGGAGACAGCTAATCATCCCATTCAGCTGGATATTAGGGTATTTGCCTGAGCAGTATATAGTGTCCCCAAGGTAGCTTCAGACACATTGTGAAGGAACTTAAATAAAGGCTGAGAGTTCGGGGGGATTACTTCATAGGCAATAAGCAACCATAAAACAATTTTTGAGCAGAGGAGTGAGATGACTAGGGAGCTAGTTTGAAAAGAGTGCTGGTAGTGTTAAGAAAAGGTTGACAGAAATTGGAGGCAGAGACACCAAAGAACCCCAAAATCACCTAATATTCTATAGAACCTGGACATTAAAGGTGATAAAAGCCAAATGGGTTTGGAAAATAAGGGATTATAAAATCCAAATGATGAACTGGAAAAATCTATATATTTTTTCTTTTGAATTCTGTTAGTAATTGTTGAAAATATTCTCAAATCCAGCCCTGTGTAAGGCAGATGGGTTACATTTAATATCATTTAAACTTTGAATGCTCATCAAGAGTATAGTCTACTGTGGAAAATAGACATGGAAGAAATATTTTAAAGTGTGTTACTGAGCATTGTGCACAGTACTTCTAGCACATATAATTTCAGAGTCCTAACCTAGCTAAACCTTTGGAATTGGGAAATGAAATTTCTGTCGAGCCCAGAAAAAGAAATCCCCAGTGAGAACTTAGTGAATCAGATTGGGGAGAGTGACTCTGCAGGCTGAGGGAACAACAGGTATAAAGAAGGTAAGATGAGAAAGAGCATGATATTTTTAAAGAGCCTAAAGGAGTCCAATATGACAAGAATGTGAGAGCTGGAGGGGAAGAAACAGAGTGGATGAGGGTGAAATCATGCATAGCCTATGTCATAATAGAGACCACAGTCCACATCTTTACAAAAAGTGGGGAATTGCTGAAGGATTTTATACAGGGGCACAATATGATTAGATACAAATTCAACATGGGAATGAGAAGGTAGATGGAACCCACCTAACTATAGGGCTGAGAGGACAGGAAGAAGTAGACACTTTTCAGGAGGCTGTTATCATGTGGTCAAGAGGAGGATGGCTGAATTTTAATTGTTCCAGTGGGAGTAGAAACAAACAAATAAGAGTCTAGGATTATTTAGGAAGGCACTGGATGAGACTTGATGACCGATTAATTGTAGGGAGATGATGGAGAGGGAAGACCAAGGACAATATTCATGTTATAGCTGGCATGGTAGATGACGCCTTCCATGAAGAAAAGGAACAAGGAAAAGTGTAGAGAAAAATTAAAACACCATGCACAACATGCAGAGCCTCTTTTTCCTGATGGATTAGATTTGTCAGTGATTTTGAGGTGACTAAATGCAACCCCGTGGTTTTATAGCCAATGAGTATTCAAAGTTTAAGTCATATTTGCAAGATTTTCCAGCAGGTTAATGAGGAAGCTGGAACTGGAGCCAGACCTCTGGAATCCCATGAAGCTCAGCTCTTTGCTCTATATCCTTGCTTCTCAAAGTGTGGTCCACAGACCTGGAAGCATCAATATCATCAGGGATCTTGTAAAAAATGCCCCTTTAAGGCCCTACCCTAGATCTCCTGAATCTCAATGTGTATTTCAACAAGAATCCCGTATAATTTGTATACACATTACAGTTTGAGTCTCAATGTTCTACATCACACATCCTTATTTTGTGTGCATGTCCAAAGCTAAGTCCACAAGACGCCATTCTTGATAGCCAGAAGACAAATACTTTCCTTTTCCTTTTTCTTTTACATAACCCAGCACCATAAATCTCAATTCTTTGTTAAGGAAAAAAGAACCCTTGCTGGTCGTGCCAGGGGGCAGCTTTTACTCTTTTGAAAAAGAAAGGTTTAAAATCTCAGCCGCTTTTCCTGTGACAGAGGATATAATTCAGTATAGCCATAAGCTCAAAACGCAATCAATCTATTTTTAACGACTTAAATTGTTCTTAAGGATAAAGATACCACAGTTGATCTCTTAGATGTTGCTGGCTTTGTAACTCAGCCTTGACACCAGTCTGATTAATTTTGAACAGCGTCCTGCTCCCAATTATTTGTAGGAGGAAAGAACATGCTATTTGTTCTCACAGGTTGTAGATACTCCTCCAAAGTTACTTTGATCGGTGCATGAATTCAGGATATTTAAGTATTTTTCATAGAAACTAGTTTGATTTGCATTCAGCTCAAACGTTGCAAGTTCAGGTGACTTTTGATTTCGTTCTTCCTCCTATGCCTAGGGGTACACAAGCTTTTATGATCTGTTTCTATAACTTGGTCAAATATTTCTTTTCTCTTATAGCTTCCCTGTTAAAAACTAACACAGTTTTTAAACTGGGTTCCAGTACCTAAAAGTGGCCAGGTCTTCCTCAGCCTGTAGCTCGGAGGTCATATTTCCATGACATAGGAAGTATTCTGAAAACAGAGCAGAGTTTTATTTCTCTTGGTTCCCCAGAACCTGACACAATGTACTTTCATTCTACAAAGACTCATAAAAACAAGTGAGAAAATACCCAAACCAAACAGGCTTAAACAATAAAGAGAGTTCATTAACTCACAAAACCCAAAAAAGAAGTCCAGAATACAAGTGTGTTTGGACTTTCAGGAAGGCTTGAGTTAGTGCTTTAAACCCACGGTATCAGCAAGACCTAGGTGTCTTTTCTTGGCAGCATAATGGCTTCCTTCAGTGTTTCCAGGCTCCCCATCTTCATATCACACCATCAGGGGGAGAAAGAGAGAATATCCTCTAGTTGCTCCCTTAGAAGACAGAAAATACTCTTGTTTCCAAGAAGCCAGGTAGTTTCTTCTTGTTTTTGATTGGTTATGGTGTGCCCATCAATCCACATCCCTTGGAGTCCAGGAAGATGGGCTGTACTGATTGACTTAAACTAACCCAGGACTCTCTTGAAACCAGGGAATAGTGGTGGGGCCCACCATGCCACCTAGTTATGTGTACAAAGAGGATTTGGGTATTAGAGAAAAAAATTTAAGTTGTTCCAAAGACAAGGGCAGCAATCTGAAGATTCCTATGTGTTGGATAAATGAATAAACAGTTGAACTCAGATTGACTTTAGATGCCTAAACACAGAACTAAGCCTTAAAATGCCATCTAGGAATGGTAAAAATTATTTCTTGGACAATTTCTAAGAGGGCAGAGCAGTGTCAAAATCTTCTTATCATTCAAAGCAAAGTTATCCATATTTCTATACATCTTTAAACTAATTTATCCTGTCCTGATCTCTATCACCCTCTACACGCAGATCTTCTTTTTCAGGAACATATTTAATCTTTTTTATCTGTTGTGGTCACACTGTAACTGAATTTTACCAACCATTAATTTTGTTGTTTTTCTGAGATTTGCAGTTTGTTAAAACACTCAGCTCAAGTCTACCCTCAAATGCCATTTAACTATTACCTTATCTTTCTTCCTCTTCAAAGAGCAAAGGTTAAATGTCAAAAGAGCACTCTGCTTGGTTTTTCATTTGCCTTCAGACTCTCTGTCCCATGACGAAACTCAAAGTTCATCTAGAATTAACTATGGATTCCTAGCCCACTGGTGTGTCTTTGCTCTGGCAGTATATCAGTTCAACAGGAATTGAAAGCAACATCTTCTAGAAATCCAATGGCAATGGCTTGTCAGCTTAGATTTGTGACCCTTTCTCTTTACTGCTTTCTTTCTTTTAGTCAGATAGTGCTTAAAACCTGTTCTCATTTACAGTGTTCAAAAATAGCTTCTGATTGTTTAGCTGGAAATATGTATTTTATACCATTCTAAAGAATTTGTATATCACAACTTGTCTATGAAGCTGAGCAGAACTCTGGCTTTTTCTTATTTTTTTTTAATTTGTTTCCCTTTCTAACTGGCTCCTGTTTCAACGACAGCTGTCAACCATTGGAAATATATCCTTAGTATGGCTATGCATGATCTAAATGTCCGCATATGAAGTTTCATGCTTTGCTTCACTCTTTGACTAATCCCAATGAACAAACTCTGAAAACTGAATTGTAAAAATCACTAGAGATAACTAAGACTGTGTTGCATATGACAGCACCGACATGTTTTAGAAATGTTTAAAGTTATGGAATTGGTCATTTACTCCAAAAACACGTTAACTATTTTGACAGAGCATGGTAGACACATGCTCTGTCTCCTTAGATGGCCACCTCAGTTTTTTTTCTCCACTCCTGATTTAGACGTCATACATAGAAATAGACCTCACTGTGCCACAGAAGAAAATTATTAGCTTTACAAATACGTTGCATACCATCCTGTAGCCCTAACAGGGCACATTGTGAAGATGGATTTGGATGAAGAGCTCACTCTTGTGACTTACTTGCTCCGAGGATATAGACAAGTTGCCTAGCCTCTCTGACCTCAGTTTCTCTCAGAAATCAGTAAGCTAATGCAGAAGAGCCGTTGGTACAAGCCTGAGACATGGTAGGCATTCAGGGAGTGCTAACGACCATTAACCTCAGATCTCCATCTCCAGTCCTTCCTGGAGTTGGTGTAGTTCATCTGCATAGGGGGACGGGGTAGGGGAAAAGGACATACTTAGTTATTGCAAAATAAATATTTGGAGAAAAGCATCTTTATGGTAGAAAATTAGAATGAATAGTTTTCTGATACACCTGCCTAAAAATGTCTGAAGTGATGTATCACGTCTATACTGCAAGCCTAGACCTGCCACGTGTAAATCACAACTTTCTGAAACACAGTCACAACCCATTCTTTTACTTTATTATCTTTAACTGCTTTTATGCTATAGTGATAGAGTTGAATAGTTGCAACAGAGGCCGCCTGACCCGAGAATCTTAGAATACAGAGATTGGACAGTTAAGCGAACTTAATTGTCCTGCCTTTGTATTTAGTATCTGTCTCTTTACAGAAAAAGTTTGCCAAGCTCTGGGCTAGAACATCACTTAAGATCATTAAAAGGGGTCTAGAAGCATTCCAGGGATTGGTGTAAATTACCTTCAAGATCCGTTTTAACAGTCTTCTTCAGATACAATCAAAATATGATTCTTAGAAGATAGAACCTAAAAGACAAAATATATTTACTTCGCTTGGGCTCACAGCCATCTAAGAGTATCATAACATTCTCAGTCCCCCTGAAAGCAGACTGGAAACAAGCACTTGTGTGCAGGTAGTTTATTTGGGAAGTGATCCCAGGAAACAGTAGTGAGGGCTTGGAAGGATTGAAATAGGATATGAGGGAAAGGATATGTCAACAAACTGATCCCTGCTATGGGAATCGAGGGCTGAATCTTGCAAGACCCCTGAAGAGACCTGAAGAACTGTGGAAAATGCAACGGCAATGTCCAGCTTAGGGAAGGACGAAGAGGGCAACTGTCCACCAGCGTTAATCATTTGTTGGACAAGCCCCCCTTGAGGTGTAAATTCCCTCACATTTCCAGATTTGTCCAAACACCATTACTAAAGGATTTCCATATATATAGGATTTCCTCATCCACATAGAAGATCCAGGCTCGGAAAGTGAGAAGTGTGCGGTGCAGCTGTGGTGAGATGGATAAGGTAGTATCCGGCTGCTTCAACATGGAGTTGCCTAGAAGTGGCTGGAGCAGAAGGCAGGCCCAGAGGCTACGAGATAGGGCGCATGACGAGTCCGGTACGGTGCCTAATATGTACTGAGTGCTCAGGCTGTGCTAACCACTAAATGAGAAATGCTTTCTCTGCATTTTCGCACTAACTTGGACCCCAACACAACGACCTGAATAGGATCTTTCACCACTCCTTATGGTTAAAGAAATTAATGAAGGAACTTAAGGGACACTAAATCAATACTAATAATCAACATAGGAGTTAATAGTTATTTCCTGAATTTTTTTATATGCCAGCCAATGCTTTACTTGAACTGACTCATTGAATCCCCACAGTAAACATGGAAGGGAGCGGATGTTATCTGTATTTTATGAATGCGGACACCAAGGTTTAGAGAGGTTTAGCAATCTGCCTAAAGACATACAACTAGTAAATGGCCAGGCTTTGTTGGGACTCAAACCCAGGTCTCCCTGACTCCCAGAGGTCATGCTCTTAAACATTTCCTGAAACTGCTTCCCAAAATTTTTATAATTTCTTCTTGGCCAAATACAAATCGATCACTGCATACATTTTCTGATAGAATTTTCGTGAGCATTTTAACGATTCCTACACTACAACTAGGCCAAATGCTCCATCTGAACCAGCCAATAAAAAGGTTGCAAACTCCAACATGTTTATCATTTAATCAGTTATTTTAATCACTTGTTATTGATTAGATGACAAGAGAATAGTATACATCCAAACTAAATTATAATCAATAAATATGCTGGAGTCTTCACCAGTTCCTTGTAGGTTTTCATTATTTAGCTTCTAGGCGGTAGAAAAATGACCTTGTAAATAGGATCTAAAGACATGTTCGTACATTTTAAACTGATTTTCATTGCACAGTGTATTATGGCTTTACATAGGATCATAAGCAAACGACAGTGTCCCAGGATGAAAAGATAAATTAGGTCTCATAATACACATGTGGCCGAAGGAACCTTTAAAATGAGGGACCCTTTAGCCCCTCAGAGTCAGTTCCTTGATTTTCACAATAAGGTACGATGTACCTGCCATACTATCCTAAGATTTGGATGAGATCACATCCTTGAGAACACTCAGTAAACCTTGATTATGACATGAATGTAAGGGATAGCTAGCAGGTCATGTGTCCTTTGCAGCTTGGGGTTGGATGCGCAGCTGAGCTGGTATCAAATGTGCCCGTTGGTATCTTTGAATACAACCAACCAATTTGTTTTCAATCAAAAATCATGCACCTACAGTAATAAACTCACAAGCCCGGAAACATTGAAGTTTCCAAATTACCAGGGAATCTCTTACAATCTGGAAGACCATGACTACTGCTTATATGTCAGAAGGACATTGGTTAACGATCTTGTTGCTTGGGAACATGATTAGCATTTTTGGCCATGGAAATAACTAACATTGTGTTTTCAACAAGACCTTTTTCCTTTTCAGTCAAATATGCACATAGCTTTGGGACAGTTTTTGAAGTTTTCATAAAAATAAATGTTTCAGTTAAATTAATGAACCAAATGTATGGTAGCTACAATTACCATAGAGGACACAACATGAACTAAGTAACAATGATAAAAAGTGCTGACCTTTATGGGGTATTAACTATGAATCAGACATTGAGCTAAACTCATTCTGTTCTTTCCCATATTAGGAAATCTACCTTCTACCAAAAGCTCAAATAATGCCCCAGAAGAACTGACTTTCTCTTTTTCTCTGTACTCACAAAGTTATGCAAAGTCATGTGGGTAACATTGTTTTCCTCCTATTTCTGGGTAAAATGTTCTGCTAAATGACTGTAGAATGACTATAGAACATGTGATCTTCTGTGTTTGGATTCAGATTTATCCATGGGAGGATAAAGGGAGGTGTAAGGGAGACAGTGAGTTGAAACATGCCTGGAAATTTGCAACAACATGGCTGAACCTGGAGAACACTATGCTAAGTGAAATAAATCAGTCACAGAAGGACAAATACAGTGTGATTCCACTTATATGAGGCACTTAAATTAGTCAAACTTGTAGAACCAGTAGATGGGAGATTACCAGTGGTTAGGGGAAGGAGGAAATGGAAAGTTGTTCAATTGGTCTGAAGTCTGTTAAGCAAGGTGAATTTGTTCTAGAGATCTGCCGTACACTATAATGCCTATAGTCAATACTGAATTACGCACTTCAAAAATTGCGTTAATATGGTACATCTCATGTTAGGCGTTCTTGCCACAGGGAGGGGGAAGAAAAAAAGAAAACCTTGCCTAGACAAGGACAGCAAAGCACAAGTCCTGCAAGACGACCAGCTGACAGGTAGGATAGAATTCTTCTTTGAAAGAACCTCCTCTGGGAGGCTTAGGCTTTCTTTATCCCTGCCTCAGAAGCTTCAAAGGGAAAGTTTCTCCCTGCCAAAGCTTCAGGACAAAAAAGAAATGACCTGCTCTTTCTCCATCTCTGAGCAAGTCAGCAAGCTGCAAAGAGCCTGAAGAGAAGTGGCATTGGTTGAAATAAACTTTATGTGATGTTCTTGCATGAACATACATGCTGACTCTCACATTGCTCCTAATTCTTTTGTCAAACACTCCTGTATCTCCCTCAGTTAGTGATTTAATTCCTCCTTTGCCTTGTAGGATCTTTTGCAAGGTCCCTGGTCTCCTTTATTTTGCATTCTACTAGGTTTGCAGTAGAGGCCTCTAGTGACATGTTGCTCCAAGTGCAATCATAGTGCTAACTGCTGGAATGTTTCTAATTGCCCCACCTTAGTGCAATGTACACACACGCAAACACACACACACACACACACACACACACACGGGAAGCTATAACTGACAGCATGTGGGTAGACTCTCACCTATAGCTTTTTATTGTTGTTGTTATTGTGAGAATACTTAACATGAGATCTACACTCTTAATAAAATTTTAAGTACATACTACAGTATTGCTGACTAGGCACTATGGTATACAGCAGAATTCTAGAACCTACTATTCTTGTGAAACTGAGACTTCAGGCATGTTGACTGCTAACTCCCCATTTCCCCTTCCCCCTAGCCCCTAGCAACCACAATTCTACTCTCTGATTATATAAGCTTGAATATTTTAGATACATCATATTAGTGGAATCATGTAGTTCGTCCTTTGGAGACTGGCTTATTTCACTTAGCATAATGTCCTCCAGGTTCATCCATGTTGCATATTGCAACTGCATATTGAAGTTCCTTTCAGCAGTCTCACTTCTGCATACATATGCATACACACATGCGCGTGCACACAAAATGGGATATTATTCAGCCTTAAGATAGATTTTTTTTTAATTGACACAGTTTTGGTTTTCCATTTTGTTTTACTTTGGATTAATCGTCCAAGATTTACAAATTGAGTATTTCACACACAAAAAAAGCAATCTCTGACTTTTCTTAAAATATTGGTAGCTATGCAACCCTGGGCCACATTCCAATATGGTTACAGCCCATGAAAGCTGAGAAGAGCCTGCCTGTATAGATTGGATAAGTGTCCTTTCGTGCACCACAGTCCCCTCCTGGCCCCTCAATGTTACATTTTTGGATGGCCCCTGAAATATGAAAGTTTGATACGTCTTGGTTAATAAACCTCACTTTCACTTCCAGAAACTATATGTCCTATGTCTGAGTGATCAGCCCCCAAGAAAAAAACAAAGTTAGTTACATGCCTGCCTGTCCCTTGCCATTGACAAAAGCTTTTTTACATCATGCAGGGTGACTTGGGTCCCTTGCGATAATATATTAGAAACTGGAATGCACTAGAATATAAGTTCCATGAGGACAAAGATTTCTGTTTGTTTTCTTTATGACTGTATCCGTCATACCCTACACATTAGGTAGGACTCAGTAAACATTGTTGAATAACTATGTGAACCAAATTCATATGCTATCCACAAGACTTCCATCGTTTTGAGATGGAAGAGAGATTTCTGTTTATTTTGTGACCGTGATCATATATGTTAGCCAAAGGATAAAACTAAGGTCTAGACCATTTTATTTCTGTAAGAGAGAGTTAGCGGTTAAAGCAATGGGGATTTAAAATGCTTAAGTTCCAATTCCGGTTTGCCACTAACTGCTTCATGACCTTGGACAGGTTACTTACCCTCTCTATACCTATCTCAATATTTCTATCTATAAAATGGTGTTTACCTCACAGAGTCGTGAAGTAGAACAAAATAATCTATGTGAAACATTTAGCAGAATATTAAGCATATGGCATGTGCTTGGTAAATGCTAGATGCTAATTTTGTACCTTGGAGTTCCTTTTAGAATAGAAACTAATAAGTCATTTTGTCTGGAGCAGATATTTCACGTAGGACAATAGTGGGAGATAATGCTAGAGCTAAATAGAGGGACCAGAATTCAATTCTAAGGCGTCTGAGCAGTGGGGATGATGCCGTGTGCTTAAACAGGGAAATGGTTTAATGCTCCCCCAACCAGACATTAGAAAAATGAATCTGTTAGTAGCAGGGAACAGGCTGGATTAAAGGTAGTTGCTGCCCATGGTCTCTATATGTCCTAACAAATACAGATTCCAGGTTTTCTTTTGCTTATTCTCTTGTCACATGTATAGAAATTATTCTTATTTTCTTCAGTTTGGGACATTTGATAGAGTTCTAAAAGATGAATTACTTCCTGGATTCGTAAATTAGGCAAGCCAGGATCTTGAGCTCCCTCCCTCTGAGACAAAATGGTCTGCATGAGCACTTCTCAGAATAATGTACCAGTCGAGGAAGGAAATGTCACCCACTCCCATTGCTCTCTGCAGTACTCAAGACTTTGGAAATAAATGATCCTTGTGACCTCGAGGTCATCTGGAAAGCTCTCTTGGGAGCTGTTCCCAGTCAGCACTCTCGGCATGATTCTTTATGACCCCATCAGAGGAGGAAGCAAAGAAGGACATACTGTCTTAGGGTTTGGACTCGCTCCATCCATGGGTGGAATGTCCAGTTAGTCTCCAGTGTGGGACTACTTCTCTAGAACTAATAAACAGTTATTTCCTAGAATGTCAAAATTATTAAACATGCAGCATCTTAGAATTCTTTCTAGCCAAATACCCAAAGAAGAAAACCACTTCATAGCATCCTGAGAGAGGGTCTGGTTTTTTTTTGAAGGAAGGAGAGTTAATTCTATTTTACATTTCGATTATTTGCCTATCATTCATGTACATATTTATTCACCCATTCAACAAATATATATCGAGTATCTACTTTATTCCTGGTTCAAAACTAGATAGTGTTGAACATCACAAATCATGTACCTGTCAACATGAGACACATATATAGACCCACCCGTGTGTTATACCCAAACCCCTGCCTTTATAATGCCTTTAGAGTCTGTATAGAATGATCATTAATGGTTTGAACTGTGGAGTCACACAAACCCAGGATAGAATTCTCTACTAGTTGTAAGGTCTTGGGAACACTACTTAATTTCTCTAAGTGGCAGATACTTTATCAGCAAAATGGAGAAAGCAATAGAATCTATCTCCTATCATATTTTAAAGATTAAATGAGTTAAAGCATGTAAAGACACTCCCGTTATACCAGCGACATAGTAAGTTCTCAATAAATGTTAGATATTACAATTAGGACAGATATGATAGCTATCATAAAGATACACTCCTCGCTCAGGCTCACTTTATCCGTAATACCTCATTCGAGTAACAGATTGCATCCTCATTCCCACCTTCCTGTTCCTACACAACCGTCGGGACGTCTTTTAAACTTACCAGGCCATGAACAAAACATAATGATAGAAAGAACACCCATCTTTTGGAATAGGTGGAAAAGCAGTACACCCAGGCCATAAACTTGACTTCATGAATATTATCAAACAGCTACTGAAGTGTGAACTAATTATTAAAATGATTGACCACTTTAAGAGTTTTCCAAAGTTGATTTGGGGATGGGTAATGTTAAAAAAACAAATCAAACTAAGTACATGACAGCTAATCAGTTAGACACTAGCAATCATTAGAAAAGCAAAAATAAAATTACCTGTTCCTAAATAATAGTTGTGATTCTCAAAATGTTGTTAGTGAAAATGATTTTATTCTAACTCAAAAAGCTGAACAGTCTAGAAGCGTGAGAGTAAGAGCGTAATTCAAAGTAACCCTTAATTTGTGGATTTCTAAATTATCTTCATGGATTCATTCAAAACATTTTTATCGTATTCATAAATGCTTCATTTTTTTCTGAAAATCTAACTCTCACCCATTTAATACTAAACTATGCATGAGGGCAAGACTACTTTTATAGGTAGCTAAAAAGTGGACATCTATACTGTATGATTTTAGAGGCCAAAGAGGTTGCATGTATCATATTTCTCCCTTATTACCTAGAATTTCAGTTAATTCCTTTAATTACTGTTTGAAATTCAAATGCTCATGAAAAAGGTAAACATTTAAGCAGTTTTCAAATGTTTACATTTTGACATGAATAAATTTATTAGCATGTTAATATGTGATTATATGCTCATTGACCAAGATACAAACAGTAATGAGGATTGGAAAGGACACTGAAAATCTCATTCTTCTTCCATGCAAAAAATAACAAATGTCAAAGTTTCATATAGAAGCTTACCTCTATGCAAATATTTTTCTTTACGTAAACGGGGCCATATTGTACATATTGTTCATATCGTACATATTGAATTTTGACGAATTCATTGCTAGTATAAAAATACATCTAAGAACACTGTATAACGTTCTGTCTGTGCATATGTAGTGTTACTGTTCTATTATAATAGCTGCGTAGTATCTATGGTTTATTTAACCAATCTCCTCAGTAGTAAGCATTCAGATTACTGCTCTACTCCACCTCCATAATAAATGAACTTCCTTACCTGTCTATTCATCGAATCACTCTCAGGGTCTGACATCATCCAGTTTACCAAACCAGAGAAGTGTTTAAGCAAAGGGTCTCTCCTTGGAGACAAAAAAAAAAAAAAAAAAAAAAAAGCAATGTATTAGAAATTTGGGTTATAAAACCAGTAGTATCGGCCTCACAGATCTGAAGGCTTAAGGCTTGTATGGGATTCAAAAAGATTAGATGTTTGTTGATAAAAACTTCATGTCCTAAATAAGAATTGACTTTTCTCAAAATAAGCTGGCTCTCACACACTCAGACATTGAGATACGTCAGCATGAGAACAGGGGCATCAGAGACCTTAGCAGCTGAAAAATGCTAATGACACATGTTTACCCCAGAGGTTCTCTGCTGTGGAGTTGAATAAATATGCTGCTGAGAAAAAAAAAATAGTTTCAATTATTGAAATGGTGCGTTGGCAATAACAAATACAAGGGTTAAGATTATAGCCCTCTGTGTCACGCAGGCAGGGTAAAATTAAAATCATTCATGTGCTAAGCCAAAGAGAATTAGCGATGGAAGTGTTTAGTCCTGTCAGAGAGACCAGAGTGATATTTCTGAAAGCAGATGTGATGTTGGGGCCCACATCCCCTTGAACACATAGATACCCCAATGCCACAGGGGTTGAACTGTCCACATTAGTAGTCAGTGGCATTAAATTAATGGCCAGCATGTTGGAATAGAAAGATAATTTATTTTCAGTCATGGGAAATGTCTAGTGTCTCCTGGGAATGGAATAACTTAGGAAAACAAATGAAATTAAGTATGGTAGCTTTATAAGTTTAATTTATGGCTGTAATTTAATTGTGTTGCCTGATAGCCAAGCTCATTCAGCCACTTGGACACACAACAGCTTCAGGGGCCATAGGTCAATTTTTCCACATCACCCTTGTTCAAAACAGGATTCTGTTCAGGGTTTCTTAGTGTCCCTTTTACAACTCACCAAACCCGTTTGGTGCTGTATTTGTGGATGCAATTAACTAGCATTAGAAAAGACTGATTAAAGCATTATGATTAATTCAACAGTCATTTTTTCATCAGTTCTGTTCATTTGAACCTGTGCTGAATTCCTCTTTTTAGCCACTGCTCTTTAATTTAAATAAACAACCAAAATATCTTCTCTATGCCAGTAGCAGAGAGAGAGAAAACTGGCATGCCATAGGCTTCTGCTTTGATCTATTTGCAGGTTCTTCCAGAGCTGGACGCCAGTAAGTTTATTTATGCTGATAACATTTTCAGACTTGAGTTTTGTGTCAAATGTGGATTTCAGAGGAACTTGAAGCAGCTCATTTCTCCTTCACTGAAGTATCAAGTATAAAAATGGTATTTGATGTCCAAGGAACTTGTAAAGCCTTCAGTTTCTGTTGAGTAAAGAAGGGTATAATTTTGTACTATCAAACATGATCAAAGGAAAAGTTCCAATGTCTGTATTTGCCTCACAATCACTCTCTTCCACTTAGACTGTTTCCGCTCCTAGCTTCTCCTCTTCTATTTCTTAGTGGTTTTTCTATTCCCAGATTCCTTGGATTTCTTCATTAAAATCACTGTACCTGCATGTCACTATATACCTATCCCCAATGAAGAAGAGAAACTTATCTATTGGATAAAACACTGAGGATTTAGTTGAAAATAGATCTGATGAGCTGACCTTGAGAGAGATAATAAATACAGACAATGAGCTCACCCACTAACAAATGCATGGAGATAGGGATATTTCAGCCACACTTTCTCATATATATTAACCTTTCACTGACCTTCCCATTCCAGTGTTCCGTGATGAGCCCTGTTTAGGTTGGTGGGGATTTGTTCCATTCTTTGAAAATGGGGCATTTTGAGAAGCCAGTAATTGACAATCCTGTGATTATATTCAGAGCATTTTCACTATTGAAGAAAACTGTTCACTCAAAATTTATTCCTGCCAATATTACTATTAACCTCACCCTTCTACCAAGAAGACCCAAAGTGATTGAGGGAGGAAATTACACAAGAAGTGGAAAAGTTACAAGCTGCTCCAGTCATGACCACATGCCCTTGGAATGTGTTACTAACCATGTCCAATGTTTAGTGAATAAGTAACATAACAATTGTATTGTCTTGGCACTGTGTAACTTTGCTAGTGCCTGAAATTGAAACAAACCAGGAAAAGAAAGCAGGCTGCCACCATCAAAACCATAAAACTCAATAGGATAAACCATCAGAAAGGATTTAAGAAAGAAAGTTTGTGTGTGTATATATATATATATATATATACATATATATATATATATATATACACACATATATGTATATATATATATACATATATATAAATATATATATATATATATTTATATATATACACATATATGTATATATTTATTTCAGTGAAGGGCATGAGTGGTGAAAGTTTGTATGTGTTGACATAGAGGTAGGGGTGCCTCAAGAGACTTTAATGATTTAAAAGACTCTGCTTTTTAAAAAATTTTATTTTCCATAATTCATGCACCAATATTTACTGAACAGTTTCAGTAGATGGTAACCTGTATGGTGAAATGTTAAGGTGTTCAGATAGGCCTGTTGAATCTCTCCATAGAAGGCCATCTTGCCCAAAATCACTTATATTTAGGATCTTGAAGGAAACCAGACATTTTTATTAGGTTAAGAGACAATTTATCAGAGGGAATATTACTATATAAATTTCTGATATGGTATTATGATGTATGTATACTATAGTACATTTATGTATTATATATAGTATTATTTATAAACTAGCTAGCGTGTATTCGTAAGACTAATCAATTATTATCTACCTGCATGTAGGAGTGAGTTTGGACTAGAAGATAAACAACTCAGATATAAATTCAAACTCTGCCTCTTAACTCTTCAATGGCCTTGAGTAACATAATTGTTCTGCATATCAACATTCCCTCTGGAAAATGGGAATGCCTAAGACAGACTTTGAGTCCCCAAGCAGGTATTCATGGAGTTCACACTGAGACAATAGCTATGCAAGAAACACATAAAAGCGCAGCATTTTTACCTCATCTTACATGAGGGTTAGGTTCTAAACTTACAACATGAAATAAAAATCGAAGTCAAAATTACCTGTGAACAAAATCCTTAAATATTATAATATTATTTAGCATAGGATTTATGGTAGGGTTGCCACTTAGAAAAAAATACTTATTTAAAAAAAAAAAATAAATAAAAGTTTTCTTTGTTAATCCGCACTTCAAATTTAATTGGGTCTCTGGTATTTTATCTCTAGTTCATGGCCACCCTCACATATCATAAGAGACCTAATGCAATTATCCCTTGGTTAGTCCAACACAGCAGGCTTTCCTCCAATCTTAGAGCAGTTCTCTGTTTCTTCACTTGAGAACTGGGTAGAGAAAGTTGGTTTAAGAGCCAGATTGTATTGTATAAAAAAATTGCGTCTTTGAGTAGTGAATTCACACTCACTGAGGTGGGCGTTTATACACAGAGAGGGACACAGAACCTGAGAGAAAGCACAACAGCCTTACGTCTCTTATTTCCTGCTCTCATTGGGGCATCTGTTTAATGAATGGAAGGGAAGAATGAACTACAGTTTTTGTTTTGCTTTTGTTTAGGTTAGTCAGAGAAATTACTATAACTTACTGTGCAATGTAAGGATTACATAAAGTGCCATAAAATATAAGAAACCGATATTGTGGTAACTACTAATCAAAACCTCCACCTGTAACCTCCAAAAGAAGAGAAACGTGGTTTTAAACTTCAGGCACATCTTGGTGACCTGTGGTCAGTCTTGAAAGGCTCTCAAAACCACATCCGATTGGTTTCACTTCCAGTTACAATCACCATTTGGAGACGTGCTCTGTGTGTCCCAAGGAGTTTTATGATGCAGACACTGGTGCACTTTGTGCAGGAAGATCTTCACACAACCTCATCTCACAAATCAGAAACTTGGAGAACAACATCAGGCAACCGCATTCATCACCCTGACAGCCCACCATCAAAAACGAACCTTTGAAATGGGATTTTAATGCATGTACCATGGAGATAGCACAATGTCTCCTCTTCAGTGCCCAGATAATAGATTATCGAATAATCTATTACAATCCTCACGTAAGGTAGAACAAACTAGCTTCATAAGGGTGTTCACTGCTATTGTGACTTGTTAAAAAAAAAACAACAACATTTTTTTGAAACCAATTACTGCAATTAAGGACTCATCCGACCATGTATAAAATGCTATTAAAATTAAAAGTGTAGTGGTCAGGAGGAGGGGTGTAAATGTCTAACTAGTACATTGTTTTGTACACCTGAAACTAATAAAGAAAAATTAAAGTGTAGCTATAGAAGAATGTGAGAATGCGAGATCCTCATTTGTTAGCTGTTTTAAAAATCTGAGTTATTTTATTTAAAATTCAAAATATTCATTCTTTTTAAAAGAAACTCATTCATTCAACTGAGCGAAATAGTTGATGAGTATCTATGTCAGATTTCTTTGTGATTTGATTCTATTTATTTTGGCACATTCAATCTGTTGTCAAAATATCCCTAACAGCTGCAGTGGTTTCCATGTGAGGGAATTCCCAACAACTGAGAAACTGCCGTGCTCGGAAAAGTGCCTTATTATCATTTTCATTCTAAAGTTAGGTGCCATCATCCCTGCCCAGTGAGTAAGGTGGCAAGTACTTGGACGTGAGCCCGGTGTGTTGTGAATGAGGGAGTCATTTCCAGCAGCTCCAGGGAGCGTACAGCTGTGCCTATATGTTTCTTGAAATTTAACTAAGTCAAGTGATTGGCACCCTAGTTTCTGGAATTTTTCCAGGAACTATGTATGCACAGTGAATTTCCAAATGCCCTTCAAAGGGATATATATATATATATATATATATATATATATATATATATATATGTATATGTATACACATACATATATATATTATGTTATATATTATATATATAATTATATATATATGTATACACATATATATATATTTATATATATATATATATATATATATATATATATATATATATATATAATCAAAGATGTTATCTATACTCCCTAAAGGGATAGCAACCACAGGTATAGGTAATGGCAGGTAGTGGTTTGGTGGATTCAGACATTAGAGAGAGCCACACCAGAGCATAAATAAATTTCCCTTGTGTTGACATCAGGGCTGTGAATATAGGTGGAGGAGTTAAGGAAGCAGAGTGGTGCCCTTCTGGTTCTTTCTCCTTACTTTCCCTCATCATTGTTCAGATACTCAGCTCTCAGAAAATGTTGAGGTTTTGATATCCTATTTCTGCTTTATAAAAACCTTTCTCTTTCCCTCTCCCCCTCCATTCCCCTCTCTCCCCCTCCCCCCCACCTTTGGAAAGGTAGTTGAACCAGGAATCATAGGTAGTTGATCCCTGGAATCAAACCAGGGATTGAACCAGCTACAGGAATGAATTGCCATGAACTCATCTCTTTGCTTCTCTGGACCCATCATATGTATGAAAATGGGAGAGGAAAGGAACTTTTGGACTAGTTCCTAAATTTTCTAATATTCGCTACCGAAAATTGTTCCAGTTAGTTCGACATTAAACACTCTCCTCTCTGAAATGTTTGAGACAAGGTGGCGCCATAGCTGGACTTGAGCAAACATTTTAGCAGATACAAAAATAGGCCTGTGAAACATAAATCAAAACAGTCCTTTGGCTCTTTTCATGAACTCTGTCACTGTGACCAGAATGTTGCTGAAGTGTCAGTAAGGTCAATGAAAGTTTCCACAAGCACCTTCTTTTGTCATAGACCAAACATGATGCCATATCTTAGGCTGAAGTCGATGATGTATTTTACTTTCTCAGCAGCATAGCCACCAAAGGATATGTGTGTGTGTGTGTGTGTGTGTGTGTGTGTGTGTGTGTGTGTGTGTGTGTTGGCGGGGGTGGGGGAGACAGAGGGATTAAAGTTACCGATGTTGTAATTTTTTACTAACTTATTTTCATCACATCTTAATGAATCCAGAGTCTCAAATTACTCACAGCCCCCATGGCCAGGTCACTTCTGCCACTGCTCAGAGTTCTTTGGCATTCCAACAGTCTTCTCTTGCTTAGTAAGAAAATATTTACAATTTTTGCCTTACAAGTGTTGATTAAAAGCATGCAGCCTTCAGAAACTATCTGCTGCATGAATCAATTCTGTAAAGCTGTCTTGATTGTTAAACTGAACAAATAGTTTACCCAGTTTAGTTCTTTCTCTCTGTATTTTGATCCATTGTATTTCTTCTCATTTTAAATGTTCAAGGTGTGCTTGAAAAGAATACATATTCTCAAATTTGTGATACAATGATACAGTCAATCCATTATGCAAACTTAGTATTTTTGCTCTTAAACCTTCAATCTGCTCAGTCTATCAGTTACTAAGAATGGAGTACATCGAGTTCTAATTGTGGCTGGGACCACTCTCATCTTTTTCAATGTTACGTTCATTGTGGTGTTTTCAATATCAATATTGTTTTCATCAAAAGCATTAGTGACTCTAGATTACTGGGAATTTCCCTCATTGTCTTGCATAATTTCACTGGTTGGAAGCCTGTGTTTCAAACATCCTATCGTATTCAACAATTTGTGCTCCTTATCACAACTGAAATTATCTTTATTTTAGATTGCAAGGTCAGGTAAATCCTCTCTGAGCTGACAATTAAATTGAGGCCTGAAAAATAAGTCATGATGGCCTAAAAGAATGGAAACAAGATCGTTTCCAGGGGAAGAAACATTATTTGTAATATACTGAAGTGGGAAAGTGTGATATTGTGATTTGTAATAAGAAATACACATATATTTGGTCTTCCTCTGTGTGTCACACAGAGCTCCTAAAACCCTTGGCATTTCCTAAGCAAGGAGAGTGATCAAAGTGTCTTGTGTTAGTGAGGTGGTTTTTAGACCCTACCTGAGGTTGGGGGCTGGGTGCCAAGAGAACCAAACATGTCATTAAGAAGTTAGAACTTTCAGTCTGCCCTCCTCCACATCCCCCAACCTCCAGGGCGGGGAGAAGCTGACAATTGAATTATATTACCAATGACCAATGAGTTATTCATTCACGCCTATGTAATGAAGTCTCCATAACAACCCAAAAGGACCGGTAGGAAGAGCTTCCAGGTTGGTGAACACATGGTACACTGGGAGGGGGCATGGAGGCTCAGTGCCCCTTCCCACATACCTTTGCCCTATGCTTTGCTTCCATCTGGCTGTTTGTGAATTATATCCTTTCAAAAGAAAACCAGTAATCTCTAACTAAAATGTTTCTCTGACTTCTGGGACCTGCTCTAGCAAATTAATCAAACCCAGGAAGGGGTGGTTGAAACCTCCTATCTATAGCTGATTAGTCAGAAGCACAGCTGATAAACTGGCATCTGAAAGGGGGTGAGGGTGCGGGGTGGGTCTTGTAGGACTTTGCCCTCAACCTGTGGACCTAAGGCATCTCCAGATAGATAGTGTCGAACTTGAGTTAAATTGTAGGATACCCAGCTGGTGTTGTGGAGCGTTGCTCGGTATAGGGGAAAACAAACAAACCAACAAACAAAACATATGTGGTGACTAGAAGTGTCAGAAGGGAAGGAATCCATGTGAGTAGCAAAGACACAGGAGGTAGAAGCCTGAATGTTTCCAATACAGAAGGAGAGTGTTTTTATTAAGCCTTTGAAAACATGTGAGTTTGAATGAGAAGGAACATGTCACTAGACAAGACTCATGGGAGGCGAAGGCCTGGTCGTATAAAGCCTTCTGGTCATTTTAAGGTTTACAATGTTACACACTGAATAGTTTTAAGCAGTGAAGTGTCGATTTGCTTTATGGAGAACGAATTGGAAAAGCGTAAGCCTGGGCGTGAGGAGATGGACGAGGAGGCTGTCGAAAGTGTCCATGTGAAAAATGACAAGGACGTGGACGAGCATGGTGGCTGAGGAGGTGGACAACTGGCTGGGTTTGAGAGATATTAAAGGTGGAATCCATCGGACTTGGTGGTGGAACAAATGGGTATGAGAGAACGAGATAGCACAAGATCGGTCCTAAAAAATATAAAAGCTCATATTTACGCGCGTGATACAAAATGCTTCAAGTGCATTATGTGATTTGATCCTCACAACTACACCTCAGGATCAGCATTATTGTCTGCTTTACAGATAAGGAAAGAAGGGTCAGTGGAGTCAAAAGGACTGTCTGTTAGTTAATCCATAGCTAAATCCAGAACCAAATTCTATCATACTTGTCCAAGGCTCTTTTTCTGTATGTCGCTTTATTCCCCCAGGATGTGTTTGAGAACTACAAGAGCTAACTGGGACCGTTACCAGAGTTGACGTTTCTTCCATGTCCTCAGTCACGATGAAAGTCCCAGCCAAGCCCATCACCAAGAGATTCAAAGCCAACAATCTGGAGATAATAATAATAGTAATAATTAATAATAGGAGATGGACGTGACTGACACCTTCACAGTCTTTCAACAGTCTTTAACACACATTATCTCATTCAATTGTTATAATGATCCTTTGGTATTGATGCTGATATTAATCCATCTTAGAATTAAAGAAACTGAGGCACAGACAGAGTAAATAATTTGCCTGAGATGACAGAACTCATAACTGGCAAAACCAGAATATGCCAGAGTCTACACTGTGCTGCCCATCATGAACCCCCAAAGAAAACTGTAATAATGAACTGTAGCAACAAGACCCTATGATGGCAGAAAACTGACTTCGGACTCAAAGGATCACCATTTCAGTGCTGGATTTGTCACTGACTCCAGCTCTCAGTCCATACCTCACCCCTCAAGCCCTGTCTTACTTTCTACCTGTAAAATGAAGAGCTTTCATTACATCATTTCTAGGGCTTTTTCTGATTCCTCTTCTTTTTGATTTGTCCTGTCCTCTTGTAGGTAGGTAATCATATTTTCAAGAGTTGGTTAATATAGTTTGTATTAGTGCCAGCCAATCCCCTCTTTGACGATCACCACCCAATTTTCTCTTCAGGCTTGGAAACCTCTGGCTACCCCAGCGCCTGAGTTTCTTAGGCAGTGCTCAGCAGGCTTTCAGGGTGTGCTAGAAGCATCAGCTCCAGGGATAGCCTGGCAATTAACTCATCCCACTAGCACCTCCCTGTGCAAAGCGCTAAATTGCAGAAGGTGTTTATCATATGTCAGGCTGACAAGCCTCCCGCTGTCGGCTTTGATTTGCTAAATACCTGCAAAAGATTTGGTGACTGGAACACCTGGTCTGCAGAATGGGCTGCACTGCAAAGCTCCAGGAAACATCTCCACGGGAGCTTGGGTGTCCTCTTCACGCCCCTCTCTCCATCCCCTCTGCTTTCCAAAAAGAAGAGAAAGGCACAGCAGGATGAATGAACCAAGACTGACATTAGTCTACACTGAAATGGTTAATGGAAGTAGGCACCCACCATCCCTCTGCTCTGCGCAATGCTATAATAATAAACTAATGAACATTTATGGTGTGCTTATGACTCTGTACCAGGGTCTGTGCCAAACACATCACCTGCACAAACGTACTGAACCTTAACAACACCCCAGGAGTTTAAGTAACTTGGCCCCAGGTGGAGGGGTAGTACAGCAGAATGGATTTGCCTGCATCACAGGGCTCCGCCTGAGAACTTCCCATCAGATCTCCCAGTCCCTCCCCAGCGCCCTGTTCTCCGCACCCCAGGCATCACTGCCTCTGAAAGGTAGTGATGGGTTAGCAAGCAAAATATGTTCTGCTGCGGTTTTTCTTCTCAGGTGTAGAATTCCACTGCTCAGTAGTTCTTAGCCAAGCTGTGAAGACACAGTGGTAAGTCAGTGATTTCCTAGTCCCTTGATTAGACAGTAGGAGACAGGTTTGATGAGTGGCTAATCAGAGCACACTTTTGAGACTACTGTCTCCTCTATCCGTGTGTGAGGATGACTGATGTGATTCAGTCCCAATTTTTCAATTTGGAAGTTGCAAGTCAGTGGTCAGTTGGCTCTGTTGGACACAGTATTTTACTTAAAAAACTGAAACACCAAAAACCAGGTACCACTGCTCATGCTTCTAATTTGTTGGAGGCAGACATGCCTGAATGAGACTTAATTTTTGCATCTACAGATTCTGTTGTCTTGGGCAATTACTTACCTTTCCTGAACCTCAATGTTCTCATCTGTAAAATGGAAATAATATAATACTTACCTCAAAGGTGTGTATGAGGGTTCACATGTAGACTGTAGGGGAGAGGAAGCATGGAACTGTGAAAAGGCATGTGCATTTGAACCTGGTCGCTGACACTTGAATACATTCAATAAGTCACCCAGTGTCTGGGAGTCGATGTTCTTTGCCTCCAAATGGGGTAAGAACACTGCTTTAAGGGTTATGTTAACAACTAAGTGAGATAATGTGTATAAAATGCCTAGAGCAGCCCTTGGCATGGAGCACTTGCTCAGTTAGGAGAGTTCACCTCTGTTTTCACACATACATGTTTTAATTTCTTAATTTTTTTTTTCACTCACAGATAAACTAGATGACTTTACCAAGTCAGCAGAGAAGGAACTATTAGTTAACTGGGTTGATGAACATGAACATCATTCAGGAATTCACTGGGTTTGATATCTTTGTAGAGCAATTCATTTCTACCAACATTGAGGAGCTATGAATTGCAACGATACAAATGCATATGAGTCAGAAGTGGGACTGAGCAAGTGGTGTAGTTGACAGGTGTCAACCTGTAGTCAGAGTGACAAAATCAGCTCGGGCATGCTGGTGAGCAGATGCCATCACAGCCTGTGGATTCTGGGTGTGCACAGCAGAGTGGTTTTCTCTCAAATTTGGTAAGCTGGAGTAGGGACACGCTAAAGTCAAGGCTGTCCTTGGGAGACGGTCCATTCACTGGGGCAATTAGTGCCCCACTGTGACCCATCCTTCCCAAATCAGGGTTCTCACCAGGACTTTAAGGTCCTACAACTGACAGATACTTTCCCGTTTCTCAGTTCTTTTATTCCCCTTAAGGATAAAGTTGTTGGACTTAATTTTTCAATTGTGGGAATAGGCAATTGCAGCTCTTGGGAAGTATCAAAAAATGTTTCCATGCTGGGTTTATATAAAAATGTAGTTGTAATGACCCTGGGAAGAAGGGGACTTGACTTTGCAGAACACATGTACAGAGTCTTCCTGTAGCACTCTTTAAGAAATCTATCCTGAATAGACATATGGACGACCGTTTCCTCCAGGAGACGTCTGCACGTATCTGGGAACTAGAAATAAGCAGACTTCTTATTCTCAAAAGCTAACTTCTAGGCCAGGAGAGGAATGTGGTGACCTCAGACCCCTGGCAAGAGAAAGCCTAGTAGGTCAGAGGCCATATCCAAATTACAGGCACAATAATGTACCTATAACAGGGATCTGGTGAACAAGAGACAATGTGATAGCTGGAAAAAAAGCACTGGTTTAGAAGTCAGAGAGACCTTGATTAAGCTTCAGCTGTGTGACCTGGAATAAGTGATCCATCCTTTCTCTACATGAGCTCATCTTTCTGTAAGAGAGGATGTTAATGTCTACCTCAGCTGGGTTTTGTGAGGATTAAGTGAGGTCATATATATAAAATCCTTAGACTGATCAGGCACAGAGCACGGACAAATCAAGCTTCTTTCACTTTTGATTCCTTGGAGGGAAAGGGAGATTCTTTCAGAGTCACAGATTTTAAAGGGTGTCCTTTGTCCTGCATATTTGAAAGGAACACTCAGACTAGGAGATTAAGTGATCCCAAAGCCCTTTGTTGAACATTTCCTACACACAGGCTCGAAGCCAAGTCATTGATATGTGTTCAACACTAAGAGGTACATTATCACCTCCTCTTTACACATTAAGAAACTGAAGCTCTAGTTTTAAGCAACTTCATCAGTCACCTAGTTAGGAAGTAGCAGAATCCAGGTCTGCCAAGAAGTAAATCCACTCAGGGACTGCACTTTCCAGCTATACTAAAATCTTGGCTGCATGGTCTCTTTATCTCTACACTTTATTTTTCTCTTCCTGACCTCTTTTCAGTGTTTGTTCAACAGTAAACACTTAACACATTTGGGCTTTGTAAACGTCTGATGTTGAGGCTACTATTGGACGTTATTCAGCAAACACCGTCTTCATATCCAGTGTAAAGGAATGGTGCTGTGGGTGTGTTTGAATTACCGAAGGAAGCAAACTGTCGTCAAGGGAATTAGAAGTACTTATTTTGTCCCATGTATAAGCGGAATATCCCTGTTCCTGTTTACCCATTAAGTGAAATCACCTCAGCTGGGCAAGCAAGTGTCAATCCTAACTCAGCTCTTACGTGTCTATGACACTGAGCTAGAAGTAGCTTTAGAGTTTACCTTGTTTGTCTGCTTCATTTTCCCCCAAACAGGACCCTGGAGGTTAATAGTAAGAATATGATCGTAGCAGTGGCACCGATCACAGCCATTGTAGCAGCAGCGAGTGCTCACTGTGAATTAGTGTTATGATGTACTTTGCACTATTACTTTTAGTCTACACAAACAGCAATGAAAAACAGATGTAAGTTTTATCTTCATCTTAATAGGTGAGGTGAGAGAGAGGTTAGATAATTTGTTCAAGGTCAATTAGCCCAGAAATAGACACTAATGTGTTTGCATAGTGTATTCAATTGAACAATAAAATGTCAACTCCATCTTAACAGCATTGTCCCATTGGATCCCTGCATACTACTACCCCACATGAGTTTGGTGGGTAACATTTTCTGAAATGCGCAAAACCATACAAGTAAGGCAGCTACATAAAGCATAAAAAAACAACTGTGAACAACCCTGAATGAGGCCATTTGATCTTCCTTGAAGACTTAAAATGGCGAGCAGTCACCCATGGCCTGTGGGCCAAATCCAGTCCACCACTTGTTTTATGGAGATACAGTCAGACCCGTTTATTTATATATTGTCGGTGGCTGCTTTCGTGCCACAATGGCACAGATAAATAGTTGCAGCAATGACTTTATGGCCTGCAAAAGCAAAATTCTTTACTATTTGTCTCCTGACAGAAGAAGTTCACCAACCCCTGGCCCAGAGTATCACCAGCTCTAACGAGGTCCTACATTCCTTCCCGGTCCCATGCCAGCGTCCTCCTGCTCCTCAGAGGTAACTACTGTTCTAAATTCTGGGAATACCATTATCTTGCTTACTTAAAAAAACAAGTTACAACACATATGTATTCATCTACAATATTTTATATAGTTTTGTTTGCGTTTTTAAAGGAAACTTTTTATTGAAGTACACACGTAGAGAAATGCACAAACCATAAATTTGCAGCATGTCGAATGTTCACAAAATAAAAGTAGGAGCCGTGGTGGTAGCAGGTGTGTTGTCCCCAGGGAACCATTATCCAGACCACTGTAGAGAACAGGATCAGGCTCTCAGGACACACCCTCATACATACACGTCCCCACCATTATCCCTTCCTGGAAGTAAGTCATGTATTTTCACCCATTGCTTTTGCCTCTTTTTTATCCATGTAAAGATGAAATCATTGATTGTGTAAACTTTCTTATTTGGCTTCTTTGCTCAATGTTATGTTGGTGAGATTCATCCATGTGATGGCATGTAGCAGGTAATTTGTCAATATTCACTACACTGTAGCATACCATCCTTGTATGAATATACCACAATGTACTCACTATTTTAGTTATCATTTAGTTATCATTTAGTTGTATTTCTTTATTTCCATCATGATTTTTGGTCTCAACGCAAACAATGTAGGTGTTTTGGGGTTTTTTTAAGTTTCTGTTAGTGTTAATCATTTCTTTAAATTTATCTTTTTAAAAGATATTTCTAAATGCACTGTGATTATATGACATGTTCGAATAATACATGTGTTCTGAAATTTATTGATATTTTCTTTATGACCTAGTGGTAGGCTGGTTTTATAGATGTTTTATATGTGCTGGACAGAAACGATTATTTTGTAGTTGTTAGAGGCAGAGTTCTCTGCAATGTATCATGTCAAGATTGCTAAGTACGATTCAAACTTCAAAGTGCTTGTCTTAAAATTAAGACGGTATATTGAAATTTTCTACCATAATGATGGATCTACCAATGTGCCCATGTAGTTCTATCATATTATATGCATGTATAATCTTTTATTAGATACATATAATTTTATAATTCTTATGTCTTCCTGGTAAGTTAAACCTATCATCATAGCATTTATTTATTCATTCATTCATTCATTCATTTATTTTTAGATAGCTAGCCTCTTTTTTTTCAATTACAGTTTGATCATCATAGCACTGAATAGTAATTTACTTTATCACTAATCATACTCTGTATCTACCATAAAGTAGTAGTTGTCTTATAATACAACTTTTGGTTAGTATTTCCCTATTATGCCTGTTTCCCATCAGTTTTTGCCTCATGTAGTTTGACAATCTGTTACTAGATGCATGCACATTAAGAATTTCTTCTTTTTGGAGAATGAACCTCATTATTATGTAATGCCCTTCTTTATCACTGATAACTTTTCTTTCTTTGAAGTCTGCTTTGTTTGAAGTCATTAGAGCTTTTTCTGTGTTCTTTTGATTAACATTAGCATGGTATATTTTTCTCCATCCACTTACTTTTAGTCTCTTGGCATCTTTATATTTAAAGTAGGTTTCCTACAGACAACATATGATTGTGTTTTATGTTTTGATCCACTCTGACTATCTCTATTTTTTTAATTGATGCATTTAAACTATTGGCATTCAAATTGACTATTGATATAGCTGGATTAGTATCTACTACATTTGCATTTGTTTTCTATTTCTTGTTGCATTTGTGTTACAATGTTTTTGTTTTCTCGCATTTTTTTTGTTTCTTTCATAAGATTTCCATTTCTCTACTTACATTGCCCATCTGTTTTTGCATGCTTTCTACTTTATCTCTTAAAGCCCTTATCATGTAAATTACAGTTGTTTAAATTCCCAGTCTGATCATTCCAATATCCCTGACATATCTGGTTCTGACACTTTTCAAATTGTGTTTTTTGCCTTTTAGTATGCCTTGTGATATTCTCGATCGTTATCTATGACGTGCTAGGTAAAAGGAACTGCTGTAAATAGGCCTTCAGTCATGAGGTGGCGAAGTCTAGGGCAAATTGAAGTATTTTACGGTCCTATGAATTAGTCTCAGTCTTTTAGTTAGCATGTGCTTCTGGACTGTGAACTTCATACAAGTATGTGTTTCTCAGTTTTTCTCCCCTCTCAGGTGGGACAGGAGTGCTCGAGTGGACTGAAGTTGAGTATTTCCCTTCTCTCACATGGAAGGCTGGAGCTGACTGGGGTTGGGTATTTCCCTTTCCCTAGGTCAGGTAGACTCTGATAATACTTGAGCAAGTTAGGCTCTGGTTGACTAGTTATCCTGAGGGTAGGCCTTGTTGAGAAGAATAGAGTACTCTGGTATATTTTTAAATAGTTCGTTTTCTCCTCCCCCTACTGGAATCATGAGGGGATTTTTCTCTGATACTGATTGTGAGATTCTGGTGCAGCTCTAGGAGGTAAAACCCACAAAAGAGTGGTTCCCTCCTGTGACTTGGTCTCCCTTGTGTTTTTAAATCTCAGAGTTATCTACAGCGAGCCTACAGGAATTTGTCAATTGCGGTTTTGTTTTTTCTACCCTGGCACTGGTTCCCCAGGCAGTTTCTGCTCATGAGTGTGTGTTCTGGGAAGCTGTGACTCCCGGTGTTCACCTGTCTCTCTCTCCAATCTTGGGGCAGTAGTTTACTTACCCTGTGCACTCACCTCTTTGATGCATCTGAGAAGAGCTGATAACTTTTCAATCTGTTCAGCTTTTTAGTTGTTAGGATGAAGTGATGACGTCCCAGCTCCTTACAGGCTGGCCCAGAACCCAGGAGTCCTGATATTTCCTTTATAAATAAATTCATATATATTTTAAGTAGAGGGGTTTATTTAAAGAAAAATAAAGTAAATATTTGTACCAGTAGTAGATGGAAATGGGCTCAAATCCAAAATGTGGTGATGAATGAGTAATTCGTAATTGCATTATGCAATATGTGTATATATTAGACTCTTTCCTAACCACTTGACGACTCTGCCTCTGGACCAGCATTCCAATCCCTGCTCCTGGGGAGCATGTTTTGAGAGGGAAGAGGCTGACATGCCTGGGGTGACAATTTCCTGTACTTTCCAAAGAACTGCTCGAGGACACTGAGTAATGGAGTTTGCTCAAGAGATCAATACTGTGCTAATGAGCCTGTGAAACACTTTAGGAAGCCGATACACTTTACAGGCTGGAAGAAGAGAGCAGAGTCATTTGGCGATCCAGAAATAAGGAAGGCGGGCTTTTAAGGGAAGCATAATTGAGTATTTTCCTAAGAACCACTTTATTCCCCAGCCACACATACACTGTATGGATTCTGGAATCACAGTTTGTATTGTATAACCCCTTCTCCTTAGCTACAGTTTATTGTAGCAGGGATTCAAAACCCATTCAAGCCGAGCCCAATTTAAAAATCTCTCCCGTGAAAATTTAGAATTAAAACAAAAGATGCTGTTTAATTTCCATCATCTCTTGAACTAGAAGGATATATAAACTAGGGAGCTTGCTATGACTGATTTCTGCCCTATGCACAGAAAAAAAGGAAGTCAGTCCACAGACAGGGAGAAGAATGACACAGACCCTTACTAAGGAAAGGGGAGAGAAGGCCCTATAAGCTCATAGAGCAATTTTTGGTTAATAGCCACTGGTTCTGGTTACTTCCAGTTACCAATTGCTATGCAGCTTACCTCAAATTTTAGTGCCTTAAACAATAACTATTTTATTATGTCTCATGATTTTGTGGGTTAGGAATTAAGGCAAAGCTTGAATGGGTAGGTCTCCTGCTTCCTAGGCCATTGACTAAAGTTACTCACTGGTATTCAACTGGCAGGCAGACAGTGCTAGAGGGCACCTGACGGCCCTACTCAGATGTCTGGTGCCTTTGGCAAGGTTGACGGGAAGGCTGGGCTCAGCTGGAACTGTCTCCTTGGCCATCTACCTGAGAGCTCTGCAGCATGGTGGTTTCAGACTAGTTGGACTTGAGGGGCTCAGGAGTCCCCCAAGATTGTTCTGAGAAATAAGAGGTGGACACTGTCAATTTTGTAAGATCCTGGGCCGAAAATTGGGACTGTGTTCTCTTCTGTCCCCTTTCTGTTAGCCAAGAAATTCATTAAGTCCAGTTTAGAGTCAAGGGTAGGAGAATTAGACTTGACCTCTCCATGAAAAGAGAAGCAAGGACTTTGCAGCCATTGTTAATCCTGCACGCTGGCTGGCTTCACTTGGATTTCCTGAGAATGTTGTGTGCCCGCCCAGGAAGTAGCCCTTTTTGGGTAGGCTGGTTCGGACCACTTTTAGCTATTTGTAGTTATCATCTCAGTAAGTTACAAGGACAATGCTTTGTATTTGATTGACCCTCAAAAATTCTGAAATAGTCCACTGAGTGAAAAACTGGGTATTCATTAGAAAACAGGTTTAGAAGTTTAGGTTCTGCTCCAAGAAAGACCAAAGCTCAAATGTTGACTTTACAACTTCCTAGTTTTGTGACCTCGTACAAGTTACTTTCCTTCTCTAACCTTCAGCTCCTTTATGTGCAAAGGGAAAAGATTAACAGTGTTTACCTCATTCAGTGATGGGAAAAAGTCAAGTGAGATCATGAACATAAAACTCTTAGTATAGTTCCAGGCACATTGTAAGCCCCCAATGAATATTGCTGTTATTCTTTTCATTAATTGTTGTAGTTAGAGTTTCAAATCAAAGAAATATAAGAGAATGTTTATATACTCAAGGGATATTTAATCTAGCTGGGAGACAAGATGTTTCTATTAAAAGAGAAATAACATTAGAGCTAGCTAGCCTTAAATTAAAATAAGAGAATGGTAGAGAGAGAAAGTTCCTATAGGTTATTAGAGGAGAAGAAAATATTATAAATTGGTCAATCAGCAAAGTTTCCAAAGCAGAGGTCAGATTTGAAGCAGACTGTAAAGAATGCATTCGGGTTAGACAAGAGTGGTGACAAAGGGAGAGCATTTCAGGTGTGTCGAATAGCAGAAGCCAAGATAGCCAGGGTAACAAATGTGCTGAAGGTTTTCAGAAACGTTTTGTGGACCAGTGTAGCTACAGTGCTGTAGGAAGTAAGGTGGAAAGAAGGTGATCTCATCTGACGGGTGAGAGCTCTGAATACCAAATTCAGGAATTTGAAATTTATACTTAAGACTGGGAAATTCCTTGGAAAGTTTTAAAATCATGTTTAATAACAGTATATTAATTTTCTAATAGAATATAGACTCGAGTAAGGAGAGAAAACATTTTCGGAGGGAGACTCTTAACCTCTGGATACAGTATAGATAGTAATGAGTAATAATGGAGTCCAGGTCGTGATATAAGAAATGAATGTAGGAGATGTCATGCAGCCAACATTGATGGGGCTGACAAGTTTTCACTAACTGGATGTGAAGAAAATGGAGGAGTTGATAATGTCACCTAGGTATCAATTCTGAAGAAGACAAATAATAATTGCTACCATTGACAGAAAAGGGAAATCTGAGAAGAGGGAAGTTACAGGGAAAAGACAGAAAAGCCTTGGATAGAAGGACAAAGAAAGAATGAGCGGACAGAAGAAATTAATAAGGTAGAAGACATCATCAGTGCTTCAACTTTCAAAGGAGAAAATAAATACTAGAGGCCATGAATCATTCAGCCTAGAAGTACAGGCATTTACACATTTGAGTTAGAGCTTTTGAAATAATGGCTCATGTGGGAAACAATTTATAATCCCTAATCCCAGAGACCTTCAGTGGTGATTTTTCAGAAGCACTTAACCAAAAACTAGGCATTAAACTCGGAAGTTAAGGTATGAAATTAGGGGTTCTTTCCCCTACCCTCTCCCCACATTTATTCACATACAAGTGTTGAGATCAGTTGATATGAAAGGACTCTGACGCATTAAATTCTGTGTTACTAAGTCCTCTCAGCATTTTGTGTATTTATGACATAAATATTCCCAGAGGGTCCCATTTAATTCTTCATAGGCAAGTACTACAAGACGCAGTGGGACCCAGTGTTGTTACCTCAATCCTGGGGTAGTACTTCCAGACACAAATTGCCCATCTGCCTCCGTGCCTCCAAATGTATTTCTTGGCTGTAGGCAAGGAGAGAGCTACTGTGTCACTCAGCATCCTATGCAGTCCAACAAGGTGGGCAGGACAGTCTCTCCATACCCCACAGAGACCTGAAAGGAATTACTTAGAGTCCAAGCCCACAGATGCAACCTAAGGGTCACTGTTTTTGATAACTACTTGTCTCAGAGGTGGCCGCTAGTATTGAATCCAAGGTAGAAAAGGGTACTTGGCATGCAGTCCCGTCTCCAATTTATCTTATGCACCGTCTGAGTCTGTTCAAGCTGCCATAACAAATTACCACAGATGGGGTAGCTTGTAAATGACAGAAATGTACCACTCACAGTTCGGGAGACTGGGACACCCTACATCTAGATACCAGCATAGTGCCTTGTGTTAAGGGCCTTTTTCCTGATTCTTAGCTCCTTCTCTCCACTGTGTCCTCACATGGGGAAAGAAGCAAGAGATCTCTCTGGGTGTCTTTGATAAGACACTAATCTGATTCATGAGTGCTCTGCCCTGGTGACCTAAGAAACTCCCGAAGGCCCCACCTCCTAATACTACCACCTTTAGGGGTTAGGATTTCAATATATGTATTTTGGAAGGACTCCAACATTCAGATCATAGCCCTGGATGCAGACTGAGACCATTTCAGTTGCACTGATACGAAATTAAACTTCTTAGAAAATAGCTGCAGCCATGCCTTTCTCTTGTACAAGTAGGTTGTTTTCTAGATAAATGATTTTGCTCCTTTCTTGGTGATTCCCCAGCATCTATTCACTTTCCTAATGGCCATCTTGTATCTGTTTGGAGGATTCCTTTTCCATTGTGTATTGTTCTGGCAGAGGAGATTGTCTAGTACCCCACGCCCTCCGACTACAGTAGCACGATATTTTTTTCTGCCTGGTGTGAATAGACTTTGTTTTGGGGTATCCATATGTGCACTGGCAAGGCTCTTCCTAAGGCCCATGAGTGGGTGATAAGAGAAGAATGAAAGGTTCTTTTGAAAAACCTGAAAGAGGACTCCAAGCAGATACTGGGCAGGATGGGAGGATGGCTGGGGGAACGTTGTAGGCAGAGGTTGCCATGCTTGAATTGCGTAGGGTGAAGAGAAACCATGTGGTTCAGGAAGTGACTAGAATGGAGAGAAAGGGGTTTTTAGTGGACAAGCAGCTGAACGTGAGAATAAGGAGTCCTCCGGGACACTTCAAAGAGGAAGACCATGTAGGAGCTTATCTCATGGATTTCCTGAGTTATCAGAAGAGAAGACGGAGGGAGGGGACCAGCAGTCAGGGAGAAATTCTCTGTCCTCTTCTGCTGTGTCTGCGTATGCCCTGGGTAAATGTGCAGCCTGTCCACAGTTAAGTGGACAAAAAAAGCTCTGCACTTTTTTTGGATTCTTGTTCCGAAGATGTATTTCTCAGACACATGAAATATTCCATATTCCATTTAATAATTTGTGACTTTGATATATTTATATATATATATGAGTTATATATATATATATATATATATATATATATATATATATATATATAAAACTCATAAATATTTAAACACAGTATATGGGCCTCTATGTGAACTCTTGCTCAGTCTCCACAGAACATTCCAGGTAGCCTACCTGCCCTTTTCTAGCTTTATCTTCAGGCTTCTCTCCCTTTCTACAAGCCTCAGATCTCTTTCCAACAATCTCTTTTTGCTTATTGCATCAGGGTCCGCTTCTGTGTTTATAACTGGGACCCTCCCAGATGGTTTGCCTTCATTTGGTCTAACAAACGCCTAAGCCTTATTTCTCTTTATTTTGTTCCCTATTGGTTACTGTTTTGGAGGGGGGTGTGTGTGTGTGTGTGTGTGTGTGTGTGTGTGTGTGTGTGTGTATGTGTTTAAATACAGAAAATTTAAAAAGAAAGAACAAATATCACCCAACATTCCATTAACATTTATGTATAGAGTTTTTTGTTGTTGTTTTTTTCAGTATTTCATTTTTGGCAGAACTGCTTAAAAACACATGGTTTTATATCTGTTCTTTTCACTTAGCATAATCATTTCTCTATCATTAGAAATTCTTCAGGAATAGTATTTTTAATGATAGAATCCCATTGTGTGTCTATTTCATAACTTACCTAACAAATCCCTGAGTTTTTTTGTTGTTTTTGGGGGGTATTTTTGGTATAAGTGATGCTGAGATTCAGATATTTGGGTACAAATTGTTTTTCTACATTTCTTATTTTTTTTAAAAAAAATAGATTTTAAAGATGGTTGATAAATATTAACAGATTATCCTCAAGCAAGGTTTTACTAGTTCACCTTCCAGCCCGCAGAATTAGAGAATGCCTGGTTTCCCCAGTGTTTCAGTCTCCCACTCTCTTTTTCACCAAATGCCCTCAGACCTATCGTTGGTTGCACATTCTACCTTCAATGGAGGGCCGCCTACACACACAAACACACACACACACACACACACACACACACACTCCCCAGCACACCTCACTTCACCATCAAGGACAAGGAGATGCCCTGAAAGGATTTAAGAAAAAAAAATGGAGAAAATAGAGGAGACAGAGAGATTGTGAATTGAACTAAAGGGGGATTGGGATTCTCCCTTGGTCTTTTTCCTTTTTGGTATGGTTTAATTCTTTTGGACCTGTGAAGTTAGAGACCCAGATCCTTATTCTATAAGTCTAAGGGACTTCTTCCCCTCACCTTGAAAAGCTAACAGGAAACACAGTGATACTGAAGAGAACACTTAGGCCAGCCATTAACCCAGGTAAAAGATACTTTAGTGGGTCACATTCATTTCAGGCCATTTCGGCAGATATGTTGTAAAATACAGAGGAATGAGAACCAGGGTCTGAAAAATATTAATAAAGAGTGAGTATTTGTCTGAATTACCTTCTGAATATCTCCCTCTGGATGAGGGAGACAGGGTGATAGGGTAAGTAGGGACTATGATTAACAGGTAGTCATGTATTTGGTAATTTGTGATCTCACCATCAGAGACCTAACACTGTTAACTGATTTCGTGTTCATTTTTTTTTAATTTATGTATTGGGGTGACTTCATGTTCATTTCTAATGGGCATTTGCCACACACAAATTAGTCAGATGGAGTTTGAGATCTGATTATCTGGTTAACTCACAGAAAAAGGAGTGGTGAGATGAGGCCTCAAAGAGACCTCAGCAGGAACAAAGGAAAGGCAGCTAAATCCACTAATGCAGATGGAAGCACCCCAGAGGCTGGGCCTTGTGTGAACCAAGAGGTTTCCCAGAATGGCTTTGTGTGGGAAAAGCAGAAGTATAGGTTGTTTGGGGGAAAGGAGCAACCTGGGGAAATCAAATCTACCTAATAGCTTACGTGGTTGGAAATGGAAGAAAATTCCCATGAGGGCTGGGACAAAGTGAGAAGCCAGGGGAATGCATGGGCATGACGAGAAAGTATTCATGACAATAACCATTAGGTGTGCCCATTTTTAAGGAGTGTGGACTACCTAGAAAGTGGGTTCCTTGGACTGGTTTAAAAGTACCACTTTGCAGCTGACATAGCTGGATTTCTCAGCACAAGAGGACTAATGCATCTGGAAATCACGAGGCATACTACTAAAATCAGGTGGGACAGTTTATTCAGACAAACAGCTTGCCATATGACATCGCGCTCTCTTCACCCACCCTGGTCCCATTTACCACGAGGAGTTTCATCGTTAAAGGCAAATGGTTCAAAATCATCGCTCCCACCCTTTTACCTCAAACTTCTTATGACCCTGATGAGGACCCAGATTTACTTTTTCTCTTAAAAAACTAGACAACATGGGATCTTTAAAAGTGAACTGCCGGTCTTTGTTTCAGAATATCTGAGATAGCTGGGAAAAGCCTGAATTGCTGTTTGCTGTGAATAATAGAAAGAATATATATATACATATACATACATACATACATACATACATACATACATACATATATATATATATATATATATATATATATATATGTTAAGTATGTACATGTCACTTTGGGAAAGATAAACACTCTGGAAATGCCTCTTCTCCCACTGTGCCTTGGGAAGAAAGGATTTCTGTGGTTTATGTAAACCAGAAACAGTCTACTCTTTTGAGAATGGCTTAAGCTATCACCATGTTTTCTTGAGTTCAAATTCCTTTTATTTTCTTCATAATCTTGGTACTCTCAAAAAGCCAAAACTGCTGGGAGAGAATGTCCCAACTCATAACATGGGCCAATTGGAGAAACCTGATTCCATTGAATTAAAGTAAGTTTGCCACCAGCTCAGAATTAGGTGTTAGGAGGCATCAGGGTCCCATATTTATTTGGTTTCTGACCTAAAGGAGACAGATGGTGGAGGAGCTGCCAGAATAATTTCCTTCCGTAAGCATCAGTAGAGTCGCAGACCCTGAGCTTAGAAAACATACATCCTGTTGTAGAAAAACACAGAAAGTACATGTATACTCTCAGAATTTGTGAATATTCCCATTCTACGTTTCCACGCTGAGGGGAAAAAGGACAGAAGAGGTGTAGAAAAAAGTCATTTATGTCCTTTCAATGCACATCAGATTTGGAGGCTAATCTTCGAAACTCCATTTGCCTTTATTCTTCTTGACTTAAGTTAATGGGATGAAAATCACTTCAGAATACATCATTTCTTTTCCAATTTCACATTGCCGCAAACCCTTTATTAAGGTGAACTGACCTTCCACACTCTAGCAAATGTGTTTTGTCCCCTTAATTTCACCAGCAAGCAGATAACCAGTCCCATGTCAGTCACCAAACCTGGCATAGGACAGTGAGCATTTAATTAGCCCCGTGTTAGGCCTAAAGTAGACAAAACCATCACCAGAGGAAAATCCATTTTTCCAGAAGTGTGCATTCAATAGGGTTTGTGGTTTCCTATTTCCTGGTGGAATGTTTTCAGTCTAGGGAGCAATACAAAGCATGTCTGTACTTAGGGTTTTGTTTGGTTGTATGTATGTATAAGTTACCTTGAAGTATCATCAACAAGATGATGAAACAAAAAGAATGTGGAATATGGATTCAGTCCGACCTAGGTTACATGCTGGTCCCATCAATGGGCAGCAGGATCTTAACCAAGTTAGTGAACACAGTGTTTCCGAAACTTGATCTTACACATCAGAATCACCTGGGCTTTGGCCAAAGCATCTGTGTTTTGCACAAGCACTTTACACGATGCTACTGCACCGCCAGGTTTGGGAGCCTCTCACCTAGGTTCTCTACACCTCAGTTCCCTCATCTACAAGACATGGTTCAATGCCTGCCCCACAAGTGAGTACTAAAGCAGGGGAAGGACAGAAACATCTGTGTCATTGTCCTGCACTCAATACATACTAGATTTTCCCTTCGAACTAATATTTTTGAGATGATTTCATCCAGAAGCTTTTAACTTGCTTTTAGGAAGCAAGCTATTTATCATAATCACCATGCATTTATTATTTCTTTACCACACAAGACAGTTACAGGAGTTTTGCTGCTAAAGGAAACCAACAAATCACAAACATTTCCCACCCAAGAGGCATGAGGATAAAGTCAGAGAAATGTTTTTCTTCTTTTTAACCAAAGATTGAACTCTGCAAAATCAGTAAAGTACGGATTTGAAAGATCAGGATTATGTGTTCTTCCCCCATTTTGATTTCATCTGAAAGCCAATAAAGATGCAAGAACCACTCCGTCACGGGTGACCTTGCTAATTTTCTGGGTCATTTCTTCACGGTGTCCTTAAAAGCAGCAATCATCTTTGTTCAAAGCAACTCCCTCCCATTAGCTATATCAGCTCCCCAAATGTTTGACACCTTTTCATAACTGCTTTGTTACCTCAGAAAGTATTCGCTATGTTCACTAGCTTTTTCTCCAGCCCTGTCCTCTGTGCAAACTGCCGCATTAAAATGAACAACCAAACTCCTACCATGATAATTTTTTCAGAATAGATGTTCCATGATGATGTCCCTATATAGCATTTTTTTTTTTACTTTGAAGTCCTTTTTATAGCTTATTATACCAGCTTTGACAACACTGGAGGTAGATAAAGCAGGTGGCTTTGCTGCCTTTTTAAAGATGAGAAAACTGAGAGAGTCACAGAGCTGGCTGAGTGACCAACACGGAGCCAGAAACACCAGGTTCTTAGTCTGGATTCTTCAGGACTCCAACCCCAAGCAAGGTTGGCTCTTAGAGCCAGAAAGTCCAATGAACAGATTGTCTTAGGTGCAGATGGCTACAGCAATTTAAATGATACCATCTAGTGTTAGTGTCATTGAGTCCCTCTGACTCTCTCTCTCTGTATATCTGTGTGTGTGTGTGTTTTGCTCCCTGACTGTGTGCCTATGTGCCTGTATCTGTGTGATCGGTATGTGTATGTGCCTAAGGTAACTCCCCTTTCTTTGGTTTTGTCTCCATCTTCCTTTTGTCTCATTCTGCCTTTTTCTATCAGTCTTTCTCTGCCCATCTCTCTATCTCTGTTTCTCCAGATGTTTCTACCCATCTGGCTCCCCTCTCTCTGTTATCAGCTGTTTTCTTCTTTTTGAAAATCAATCTTAGACAGGCTTGTTCTATATGTTCAAGGGAAGGTAGTCCCTTGAAGTTTTAAGCTTCCATGCTTATGGAAACATGGAATGGAATGCAATGGCTCTCTCTCTCTCTCTCTCTCTCTCTCTCTCTCTCTCTCTCTCTCTCTCTCTCTCTCTCTCTCTCTCTCTCGTCAGAACAAACCTCTAAAACTGACTCTGGTTGACCTTGCTTGGGTCATGCGTCCTCACGTAGACCCCACTGGTACTCTGGCTAATCTGAGTCACATGCCACCCCTTTGGATTCAGTCCCATCAGAATCACTCAGAGGGAGGAATAGCAGTCTCTAAAGGAAAAGCACGAGGCTCTTACCAGAAAAGGGAGAAGTCTGCTAAATTAGTGAAGACATCACACATCCATACAGCCTTCATTTCAGTGCTCCATATGTTACCTCCTGTGTATGGTGTTTTTAATGATTCTTAGTCCTTTAAAGTTAGGTCAAAAAGAGAATTCTGTATGTTACCTGAAATAATGCCACACGTGATAATATTCACTGAGGGTAAGAGCCATGTAAGCAGGCTGAGCTTCTGCTTCTTACAGATAAACCTCATCCATAGAGGACTTTTATGAGAAAATGTGTTTACCTGTGCAAAAAGAATATGGTAGAAGGAAGGAATGCTTAAGTCACATCATCTGAGCCTCAGTTTTCCCATTTGTCAAATGGAGAAATAGAAGTCGTAGGGACTTTTACAGACCACATAATCCACTCTGCGTAGTTCAAACAGAAAGTGATTTATTAGAAGCTTACATAATGTCTGTTAAGCAGAATCAAGAGCAGTTAGGAAAAATGTTGAGTCATCCCACAGCTATTCTGCAGAAGCTCTATTGCAGATGTCACCCACAGCTTAGACCAAAGATCATGGAGATCGAGAGTAGCAGCTTTACCCCAGGTGGCCAACAAGAGCCTTCACCACTGTGTTTGCAAGAAGATCCAATCTCAGTGTGTATAGCTACCACGTCTTGTTGTGCATTTCCCCCATACAGATGTAGAAACCACAACATAGACCTTCTGGATGGGAGGAGACGGTCCACAGTTGTGCTTTATCTGTGGCATGGATTCTCTGAGCACCTGTAGGATAGTTGAGTGTTAGGTTAAAAAGCATGGGCTTCAGATTCAGGCCCATTTATTCTTAAAGATTGGTGATTTTACTTTAACCTATTTAGATTATCCATTTCTAACCCCCTGTCAAATAGGAATCCCTATAGAGAGATCAAGTATGCAGAGTACCTGGCACACAGTACACATTCAGCACAAGGTAGCTGTTAGTGTTTTCTCTGTGAAACTCAAAAATGTATGACTATATGTAATAGACATGCCTTTTTCTTCTATCCTTGGTCATCTCCTTGGCTCATCTTTCCACACACAACTGCACTGAATATGTTCCTCTGCCAATGTGTGTTGCAGAAGCCTCCTCAGGTGAAAAGTTAGTCATTGGCAGCCTTTGTTTCCAATTTCTGACACCTCTGCATGAGACCTCCCTCTGCAGCCCACACATTAGCACAGCCACCTCCTACCACGCACAGACTGGGGCCCTGCAGCAGAGGCAGCGCTGCCCCTGGCCCTGGGTCAGGAATCAGGAGGCACTCCAGGACAGATCGCTTAGATCTCGACTTCCTGGGCACCAGGCCTGTCTCCATGGCATCATTCAGCTGAAAATAGACAAGAGGTTTATTTCCAGATCCATAGAGAAGAAACAGATAGATGGGGAGACGATTAAAATGAGAGACTGACAAAGCTTTCTGCAAACACCAGAACCAACCCCACTGCTCTAAGAGCGTTCAGGCCACTACAACCCTACTGTTCCCCCCATTCCTCCTGGTCCACAGCAGTCAACTGCTAAACCTCACGCCTTGAACCAGAATTTTAATTCAAGTTTTGCTGTTTTCTCTCCATTGTTTTTGTGTATCTTTAATAAGACTGTAGGGCTCTAGAAGGGAGGAGACAAAATCTATTCTTTGTTTATATCCCCCCTGTTCCTAGGTCAAAAGTGTAGCTTGTCTCAACGTCTTACTACCTATGTGGCAAGTCACTTAATTTCCCTCAGTTTTAGTATTTGGGGGCAGGAGGGAGCTGTTTAAATAAGATCTTTTTAAAGCATCCATCATAATAGCTGGCATAATACGAGACAGTTCTCACCACACACAGTCTCCGAAAATCTGGACGCTGTACTCAGGCTGTCTGGGGTGTTGTGTTGGCTCCAGCACTTACTGGCAGTTTTATGTAACTTCGTTGTATATTATTTCTGTATCTTAAAAAAGGAGTCCAATGATAGTCCATAATATATAATGTTGTTTTGAGGGTTAAGTGACACAGCCATAAAAAGTACTTCGCAAAGTGGCCCAAAGTAAATTTCAGCAAAAATCTCCATTGCCTTTTCATCAAAGGCTCAGTTCAGACCAGCTGAAAGCATACACACCATCTGAATCTGCTCAGTCTTTCAAAAACATTTTTGAGTCTCTTTTTCATTAAGTAAATATTTCCTCATTACCCACTATTGTTCTTTTATCACCATACCTCTCCTTCCTCCCTAGATATCACTTGCAGTTGATTGTTGCGAAACAAATAGTGTAGGTGCTTTCTCATAAATTAGGGGTTATGGAGCATCAAGGCTTTTAAATAGGGCGGGTGAGTACATTGTTGTCTACCACGCGGTATTTCCCCCTCCATCATCCCATGGCCAAAGAACAGAGGTGGGCTGTTCAGGCAACATGGCTCCCCCTGCTGGATGAAGGAAATTTGGGTCCTCTTTTGGCTCTTAGATGAAAGGAAAGGAACCATGCCAATGTAAGAGCTCCCCTAGCTTCCCACACGACAAATTCAGCTACTGTTATGTAGGATGTTCTCTTCTAAACTTGACTCTGGCAGCTGATTGGCACATGAAGTTCTGTCCTACGGTCATCATCCCCTTCTCAGAATTCTTATTATACTCCTGGTCTAACTATGGAATTGCTTAGATCTTGCTTCTATTCTAACTTTGTATCATTCTGGTTAGTTTGCTCAGCCACCCCTGTAATCATCACCCTTGTCTATATTGGATTTTCCACTTAGAAATTACTCTTATATAAATATACTCCTAATAGAGGACCTTAAACACCACCTTCTCTTCCAGCCTCTTTCTGTGCCTGCGAAAGAAAAACCAGGGGAACTTTTTCAAAACGAGAGCAGTGAAAGCAGAAATGTTCTAAAAGAATGTGTATTAGAGGAAAATGTGTGCTAAGTGCGTGATCTGAGCCCTGGAGTCCTCACAATTAGGTGAGGAAGACAGGCAGACGTGAGCACACTTCCCTGCGGCATGAGAAGGCACATCCATTGCTGGCCCTGCGGGGAGATCCAGAGATCTGTGCATGTATTTTCTCATTAGAATCAACTATGTCTGCAGTTTTCCTCCCTTCATGAGCACCCAGTCTCTTTCAGTTGGTGATTACTTAGCTCTGCGAAGGACTACCCCCAAAAGGGAGGCCATTTCATTTGCCTGAAGCTCTGTCCTTTTAAAAACTTCCAATTGTTGATATCTTTGATTTCTGCTCCCAACTCATTAGTGGTCGGCTCTTCTCATCCTATTGACTTCCTTGCTGGTGCTTTTGTTGAACTCAAAAGGCAATCGGATGGTATGGAGCTACACTGAGCTTTAGTTGGGACAGAAGTTTTTATTACTACTTGTGGTTGGTGGGAAGAAACGCCAAGCTCAACGCACAGGTAGTTTTTTTCTCTGATTTTTAATAGATAGCAATTCTTGATCACAGATTCTTAGGAGAACCTGATAGAAGTGAGCAGGATCTCTCAGGTAACAAGCCCTCGGTGGCACTGAAATAAGACGTCAGTAGTCAGAAAGCCAGGGTCCAGGAGAGCTCCCTGAGGAATTCGCAGATTTACTGGGATGAAGCTACAATGCAGACGTTGGGGGCGGGGTTCTTATATTTTGAATGCTGGGTATAAAAAATGAAGCTAAATCCAATGAATAGCTGCACCTGCAGCAGCAAGAAAAAAATCCTGTAGGAGAAAATGAGACAGCTTCGAACTTCCAATTTGGAAATGAGCCCCATTATAGTCTCGACGTGGTACTGGTCTTCCGATCTACCAAGAGGCAGGTGGGCAAACAGATTCCAGAAAGCTGTTTTCTCTTCTCCTTGTGCATACAAGAAAGGGAAATAGACTTAATAGACTGAACAACATCAAACCTGGAAGCAGCTTTGGAGATTGTTATTACTACCTGCACAGGTTTTAAGTGAAGAAATCAAACCCCAGATACTATAAGTGACAGGTCCGGGGACATTCATCTATCAAGGGCAGACAAAGAGTCAAACTTATGACCTTTGACCTCTCATCCGCAGCTCTTTGAAGTCTATTCAATTCCTGTTTGGGGGGCATATTTGTTATTGGTTCTTATGATTAGAGGAATCTTAAATATAGCCATTAAAAAAAAACGACCAATTTTATATTATGGATATCTACTATTATAAGAATATTAAATATTGTCCATCATCCAGACATGTATTCTCCCTGTAATACAGTTTGAGTCGAGGTTACAGAGGTCACAGTTAAAGCGCATGATGTTCGAGCACGTTAAAGTCAGAGAAGGAAGTAAATGGGACACTGAACATACATTGTAGAAATGAATACAGGTCCCTCACATCTCAACAGGATGGGGATCTCGTCAGCTCCTAAAGCAAGCACCACACATAGTCAAAAATCGCCCCTTGGCACCTGTCAGAAGGCTCTACTGGAGATCGTAATACAAACTCTCGGTGTATCCCACACAGGCTGCACTTGCTCCAATTTTGGAACAGATTGCTCTTTCTTCGGTTGAGCACCAGATGAAGTGGTGAGTTGGCTTGCATTCAGGGGCAGTGTTGTATGAAAAATATGTATGTTTAAGCACTAAACACTAGACAGAGTGAGATGCTCACTCCATGGGAAGCACAAGGAAACTTACTACCCAGGAGGAACAGACCGGCAGCTGCCTTGTCAGGCTGCCTCAGGCCACATGTTAGAGTGGAGGGAATAGTGAGTCACCCGCATTATTTATATGCTTCCCTTCCACTTTGCTTCTCTCCCTATGTTTGCTGAGCCCCTGGAGTTAAATTTGCCAACATGATGTATACTGGGACTTCACCACACTTATCTGTGGAATTTAGCCAGTTTGGTTGGCCTAAGTCACTGGCTCTGAATAATGAAGCTGCATATGTACACATACGTACTTATTTTTGCTGATTTCTCTGCTGAAGAGAATCTGTGCTTCCTTCTCAACTGTGTTTATCATTCCAGCAATTGTATGATGAAAATTTTTAAAAAGTGGTGTCACTGGGAGTCAAGAGACCTAGGTTTTAATGTTGATTTTATAGTTAACTAGCTGAGAAGCCTTGTACAGTTTGTCTGACCTTTAAATCTCACCTTCTTCATCCTCAAAGAGAAGGCTTAGACAAGATATCCAAGGTGACTTTCAATTCCAAATTTATGCTAGCAGTTTATATAGCTGGTTACTGCAAACACTGGGGCTTCAACCAAAACTAGAACACAGGGCTACAAATTAGTAATAGGACACCTCTCCCTTTTTTCCTCCTTCTCTTCCCTTCTCTCCCTTTCCTAGCCTCTTTCTCATCCCTCCTCTCCTTCTAATCACTCCCTTCTTCTTGTCACTTACCCCTCCTTCCCTCCTTCCCACTTTCCTTCCTTTCCTCCCTCCCTTTCTCCCTCCTTCCTTCTTTCCAAAACAGTTAGATGTCTATTGTGTGCTAGAAACTATGTAGGCTCTAGGGATACAAAGATGAATGTGAAATTAGAACATACTGTCTCTTGTACATTGAAAACTCTTTTTCCCCTTCTCTTATCTTAAATGCAGCTGGGCAAGTCCAGTCTGATACTTTTATCAGAGAATAAATCAGTGTGAAGTTTCTTTGGAAAATCGCATCCTTTATCCGATTTGGATAAGCAAAACTGTTTTTCAGCTTCCAGCGGGAAGTCACACAAACTTTTCTAAATAATTTTAGAAATGTTTCCTAAAGCTGTCTATGCTTGATTTATTGATAAAGAAAGGAAAGGGACTAAAGCTCCTCACAACCAGGGCCACATGGAATCTTCTTCCATTAACATCCAGGGCTGGTACAGGAAGACAGTGTGGTTTACAGGAAAGAGCCCAGGTATGGAATGACACAGACGTAGTTCACATCATAACTGTACCACTTGTAAGCTGAGTCACCCTGAATGCACAATTTCGCCTCTCGGACTTGCTGATTCTGCATCTCTGAAACGTAAGGGGTAAAACCTACCATGCAGAACTGTAGTGAGGGGTGACACTGTGCTGGCAAAGAGCCTAGGAGAGTGCTGCACGTGTCATTGGTATAAATCAGAGGGCAACTGAGCAGAATGATGAGCACAACTCAAGGACAAGGAACTCACATTCACGTCTCACCTGCCACGTGATCTCAAAGTGTATGAGGGCCCAAGCAAAACAGAAGTTCTTTTATTACTCATCTAACGGTACAAGTGGATGTTCCTGCTTGGCAGCTGGCTTTCCTCCACATGGCGATGTTGAGACCCAGTCTCCTTTCTTCTTGTGCTCATGCACCCTCCTCGTCACATCTGACAAAGACAAGAGGAAGAAGGCATTCCTGCTTCCTGAAACCCTTGGTCCAGGAGTGATGGATATCACCATTCATTCTCAGTCTATTATTGAGAACCCCTCACCAAGCCACAGCTGGCTGTAAGCGGGAGCTGGGAGTGTCTCTGCTGGGGAGCCACTACCCAGAAATGACTCTATCCCAAAGAACAGCAAAACACTGGTGGACAGTTGTCTCTGCTACAGAGACTTTGACTGTTAAGCCACTTAAATCTATAATATAGGTTTATACCATCTTACTGATAAGGCAATTTTAAGTCAGTTACTGAGTAACCTCCAAGTCACCAGGACCCAAGGCTAGGTATCAGACTCGAAAGCTGGCATTCCCAGTCTCACCTCACTGCAGTCCTATAAGGCAGACTTCATAGCCTCCTGAATGCTGGGTTAATTTATACCCGCACGGCATGACCCAAAGGGTATTAAATAACGCAAAATGTACATTTATAGCCTTTCTTTATAAATCAGAACATCTGGCAACTCTGGATTCTTACTCCAGCAATTGCCTGAGGATTCCTCCCAGCTGTCAATACTTCAGATGGGGCATGTGCCATGAGGTTCACTCACCACTATCCCCTCTGTCCCTAGTTTATTGCTGTCCAGCTTCACCCATTAACATCTGCCCAGACTCTCTAGGCATTTGAATCTAGCACCTCTGCTGCAAGAGATGTCTTTATAATTTTATTTCTTGACAGGGATAGTTAACATTTTGCTCTAAAAAGAAAAAAAACTTGTAATAGTCATGAAGAAATCAAAGAAGCTAAATATATATATATATATATATATATATATATATATATATATATATAAACTGTTTATATATTTAATATATCTATTTAATACTCTTTGTGCCTCTTCAAATTTTGTGCTACTCACCTGAGATTCATTATTCAGTCCTGATTCACAAACTCATCTAAATAAATTTCTCTGCAGCCTGACCCCTGTGGGTACAGAAGAGCTCTCCTCCTCTGCAAGATAGGCTTTATGTCACTTTTCCTGGTTCTCTCCCTCTCTGCACTTATCTACACTCCTCATTCCACTCCCAACAGTAGTTTGACTTCTATCAGTTTCATCCATCTAATCAATGCATCAGCTATTTGTCAACAGAGCCCAGAGAGTTTTGACTCCATGTTCTCAAGATTAGAGTTCAGTAAAGGAGTTGAAAAGCAGAGGACAAAAGACTGAGGGAAGGTGGGCACTGATTGTAAAAGAGAAGAGGACAGTATGGGCTGATAATCCACCCCCTCTGAGGGCTTGTCCCCTAACCCTGAAAATGAACTCCAGACTTGCAGTCTGAAGCACGGTACCTCAGAGGATGAAGAGTGACCAGCCAGGCCAATCTCATCACATTTAATTAAATGCAATTTTAGTTCAAAGTCATGACTCGCTGATTCATCCACCGAGGCTCTGCTTTGACATTATAGTGACTCGCAGCATGGAAGATACTCATAGAATTGTCAAGTTCTAAATTTATTTATTATTTGGGTTTTTCAAGGGCATGATTTTTTAACTAGATGCCTCACAATATGTACTTTCTATCATGGACTAGCATCTTCATTTAACTTTCTAACGGGTCACTCTTCTGTCCTTACTGCCTTAATTCTTCTTGAACTCCGCCAAGCAACCCTTTTAAGCAAAACCTCAAGACAACTGTGTTCCCATCATTCCACACAATATGTCCCAAAGTGAATCCCATACAACATTAGTTCAACGAGAAGCACCTAAGAGGAAAGTTTCATGCTCCTGTAAGTTTTACTAATTATACCTAGTCTATCGTCCAAAGCTCTGAACATGCCTCAGTTAACAAAACCAAAACCATTTAAATGTAGTTCTGTTTTCCCCATACTTAGTCTACTGTAGAATCCCACCTCACCCTGTATCATGAAACACCTCGTCATGTCTCCTGGAATTAGTATCCATGATAAATATTTTAGGAAATGTTTTCCTAGCACCAAGATGTGTTTTATTAGATGGCAATGCTTATTTGCATCTGGTTGCCTTTTTTCAACCCTATTACACATGTGCTAGAATGAATTATGGGTCCCAGCTCTTCATCACTCCTACCTGCATAACCTTTGCCATGCAACTTTTCCGTGCTCATAAAAGATGACTTAGGTCTCACCCATGTGGTTTGCTTTGCCTACTGGCATATAACAGATACAACGTGAGCAATGGCTTAAAAATGGCTTGCATAGTTGAGCTTGTCCTCCTGCACTTCTGCAGTGATCGTGAAAAGAACATGTGCCAGCTAACCCACTGGTCCTGGAAGGAGGACGAGATACACGTGAAGCAGACCTGCAGCCAACCCACTCACCTGCAGCCTGAAGCAGGCCTCCCCCAGATGACCCGCAAAGCATAGTCAAGAAGTCCATGCTTATTGTGTATGCCTCTGAGCTTTCATGGATGTCCGTATGCAGCTATAGTTATTATAGAACATATAGTTATTATATAACATAAAATATAACATGCGAGGTGCTATTTCAGAAAACATTCAAGCTACAAATGAGAAAAAAATAGTATCCTCCACCTTCAGTGATCTCATAGTAAGACAGAGGGAAACAAACAACTAGTTATAATTCAGGACAAAAGAAAACAAAGGGTGAAAAGAAGTACCAGTGATGTGCTGTGGAAACATAGAAGTAAAAGTGATGCTATCCATAGGTTGTTAAGCAAGAAGGCAGAGTTTTGGCTGTTCTTAAAGCATTAAAAGGATGACACTAAAACAAGAAATTAAGAGGAAAGACTTCCAGCATAGTGGGACAGCATGCACGAAGAGAAACAGACATGTTTTCCCTCTCAGGGGACGGGAGAGTTCTTTCATGCATATTTATTGGTATGCCCTGTTTGCAACAGAGAAAACTACATGGGTACCCAAGGTCATGTAGCTAGCATATGGAAGAACTGGGTTCTAGAACGTAGGTCCCCTGACTTTAACTCCAGATCCCTGTTCTAGAGGTGTTTGTGGCCTGATATAGGATATAAAAGCAAAAACTGACGATTAGCTTGTTGTTATGCTTGGGAGTGACCATAAGGGTCCAGGAATAAGCAAATAAAGTATGTATATCACACTGGTAATCATCATCTTAATTGTAACAACCACTACAATAAAAAGAACACAAACCTCAATGGCGATAATAGTCGGTATTTGTTACTCACCTACCATGTGCCAGATTCTGTTCTAAGTGCTTTTTATAGGTTATCTGTTCTTCATAATAATAACCCTATGAAGAACGTACTGTCATTGGCCCCATTAAACAAGATGGGATAACTAAGGAACAGAAGTTATGCCACTTTCCCATGGTCACACTGTTTAAGTGAGGGAATGAGGACACAAAACTATCCTTATCTGTCCCAGGAACCTGAACTCTAACCACTGTGTTCAACCTCAGCAAAGAATTGCAGTTCCCTCTGTGGCTTTAAAAATATATAGCTGCCCAGGGCCTGCCCACACTAATTAAATCAGAACCTCTGCTAATAAAGTCCCAGCCACCAAACCATCTTAAAAGATTTCCACATGATTCTTTAGAGCAAGCCCAAAGTCAGAGGCAGATGGGTCAACTGGATTCAGAGTGTTCACAAAGAGCAAGAAAACAAAACAAGAAACGAATCAGACAGAAGCTAAATAGGGCAAACTGGCCTAAGAGTTATAAATCCATTGGAAAAATCTTGGAATGAACTTACTGATCAAGGCAATGTTCTGCATGGAGAAAATTTTCCAGAATAACCCACTAGGACATAACTGACCCACATAATGAAGAACCTAAAGCACAAGTAAGCCTAGATTGCATTCCAGCTGTTCCAAGTAAGAGGGAGAAAGAACTGATGACAGATTCTGCCATCTTTTCCTAGTCTGGTTCGCAAATTTTGAAGTGGTCCAGGTTAGATTTGGGCATCCTCTCCCCTTACTTTCTGAATTGCCTTATCTGTCATTTCACAGGTGCCTAACTAAGATCTGCAAGTTTCCCAGAGTTCCCCGCTGCAGTGGACACACTCCCAGGTCCCTAGGGCAGCGTGATCTGTGACAGGTCTGTGCCTAAGTGACATAGTTGCCTGAGCAACCCTTGCGGTCATGAGAAACTCCTCCCTGAGGCTGGACACGGGCTCAGCATCTCCTCAGCTTAGGGCAGGTCCTGAGAAGCAACCAGCACTGGCACTTGGCAGGGACAAACCAGTTTGCCACCCCTGGCCTGAGAACCGGATACCATGGTAACAAGGCAGCAGGACGACTCTAGCCCCAGCAGAGGCTGAGTCAGGGCATGGAAGTGTGGCTGCAGGAGGCACACACTTCTCCTGCCTCCTCCATCGTCCAACAGCTCCTTAGATCATTCCCTCTCCATTATAAGGGATGTTCTCTTCAGTTTCAGTTGCCAGATCAGACCTCACGTTTGCATGGATCCTTGTTTACTAAGTTTTTGTGAAAACCTCCTGGCTGTCAGTCCCGTGGCACATGGTAGAAAAGCAGCATCCCTTAAATGTGTGTTGTGCTTTCTAGAAGTCCACATCCAAGCGCAGTGTCACCTTGATCCTCTTCAAAACCCATGAGTGATGCAAGGTAACTGGTGTTTCCCCCATTGGTCACATGATAAGATTGAAGCTCAGAAGGGAAAGATTTCGAATTTGAAAATATTGGTGGTAAGAGAAATTGTCTCAGCTCACAACATAGTTTATATCAGGACTGGAATGATGTATTCAGCCAACAAACGTTATATGAACACCTACCATGTGGCAAGTATCAGGCTAGCACCTAGAAACAGATTTTAAAAAATCATGGTTGGTATCCTGAAAACTCTGGCAGCTAGAGCAGAGAACGACAGACTCCGGACTGTGGGCCAAATCAAGTTTTATTAAAATACACTCATGCCCGTTCGTTCACTTATCATGTATGCCTGCTTTTGTGCTGGTCGAATAGTCTTTTATAGAAATGGGGGGGCCCACACGCTAAAATTATTTACTCTCTGAGTCCTTACAGGAAAAGTTTGCTCTCCCCTGATTTCGTAGGAAGAGGCTTCAGTGAAATCCAGTGTTGCAGGTGCTGTTGTAGAATTCTGTGTGGAGCATATATTGTGGGCTCAAACGAAGATGATGACTTGGAAAGTATCCCAGCAGAGAGGCACAATCCCGGAGTGCAGGGAGAGGTAACAGTGCAAGCAAAATAATGGAGATAAGAAACAGCAAGGTTCGCGAGGGAACTGTCAGTAGATCAGCACAGCTGCCATTTATTGGGGGAGAGGGGATTTAGAAGAAGAAAGGTCACCATTGAGAGGTGGTCAGGGACCCCCTTAGGAGAGCTTCATATGCAAATCTAAAGCCACTGACTGCCCAGAAACCTTTGAGAATTGTATGTGACAGATAACGGGCTATATTAAAAATGAAATCCTGTGTTTCTCTTCCAGGCTGTGCAACCCCCCAGGACCATTTAGGGTTCCGTAACCATAATGCCATGATAGCCTAAGATCGGGTATAATTTCAACTGAATAAATTGAATCTCTGTTAAATGGATTTCAAGCTATTTCCTCCCCCTTACAATTGTTCATGGCAACTAGGGAAACAGCGGAGAACGAGAGTTACAGGGTACTATGGGTGCAGGTCATTGGGATATCTGGTTTAATCTGGGGATTTGAGAAAGTTGTCCCAAGGAAGTGACATTGAAGGCAAGACCTGAGAGCTGAGTACACGTTAGCCAGGGAAAGAGTCAAGGAATCAATGAAACCTTTGTCTCAACATTTCAAAATCTTCAAAACTACATTATTCCAAAATGGTGCTCCTCTTCCTGGAAGAATCTCTGGATTAAAATATCATTGACTCTGCCTGTTAAATGAAGATAATAATGGTTCCCACATCATAGGGTTGTTCTAAGGACAAAAGAAAAGTAATACATGAAAGGTACTTAACATAAGGTCTAGCAGAGAGTAAGCATGCAAGTAATGCTAGCTATCTTAGTATCTGTTTTGTTTTGTTTTTCTTGTTCTCTAGAAATGGTGAACTTGTTTTGCTTATTTATACCCTCCACAGAGTGTAGATATAAAAGAATTTGGGTCCATAAGTTGTTGTGGAATATTAATTACCACAGTATTTTTGGTGAATCAATGCATCTCAGATGAGAAGAAGTGGAGCCTCACCTGTCCCTAAGTGTGGGAATCCCCGTTTCCAAATCCCTAACAGATGGTCTTCCAGTACCCACTTGGATGGCTAATGACCACTTTCTGCCCAACTGGGCAGGTCTTATTGCAGGAAAATTCTTCTCCTTATAGAGCCCAAATTAACCTTCCTGAAACAGTCACCCATTGCCTTATTTCTGTCCTCTGGATCACATAGAACATGGCGTCTGCCTCTTCCACATGACAACCCTTCAATTCTCCCAACTGCAGATTTCCCACTCAGAGCCCAGACCACAGGATAGGATCCCTCTATTGAGCTGCCCTGTCTTCTCTCTCTGACCTTCAGGGATGTTAAGACAGAGGTCCTTTACCACAAAGCTCACATCTTATTCATCTCTGTATCCCAGCACCCAGCACGGTGTCTCTCACTTAGTAGGCACTCAGCAAATGTGTGTTGATAAGTAAAGGACAGAATGCCTATTTCAAAGCATATTACTCTTTTACAAGAAAAATAAGACCAAATAATCTTTCAGCCAATTTCATTCCAAACTCTAGTGTGCAGCAAAAAACATCATGGGGGACTTAGTGAAGACGTAGATTTCTAGACTACACTTTCAGACCTCTGAAAACACACACAGTCCGTCACTCTGGAGTTTTCCTGGACCTTTGCATGTTTAGCAAACACCTTGGATATCCCTGAATCAAGTGCTCTGCTGACCACACTTAGAGAAACACTGCTTTAAGCACTCCAGATAGCAAACCTAACAGCTTTTATTAAACTTGATATTTGGAAGTAGCAAACATTTGGAAGTAGCAAACACATTTTTGTTATTTCTACCTGGAACAACTTTGTATTTTCTCTCTTATTACTTTTTTTCTCCTGGAAGCTTTTTTTTTTTTTTTCTGGTTTACCCAGCCATAGCTCCCCTCCCATGCTGAGAGGTAAGTATGTTCCATTTATTACATTCTTTTCAGACCTCCTAAGGAGATAATTAGGCATTGCAATTGATTGCAATTTATTAATCAGAGCAGGATGTTATAGAGTTTGGCGGGTGGGGGAAATGCAGTGCTAAAGTCTAGTATAAATGCAAGGAAAGTGCACTGAGTGACAAGGGAATGGGCAAAAATAACCACCAAATCACAGGATGTTTTAAGCTGATTCCCTGTATCATACTGTGGTGCCCTGATATATTAAAAAGGGTTAAATCCTGGTTGCTCTACCACCACAGTCAGGTCTGAGGTTTATTCTATGCATGTTTATTGAGTGCCCAACATGAAGCAGGTACTGTCCGTGGTGCTGAGGATACGTCAGAGAACAAGACTAAATCCTTGCCTCCGAGAGAGAAAACCTTGTAAATACATACAGTTACGTTACACTACACAGCCAGTAAGGAGAACTGAATAATGAGATGTGGGAAGGGTACCAGTGAAGTCTCGTGTTCTATAGAAAGGTCTGTGGAGGACTCTCAAAAGAGGTAATATTTAAGCAGAAATCAAAGTGCTGTGAAAGAGCATACGACGTAAAGGGCTGTGGGAGAACGCTTTAGGAAAAGGGAATGGCAATGAAAAAGGCCTAGGTGGGTGTCAGAGGATGAGGAGTAGACTCGTATGTTGAAGGAATGTCAGGAAGCCTGCGTGACTGGAGCTGAGTGAGTGAGGACAGGTAGATACAAGGAGGATCACACAGATGGAAGCATGGTGAAAAGTAGTTTATAATGGGATAGCATATTCTTATAGAATGGTAAGCCACCAAGGACCTAAACAATCACCTAGTCCAGTCCATTCATTAAACAGGTGGAAAACACAAACCCAGAGAGGTTAACAGATCTCTCTTAAGTAGGAGACTGGTGCCCTGGTCTTACGATGTATGATAGAGATTTTGTTGTCATCTTTTCTGGTTTTCTTCTTACTCTTCCTCCATTTTTCTTTCCCTTCCTTTCTTTCTCTCTCTTTCCCTTTCTGCTACCTCTTCCTTAGAGTTAGTTCTCTTACTTTTCTTCCTTTCACCCCCTATTTTTTTCTATCCTCTCCCCTCGCTCCATCCTGCTGCTTCTCTCATCCTCCTCACACCTTCACACCTTCAGTCTTTTCTGACTCCATGGCTTGTAGTCAGTGTCAAGTCAGTGAGCAAGATGTATTCCTGCATGAACATAGTTCAGACCAAGAGACCTATGCTACTCAACTGCATAAGATGATTTCAAATCTTGACATCTGAGAACCTCAAAATATCGCTCCCCTAATCCTCTCTTTAAAAGCATCTTGTTATGTTGGGCTAAAAATTTCCTTTTTTAGTGTCTGATACACAAGCCACCACCATGATCCCAGAGGTTGTGTATATGCACACCAATGGGAGCTATTTGGTACAGAAGGTGCAAAGCAAAACCCAGAGGGAGCAAAATCCAAGCAGAGAATCAAATTCGATGGGGCAGGCATTAAGTATAAATCACTGCTATTAGACATGGGGGAAGAGAAAGATTTTAGACAAACCACAGGAAATTCCACCTCTTTTAAAGAGCTCTGTTTGTTCATGTCTAGCCCATTTCTGAAAGCAGTTGTCTTATTTCAGCCCAGAATCATATGATAAATGCTAGAGCATCGTGGTGCTCTGAACAATGATAGTAACCCAAACAGATGTCTAATTTCTAAATTGTGAATGTAGAAACAATGCAGTGTGAGTTCATCATGTTCTCTCCCCCGGCACACATCCCCAAGTGAGTCCTAATACAAATCCTGACCATTATATTTCAGTTTCATATTTCTAACCACATAGCTAGAGAATGTGGAGCTGGCATCTGTAGAAATTGATTTTTCTTTTTCTGTAAAAGGAATCCTTTGCTGTCACAACAAAGCATATTCTTTTCCTTCGAAAGAAAGTAAAAGAAATTACTAAAAGTACTTTTATCCTGCCAAACAGCCAACATCAGTCTTCCACACAGCTTTTCAACTCTTCCAACTCTATCTGCCACTGCTGAAAAATAATAGCTACATACCCATAACTGAGTCTCTAAGAAGTAGCAATCCAAAATTTCCTCCCACAGTTAATCTCCCTGAGATTCAGTTTGCTTATCTGTAAAATAAGTGGGATGAATAAATGCTTAGATTTTTGGCAATTCTACCTCCTCTTCCTTCTAGGTTCTCAATTCCTCGTATTAGGAGTGATGCTACATGGGAAATAGAATAACTTCCCAACTGCTCCCTCCTCTCTTTTTCCCAATGACCAAAGAAAGAAATGCTCTATCTATTTTTATCTTGATATTGTTAAAATTATATATTTTTTCATGACATTTCAGAGAGAGTAAGAAAAAAAGACTAAAATTTGGTTATGGTTTGCTGTGGGATGCCAGACAGGACTTCATGATGCTTTGGGGTTCAGCTTTGGAGCTTGATTACATTTACAAATAGTGCTTCACTGTATAAGATAATTTGCTTTATAAAATGTATATGCTTAGACAAGAAACTACAAAATGTCAGAGAAGAGGTTTGGCATATCCTTACTCCAAAAAACAATGGTAAAACTGGACAGAATTGTTAAAAAGCAATCATTGTAGGGTTTTGTAAATCAATGAAAGGCACACAATAAATTGAGAAGTGTTTACTGAAGAAAAAATACTAGACATCTATAAGTCAGTGAGAACCAGTGACATTTTAAGCTATTTCTATCGCCCCTTCAAGCTCTATGGCACCATAGCTGTACTACGGTTGGGGGGCTCAAATATGCCACCATAGAGGGGTGGCTCGATTTGGAGCAGGGTAGGGAAATGCCATATGCCCAAGGACTTTGTCAAAAATAATAGCGATCTCAGTGCCAATCTAGAGGGCAAACATCCCATCTACCTGAACCTGTGTTACTGACCAGGCCAAACAACAGATTAGTCAGAAATGCAGTCAAGACATACAAGGAACAAGGCAGGCGTGAAGTGTTTTAATAATAACCTAGATGTTTCTGGTGGTCTGGAAGGCTGTGTGCCTGCTCAGGATAGACAGTAAAAGACTAGCTATCTTCTCATCCCTAGCTGAATGGAAGGCCTTGCACAAACAGGAAGTAAGATTCAGTGCATATTTGTTAACTGCCTGAGCTTTGAAGCCATTCTGTAATCTACACACAGAGCCATCAGCAAAAAGTGAGTCTCTCGGTGTATAAGAATACCTTCTGACCAATCTTTAGCTGACCACAAAGCTACACTGAATGGTGATAAACTTAAATCCAGGCTTCAGAGCTAAAAAATGAATATTTAAAAATAGTCTCTGTGAAGACATCAGTGGTCACACAATACAGGATGGACAGACTCAACAGAAGTAGTCCAGCCAAGTCACTTCACAAACAACAACTAAAACGACAGCATCCCTTGGAAGAAGGGAAGTCAGCATCCAGGGTGCTACAATACATTATCTAAAATGCCAAGTTTTCAACACAAAACATGAAAAATGCAACATAACAGTAAAGTTTGGCCAATACACAGGAAAGAAAGCATCAATAGAAATTATCTCTGAAGGGATCCAGATGTTTACATTATCAAAGACTTCAAAGCATCTATTGTAATAATATATTTGAAGGAATAAAGGAAACCATGTTTAATGAATTAAAGGAAAACATGACGGCAATGAATCGCCAAATAGAAAATACCAGTAAAACGATAGAAAATATAAAAAGAATAAAATTGGAATTCTGAGTTAAACATACAATAATCGAGATTTTAAAATACATTAGAAGGGCTGAACATTCTGCAAATTCATTTCTCCTCAGCTCCTCATTTTCCTTGACAAAATATATTGACTGTAACTCTCTTCCAACAATTCGAAATGCCTCCTGTTTCAAACAGAAAATTTCTTTGGGATTTGAAATTGATTTTTAGACTGTGTTCAGATTCTTTGTTTTTCTGTCCAGCTCTGGATTGGTACCACTTTTTCAGGTTATGTTTTCCTGATAGGCTTAGTTTTCCCTTTTATACACTTCTATTCATAAATCTTTTTCATATGTCTCCTCTGTTTTTTACTACTTAAGTGAATGTATTTATTTTCACACATTCCAGATTAGAAAACTGAAGAGCAAAGAGATGCCTGCCCCAGGTGTGTGCCAGAGCAAGGATCAGATCTTGATATGTCAACCTCCACCCTGCATTTTTATATTTTTGTATGTGTGTAGATTTTTTTAATCCACTTATTTTTGACCTTTTTCAAGTATTTTGCAACAAAAAACAAGAACACTTTTTGAAATGTTCAAACCTTAGATGTGATCAGTGTACCCAAGGGCATTTGCCTGAGACAGCACCTAATACAAAGGACTTCCAGTAGGATTCTCATATCTCTGGAGGCCTCGTGTGATGGTGGCAGGTGTAGAAAGCAAAAGTTAGAGAATCTCAATGTGGGGGTAAATCTTAGGGGACATGGTCATGGGCCATTTTATAAAGCTTCTCATTTGAAAATAGTTTTGAACTTACAGAGACATTTGCGTGAATAGTAAAGAGCACACTATTTACCTATATTCACTGTGCTCTAACATTTTGTACCATTTGCCTTCTCTCTGTACATACACATGGCTACTCTTTTTCTTTAAATGGTGGAAAGTAAATTGCAAACATGGTTGCCCTTTATTGCTAAATTCTTCAGTGCATATTTTCTCAGATGGAGGGTAGTCTCTTCTACACCACAGTACAGTTCTCAGCTTCAGTGAGTTGAACATTAATATAGAATTTTATCTAATCTGCTGGCCCCATGTCTTGTCAGTTTACCCAATAATGTCTCTCATTGCATTGTTTTTTCTCTAGTTCAAGATCCTGTCTAGGATCACATATTATATTTAGCTATCATATCTGGGGTACTCTTTAATTGGTAAAAGTTCCCCAGCCTTTCTTTTACTTTTATGACATTTGCATTTTTTTAAAAAAAATTATAAAGTGTTTATGCCTTCTCGGGAAAGATAGACATTTTCTTTTAGGGAACATTGTGAGCAAGCAGAGGGACCACCTTCAACGGAGATAACAAGCCACCCTGCCAAAGACAAGGGATCAGTACAGACCCTGACACTGGAGAAGAGACAGGCACCTCCAAAAGCGAGGCTCAAAACAGGATGAGCTATTTATTAAGGTGAATTTGTCCAAGGTGAAAGGGAAAAGTGAGCAACTTTTCAGTGTCAGCCTCCCAGCAATTGTGTCTGAAGTGTCCTTTCCACCCTTCCCAGCAAGCCTTTGTCTTCCAAAAAGACCCACCAGCAGGAGCCAAGGGTGTCAGATCCCGTAGGCTGCCATCACCACTGCCATCTGCTCTGTATTGTAGGGTATGCTACCCCACTGAACCCTAAAGTCTCCCTCCATCCATGTAGACCCTCCTCTGAAGAGGATGACCTGGTTTTCCTTCCCCCATCCCACCCCTCACCCCACACTCTTATAAATATGTTTGTTAAGTAAGAGAGTGGTGTGCTCTGTCTGCTGCATTTAGGGTTGAGGTTTAGGATATCACAGCAACTCAGGCTTAGATAAAGGGGGTTAGCACCAGCTCCCAGGGAATGCCCACTTGTAACAGAAGTCCCTGCTCATGGAGGGAAGTTGATATTGGCATTGCATATCCACTATCCTCTCATGTTTCTTCATTTTTATCTACTCAGATAGTCTGTCTTTAAACACATTATTTTCTTGATTTTGTTGCTTAAAAATTACCCCAAAACTTACTATAAAAATCTCTAGGAACCTATGGAGGTGAGAAAATTCATTAACATCTCAAGGCCAGGTCGTGGCCCCAGCAGTCCTTGTCCCTCACTCTCCTGAACTCTACCCAGCTGTGGAGTACATGGGGCTACACAGGCCAGAGAGGGCCAGAAATTCCCTGTGAAGGGCAAAGGACGAGTAGCCTCACATATCACTAAGTTGAGAATTGGAAGTCTGGGGAGGCTGGGCCCTGAGTTCAGAAGGATGGAAAAGAAATCTATGTCTTTCAGCCTCTTGGTGGGAAGAGCTGACACCTTCCCCCAAGACCTTTTATCTCCCTAATGAAGACTGGGAGATGGGCCTGCCGCCATCTCTTGGCTTAGCCATAATGACATGGAGAGCTGTCCACTGCTTCCCCTTCTCCCTTACCCAGAGCTTTCAGAGGTGTGTATGTGTGTGTGTGTGTGTGTGTGTGTGTGTGTGTGTGTGCACACAAAGGTGAGGAGCTGTGGGAGAGGCTACTATGCAATGTGTTCCCCTTTCTGCCACCAATGAAAATGTTTATCACTTATGTAACTACCCTTCTTTCCCAAGGCCAGACAGGGTGCACGCAGCTCAGTGGGTAGAACATGATTGTGGACATGTGTGGCAACCCTGGCTGTTGACTGCTAGACACAGTGACCTGGGGGACGCAGGTGGGAGAGGTGCATAGCACTGTCTCCTTTCTCTGTTGTTTTCCCCCCAAATAGGAGAATACCAGAGTGCAGGAGGGGAAGGATCCAGAGGGATGTTCCCAGCAAAATTGGAAGAAGCATCAGGACATGTTATTCACAGGCTTAGACAAGACATCTCTTTACATCCTCGAGGACCTCTCAGTTCCCTCTCCAGACATGGAACGGGAACTGGATTCAAAAGTAGGAACATAAAACTTGACTCCAGGTTTGGGTCAGGTCTCCCACTTTCTCTACATGACAAGACAGTCTAGCTGTTAAGTGGTTCGCAGATGGGAGCATTTTCCTGAAAGTACTGGCATTTGCATTTTGGAAATGCACACAAACAGCACTGTGTGGGCTTTGTGCATGGGGGTTTATGTTTTAGGAGTGTTGGTGGAATGGAGCCTGGGACAACTGGGATAAAGCTGAGGATCAGAGTAGTTGCTTAAGGATCTTAAGGATCTGGAGTGCTAATCTGTCTAGAAAGAAACTTCGAACTTGACAACAATGTCCCCCCACTTGGTGGGCTTTTTCTAGAAAGGAAGACCCTCCTTGTGGACTCTCTGCCCTGTGCCTGGCTGAATGTCTTCTTTGCAGGCACAGGAATCACCCCACAAGAAATGGTGGGTGGGAGTACTCAGCATTCCGGGTAAAATGAGACAGTATTCAGAATGTGGGTACAGTGAGTGGGAAGTGAGGAGATGGAATGAAGAAGGAAAAGATCAACCAGCTGGAAGAAATGGAACCAGGATGCCTGCCTTCTGATCTTCATGAGCTTGGTAGAGCCATGACAGGTTTCCTTCGGGGACACTCTCATCTCATGCACCTCAGGAAGGTCCTGCGTGTTTCCCAGAAGGTACAGTGTTTCTGGGGCTCCTCTTAGACCCCTGCTCCACCCACTGAGATCAGTGTGGGCAGAGGTACCAAATGTTTCTCATGTTCATCCATGTGCCCTGGGACAAAGGATTGAATGGTTTACGGTGATGACTGCTGATGAAGATATTTCCAAAGAGGTGGGAGGCACCGTAGAAAGGGGCAGAAGTTTTGTGGGAGTCTCCACAAATAGGTGGTAAAAGACATCCCAGGAACCTGCAGCTACACTGCTGCTGGTCTTCCCGCTGAGATGAGCAGACAGGCAGGGGCAGTGTAGCTCACTGCTGCTTCACCCCCAACCCTCCCCCTGCCTACCTACTGAATCATGGGCCTACACAAAAATGATTCTACTATCTGTTTTTGCTTATTTCTTATCCCCAGAACTCCCTTGCTGCTGAGGCTAAGTAACTGAGAGGCTCGTCTCCTGAATTTGAGAACTTTTTTTGCCCCTCTGTCTTGTGTTCCAGATCTCCCCATCCATTTTGCCTCTTAGACTCTGAGCTCCACGATGGCAAGGATCTCATCTCTCTGATTCTCCACTGTGTCACCTGCACCAAGAGTAGAGGGAACTGAGACTGGTAGTAAACATTCAGAGCTCAGAACCTTTGTCTGAGTTGGTTTGCTTCTTTCTGCCCTCCCATCTGTGGGCCAAATGAGAACATCTGGGTCTGCAATCCCCAACTGGCAAGCATGGCTGTTTCGATGAAAGGGAAACAACCAGAGGAACGTGTTCTGGCTGGGTTTTGATGTGACTCTGATAGCAAGCTTTCGTGTTTCAGGTTCCTTTCTGTATAAATAGTGCTGCTTCCTGGAGGGCTAGGTGCTTGCATTCTGAAGCAACACGTGAATCTCTCTGGATTTAGATTTCCTGACTGCATTGTATATATGTCACGAATAGGAACAGGAGCCCCAGTTTTGAGGGGTTATGATTGTAGTTTCTCCAGCTCTCTGAGGCTGAAAGTCCCCTGGCTCCTTTCCTCTCCTAGATCTGCAACCTCATTATGCAGTGATGACTGTCACTCGCTGGGCAGCAGGGGGACCAGAGCTCCCTATCATTACACACAGGGTCACTCAGGAGGATGTTTATGTGTGGCTTTCACTTTTCACTTGGCTTCTTCTGCTCCAGTCGAAAAGATTGAAATTAAAGACTTAAGAGAGGAATCAAAATATTAACAACTTTTCGTTTGTTTGTTTTAATATTTCCTCTGACCTCTTCTGATGTCAGTTTAAGGTCATAGAAAAAAGTTTAGGTTGTGGAACCTGGTTTGTCATGACACCCTGATTTGTCACTACACCCTCGTTTGTCACTACACCCTGGTTTGTCATTATTCTCTGTATGACATTTGGCAAGTTAATGTCTTGTAGACACTATTTCTTCAGCCATAAGATGGAAATATCAACTCACCTGATGCGTTGTTTTAAATGAAAGAGGAACCCAGTTATCAGTTGTCTTCTTTTCCTGGGGATCCTTTGTCTCAAAGGATTTTCTCCAAGGCCACCCAGCACCCACTCAGACACAGATCTCAGCACCTTCTCAATTTCCTCTAAAGAACCCACTGACACAAGAATCTTCATGAGCACTGGGGATTTTGCTAAAGCTTTTATAAGATGGAAGAGGAAATTTGTGTTACATACATGACTTTTTAAAAACTTCTTACTAGTTTTTTTTCTAAAGACCTTCAGCTGAGCTGCAGTGGGTGCTTTCTGACTCTCCCTCCACAGGGGACCAGTCTGCCTGGCCCCTCTAATTCTCTTCCTGGGGAATTTGAATTCCTTACCTTATAGTTATTATGCAGAATAGTTTTCTACCCTGTAAAGCCTTGGAGCAGGAGCTCCTGAGGCTCTGAGGGACTTACGAAAGCAAATTTCAAAAAATAGGCAAGTGTCTTTAATGAAAAAGTAGTGTCCTTATTGTAAAGAAAACTTAAAAATCTCCATAGGATCAGATTGCTTCGATTAAATTCTGGCTCTGCTTTTTATTAGCTTGTAACATTGGGCAAAGTATTTTCCCTTGTTAAACTTCAATTTCCCTATTTGTAAATAGAAATAAGAGAGTTTATATTATAACGTTATGATTAAATGAGATGATGCCCAAAAAAGTGCTTAGCATAGGACCAAGCGTATAACCCCACAGGCATTAAGAAATAGTTATATAAAAAAAAAAAAAAGAAATAGTTATATAAAATGCCTAGTATCTAGTAGGCTTTCAATAAGGAACAGTTGTTGCCATTTTACAGGCATTTATATGAATCAAATGATGTCATGTTGTCATGTACAGTAAAATAGTAGAGATTTTAGTCACTATGGGGACAATATTTTGAATTGAATACATAGTCAGATGGGGAGAATTTCTGTACTCATCAGATTGGAACTGTCTGTGAACAGGAATAGATGAATTTTGGAAATGTAAGTTTTTCTATGTGTTTAACAACGTTTTAAATTTGGGGGAGGATGTATTATCTGTCCCATGTCATCCCCAGACTGAGGCATCATCACTATTATTTCCTTATTAGGTAGAGTCTGGTTTTGTAGGGTGGTCTTTCAGCTTAACCAGAGGTCTGGCCAATGGGATTTAGTTCCACAGGTATTATGAGACTAATCTCATAAGGCTTTTATTGAGTGGCTTCACCAGCTTTCTGGTGGACAAGGAGATGTGCCGCCCAGATTCTCTTTCATGGAAGGTCTTGTTGCCCTAGTTCTCAGCAGTCGGCCTAACTGACACCTTATCCAGGCCTTGCTTCGGTGGCAGAAAGCCACCCAAGGGCTCATCCTGCTGGGGGAGACTCACACATGAGGACTGATCAAGGTAGGGGCTGGAGATATGAAGGCCCTGCCATTTGGTGCTTCGTGGAACAACTCTGTGGGGCTGGCTGAGGTTTCGTTGGGTCTGTATCTCAGTTGGAAACCTCTGTCTGCCAAGTCCTTCTTCTCCCACCTTCCTTCCACATGGATTGTTCCCTAACAAATATCCTGCAAGCCAAACTTCATCTCACTGTCTGCTTCTGGAGAACCCAACACACGACATATTTTTATGTGCCCATATCCTTGATCTCTTAAGGAATACCTAGGACCAGGCTAAACACTGGGGGCTTACAAAGGAGGTACACATTTCCTTGTCCTCAAGGAACTCCATAGGCAGACAATACACACACATCCCTAAAATAGCTAAATAATAGCGCAGTATTATTTATGTGATAACATGCAATTTTACATGATTATGAGACAAAATGAGAGGTAAAGAGAATGTATGCAGAGCATTGACAATAGGCCAGGTTAGTGCAGGAAATTTTCAGAGAGGAGATAGGCTTGTGTGGGCTCTGAATGTTGGGGAGAATTGGGATAAACACTCTAATGTGTAATTTTAAAATGCGTCCCTTTTAGAAGGAAATAGCCAGACTGGCTTTCTCAATTCGTGATAAACAAACAGATTAAATTCAGCTACTAATCCCAAGAGTCCTTGCAGTTCTTTGAGAAATTGCAAAATCAGAGCCTAGAAATCCCTGGGACTGCAGCAGGACCAGGGGCTGTGCTTATTTTAATCCAGCTGACCTAGCAGCTTAAAGAGTCATCACAATGCACTGGGTGAGGAACGTGTTGAGCAGCCTTAAGGAGATTCTAGAAGGTTATAGATAAGAAGATTTGGCAAAGACAAAGTCTGTGCTCAGTTATCGTGCTCCAAAACTGCCTCCCGCACAGCTTCTTAGTTGTGTCGGACTGCAAGACTGATGACAGATCAAACCCTGCGTCCCCTTAATACACAAACAAGAGGGTGAGATTTAATAGGCATTTGTAGAATGGGCACATAAGTGAGCTGAACACAGGCAGAAGGGGACACTTTTCCATGCTGCCTTGCTCATTCATTCATTCATTCATTCATTTTTTCAAGTATTCATTCAACGTTACTTATTACAAGCCTATTTTGTACGAGAAACTACACTAAACACTGCCCTCAGAGTTTAATAAGTTCTAGTAGGAGCTAGAGACCATAAAGAATAATGTCAATACATAGGACAAAATGGAGGACAGGCTTGTCAACATAGGGTAATGGGGGAAGCTTTTCAAAAGAAGACACAAATAAGTGGAAACTGTAGAAACAGAAAAAGTTGACCAGGTAGAACCGTAGCAGGTGGGGTGGAGGAAGGAGATGGTTTTAGGCAGGGAGAAGAGCTCATGGAAAGAGTCTGGGACAGAAGGTAACATGGCTCATTTGAAGAACTACAAAGAGGCCAGGTGACTAGAGCACGTAGAGGCAGGGAACAAATAACTCAGGTGAAGATAAAAAAGGTAGGGGCACATCACAAAGGAACATAGTCAGGCATTTAGATTTTGACCCAAGAGCAAAACGAAGCTTTTTAAACTTTAATTTAAATAATTTATGTATGTATATACTCACAAGAGGCGGAGTACAGCATTGGGAGTGGAGACAGTGGAAATGTGATGGCTCAGTGCGATGTCAGAGAGATAGTGGGTGGGGGAAGGGGAGTCCACAGTGTGAGGGATATAAATGATAAATGTCTAAGTATTACTTTGTCTTGTGCACCTGAAACTAATAAAAAAAAAAAGAAAAGAAAAAAAAAAGAACATCCCTTCTACAGGGTAAGGGAGAACAAAAAAAGCTGCTCCCAGATGACTTGACCAAAGCTTTTGGAAGGCCAATGATGTTGGCGATTTTGTCTCTCTGTCTTTGTTTCCTTTGCCTACTTTTTCTCTCTGTTTGTGGTGGCCTCCAACACGGAGCTAAACTGTAGAATTTGCCATAATAAGTGCGTGCTGCTGAAACTGGTGATCCTCAAAACTGTGGGGGTTTTTCTTGGAGGGGTGGTTATCTGAGACAATGGAGTATATCAAGAAAGAACATGGGTTTTGGTGCCGGATATATGGCAGGTTGAGTTCTGACTGATCATTTCACCTTCACGAGCCTCAATTTTGTTCATCTGTAAAGAAAATTAAGTAGCCTCCTCCCAAGTCTCCTTATACAAGAGAGATGAGGAGACATGAGATAAAAGATGACTGAGAGGCAGAGTATTTTAAAAGAATAGAACAACGTTGTAAAGTACCAACATTAACTAACCAGGAAGACAGGTTGACTGCATTGGCGACAAGTTGGAAGGATAAAATTTGAAGGAGGACACACAATTTTGCTATTTTCAAGCACACATGTTTATCAAAAGTAGAGAAAATTGTATTCTCGGTGGTATGCTACAGAATGTCTCTTGAGGAGCAAACCCCATTTCTTGGAAGGATGCCATGAGGAGTTCTCTTGTGGTCATTGAGTGGCTGTGGGAAAGGCATGTCCGCTTACGTGGAGCTTTCAAAAAAGGGCAGAAACACCTGCTAATAGCTAGAAGGAGAATTTGTTCCTAAGAGGGAAAGAAAGAAGAGAGAAGGGAGGGAAGGAGAGGAAATGGCAGGATAGGGGAGCAAGCTGGCAGAAAACTTTGCAGGACACTGTGTTAGCTCTCCCATCAACCTTTCAGATCTTCAGTAAGGTGATCTAACTCATAAAACAAGAGTAGCTTTATTTTCTTAGAAACAAGGAAATGGACTAACACCACAATGGCTGCAGGAGCTATAGACAGACGTCATCAGGAGGAAGCAAGCCCTGGGAACTCCTAGAAATCTTGGTGGTGCTTCAGCCTTCCCAAAGCCATGGCACCAACCATTCAAATGAAAGTTGAAATCAAGGAGGTTGCTACTCTCACCTTGGTTATAGGGAAAAGCAAATAGAGGTCATTACAAAGGACGTTTAGATGGACATGCTTCTTAGCTCTTGGAAGGCCAATGATGATGGCGATTTTGTCTCTTTGTCTTTGTTTCCTTTGCCTACTTTTTCTCTCTCTTTGTGGTGGCCTCCAGCATAGAGCTAAACTGTAGAACTTGCCATAATGTGTGCACGCTGGAGCTCCTCAAAACTATGTTTTTGGGTGGGGGGTGGGGGTACGGGGGGTGGTGATGTATGTCCTGAGCACATTTTGGAAAGCTGTAAACTTAGTTCAGACCAGTTTTCTTATGCAGACTACACCTAAGGTTATCTTCTGCACGTTATTATTTTCTTTGGCAAACTCTTTCTTCCCAGGGCATGGAAGCCTTCAGCCCGGTTCCCTCTCCAAATCGTGTAATTCCATTATACATGAAATTGGAAGTGTTTTTGTTCATGCTTTCAGAGCCCTCAGAATATAAGGCAGCATAGCCTTATCTGGGGAGTGGGTAGCGGTGATATCACTGAAGGAAATGGGTAGAAGAATGGTGACTTCCTGCTTTCCCCTGGGCAAGATGGCCCTGAAAATCTGTATTTTCAGGTTTGATTTTTAATGTGGCATTTTCTTAATGTTGTAAATGTTTAAGGACAGTGGCTCTGGAAACTTCATGCGTTCAAACCCTCATTCTGCCACTTGCTATTGTGTGATTTTTTTGCCGTCTCTGAGCTTCAGCTTGATCATTCATAAAATGGGCAGACCGACCTCATACAGTTATTGTGAAGGTTAAATGTATGTGAGGTCTTAGCACAGTGCTGGGCTCCGCATGAACACATAGTAAATGTCATCAATCTTTATTTCTGTGACTATTATTATCTTTAGTAATTGGACTCTTTGTCACCGTTACCCAGAGCTGGAATTAGATGGGAAAAAATCGATTAATATTAATAAGTTAATTTCTCACTGAACTAGTCTAAGCCAAACTTTAAAGGAGGTGAATTTATGTTCAAAGTTATATATTTGACATTTTTCATTCTGATTCTTATTTTCATTGGCTCTTCCTTGTCGAAAGGATGTCATCAAAACCTGGCCTACTGTCACATTCCTCTGCTAAGTCAAAAGGAATGATCCTATTCAAAGGAATTTGTTTACAACTAATAATGATGTACATATAGAATGACTTATATGTAATCTTCTTCATTCTTAATTCAAAGGTATGGGTTCAAGTGGACAGATGACAGGATTGTGGATAGATGTTAAGGAAATTCATCTCTTTAGTTCTGCTTGAACTTAGTTGTATGACTTTGAGAAGGTGACTTAACCTCTCGGAGTTTTACTTTTCTCATTCGTAAATTAACATTAAGCAACAATGTCTAGGTCCATCTTTCTTTTAAAATGTGTGTGATTTATATTACATTTTGAAAACTTGATCTAGAATTGGATCAGCAATTAGGATTTACAGGAAATAGGAAGAGACCTCAAAGCCAGTAGATACGGGATTCTGAGTCCAGCTCTGCCCCTACATTTGTGTGACCAAATTCTTGACTTTATTCTTGACTAAACTCTGTTTCTTCATGTTCTGTAAACTAAAAATGGTTAAATTAGAGCTATGTCCCCCAAAGCATTCTGTGAGTTTGCAAAACAATGGGTTACACAGACAGGTTTCCTTACTGTGGGAATTGCTGGAAAGTTAACATGCTAATGTACATTGTGACTATTTGAAGGAAGTTTTCTTTGCAGCCTTTCTAAAATGCCTTTGACAAAAGAGCCATTTCTTTTTTCTCCTCAGTAGCTCTTATTTCATGGAACATCCTTTGAAAAAACATGGAGCCAGGCAACCAGCAAATCTTTTCTGGCTTCAACAGCCCTAGGTTCTGTGAATTTGGCATGAGGAGAGCAGTGGAGGTGAGGGAGAGCGGATTTCAAACCACAGCCCCAGAGCAGCCTCATGCAGTGTCTGCAGTAGAGCAGCAATGCTCTCAGAGAGTTCAAACTGCCTTCCCCTGAGCCCGAATTCACGGTCCCAGGGGAACATGGTCTCTGAAGGCGCTGCCACTTCCATTTTATTAGGCCTCCAAGATAGAAAGATGGGGGAAATTCTGTGGCATTGTAAAGTATTACAGTGGCTTCAAAGGCTATGTGAATGTTTCATAGTTCAGGTAAAAGCAATCTGGAAACTGGAAAGTTTAAAGAGGTTTCGTTTGCCGAACTGGACAAGAGTGTTGAGTGTTCCTCACCTGTCTCACGCTGATAATTATCTGTGAAGACCTCTCTTGCTCTCTCAGATGAGTTTCTCTAGGTTTCCAAGAAACTCATTCCACACAGCTTGAAAGGGTACAAAGAGGTTGTCGGCCACTCAAGTTGTTTGGCTTGAAATGAAAGATTCTGAGACTCTGTACAAGCAGGCATGCCTCTAACGGGTCCTCCTCCATAATACAAATTAGAATCGTCTACAATAATGTTTCACAGAAAGTGTTTCATCAGCAAACCAAATTTTGTTAACTAATTTTCTGCTTTATTGCAAAGTTGGTGATGTGGATATTAGAAAGTTTGTCACTGAAACAAATTAACGAATGAAGTAGAATTATAAGTATTAGAAGTAAAAAGACCTTACAAAACTGTCTAGTTTGCTCTCCCTTCTCATTTCAAAAAATAAATCAGCCTAGACAAGGGGAAGTGACTTGTACAAGGTCACATAATAAATTAATGTCAGAGCCCAGGTTAGAAATCGTGTCTCAACTTTCTGTTCTCTTAAGCTAGATTTGACAGGCATCGATCTGGATATTTTATCTTAAAAAATAAGACAAGGTTTTGTTATAGAATCCTCACTATAATAATTCATGGGAATATGAACATTTACATTTTCAAAAAGGTTACTCCTATCCCTTTAAGAATAATAGCATGAGCAATGACCTCTCAGGAGCACAATAGCAATACTCCTTTAATAAAATGCCACCTAGTGGAGATTTGGAAGCACAACACACTTCCTCGTCCTCTCCAAGAGAATACTTTTCTTAGGCTCACATTTTAATCAATATCATTATCTCCCCAAGTGTTACATGATTAAAAATAACACTGAAAATTGTCCTACTTCCAGAGCACAGCAGGGAACATGAAACGGCACAAAAATAAGTCAGTTCACAAGAAATAAGGTGTATCGGGTCAAATCGAAAGCCGTGGAGCTAAGGGGCCTTACGTCATTACCCCCATTTTAGTGTAATGAGAAACAGAAGCAGAATTAGAAGGGAGTTTGCTGTGCTACCATCTTTCCATGCTTTGGCACATTCAAGTCTGCATGGAAGGTAGAGGTTGGCCAAAGGGGACCTTTTACCATGAACAGTCCAGCAGATAAACTTCCTGGAAACACGCCAGACTAGGAAGCACCTGAGATGTTTCTGGTCCAGCTCTCTGACTGTGGGGAGGTCCTCACGGATCCAGTTTAAAGACTCCACCAGACAGAAACATGGACGGCCATCGTGAAAGAAAGAGTGAGTCAATCTAGGATGCTCCTTCCGAGAACTAAGAGCCCTGCGTGGATATCAGGTAGGACAGTTGCCACTCAGCAGGAGGCAGAACTCTCAAAATCGGAAGTGTCCAACGTGGAATTCAAAGACTGTCCCTAGAAGGCTGGATAAGCCTAAGTCAGGACTACTGCGCTGGTTGTTGAGCTTCAAGAGGCTAACTACTAACCGTATGGAGAGCTACTATTTAAAAGGAATTGGAGCGAACTGTGCTGAATGGTGGATGATTTAGGAATCTGTCTTAGTCTTTAGTTGTCTCCCCTGGGAAACAGACTCTGAGAGGGAGGTTGGGGTGCAGGATATTGATTGAGAAGTGCCCTTGGGGTCAACACCTGTGGGGGAGTGAAGGAAGCAGGACTGGTCAGAGTGGTAATAAGCAAGGAGGCCTCCTCAGATCTCCTGGAAGGTCTGGAATGGGGTGACCTTTCACAGTTGTCTTGCCTTGGGGCAAGGGCTTTTAGGTCCCTGCTAACCAGTCCTGGTTCTGGGCTGTCCTAGGAGGAGTGTGACCTGGGATTAGCAGTTCTCTTTGAGAGTAATTCCCAGACAGGAACTCACTGACAGCAGTCAGCAGTCAGCCCACGAGCATGGACAGCACACAATAGCATCCACAACAGCCTGCTCGCCTAAGCAGGAAGCTGGCCTTGTCATCCTCAAGGCTAACTAACCCTTGCCCCAGAGTTTGTTTGAGAAAAGTTTTCCTTAAGTCTTTTTGTTTTTCTGTCTACATGCTTTAGAATACCCCTCATAACAGCTTGCATTAGAAACCTAATTTATTCTTTTCTGATATCTGTCACAGAAATCGGGCCTCACTTTGAGTTGTCACCTCTCTGTGCCTCATTTCTTAATCTGTAAAATGGGTATAAAATACTATCTCCTCTCATGAGCTAATATGGGGATTAAATGAAATAATAACTGAACTAGTATAGCATCTAATTTGCAATAAACACTTAATGTGCTGTCATTAAAACTGAGAGAGATTTGTGTTTACACAAACACATGCACATTCAGCTTCTAATCTCCAGGATCCTTGCCTGGACCAGTAGTTCTCAAAGGTCCCCAAGGCCCTTTTTGGAGGTCCACAAGATCAACATTATTTTTATAATAACATACTAAGCCATTATTGGCCTTTTTCACTTTCATTCTTTCTTGAGTGTAAAAGGGGATTTTCCAGAAGTTACATGACATGAATTGATGTTACTGCTCTGATGTTACTAGATTATCATTGCTGTTGTGAAATAAATTTACAAAAACTTAATTTCTTCTAATTTCTAATGGAATAACTATCGATAGCTATAGTCCTCAGTAATTTTTACAAGTACAAAGGAGTCCAGAGACTAACACATTTGAGAACCACTTACCTAGACAAACTTTGTCTCCTCCTTCTAAATCTCTGCCCATCCCCACTCCTACCAGGAAGCCTGTGCGATGGCCTTCTCTGGCATCCTTTTCTGGGCTGCTCGTTCTGTTTTTAATATTAAGAGCTACTCAGGGTATGATCTTGGAGATAAGAACATAGGATGAGGTCAGAGAATACACAGTGTACTTTGCCCACAGAGACAGTCAGTGAGAAGTTTCTAGAATATCAAATAAGGTACCAGTTAGAACTTGCACAGAAGATGCTGAGTGACATCTTCAAATGTATCACAAAGCGATGGATGTCCTGCTGCTCGGTTGCTGAGAGTATTTTAGGAGGACAGCTATATGCAGAACAGCGTGGACTCCATCATGAAATGAACAATCACGTGAGGCCCTCTCTAACGATTGCTTGCCCTAGAGATGGCTCACTGGAGTCAATTTGACAGTGGAACGGAAAGTTGCAGCAATGCGGTTTCAAACTGTCAGAATTTAGGAGAGAAATGAGGACTGAATCTTAGGACGCCTGCACAGACCTTCCTTTCTTATCTTTCCTCCAGCCCTGATTGCTGTGAGCTCACAACCTGAGGAGGGGAATACAAATAAGAAGAACAGGGACACTGCGTACTCAGAGGGAGAATTCCATGGGAAAACAAAAACTGGTTGCAAACATCATCATAATTCTGCGTAACTCTGCGTGCTGCAGCAGCTCGGGCACATCTTTGAGTTTTGTCCCAAAAGCCCTGTGAGGTACAGATGGTCACCCTCATTCCAGAGCTGAGAAACCTGAGGGTGTGAGAGGTGTAAAGGCCTTGCCTGAGCCCACACCTCAATTAGGTGACAGGACTGGGTTACTCACCTTGTCTCCCACCACAGAACGTAACACTTTGCCTTCTGTGCGCCAGATAGATCCCGTTTTAAGTTTAATTTAATGTTTATTAATTGCCTAACGAAGCCCTGAATTAGATATGTGGGCCCTGCCCTCAGAGGAGCCACAGGACAGGCTGAGTATGAAGCAACCCTCATGGGTGACGCAGTAGCTGTGAGGTCCTGGGGAAAGCCATAAGAAAGGGACAAAAAGGGAGGAGAATTCAGCAGTACGGTGTGCTGTTCACATGGCATTTCACCCGTAGCCTCGTATTTTGTCCCACGGCTTTCTGGAGAAAGTATCATTACTGTCCCTATTTTATAGAGAAGTAAACAGAGGCCCAAAGTGATGAGACAGTTCTTCTAAAGCACACGACCTGTAAGTTCTACAGCTTGATGCAAATCCAAGGCTGTGTTCTTCCCAGTACCCGAGGCTGCTCTCTGCCCCAGTGCCTAGGGAGGGAGCACGCTTAGGTGTCAGGACTCGAGATGTGTTTCTACAACAGACTGACCTCTCTGTCTACCCCTCAGTTAGAATTACCCCTTCCCACTAGGCAGTGTGGCCAATGGCCCAGATGGGGATGATATAGGTCAGACCAGAAACTCCAAAAACTAGTATTAACCATTTGCTGGCAGAAGGGCCCACTGGATGGGGAGTTTGAGGTGTAAAAGAGTATTGTCATTTACATAGTAGCATTGTTGTACTTTTATTATTATACTATGTACAAGGGTCACTTCTTCCATTCAAAGAAAAGCCAGCTACCAAGGGAGGGAGGGACACATGAATGAAGAAAGGAAAGGAGAGAGGGGCTTTTGAAATGGAATTAAAGGATACATACAATTTTGAAAGACAGAAAATAGGAGAAGACAGTTTAGGATTTGAGTATAGTCTGTGAGATGGTATTATGGGATGACTCATGTCCCCCCAAATTCATGTGTTGAAACCCTAACCCACAGCACCTCAGAATGTGACTATATTTGGAGACAGGGCCTTTAATGAGGTGATTGAGTGAAAATGAGGCCAGAGAGGTGGGGCTCTCGTCTGATATGAGTCATGTCCTTGTAAGGAGAGAGAGAGACACCCAGGATTCCTGTGCGCAGAGAAAAGGAAGCCAGCCATCTGCAAGCCAGAGAGAGAGAGACACCTCAGTGGAAACCCAACCTGCCATCACCTTCATCTTGGACTTTCAGCCTCCAAAACTGTGAGGGGGGAAAAAATGTCTGTTGTTTAAGCCAACTGGTCTGTGGTATTTTGTTTTGGCAGCCAAAGCTGACTTAATACAGAGAGTAAAGTACAATCTTAGAGAGGGGGAGTCTAAAGTGGCCACCATGATAAAAGCTCAGGAGGGATTATAGAGAGATAATGTAGAAAAGGACATATGAGAAAGATCAAGGAGAGCCTTGTGTGTCGTGAAAGAAGATTAAATTTCCAGATCAGCAATGAAGAGTAAGGAAGAAGGGAAAAAGAGATTTCTCATCTGTAGTTCTTCACATCTCAGAAAAACCTGCAGCAGAAGAGTCTGCTGAGAACTTCTAACAATGTTTTTCTTTGCCTGGCCACTTGTACAGTTCCTTTGCTTAACCAAAATTATGATTTTCCATACTCTAATTGCTGCCTTTCTTGCCCAATTCTTTTTATTTCTTCCTTGATGCCATTCTCTATTTCGATATCCCAATGTTACTCTAAACCTTAACTTTCTGAGGATCATGCAACAGCAAAAACATACTGACCTGCTAAATAGAATATCAGGGGGAGAAGAGCTTTCAGCCTATCTTGTCTGGTTCCCTTTGGTCACCAGTAAAGAACGAGACCCAGAGAGGGAAGGGACTGTCACAGGGTGTCCTTCTCACCAGTCACCGTGCCTGGCGCATCACTCGTTTGCCCGCTCAGCTCATTCCAGAGGCCTGGTGCTTGCTGACGTCAGAGCAGCTCCCAAGCTTTCTCCAAACAGAGAGAGTACCATTGCCCTGCGTGCGGGTGACAGGAAGCAGCACACACAGCAGTTGGCCGCTGACCCAAGCGAGGTCAGGCACCCAGCCCTGGCCAGAACTGCTGCGGTGCTCCGCATCTCGCCACAGTCCCCACACACCTCTACCTTCTTCATCCTGCAAGTGATTTCGGCAGGAAATTCTAGATGGGAAAACATAAACAATCACTGGTCCATTACTGTACCCATTTCCAAGCCCAGACTGGCCAACTTTCATCCAAGAGTCCATACAATGTAAAGGTCTCTCTGTTCTAGCCCCCTGATGCTCGCTTTCTCTACCTACCAGTAGACTAGAGCTGTACTCTGCTGAGAGTTGGGGCAGACTTCAGAAAATATACTTTAGTCTCCAGCAAAATGTCTTTGAGGTTCTGCTTAAATTTCAAATGATAAGCTGTAACTTCTTTATCAAGCAGTTTTTCCCATTGTCAGTCAATTGTTTTAAAGTTGTTGTTTTGTTTTTTGGGTTTTTAGTTTTTGTTTTTAATGTAGCTGTTATAATCCAGGGACCCAGGTGGTTTGGTCTCAGAGGGACTTTATGTTTAAAAAGTATAGTCAGTATCTAAAAATAATGAGAAAGGAATTCCATTCTCCACTCAGTGGCACTAAAAGGGACCCAAGTAAAGGGGCCACAGCAACACGTAATAAAATCCTCTCTCCTCTTCCATCCTTTTCTCCTAGAGTGCAGCCCTAAAATTTTCCTTTCTTCTCCCGCTCAGGCAGCTTTCTTTCTCTTCTCTTTCTCATTGTTCTCTCTCTCCCAACACTTCATTATATAGGTTGACTTAGCATCTCTCTCAGCAAGAAAGAATAATTCCTCTTACAAGAGGGAGAGGTTGATCTGGCAATGGGGGGATTCTATTCTGTGAGTTTTGTGATATTGTCATTGTCTCCTTATTTTTACCTACTCGTCCTGTCAGAGTGGCTTGGCCTCAAAGTCACTCTTCCACAAGACAGTGCTTTAAATATTTGACAAAAGGTTCTTAAACCTGTACCCACCCTGTTTTCTGTTCTCCAAACCAACCATTCCTGCTGTGAAGTCGTTTCTGGGTCTTCATATGTGGCATATGATGTGAAACTACTATGTAGAAGGGTTAATGGAAAGGATTAATATTTGTTGTTAAGAACTATTAATTAAACACTCAAATAGTTATTAAACTAATCATTGTTCTAAGTGCTGGGAATAAAGTGCCAAACAATACCCTACCCTCCAGGAGAATAGCTTCCAGTTGGGAAAGACTGAAAATTAATTAGTAAGCAAATAAATAGGTAAGGTATTATGTAGTAATAAAGCTCTGAACAAATTAAAATGAAACATGAGATGGACTAGTACTTGGGGTGGAATTACAGTGTTCAGGGAATGGCCTGTGGAAGGTGAGAGGTTAGAGGTGAGACCCGAATAATCTGAAAGTGGCAATAGTGACAAACTGGAAACCCAGTGCACAGACCTTGGCATGTTCCAGGGGAAATAGCAGTGTCCCATGGCATTGGAGTGCAGCAAATGAGGGAAAGAGTGATGGTGTATCCCTCATTTGAAAAGGTCAAGGGCAGAGGGCAAGGAGAGGGCATTTTATTCTCTGGAAGATGAAAAGCTATATGAGGATTTGAGCCAGCGGATGACAACTGATTTTGTATTCAAACGCTCGTTTGGCTGCTCTGTGGAAAACCAACTGATGGGAGGCAAGAGAGAAGGCAGGAGTGTTCCAGGCAGCTCACGTGGTCGTTCAGGCAGGAGTGGAAGGGGGCTTTGGTAGGAGTAGAAATAATGAGTGTGGTGCGGTTCTGTGGTATATTTTGTACCAACGGGACCTTGGTTTGCCGGCTGAGCTGCCTTTGCCTGTGATGGCCACTATGCCCAGGCGACCTTCCAGAAGTCTTGTGTTACAGCCTCTGACCTCTGCAGGCCACTGTGGAAATAAAAGTGCACACATCACCCTAGAGCAAGCCACCAATTTTAGTCACAGTTAAGCCTACACCCAGACTTAGAAAGTAAAATTACCCCCCGAAGAAATATAGTCTGAAAATACATATCTCTGCCTACAGCACAGAAACTCTTTTAAATGACTACAGAGCAGCCTAGCTCCTTAAATCCCAGTAGTTCCAACCTTGACCTCCTATTTTGGTCCCACTTATATCATATAACTAACTGCTACCTTGCCTCTGGCCACGTTTAGAACCCCAGCATACCAGGACTCTTACTTTGACCCTGGAGCTCGAGTGTTGTAGACATTTATGGATGATTCTGCTATCTTGGTTCCACTCCAGTTGGTTCGTCTCCACCAGGCCAGGTAATTCCACATTCCATGCTCACGGTTGACTCTGAAATGTGCATGTGACCCATCTGGCTAATAAAATGCTAGAAGACAGTCTACTGCGGACTTCTACTAAAGAATTTGTTATCCCAAGGAAAGAAACACAGAAATGGATAATCTCTGTTCTTGCCCTGGATGTTATCAGGCCTGGAGGTGAGGCCTGCAAATCCTGCAGCCATGTTTGAACACGTCACCACCCATAAAATGAAGCCCATGCTGAAGAAGACAGAATAAAAAGATGGGAAGAATTTGAGTCCTCGGTGACATTATGAAGGCCCTGATCAAAAATACGTCCAACTTGCCATGTCGCCAGACTTCCAGTTTTGAGAGTGAACAAATTTGCTTTTTGCTTACGCCAGTTTGCTTTGTAGATTTCCACTACATTAAGCCACATGTATGCTATTAGGTCTGTTGAGGTTCATTTTGCTTTTAATACTACAGATATTTATTGAGCACCCACTCTGTGCCATGCACTGTTCTTGGCGCTGGTAATATAGAGGCAAATAAGACAGCACTGCCTATTCTTGGGACGATATTCTAATTTAGGGGAACAGGAAGAAAGTAGAAATAAACGGGTTAGCTTAGATAACACCAAATGCTATGAAGAAAATAAAGCAGGTTAAGGTGCTAAAGAATTACTGGGAGCAGCATGGAGGAGAGCAGTCTTTTAAAAACTATTACATGTATAAGGAAGTGGGCCAAGGATAGGAATACACAGCCCTCAATGTTTGTAACAGCAAAACTAATGATAGCTGCTAGAAATAACCCAGCTGACTACCTCTAGGGGCCTGATGAAATAAATTTTGGTACATTTATGTGATGGAATAGTATATTGACAATGAAAAGACTGGAGTATCAGCCTTGCTTATGTGACACTATTTCCAAGATAAATTATTAATAAAAATTAAAAGCTGATTGTAGAATAGTGTGTAGAATGATACCCCAATTCTGGGAATTCAAAAAAAAAAGGAAAAAGATAAATACATATATAGACATAGGTAGAGATAATTTCTGGATAGATATGTAAGAAAATTGCCCAGTGTCCGTTAGGTGGGGTAAAGAGAGGAGAGACTTTTTATCTTTTACTTTGTCCTTTTCTGTACATTTTTAGAATTTATGTTGCCATGTGCATTTTTCATTTATAAAATATATTTAAATTTTTTTAATATCTAAATTTTTTTCCAAAACAAACTTGAGTCCAGAAATAATCCATGTAAGTAAATATTATTACTCCGGAGGAGTGGCTTTTGACATACATGACATCAGAGGAGAGGAACCTGACTTGAAATTGGAAACAAATGGGGCCATCTGTTCGAACTGGTGTCACCTGGCATACACTCTCCCCACCATTGGGGGTAAAAGCTTTAGGAAAACATTCTATCAGCAGAAGCTCTACAACTACCAAGAGCAGCCTTGTATGGGACCAGCTGCCAGGATTAGCCATACGATAATTTCAGAGCAGAGAGATGATGGGAGAGGAGGATAGAAAAATACTTGAGGTGCCAGAAGAGGCCAAAACCCCAACAGACCATGGGAGTAGCTGAGGAAGTGCCCTGTTGACAAGGGACCTCTAAGGACCTGGAGTTTGATGAGTGGATGTCAGGTTATTTTCAAGTATATTTACATGACCTTCCAAGGGATTTTAATCCCCAGGTCCTTTGAGCTGAGCCAGGCCAAGAACCTGTGTTGATTTCACTTAAGCTGTGACCTCCCTCTTCACTGAACATGTGTTTTGAAAAATGCTCATCTGCTACACGTCAAACCCATATTTGTAACACAATCAGCAGGTCTCCAAAGGAGGCTGACTGGAAGCCAACGTCAAGAGAACAGATTGGACCATGCACTACCGTCGTGATGAAGCTTAGTGACAGAATGCTTTTCTGGATGCCTGATTTCTTTTTTCCTTCCAGTTTTGTCTCCTTGTCTTATCAATAACCATCACCTATTTGGTGACTAGTGAGCCGGTTTTCTGATAAATAGCCTATGTGCTGAGAAATGATAGATCAGAATGAGGAAAATGGTTTTTCTGTTCATCCATGGAAGCTTCCACACACAGTGTCCTGTTCTGTAAGTGCCTATCTTTCAATGTGTCACTTGCAGTAGCTTAATGATAACCAGTGTTGCTATAAACCTTGAGACTTTTTGCTGTTTCATACATTAATTGTGCGGGTTCAGCCAGATTCTTGAACCTCTTTCTAACTTGCTTTCTCTGTTCGTAAAGCAGGATATTATGCAGGTGTGGTGATCCGTGGAAGAAAAAGGGATTCACGGTGGTTCCCACTGGAGTTCGTTTTCGAAATCCTAACCTCTAAACTGTTTCCTTTAGCTCAAAGCAAGCAAGGCTGTGATGGGTGTGGCTTTCCTGGGCCCCCAGCCAGCGTCACTAACACAGCAGAACAGCACTCCTTCCAAATGCTTCTAGAGATGGTCTTGGAGCTTCAGGAAAGTACTGTACTTTAGAACTGACAGGTGAGCTAGACGGTCTGCCATCCCTGCAGCTGTTCTGGCCAGGCTTTTTTTTAGAATTCGATTCATGGTTTGGGTCCCAAAGGCATCGATTTCCCTTGCATTTGTACAATGTGATGTGTGTGTGTGTGTGTGTGTGTGTGTGTGTGTGTGTGTGTGTGTCTGTGTAGTGGAGTGAGTATTCTTGCCTTTACTAATGGATGACTGCTGAGGAGCTATTAATTTGCAGAGAACACCTCCTTATGCTGGAAAGGAAGCTCAACTTTGCTCATGGATCATCATCATCTGTCATTGAGGGAAAGTCTGGAAATGTACGGGTTCCTCATTAAATTATTCCCTTGAGACTTTCTGAAGAGGTTAAAAATAATCCAACATAGCAGAAAGGAATTGTAACTCTCTTTTATATCCACTCCTTTCAAGGGAAGGGGGGAGAATGGCTAACATAATTGGTTAGAGATCAAGAATTAATTGTGTCATGAATATTAAAAAGTCAGGCCACTGCATTAAAAGGCCGTAACCCATGTTCTGCTCCTCTCGCCATGCATGCCTTCCACTACACACAGCTGGGTGAGTAAGTCAAATCAGGACTTGTCCTTGGCGGGATTTGTCAGCTGCCTCTCCTCTTCTTAAACTTCATGAAACCCTCGCTTAGCTGAGTCAGGGTTCTCCTGGGAGCCCTGCCATCACGCTCTGCATGCATGCCAAGTCACGCTGGATATCGCACTGGGTGAGTGTCTCATCCCCTGCAACTCCTTCCAGTTAACAAAAATACTTTGAGCCCCTACTCTGTGCAAGCATCACAGTAGGCGGTAGGCCTATAGCAGTGCATAAAGCAAAGGAAACTAGATCTTACATTATAGTAAATAAATAAGTAAAACCTACAGTTGGCCACCTGGTGATAAGTGCTTTGGGATAAAAAAGGAGGCAGGCAAGTGGGACAAGGAATGGAGGGGTGCAAAGGAAATGCGTTCTTATTTCAAGTCAAATGGTCACTGAGAAGGTGACAGTGAAAGAATACCTAAGGAAGTGAGCACCCAATCATGTGACTGTTTTGGGAGATGAGCACTCCAGGTACGGAAAGGTTGAAGGCATAGTACAGGGACCAATCCTGGGTGTCTGGGAGCAGCAAGGAGGCCCAGTGGCTGCAACTGAGTGAGCAAAGGAGCGAGTGATAGGAAATAGAGTCAGAGTCGTAAAGTGGATGGTGGGGGCCGATTGTGTGTGGCCTTGCAGGTCATTGGGATGACTTTGGATTTTACTTAGGATGAGAAGGAATAAAGGGGAGCTGTCTTAGTTTCCCGTTAGTGCTGTTATACATGACCCCAAACTTAACCACTTAAAACAACCCAAATGTATTCTCTTGTAATTCTGGAAGTGAGTAGTCCCAAATCGGTTCCCTGGACTGAGGTCAAGGTGTCAGCCTGGCTGGTTCCTTCTGGAGGCCGTGAGGCGAGAATCTGTATTCCTTTGCTTGTGTCCCCTTCTTCTGTCTTCAAAGCACATCACTTTCTCCTCTGACTGACGGTTTCGGCATCTTTTTATGAAGACCGTTGTAGTTTCATCAGACCGACCCAGATAATGTCCTCACCTCAGGATCCTTAACTTAACCATACCTGCCACATCTCTTAAGGTAACATGCATAGGTCCTGGGGATCAGGGCCTGGACGTACTTGGGAGGCCATGGTTCAGCCTACCATAGACACTTTAATTTGACTCAGGTTTCTAAAGTGGTCTTTGGCTGCTCTATTGAGAATAGACTTTCGGAAGTGCAAGAGCAGAAACAAGGAAACCAGTTAGATGGCTCCTGCAATATTTCAGGCAAAAGCTGATGATGGTTCAGTTCAGGGTGCTCAACACGAGCTGCTGATATGTTCATGAGAAGAAGAGAAGAGAAACTGATGCCTCTTAAGTTTTACCTCTGAGCAACCAGAAGGATACAAATGCTTTTCCCCAAAAATGGGGAAGGTCATCGAAAGAGCAGATTTAGAGGAAAGATAATGAGTTTGGTTTTGTACATATTAAATTTGAAATGTGTCTTAAAGATGCACATTGCGATGTCAATATTTGAATTAAATGTTAGGACTTGGACCTAAACAGGTGAATCAGACTGGCCTTTACCTTGTGCACTGAACGTGATTATGCATTGTACTTTAAACACCTTTTAGTTATTAGGCCATGCATATAATTCACACTGGAACATTGAGAACAGAACACGGAAGGCAGGCAATAGCAGTGCAGGATTCATGTATTACCAAAATTGTGGCTGTAATACCACCAAAATAGCATCAAAAAGACCCCAAATCCCATTTAACCCTAATAGTGTGCATATTTGCAGATATAGTTGCAATTTCCAAGGCTGACACTGAGATCTACCAAGACCCTCTTCTATCTTGGTTAGTGGTCTGTTTCAGTGGTCTTAAACTCTGCTTTGGCTCAGAAACAGTAGCGGTATATAGTAAAATGCCTCTTTCTGAACTCCATCTGAACAGTCTAGGAAGAGAGAGGCAATACAGATGAATAGTGGAAAATGAGTGTACGTATGTGGTGGGGCTTTGGTTTAGTTTCTAGTTGAGAATTTATTGAGCCCGTACCATGGACAGGTATGATATCACTTTACTCTCACAACACTCTAAGAAGTTGGAGGAAAGTACTATAATTACCGTGTTTCCCCAAAAATAAGATCTAGCTAGACAATCCGCTATAAGGGTCTTTGGAAGCAAAAATTAATGCAAGACCCAGTCTTATCTTACTATAATATAAAATCGGGTCTATAATAATATAATTAATATAATATAATATAATATAATATAATATAATATAATATAATATAATATAATACTGGTCTTATATTAACTTTTGCTCCAAAAGACGCATGAGAACTGATTGTCTTATTTTCGGGGAACACGGTAGTCTCATTTTGCAGATGAGAAAACTGAAGTCCTAAGGAATCAGATGATTTTCGCAGATCACATAGCCAGTCAAAGCAGAGCTGAGATTTTAAGCTGTGTTTGTTTGACTGACTCTCACATCCATGCTAGAACCCTGTGTTTTGTGCTGGGGCTACGAATGTGGATTGAAGAGTGTTTGGATGTTTGGAAAGGGGTGATTCTAGTGCTGTTGATAATGTCTGGATTTATGTCAGGATTTCTGGATTGCATTCTGGATCCAGGCCTGGGTTCAAAGGTGGATGCTGCCACTTACAGGTGACGCGACCCTGACCATGCCATCTTATCTAAGTCTCACTGTTCTCCTCTACAAGGAGGGATAAAATAGCACATACATCATAGAGTTACTGCGTCTGTTAAAGAAGATAATGCATTGAAGTCTTATCCACCATGGCCTACAACATCTCTGCACAATTTGCCATCTGCTTTCCTCTCCAACCTCAGGTCTATGCTCTCTCCCATTGTGCATCTTGCTCCAGAGATGCTGGCTTCCTTTTTACTCCACAAATCTGGTTCATTTAGGACATTTACATTGGAACACTTGTCTGCCTAGAAAACACCCCCCACAGACTATTTCATGGTAAATTCTTTCTTACTCATTGAAAATAATGTCAGTTTAAATGTCTCTCCCATAGAGAAGTTTTCCCTGTACACACGAAGGAAGTAGGTTTTCATCCCTGGGTCACTATCATATTATTCTGTTTTATTTCTCCTTTCATAGTATGTATCACGATCTGAAGTTGTATTATTTATTTGTTACTTGATTATTATTAGTTTTCCTCCAAATGGAATTTAAGGTGCATAATGTCACATGCTCATTACGATAGTCTGAGCTTTTAGAAGAGTACCTGATATGCACAGAGAATTCAATGAATATTTGTGAGAAGGAAAGATAAATGAAAGAAAGGAAGGAAGGAAGAATGAGAGTGAGGGAGGGAGGGAGGGAGGGAGGGAGGGAGAGGGGGAGGAGAGAGAGAGAGAGAGAGAGAGAGAGAGAGAGAGAGAGAGAGAGAGAAAGAAAGAAAGAAAGAAAGAAAGAAAGAAAGAAAGAAAGAAAGAAAGAAAGAAAAAAAGAAAGAAAGAAAGAAAGAGAAAGAAAGAAAGAAAGAGAAAGAAGTAAAAAAGTAAAGAAGGAAAGAAGGGAAGAAGTGGGAGAAAGAGAAAGAGAGAAATGAAGAAAGGAAAAGAAATAAAAGTACTTAGCATATTAGTATTTTAGTAGAAATACTAAAAATATACTATTATTATTAAACAAATAGTTATTAAATGCCTACTCTAAGCCAGACCTTGTGTTCAGCATGTATCTCCATATCCCTCTAACCCACAGTTGTGTATGGACTGAAAATGTTGCAGGGGGGCTCATTGGATTCAGAACTCACAGCCACATTTTCAATATATTTAGGAAATTCAAATTTAACTGGAACCTGTCCCATGCACACAACTCATTCTCCAAGTCCACAGCAGACAGAGTGACCAAACAGATGGACTTTGCATTGCACCTGGGAGTCCAGCCAACTCTGGCTGTGCTGGCCACATTGGAGAATCTCACACAGTGGAGAGAGAATTTGCAAATTTCCAAAGGGAAGTGAGGTCCTAAGCCCCATGTACAATTTTTGAATCACACTGGTTATGGGTTTTAAATGGACCTTCTCATTATTTAGCTTCACTTAATGTTTGCTCCTTTTACATTTGGGATGTTAAGACATTATCTGACACCTCTGCCAACCTTATCATCACAATTATTTGCCTGGCAGAGGATGGCTGGCTTGGGGGACAGATACAGCTTCTCTAGAGAGTCAAAAGTACACATCCCTCTTCTGCAGGCTTGTGAGCATTTGGTGAGGGAACAACAGGAAAGGTTCTGTGAATCCAGAGGATTTTCAGGATTTCTTATTCCTTCACCAGCTAGAATTATCAACTGAGCAGAAATATTCTTTTGCTGAGAATGAAACAGAGCAAATCCCAAAGCCGAGCCACAGTCTGTGTTAGAAAGCATTTTTGAGTGCTTTCTTGGGCATCTGCAATGAGATTTTCAAGAAGGCAGCACCAGTAACTTGCTCTTGCTAGAAAACACCTGTTCTAAACAGAGTTGGAGACTGTCAGCCTCAAAGTCAGGCCCTTACTGTCCTCCCTGCTTTGGCAAAATAAGTGTCGTCCATTCAGTTCACTTCACAAAGACTTACGGAACATTTACTATGTACCAGGTTCCCTGTGTTGCAGTTACCATGGTAAACAAACCACTTCTTTCATGGAACTGAGTCCAGTGGAAAATAAATTAAGGGCATAATTTACTACAAGTCAATGTGATGAGAGCTAGGCTCTTAGAGGGTAATTTTTGGAGTCCATAGGTACTTACCTAATCTAGATTTAGGTAGATTAAAAAGCCTGCCAAAGGAAGAGGTATCTTAATCTGAATTCTGAAGAATAAGATGTACCTGGAAGAATCCTGGATCAGAAGTCAATGGGTCTGGGATCCATGTCACGTTTTCTTTGGTTTTGGTTTTTTTGTTTTGTTTTAGTTACTAGCCTTATAAACATGGACAAGTTATTTAAAATCAAAGAATATCAGTCTGTTAACCTTGGAAGTGGGGTTAATACTACATCTCACAGGAGCAGGTAACACAATATTCATGCAAGTGATTGGTAAATTTCTAAATCATTCTACAAAGTGCAAGGCAGGGTATTGCATGATGCCCCATGGCTGTGAATTCTTAGCGTCTCGTACTGCTGTGCTTGGATCAGGGCCGGAAAGTTTGGCTTCACCTTTTCCCAGCATCATGCATCTCTGAAAGTGCTTGAAGTTGTTTTGCCACCAAGCTCCACAAATGGAAACCCACAGTTATTTCTAGTTTAACCCTGCTGATATTCAGCCTTATCTCCCATTACACCCCAAGTTCTCACTCCATAGTTTGTTTGTTTTTTCTACTCTTCATACTTTCCCAGGATGCAAAAGAGCATGAACCATGAATATTTACCACTATGATTTGTGATTTGTAAGTAGATTTGAGTACCAGATGTTACTATTTCAAGTACCAATGTTGAATAGCTCTCAAACTGAAATAGAGCTCTATTCCAAAGCACATATGAGGAACAAGCCCATCCATGGCATAAGCAAGATTTGTTTTCCCGTCTCATCTTTCATAAAACGTAACAACACTCTCAACTCCTAGGAGCACCCCTTTCACCTGTCATCCTGGGAGGCACCGGACTTAAGGATCTTTCCCCCTAAGCTGAAATACATTTTTCCACTAGTAAATATAATAGTGACCAATATGTTCATATCTGAAATAACATGTGATATAGAAAACTAAACTGTAGAAATCCTAGGCCCAATACCTAAAAAAACCAATGTCGAATCCTTAGATACATTTGCACATAAGAAAACGCTCTTATCTGTGGTTTCGCTTTCCGCAGCTTCAGTTACTGGTGGCCAACTGTGGTCTGAAAATATTAAATGGAAAAGTCCAGAAATAATTCATAAGTTTTCCATCGTGTGCTGTTTTGAGTGGTATGATAAAATCCCTCGCCATCCTGCTCTGTCCCTTTCGGGATGTGAGTCATCCCTTTGTCCAGTTTGTTAGTAGCTGTTTGGGTTATCAGATCAACTATTGTGAGATCACAGGGCTTGTGTTCAAGTTTATTTTACTTAATAATACCATAGTCACATTTATTACAGTATATTGTTATAGTTAGTTTAATATTATTGTTGTTAATCTCTCACTGTGCATAATTTACAAATTCAACTTTATCTTAGGTATGTTTATTTAGGAAGAAACATAATTTATATAGGGCTCAGTACTTTCTGTAGTTTCAGGCATCTACTGGGGGTCTTTGAACATGTTCTCTGTGGGTAAGGGGGGGGACGACTGTATTTTCAAATTTTCAAGGTGAAAACTGGTTTCCTGGTAAACTAACCCATGATTCAATAGCTGATGACTCCTGGTAGCCTTCGAGTGCTAGTCCTAACTGTTTTGTAGGGGTTCCTGGAGACAAATGCCTTCATGAACAGGATTATCCATCTGATACTAGATTATTTAATAAGCCAATGGAAATACTGTCTGAAGTGGAGAAGCTGTCACATCTTCAAAACCCCTCAGCCTGCAACCCAGATATAGTTAGAAATAAGTATCCATACGATAAATATGAAGAATTAAGCTTAGAAGAGAGTATCGTTTTTTCTGTTTTCAAAAACGCAAGTCTAGGTGACTGGTACCAAAAGCCTCATAATTGAGCAGCTGTTGACATGAGCATTGTATTCTGTGCATTTAAATGCATGAATCTTGGAAAAATTAACAAGAAGTCAGGGAAACGGAGTGTTTTCTTATCTTTGAAAGTCCAGCGCTCCCGTGTACCATCCACCACTTTATTTTCCTGCATCTGTTATTTTGCTGTAGGCTGCCAGGTTGCCACGACGCAAGTGATCATTACAAGTTAAATAGGCCATTTGGGCTAAAGGGAGTGCCCAAAGGGAAGAAAACGGGGGAAAACCTCTACTATAGGCTGTATATGAAAAGAGGTGACTGGGAAGGACGTGATTCTAGGTGGGGGGCACTGAAGGAAGACAGCTTAATGTTTTAGCCCATCTTCGATTTTTAGAGAAGAGTGAATACTTAGATTAACACAGATGAAGAAAGAATAGCAGAAAAGTAGAAAAGCATGGTGGAAAAGCAGGTCTTTGGAACTCAGAGCACTTAGCAATAGATTAGGCAGATGGGTCAATTCCCAGGCCTTTGGATCTGAAAAATGTAATGTCACTTTCTCCTCTTGGATTCCAGTTGTGTATTTTGGTTTATGATGCATAAAGCAGATTGTGAAAAATAAACTCTCCACGCTGTACTATAGAACCATTAGGCACTGCATCTCATCTGCAGGTAAAGTTTCTTACGGGGTTTGTCTACAGATACACCATAGAAACCAACCAGAATGACATCAGGTGCTTTGGATCATTCAAAAGGGCCATATTTCTAGTGAAGAGGGAGGACAGCTAGACTCTGACCTTTGGAAATGGTGGGAATAATACGAAAAGCCCTGCAGTTGGTGTGGGGCTGCCTTCGCTGAGTACCTGTTATGTACCAGGCACTGTGGTAGGCACAGGGGAAGCAATGGTAAAGCAAACTTGGTCCTGACCCAATGAAACATACAGCTTAGAGGGTGACAGTTTCATGGCAGACGACCTAGAGTTGGATGTCAGAGAAGCCCTCCCTCAATAATCACAACTGAGAATGGAAAGATAGCTTTCCTGCCTTTCCTATGCCTTCTGGTTCTTTTAGATATTCCTCAGAGGAGATATTTCTCATTTCCTACCCCTGAACACGCTACTATTTATCAGGGTTCCCTTTAAGTAGGGTCATCAGAAGTGAACCCCAGATGTGTCTGATCTGAGAAGAGTGGAGTGGAACAGGATTCTCCATTCTCCCTGTCTGAATACGTAGTTACATTAATGTATCCTATGATTCCCCTGGCTCTAGTAATAATATAATATGATGAGGATAATGATGGTGGTGATAAGGAAGAATGATGAGGATGCCAGGACTTTGAGTGCCTGGAATAAAGTCTGTAATCCATCTCTATCTTGGTTTGGGTTCCCCCGAGAACAGAGATAGGTTAGGGAACAGTTTCAAGGCCTACATCGTCTGTGCAGGATACTCTTTCCATGTAATCTCTTCTGCTGAGAAACTTCTCCTCCCCTTCGTATTTCTCTCCTTGCCCCCTCCACAGCTAGCAGTGCCTATGTAATCTTCAGGTCCTAGCCTAGATACCACTTCCTCCAGGAAACCTTCCTCAACTCCCAAACCGGGTTGGCTTGCCTTCTTATGTGTTTTTACAGCTCCCTGCCTTTGCTTGTCGTGGCACTCATCTTGCATATTTAAATTGCCTGTTGTTTGTTGTTGTTGGATTTGTGCAACTTGAGTTCAAAATGGGCATAGAGGATGAATAAATGAATGTTTCGATGGCTGGCTGGCTGGCTGGCTGGCCGGCCGGATGATGTGCCTACTTTGCTCTGGGCCAACAAAGCATGCCCTCCCCCGTAGCTCTTCAAAACAGGACAGCTCTGCCTCCAGCCTCAATGTTTATTTATTCCCAATGAATATTCTTCTGTTAGCCCTACTCTGGTTTCATCCAGTCCGTGAACTATGACTTATTTGGGTTACTGGCACAAAATAAAGAAAACACATGGGGGTTAAGGACTGTTTGGTGCATGCAAAGAGAGACAATCTCACAATCACCAGGCTGCTTCTCCAGCCAGTAAGTCCAATGAATCCCTCCAAACCACTTCAGATAGCATGTTCAGGGAACTATTTAGAGCTCGAGCTCCCCCAGGGCAGACATCCTTAGGATGGTGCTGAGTGATACACTAAGAAACTCTCAGAAGAATCCTCATGCAGCCCAGGAAGACAAAAGCCAGAACCCAGAGAACCCGTAGAAGAATAAGAAAGAACATGGCATTAGTGTCTAGGAGATCTAAGAAAATTAAACCCCAGGTCTGTCCTTGGGTCCTCACACAAGTCGCACACACATTCTATGAGCCTCACTCGACTCTGCTGTAAACTGGGAATAATGTTTCCTTTGTGTGAAACCATGCCTGGCACTTAATATACTGTGATCTTAATAGATAAATGATAGCATATAGACCAAAGAATATCCCGTTTGCAGTGGAGAGGGAAAAATAGGGCAGTAGGTTGCTACTCTTAAGCAAATAGCTTTTCTGACAAGATTCTTTTATACTCGTGCTTCTCAAACTGTAGCAAGCATCAGGCTCACCTGCAGGGCTTGTTAAAAATCAAGGTTGATGAGCATGAGCCCATCAGAGTTTCTGATCCAGTAGGGATGGAGTGGGCCAGGATCTGTGCTGGACCCCAGCTTCAGACCTAACAATTTAATGGAGGAGGTAGATACTAAACTATGTTCATACACATAGCATTTTAAAAAGACGATAGCACATTGACACTCCCCCCAGAATATCATTAAACCCTATATTGCTTCTCCAACGTCGGTGTATGTAGAAATTATCTAGAGTGATGGGTGTTAAGATGTAAATCCAAGGCTCCACTCTCAGAGAGTTCTGGGGTAAAGCCAAGAACCTGCAGACGTCACAAGTTCCCCAAATCATCCTAATGTAGGAGGTCTCCTCACCACACTCTGGAAACACTGCGTTATTAAAGAGCATCGTTCTTTCTGATGGATTTTTAATACAGTCGCCCAAGTTAAGATAGACCAGATTGTACTTCCTTCCATTTTAATAACAAAGTCACTCAAAATTAAATCTCCGTGCTTCCATCTCTCCCTCTGGTATTGCAGTGGCCTTCAGGGAGCTGTTTTAATTAAGTAATTCATGGAGAGCACACCTGTTCAGGTGTGCCTTGGCTGTATTTGGAAAACAATGATTAAAAACCAAAATCTCACTATTTCTGGTATGAGGCAGGCATCTGTTTGTTTGAAGCATAGATAAAATTTGTAAAATGGGAGAGTGCAATGAGAGTGTTATGTTAGACTGTAGTCTGGATTCAAGCACCTTTTGATAATATCGATGCGTGCAGGGAATGCAAATAGGTCTCATCTCATATAACCGTGCTAGTCACTGAAGGGCGCTGTGTGGACCTGGCACTCCAAATATTACTTCCGGGTTCAGTGGCACAGAAGGAGTATATGATGGGACACATGCTTGACAGGCTTAAGTACCTGTTCCTTGGAGACAAGGGTACAAGGAAATAATAGGCCACAGACAGATCAGAACCAGTTTTAGGATGATGCCAATGTAAACATAAACCATCATAACCCCAACTGGCCTGAGGCCTCTGCGAGCACTTAATCGGGGTTCTCCTTTTCCCCACACTCCCCACTGACACTAGAATGTGCTGTTAATGGTCTTTTCATGTTGTGAGGCTTTGTGCCTCTTGGGAACACGAGAAGAGAGCAGGAGGGTACAATCTACATTGACAGGCTAGTTTGACAAGACATTAGCACAACCTGTAACAGGAGTGGGGGAAAGCCTATAATTTTCCCCCCTTTTTCCACCTCCCCTCCACACTCCGGTTTAAGCCGTTGTTTCTCAGTCTAGTTGTGTAGGACACAGCTCCCTGGCCCATGCTGGTATTATGAGCCTTGCGCTCCCTCCAGCTGAGGCAGTCCATCGCCGGTCGTCTGTTGGCCGCTCACAGCAGCTCTTGGCAGCTCTTGCCGGCTGCCGGCCATTCATGCTGGCCACTGGCCGCTCCTGGCGGCACACAGCAGCCTGTGGCAGCACACATCAGCACATGGCAGCACATAGCAGCTCACGCCAACCTCTGATTGCTCATGGCAGCCCAGCTCCAGGGAGAGCTGTTGTTCACAATCTTAGCTGTAGAGGGCTCAGCTCACTGGCCCATGTGAGAATTGAACCAGCCACCTCGGTGTTAGGAGCCTGGCGCTCCAACCACCTGAGCCACTGGGTCAACCCCAATTTTTAATAAAAAATAACTGCAAATCACACCACATATCAAATGGAAAGAAGTTTTTTGACTTTGGCCAGGAGGAAAAAAATATCAGAGAGAGAAAATAATTGGGCTTCTGTCAAATCAGAATGCCCTAGGTTGCTAACCTCTAAAAAGAGATCTGAGTGGCATTCACAGTGACTTGTGGCCACAATCTTTTGTCAATATAGCCAGGTGCAAGGCTCCACACTTGGGTCACCCATCAAGTCAAAAATTATCCACCAGTTGTGCCAGTATGACTTTCCTTAGCACTCACTAACAAATGTTTCTGAACCTTAATGCACGCGAGCACAGAATGAGACATTGTGGGAGGGTACAAAATTCAATCACAGGAGAGGGCACCCCCTCCATTTGGGGAGGCAAGTTGCAGGTGAATCATACCAGCCCACCATATGTGTAGAATCAACTGTCCATATCCTCACTAGCAGTAAGGGGCAATCGGAGGAGGCTTCGTGTAGGAAGCAGAAGAAAATCTTGTAAGGAATTACAAGGGACAAAGTAGTTAACAATTTGCTGAAGAGGAAACAAGAGTGTGTTCTAATCAGAATATCCAAAAGGCCAGATTTTTAATCAAGCAAGTCTTTATCTGATGAAAGCTCTGGGAATTGCAGAAAATAAGTTCCATCCTTAATTATCAAATAAATAAAAAATAAAAATAATTAATTGGTAATATAAAATAATTATCATCAGAATTGTCAAATCCTGCTCTGGGATTGTGTGTGATTTACTTCAGTTTTTCTTGAGAGACAACTGGTAATGTCCTTTAAATTTGTCATACCCTTTAAGATAAAAATGCCATGTCTGTGAGATAATATCTACATTGCTATTATAAGAACTTCATTGTGAGATTTTTATAAAATGGAAAAATTACAAAATTACATGTTTAATAGTTAAGAATTAGTTAAATTATTGTGCATGCATGCGATGGTAATAATGGGGAGAATATTTAATAACTTGTAAAATATTCATAACAAATGAAGAAGAATACTCTTTCATTTGGGCTTTAAAAATACTTCGTATATACTGAAGAACATCTAAAAGTCTAGAAATATAGTCACCAAAATATAAACGATGGTTCTCTCTGAGTTATAAAGTTGAGGGTGATTTGTTTTGTTTTGTTTTTTAATTTATATGTCATTTCTATATTTTCTATAATGAGCATGTATTAATTACTTCAGAAACCAGAAAAACATGAGAAGTGTTCTTTTAACAACTGAATAAAGAGGCTGAATGGATAAAGGTCAGTGTTTTCCCATTGCTCACAGTGTAATGGTCAGATTCCCTTACATGGCTTGGCCCCACCTACCACTCTCGTCTCATCTCTCATTATGTTCCCCCCAACTCTCTCAGCATTAGCTACACAGGCCTCCAGATTTTTCACCATTTGCCTTGTATCACAGAACCTTAACATAGAGTATTATCTTGGCAATTATTCATTCCCACCCCCTTCCCTGTAAAAGGATCACGTTCCTGCCCATGCCATGCACCTTACTAGGTCCCCAGTGTCCAGGACGGTACATCCCTGTCCCGCTGGTTTTGAGCTTTGGCCTTGGTCTCTACTCCTCAGGCTTCTGTGGCCCCTTCCTGTGGATTTGGAGACTCTTAAGAGCCCACTTTCATCAAAAAGAATATAAGCAGACAGGACAAGGCTACATCCAAGCAGAAGCTTTCCGAGTCACGCTGAGTTTCCACCAATGCTCTTGATCTCTCTGCTACAAGAATAGCATGTCCTACAGAGAGACTCCGTTTGAGTTCCTGAATGAGGAGCAGAGTCATAGCCCAAGCAGGGCTGCAATCAACCCACAGCCTACCTGTCACATAAGCAAGAGAGGAATCTTTATGGTGTAAGCCGCTGAGATATGAGGCTCCTTTGTCACTGCAACAACACTGACTGATACACATGGCACATGGCATTTCTTTACCTGGAATACTCTGACAGGCCATCCCCACTCCACAGTTAACTCCATCTCTTCCTTCACATCCCTGTTCTACGCTAACCCCTTGACCCGGTTAAACCCCATTTCACATGCTTTCTAAGCACCAGGTACCCCTTCTTCTTACCATTGATCACAGTCATAACTTCACAATTTTTGTGTGACTTTTATACCACCAATATTTGGTATGCCAGTGGACTGTACACTCCCTCAGAGCAGGGCTCATCATGGTCCATTCACCATTTGTATCCCCAGCACCTAGCACAGTCGTCGGCACATAGTACATCCTAGTGAAAAAATAGTTAAATGAAGAATACATGAAGGAAAGCACAGATAAACTAAGAAGGACCCTTGAACACAGAGTTGCAAAGCATAAATCAAATGGAGCAAATATTTGGAAGACATTAGTGGTCTTCAGATAAGAAAACATTATGAGACTTTTTATAGTGCAAATAAATATTTGGTGACAATATTCAGGACCTCCTGAATAATAATATTTAAGCACTTTCACTGTTAAAAGCACTTTATACATATTAGTGCTGGTATCCTATCAGCCCAGTAACAGCCCTGTGATGTAAGTAGCGTTGTTATCCCAGAGAGAAAGTCAGTCCTTTCCTCATAACTACATAGCAGTGAACTGCTGCAGACAGGGCTTGAATCCAAATAGTCTGGAGCCAACATATATGTTTGTAACCACTGGACTATGCTGCCATTCATTTTATCTGTACGTTGTAAACACTGGAAAAGTGTTGTGGAACAGCTTTGGCAAGGTTTCCCTATTGTATCACATGGGATCACAAAACTTACTGTAGGAAAGGGGCGGGCAGCTCCAAGAAAGCATTTCCCCTTGGGCAAACAAAGCATACATTTTCCCACATCACTGTCACGCTCATTCAATTCCTAGTCAGTGCCCTCTGCCCAGTTCACTGGTAAAACAGTGCCAATAACAGCAGCAGCATCTCCAACACCTTTTGGTCCCCCTCATACCTCCTGTTACCTCCCTAGCACAAGACCTTACACGTAAATGTGTTTTGAATCAAATGGGTCCTATAGTTCTTGCCTTATAATTAAATCACTGGTATGGATATTCATCTGATATCTAATTGCCAGTATGATAACTCAATTTGGGGGAGCACGTGGGACCTGAGAATCTCATTTTCAACTAAACTTGACTCAGGAAATTAGGAGCGCAGACTGCCTTGGCCACAGGGCAAGGAGAGGAATTGATTGTGGGATCCACACTCCTGGCTTCTTTTCCAGGTATAGTGGCACTAAGAGGGGGAGTGAACCTGGGGAGGGGCTGGCACAGGGAGAATTCACTTCAGGACAGAGTGTGATGGTGGTAATAGTGTGAGGTCTGGGCCTCAGGTAAGAGAAAGGGGGGATTAGGGCTCAATGTTTTCACTGGCGTGATAAGAAAGGGGCCCATGACATCATTTCTAAGGCCCTTTACAGCTGGAATATCTGTCCTTTGGCAAAGCTCATTTGGGAATTAAAGGGAAGAGGAAGATGCTGGAGTCAGCCGGAAAATTCCTGAGGGTGGAGTAGAAGCGTGAATTGGGAAACGTGGAAAAGGGCTGGTCCACAGCTGAGTTTTGAAGACACCAAGAAATGCCAGGCTGGGAATAGAGACTATACACCTCATCAGACCGCCCCCATCAGAATCACCTGGGAATATTTTTAATACCCCAGATGATTTCTAAAATCTGGAAATCTCTGCTCTGGAGAGAGAGAGAGAGACTGCTAACTTGTCAGGGTACAGAAAGAAAATCCCACATGCTGCAATTTGGGCTGTGAGTGAATTGTCTTTTCCTCAAGGATAACTTACACCATCCCTTGCAGGAATCAAACCAGAAAGCTTGTGGTTGAGAGCCCACTGGCCCATGTGGGAATCGAACCGGCAGCCTTCGGAGTTAGGAGCACGGAGCTCTAACCGCCTGAGCCACCGGGCCGGGCCCTTAAGTCCTATCTTAAAACCTCCTTTGGATTCAGTGGAACAGCCTTTTGGGATGATAGGTGCCTTTTAGTACCAGACTCGGATGCATGGCTAAACTTTCCTTGCTGATACCCCAACACCTCCCAGAGGAGGAAATGCAATCTTCTTTCAGCCTGATGGGCAGATTTCAACTTCTCCCAAGTTTTCTCCCTCACCTTTCTACTAAGACTAAGGTATCCGCTACATCTGTAGTAAGGAAAGCTGTGGCCCCCGAAGTGAGGGTGCAGTTTAGCCAAGGAATAGGGATATAGCCCCTCTCGGCCTGGGTGGAAGTTGCCCTGTGAAGCAGCTAGACAGCGTCTCAATCTCCTGACACATGACCTTCAAATTCCTACACTTTTAAAATTAATCACCAGCAAATGGATACTCTCCATTTCCCCACAGCTGGGCCAACATCCCAAGTTCTGGGTCTAACCCAGCGGCTCTCTCTCAAAGTAAACTGGGGGGTTGGGTTTGCAGAGCCGGGCTGGTGGAAACCAGGCCAACCACCCACCAGCTAACAGCACAGGCACCTCTCCTGGGTTGGCTCTGGCACCTAAGCCGGTTAGGCCAGCCCCGCCAGGAAGCCTGGAAGGTAAGAAGAGGAGGAGGGTGGAGATACAGGGCTTGGAGGAGGAGCCCAAAAGCCTCCAGCAGGGCGGGGCTAAGCCGATTTCTGCAGCAGGCCAGGAGAAGAGGAAATGGGGTGGAAGAATTGTGTACAGGTATGTGACACTGAAGGCTGGGCTTCTAAAAAGGGTTAGGGCTGCCTGCTCAGGCCAGAGGATTAAAAGGAAGCTCTCACAGGCTGTCACGCCCCTTGATGGGATAACTGGAGGCGGTGGCAACCCAGCCTCGCTCCCTAGTGGCCCCACCAGAATGAAAACACCTAAAGAGTGTTGACTCCCCCTGTCAGACCTGTGGAGCCTGCACCGAGGAGGAGGAGGAGGTAAGCTCTCTGCTTGATGCTAAGACCGGAAAGTGGTCCTTTCTTCTCCGCTCTCCCCACAGCTTGCGGCCTGTGGCAGGGATGCTGCTATAGAGGGAGCCTCTGAGGCTGCCCCATGGCTCCGCTTCAGTCCCCTGGGTCCTGAGGGCTGCTGCTGTATTCACCACCAGCCACAGCAGCAACGGGCTCCTGGGGAACTGCATTCCTGTCTATCTGGGGAGCTCCTTGCTCATGCTGGAAGGCCCCATGTGTGCAGTTGGCTGTTATGAAGGCAGATGAGAATGGTGATGACTCTCTATGGTCTTGGCTTCTTCCACGTGCTGAGGAGCAGGCTGCCTCTATTTAGTGCCATAATATTTAGGCACTAGTTCAGGGCCTGTACTAGTTCGGGGCCTCTTTCCAGATGCTTACAAAACCACTGTACAGGATTTTGAAAGAAGTAGGTGTGTTTGAGGAAGAGAGAAAATGAGACACAGAGGTGGGTTTCTGATGAAAATCGTAATGGTAGGAGCTGACTGAAAGCTTACGATTTGCAAAGCAAGAGGGTGAAGCACTTTCCATCTTGTCGCAAGCCCATGAGGCAGGTGTGGGTGTTATGTACAATGACGGATGAGAATGCTAAGGCCCAGGGAGGTTAGCTGAGCCAAACCAGGGATTGCTGATTTCAGTCCAGGCTCTTAACTTACATCACTGAGGTCATACTTAGCGAAGGGCTGTCCAGATTCGAAGTGTGCAGAGGTGGTGAGGAGCAACCCCCTAAAGAGGCTTCCTTGGGACCACGCAAAGCTGACAGCCTCCGTCCCCTGCTGCTGTGTTCAGGCACCAGGTTAGACCTCGGTCTCTGCTTCTCAGATCTCTGTGGCCCCTTCTTGTGGATTTGGCGACTGTTCAGAGCCCACTGTCAGCAATATGTAATCCACATGGTCTGTGCCATGAAGAATTTAGAGACTATCAGCTGAGCGATGGAGCTGGTCTTTAACACCAGAGCCGGCAATGGAAGGGGGAAGGGGATACGTTTGAGAGCTGGACACTGGGCCACTTAGAATTAACCCCAATCCCCCCAAACTGGTTCTCTAGGCTTCTTTGGACTCTGACCCTTGCCCACCCCCAACCTCGCCTCACAGCAGATGCCTCCGTTCATGGTTGCCTCTGTCCGTTCCCCTCCTTGGGACCTGTGTCCATGGTCTTCCCTCTGCTTGGAACACGTTCCCCTGGGCTTTCCCTGAATTTGGCTCCTTGTCTTCAATCAGGTTACCGCTCAAATATTGCCTGTTAAGGGGGCTTCCTAGACCACAGGACTTAAAAGGGCCTCCGCCCACCAACACTGCCAGCCCATTACACTCCCTCACAGTGCTGATTGTGTTCCTGATGCTGACAGCAATCTGAAATTCTGTCTTCTTGTTTGTAAGTCTCGTGAAGTCTGGGACCTTCCGTGTCTTCCACCTGCTGGGTACTACTGGGGTACCCTAGGGTTTAGCAGATTTTCCAGTAATAATGGGCTCCTTTACTATTTTTTGAGTGAATGAATAATAAAATGCATCAGGAGAGAGCATGACCACCCTTTGCCTCCCTCTCAGCCAGCACCTCCACTCAGTCTCCTTTGGGAAGGCAAACGCCTTATCCTAGAAACTGAAGTAAAGAACACATGGGTTTTCAGCTGCTCAAGGGACAAATGATGTCATCTTTGTGGTAACATAAGGAAAAAGGCTAAATGGCATCAAATGGATGTAGTTCCCTGAGAAATAGCAAGGTATGATAAGGCTGTCTCTGCCGATCAGTCTGATAAGCAACCCTGCCTGTGACTTTCCCCAGCATGGCTTTCTGGACACCAAACATGGAATTGATCTTAGCCATGCCAATGGGATCCCAAAAAACTGGGCATGCACCCTCCCTGTTCTGCTCATCAAGCCACTCATTCAAATTCCCACCAGGCTTTGCTCACGTATCTTTTGCTATTTTTCGGTGTCATTCATTGGCAGGATAAGAAGAGGCCCATATTTGGGATCAGGGGGTCCAAAATATTTCTATGGGCTCTACCACTCTTTGCAACTGTGGGCGAGTCCCTCTGTGCCACCACTTCTCGTGTTTATCCTCTGTAAAATGGAATAGCAGCTGCCTTCTATAGCCTGTGAGGTGGTCGCAAGGTGTACATGTGATGCCAGCCCTTTGCAGAGTACAGGCATACGTTGTTTTATTGCGCTTAGCTTTCTGATGCATCACAGATGTTGCTTTTTTTTTTTTTACAAATTGAAGGCAAGCCCCTCTAGCAGCAAAAAGATGATGCCTCGCTTTACTGTAATACTCTCTTTATTGTAATAGTCTGGAAACAAACCCACAGTATGTCCAAGGCATGCCTGTATTCGGTGTGACAGTGATAAAGAAACCAGCGTATTATGTCTCTTGCTCAAAAGCAGCCAGCCTCTAGCAACGGGGAGCAGAGTACACAGGGAGGTGTGTTTGTTTTGGAGAATTTCACTTGCAGAAAATCCACAGTTCCAAAGGAAATCTATCAGAGGAAGAGACTTCTCTGCAGGATCTCTTTTCCCAGGCAGCCACCTCAAGAATTGACTTAGGTACTTTAATTAACACCCAGCCTCTTCGCTTTGCAGCCAGCAGCGTGTTAGACTGCAGCCTAGTGATGCTTCTTCCTTGGCAAGCACGCAGCATTTGGCAGTATTTCACATGCTGGTGGTTTTATGGGTCCCTTCCTGCACTTATGTGTTCTTCATTGTAATGTGTGTTGAGCTTTCCTGGCATCAGCCCTGATCCTGTTTGATTTAAGAGACATCTGATTTTTATATCTGATCCTCAGGTTGTTCTGTGATTCTTTTTTTTGTTTAAGACACTCCTTGTCTTCTATTCCCTTGTGCTATTCTAGATTTTTTTAAATGCCTTTTAAAGTATATTTTTTAATCAGGAGCCAAGTCAGAGTCCTGATGATTTTTCTGGGGAGAAAGGGGCTCATACGCAAGACTGTATTATGGAAAGAGAATTGCATTAAGTGTCTGGGGACATGGGCTTGAATCCTGGCCATGCTTCTCAGTAATCCTTTTCCAACTTGTTGGGCCCTGGTGTGGGTAATAATATTGGCAGTGAACTTGTATTGAGAACTTACTCACTGCTAAGAGGATGCCTTGGACAGTCTCATTTCATGATCATGCTGACTATCTCTGTTTTTGGAAATACGGAATATGAGACTTAGAAGGTCTGACGTCTTCAGGTAGTGAGTGATGGAACCCAGTTTTAATGTACACTGATTGACTTACTCCTTTTTCCCAAGTGGCCTTGTAAGAAAATGACAAATATTTTCATAAAGAAAGCACAATTGTATATCTTGCCAAAAGAGAATATGAAAATCATCAGCCCTAGCCCAGAGCATATATTGGATACTCAAGCTGATCAAAATTCTTAAAATCTTTAGAAGAATTTGCAGACACTGTCTGCTAGGCTGGGGAGTGATGATATAATAATGACAGTCAGCATTTATTAACCACTTCATACTTGGCACTAATAGAAGCATTTTCCTTGTATTATCTCATGTGCAAGAAGCAGTTCATCATAGGGGTGAAGGACATGGACTCATGGTTAGGGTGCCTGGCTCTGTCAGTCACTAGCTGTGTGACCTTGGACAAGTTTCTCAACCACTCTGTTTCAGATTTCCCTATCCATAAACAGGCATACTACTGAACTTTTTCCCTAGTGTTCTGTGAGCATTGTGACAATGAATACCTATGAATTGCCGAGTCAATGTCTGGTGTGTAATGTTCTCTCACAAGTTTGCTGCCGCCGCCACTTTTCCCTCAGCTCTCTATGAGCGACATCCGCTCAGTTTCATCCTATCAATGCAGAAACTGGTGAAGAGCCAGGCCGCATGGCTAGAATCAGGAGTTGAACTGTGTTCCTCCAGAACCTTCTCTCTTCTATGTTCTATTTCCTCCATCAACCCTCAAGGAAACACAAATTCCTCTGGGAACTCACAGTTGGACAGGAGTTTAGACTCCAAGAACCTATTTGCTTCTCTCCAGGCATGTATCCACAGGAACTTCTTGGCCTCGTGTCCTCTTGAGGCTGGTGGGTGAAGTGTCTTGTTGGAAATGATTTATGTCTCTAGGACATCGCCAACCGGCCAGAACTTTCTCCTCTGCTCAGTATTCTCTCTGTGGGCAGGCAACCACACTGGTCTGCCAGTGATGAGTTTTCTGATGAAAAGCAATCAATGGCACTACTGTTTCCCGACCTGACCAGCTAGGGGGCTTCTTCCAGCTTTGTGATACCATTGTCCTGGGTTGGCTTAAATCAATCACTATAATCTCTTGAGTTAACATCAATGTTGGGATAAGTGACCACAAGAAATTGTCCAGAGGTCACTCCTGGGCTGGTCAAAGACAGACGGCAGCATTTGTGCTCTTCTGGACGTCGTGTTGGCTATTGCAGTTACTTTACAGGTTCGTTCTCCCCCTGGATGGGAACTTAACATCTGCCAGGATCCTAGCACGCAATGTAGGAGCACCATGACCCCTGAAAAGCAGTCACCCTGCTGCTGCCTGCACACAGTATGCATGGCTCTGAGATGCTTCTCAGATAATGACAGTAATTCATAATTAACAGCTTCCTTTTATTGAGTACTTGCTATGTGTGGGTTTATTTAATTAGCTCAGGTACTCCTAACACAACAACACTCTCAAGTAGGTTCCAGTATTCTCCTTCCTATTTTAGGGAAGATGACATTTGGGAGCCTACAAACTTGGCCGGGGCACTCAGCTAAAAGTGACACCACCAGGATGTAAATCCAAACCTGTGTGACTAAACACACAGTCTTCACCTCTGCACTGAACTGCCCCAAATGCCTCCTGCCTGAATCACCTTTTCTGAGATAATTTGATAATACATTAATGATTAGATGTGGAAAAACCCGTCCTGCTGGGCTACCCCATGGGGGATGTGGGTAGACCTGCCTCACCCAGTTTCCCTGGTTCTTCCCACCCTGGCCTGGGTGGTGAGCCTGTTTGTTTTTGTTTTGCCTCATCTTACCAGGGCACAGCTAAGGTCGCTAATTACTCAGCTTGCCTCCCCACCACACCTCTTAGTTCAGGAATATCACAGTAGGTAAGCATGAGGGTGGAAGTTTTGTCTCTTCAAGGCACCCTCGGTCCATTACCTACCCTCTTGAACAGCAACCCTTTTGCATTTTTCCAATTATTCTTTCCTTCCTTGTTCTCTCTTGAGCCTGGTTTAAGAGCAAATCAATTTGATCACAGATCATAAAGCACATTTTCAATGCTGTGAGATAATTCAGTAATTGGCATCTTAGCCGAAGGACTGGCCTGTGAATTGTGTCATTTATAAAAGCAGACACAAAGTGGGGTCTGAATTGTGGCTGTATATCAAGAAAGTACCATCCCTCCCAAGTAGTACTTGCGCAAGTGGCCTGTTCCCAGGAAGGAATGCAGAAAGAGTCGGAGAAATCAAGTTAAGTCTTGAATACCACGCCCTGTATTGATTATGTGACCTCGCACAAATTGTCTGTTTTCCACGGTAGCATAACACTGTTTTCATGTTGTTCAGCTCTGCATACATTTACTAGTAACACTTCTGCAGTGTCCTGGGCACTGCATTGACCCCAGTGTATATGGGGTTTCACTTCATTCTCCCTCAACCTAATGATGTAAGTGCCGCGCTAATCACTTTACAGATTAGGAGACTGAGCTTGGTAAAGTTAAGCACCTACTAAGTAAGTTGTGGAAGTGAGATTTGAACTTAGTCCTTTCAATGTCAAAATCCCTTCCCCAGACCAGCATAATGCACCAACTGATGGTTTGATGGGAAATTCTTCTTTTCTGCCACCAGATCACACACCAGCTTTCTCTTGTGCACAGTCTGCTTTTGCAGCTCGTGCTAAAGACGTTTTTCCAGGCCCCGTCTGACTGCACTGCTCCTCCTCATTTGCCAATCTTCCATTTGATGACCGCAGCTGCTCCGGCCAGTGCCCCAGCCATCTCTCATTATCCCTTCTGCTCAGTCTGCTCTCCCATCACAGGAAGACCCCGATTAGTGGAAATCTTAGTGGATTCCTAACAAAGGCAAGATCTTCCAAACAAAGACTTGTGCTCACCTCTGAAAATAAAACCATCTATTTCCTTTTCCTCTGCGTGGCAGAAGTATCACCAGATACTGTTGCCTTTCCAGGACACGCAGAGAAAAGCAGGGATTATATGCAGGTGATTTGAATGGGTCATGGAGTCAAGGGCTTAGAGGGGACCCATGAGGATCCCATGAGTACGAGGGTCTTCTCCATCTTGTTTGAAATGTCCCCTGGTGTGTGGGAAAGACTCAGATGTTATCCACTGGATCAGTGTGGTAGCTTCTAAGGAAAGTATGTGTCTAGTGCAGATCCATTGTTGGTGTTTGTTTTGCTTAATAGTAAGCAAGAAGTCAGGGGGCTCAGTGTTGGGTCATTGGAATTCTTACTTGTACAACTTGGGACACATTTCCTTTTGCCAGCTCCTCAATAGAGCATTTCTCTGCCCATCTACGATTTGAGTCCATCGGTACTTTGTTTAGGATGGAGCTTGTCATTTCCCTCACATCTAATAATGCCATTTCTCCAGCCACAGCTCACCCTGGAAGGCCTGTCACACATTCTTTCAGTCACAGGTGGAAGTTTGGCTAGGCAGTGACCATCTGAGTATCCCTGGACCCCACTTTTTGCCCACATCTTCCTCTTTTTTTAATTTCCTTCGGGTGAGGAGTCCAGAACTATAAGATTTTCATGTATTGAGCAAAATTACAGTGCTAAATAACCTTCTTACGTATATTCTATTTAATCTTCATAAGATCTTTACCTCAGCATTTTGCATATATAAAAAACCCTGATACTTGGAAAGGTGCAGGGACTTGCTACAGATCCCCGAGCTGGTTGGTGGTGAGCCCAGGTCTCCATGCTGGGTCGGTTGACTCCCGGTGCCAAGCTCTTGCCATTGTGGTCTGCACAGAAAATGCACCTCTTGCCTTCAGCCGAGGTCTGTGATACAACCTCTCATATGAGATGAACACTGGTCCTTCTCTGATTTTTCTCAAGCCAGATCCCCCCCTTACATGAAACGTGTCATTTTCTAGAAGGGCAGACTCTGGTGTCATTTACGGCAAAGTACCTGCATTTGGGCTCTCTGTGTCTATCAGAAGACACAAAATCCCACGAGAGACGTGATCTTCATTCTTGGTTGTCATTCTGCTAAGGAGGATGGAGGAGGGACTGGTATGTGGTCTGGTTTAGAGAAAACGACCCCAGCCCTTTACAAAGGCTGCCTCTGGGTACAAGTCCTGAGGCCCTGAGGAAAGGCCATTTTTACTGCCAGTGTCTGGAGATAAAGGTCAGCTCGGAGCTCAGAAGGGCCAGGTGGCATGTCCTAGCCTCAGTCCTTCAGGATGTGCAGCTTTCACATCTGGTGGCACAGCCAGGGGCAGACTTCACTCCTGCTTACCAGACATCGTCATTTCAGTGGAAATTAGATTTGCTTAAAAAGTGCGTGACTTTAAGTGGGAAATTAGTATTTCTTATCACAGAATCACTGTAAAATTAAATACGGTGATCACAGAGCACCAAGAGTAAACACTGGCCAGACACTGCTGTCTGCTGAAAGCTCTGGCCCGGAGACCGGTTCCTGCTTTGTTTCAGAGGAGAGTTAAACATTAACTGGCACCGTTTCGCAGATATGCAGTTGCAGCTTGTGAAGTTCTGGAGATGAATGACGGTGATGGTGGCACAACAGTGGGAGTGTGCTTAATGGCATTGAACTCTACACGTAAAAATGGTTAAAAGAGTACATTTGATATATACTTTCCCACAGTTAAAAAGGAGGCAGCTCTTTATGTTACGAAGCAGATATATTGTTAAGTAAAAAAGCAAAGTGCTGAACAGTATGATTAGAATACTGACATGTGTGGGTTTTTAAAGGGCATATGCACACATACATCTATGCTTGTTTATGAACAAACCCTCTGGCTGATGGCATTTGATTGTGTAGAAAGAAAGGGCTTCTTGTGCTTAGAAACAGAGGGGGAAGGAGGCCGTTATTTGCTGTTTGATTTGTGTTCCAGGGGCATGTATGACTCATTCTAATAATGATTTTTTTTAATCCTAAAAAAAAAGAAAAAGAAAAAGAAAACATTAATAAGCACCAGACTGAAACTGTCTCTCTAAAGCAGTGGTTCTCTTTGCCCTGGACTGTAGCTACTGCAAATGAGGTTCCCCCAGCCAGCAGCCAACAACACCTGGTTAAAAAGGCAGGATCTCAGCCCCCACCCACACCCATGGAATCTGAATCTGCACTTGGCCAAAATCTCCAGATGCTTTGCAGGACATGAAAGCGTGGCAGGCCCTGCACAGGATTAATTAAATCGAAATCTCTGAGGTGGGGCTTGAGCCTGGGAGTTTCCCAAATCCCCTCAGATGATTTCACAGGGCAATTGATGCTGAGAACCACTAATTTCACGTAATTGGGAAAGCTGAAGGGGTTGAAATCTGTTATATAAAACAGACTTCACAATTCTACACCAGAAGATACCAATTCAGGGCTTTTTTTATCCAGGGATGGAGCATAAGACCAGGTCATTGTAAAATCAGACTTTGGAGTTAGAAAGATGTGGATTGGAATTCACCTCTCTGAGCCCCATGTCGATGGAGTTAATATTAACACCTACCCCACAGAGCTGTCCTATTTAAGTGAGCTGGTATAGATGATGCCCAATCTATTGTTAAATGCTCGATCACTATTAGGTGATAATTACGACGTGTACGTCCATTTCGCCTTCCCCTCCCACCCACATCTTGTCCTGGGCTTCTCTCACTGTCACCGCTCCTTTCACATTTGCTTATTCTGCCTGAGCACGTCATGTACAGATGACATTTCTCATATTGCAGCTGAAGCCATGAAACTCGAGTTCTACCTCCCCCATCTCTTGACAAACAGAAAAACTCTGCTGTCTCTTACCAGACTGACACATTTTAAAAATACAACTGAGACCTCATTACATGGATGAACAGCTTTCCATCAGCTCATTCCGAGCTCTGATGTTAATATAATTGTGGCAGAGGTATCGCCGTTGGCCTCAGACGCAGTCAGGAACGAGTCGTTACTAGCAATCCGAGATGGTTCCAAGTGCAGAGAGAGCGAGTGGACGCTGCTAGGGTTTCTGCGTGGATAGACGACGCTGTCTCATGTGTTCCCTGGATCCCTCCCATTGCCGTGACACACAGCAGTTAGAGAGGGGTAGGGTGTCCTAGTCAGAGGATTGATATCTCCTCCTCACAGCACCACAATCATCTTTTCAAAATGCAAATCCGAACGTGTTTAAACTCCTGCTGAAAACCCCTGAGAGCACCTCACTACTTAGAGATTGAAGAGCAACCTTCTTAAGAGGGTCTGCAAAGTTCCCGTTCTGGCTACTCTTCACGGTCATCGCCCCGACTCCTTTTGGTCTGATTCTTGGGTTGTTTCCCTCGCTTGGTTGAGGCCTGGCTCTGGGTGAATTCTGATTCCCAGGCCATAGGCCAAGTCTGATTTTGTGCCATGTCAGAGCCCCAGAGCCTAGTCCGTAGCGTATAGGTGCTCCATCAATGTTCTTGGAAAAAAATCAACGCATGAAAGGATGTCACACAAAAGGGTTCTGCCTAACCGGCCACCCCCTGCTTTTCTGTGTGTCTCCCAGTAACACCAAAATGCTGGTGGTTGCCGATAGAGGTTCTCGGCTCTTTCCTACATTTCACCTTTTGCTGAAGCTGTACCCTCTGCCTAATCATCTCATTCCTCCCTTTCTCTGTCTAGGAAATCTTACTCTTAGACAAGAGTTGTCTCCTCCAGTAAACTTCTGACTTGCCAACCATCGAGGCTATTATGGCCTCCCTTGTGTCCCCATTAGGTCCCACATATGACCTCCCATTTTACTTAACTGTGTCCTGTGTTTGCACCTGCCTCTACAATATTTCAGGAAAGACAAAATGAGAACATGTGACGTGTGTGTGATATGGTAGGTAATGAGGAAATAGGATGTGTGGGTGTGTGTGTGTATGTGGCTGTGTCACTGATATTTCACGGTGAATAACGGACTGTGCCTTATAGCCTCAGTGCTTTTGCACTTGCTGTTCCCTCCATCTGGATGCTGTTCCCACCTCCCCTAGTCATTTTACCTACTCGTCAGACCTCACTCAGTTCTGTTATATCGTTGCCACACAGTTTTTCCTTGCCGCACCCCCTAGACTCAATCAAACTTCCAGCCATTTGTTTTAACTTGTTATGTTTCCTTTGTGAAGCTAATTACCAATTCTAATTACAAACTGTGTTTTTATTTGACTTAAGTTGGCCTCCCCCATACGCTTGCAGCTTCATGAAGACTGCCTGTATAGCCATTTTCCCCCTGGCACCTAGCATGGTTCTTGGCACCCTGTCGGTGCTCCCTGGAATGAATAGTGGATCCCCTGCAGCCCTCATTAGAACCTGAGTGTGAAGGGGGCGAGTGGGCAGGTGAGAACGCCCAGCTTCCCTCCTCACTGTGGTCCCAGGAGGGTGCTCCTCAATCACTGTGCTTGGAAACTCCGCCCAGGCGTTCAGCATCCTGCAGACTTGCTGGAAAGCTCTGTGACTGCTGGTCCCCACCCTGCCCCACAGTGCTTTCTGCTTAAATCACGCCATAGCTCTCCTGAGACCTTGTTCCTTAGAACACTCAGCCAGGTCCAGCTGCCAACTGCTGAGGCAGCAAAGGGACATGACGGCAAATCCAGAAGGGAAGGCAGGTGGCAGGGAGGACAGCAAAGTTGTGGCTTGTGAGTAGGTCTGACATCCCCAGACACGTTCTGTCCAGAAGAATGAGCTTCATCAGATTCTGGGGACTGGCAGGAGAACGGCTGCTATCTTCCTCCCCGCAAGGCCACCAAACATTGAGTAGACAAATGGTGTGATTTGACTGGAAGAATATAAGCACCTTCCAGGTGCCCGCCCCCCACTCCCATCCCGATACCACCACTTGTAGCGGAACGTTTTCCTACCACTGACATGGACGATCCTGACATTGCCAAACCACCCCAAAGCCTTTCTTCCATTTGCCCTGCCCTAGCAAGCCTTCTGGTGACTGTCCTCAGCCAGCTAGAAGGTTAGAAGCATTCAAACATCCAGGCAGCCTGGGAGAGGCTTGGAAAATATGTATGTAAGTGTGTTTGTCCTTGACTGGCGACAGTCCCATGGCCATAGGTAGGGCAGTGGTCTGGTTACAGCAAGGAGATCATGCAGAAAGAGAAAAGTGCACTGGGATCTGGAACTTGGGCCCCACACCCAGCTCTTGGCTCTCTGTGCCTCATTTTACCCCCTAGAAAGCACAAGGGCAGAACAATGTCAATGATTCCCACATTATGTTTTCTGGAGCTATAGGGGGTAGAAAGGGTGAGTTGGAGCCACCGTGTGGAGAAGGGCAGCCTTTTGAGATATCCCACACCCTTACCCTGACATCTCACACGCACACATGCACACTCGTAAGCATGGCTTACACTCTGTTCTTTTCTCAGAGAAGCTTGCCTCTATTTTATGTCCCAGCATACTGTAGAGGACACTGGCACTGTAGGTGAAAAGAAAACTGGGTCCAACAGAGCACGAAAAGGTTTGGAAGGTCAGGAGGAGCTCTGCACTGTACCGGCCCTATGACCCTTCAGCTGTCATACTGGAATGCAGTCCCATGTCACGTGCCTGTTAGAAAGTAACAAGAGTGTAGTGGTCAAAAAAAATGGACTCTCGAGCCAGACTGCCTGGGTTTGAATCTGGCTTCTACCACTCACTGTGTGTCCTTGGGAAAGTTATTTAACGTCTCTGTGCCTTCATTGCCTCGTCTCTAAAATGGATGTAAAGAAATACCTACTTTATGGAGTTGTTGTGAGGGTCAAATTCGGTTAAATAGGTAAAATGCTTAGAATAACGCTGAACATAAAATATTTTTAGTATTGGCAGTGACTAGTATGTTTTTACTAGTTAGCATTATTAAATTAGTGATTCTTAATATTTGGAGGGATCACGACTCCCACTATAAATCTGGTAAAGCTATGGACCCTTTCTTTGGAAAACTAGATACCAAAACATCTAGCGCGTTCAGTACAGAGAGCAACTGGTTCAATGTTTTCAATGGAAAAGTGAGGCCCAAAACGGGGAAGGGCTTTGTCCAAGGTCACGTGATGTAATAGCAGCGAAGCAGAGACCAGAGCCCAGGGTTCCTAGTCCCAGCCTGGTGTCCTGTTCATTGCTGTGCCCCATTCCCCCCCAATGCAGATGTGGTGAGATGGTCACAAAGACCTGGACTCCATACCCACCCTCCCACCTATGGCTGTATGACTTTGGCACATTTCTGAGTATCTCTAAGCTGCAATTTCCTTGTCTGGAAACTACTAATACACTGTGCTCCAGGGATGTTATCAAGTTCCCCTTTTAGTGGGAGCACAGAGTGGGTGAGATACCGCCACCCCTGTTTCTATGGTAACAGAAGGGCTCTTGGCTCTTTGGGAAATGCAGATTCCCCTCCACACGATGGCAGCCTAAGGGAGTGAGGATGGTCCCCTCTCCAGAATGCAGGATGGTACTGGGAAATACGGTGGGTGGTGCGTCAGGGATCACCCAGGCCAAAGTGAAGCAGGATACGTGGCTCCTTCTGTGTTCTTGTGATGTCCCCTTGCCTAGATATCCAGGGAGATGGTTCTCTCTAGGCCACAACCTCCAAACAAGCATCCCTCCCACGTTCGAATGTTATTTCATCATACTTGAAAAAACTTTTAAAGGCATAACTGAAGGTGATTTGAAGAAGGTTTAGTGACTCGTTCAAGGAAGCTGTGACTTGTGATGCTGGCATGAGAACCTAGGCCTCTTGGTTCTGAATTCAGGACCCTTCCTTTCATGTTGCAGCCACTATGATCTTTATTAGAATCCCACACTGGACCTCTGAGCTGCTCTACAGGTTGTGCTGGGACACCAGCCTCAAAAACACCCTCTTCTAGGTTTTACCAAACACCTCTGACTAGACTGGCCAGGATCATGGCTGCTGTGCTGTTTCTCAGGAGAGAGGCAGGTTGTTTCCTAGGTCTACACCCTGACAAGGATTGGTCCTTTAAAAGGAGCATTGGGCAACTTCCAGCATTTCACAAAAATTGCAGAAAGTCCACCTCCTCCATCCCATGTTGGTAACTTGTTTCCCTGAACAGCTCTATAATTAGTACTTGGGCTCCATATAATCGTGGCTACACAGAGCCTTGCATTTTTCATCTAGTTGGTTCATTTTGATAAGCCTTAACTCCCTGGTTTGATTTTTTAAAGGGTGGTATTTTATAACCTCTCGCCTCTGGGTCTTGCAAGTTCTGAACATAGAAAACAACTGCATTTAACAATCTTTTTTTAACCTAACCAAGCAAAACACAAAGGTCTGCTTAACTTACTCTCATAAATAAACAAATACATTCATATGTAAATAAACACACACACATACACATATAATTAAGTGGCACATAGCTAAAGTTTTTGGAGACGTATTTTGGTAATTCAACCTAACCTGTCAAGCAATGAACAGTCAGGCAATTAACAGGTTCTGATAAATGATTTCTAATTAAATTTTATGACAAATAGAGCAGAGCCAATCTGTGTTTATATAGAAAGATCCCGATATATCTCTCGATTGCTGCAAACCTCTCAAATAAGGTATACATTTATCTAAGCACCGTCCAAAGGGACCTTGTTTCAAAGACTGCAATTTGTAAGAGATTGGACTGGGTATTTCCACGGCAAATAATTCCATTTACATTACACTCAGGCCCAGTAACACTGCATGCCCCGAATAACTCATTACTATCATGGGGCTTCCAGCCCCATGAAAGGTACAAAAGCATAAAGAATACATAAAGAGGCAGAACATACAGGTTCTTTACATTCCGTCAGCTTTTTTGCTAACACTCTTCTGTAGAGCCTTTAGCTGGGGAGAAATGAAAGAAATGAGTTACACTGCCAAATTAGGATGGGAGATTTGGGCCAAGTGGATGGAGGTGAAGGAGAGAAGGGATGGGCTGGGATAATGAGCTCAGGGAGGCCAGCTTGCGAATACAAACACCAGGTATACGCAGCTCTCATTTTCCCGCAGCTGGGTTTATGAGGCTGCAGCCCCACAGCAAGCTCCTCTGCTGCCATCTCTTCCTCCAGGGCCCACCAAAGTTCTGAGGGTGGGGAGAACATAAAAGGGGCCAAATTTGTGACAATGTGGATGGATCTTGAGATGACTGTGCTAAGCGAAATAAGTCAGACAGAAAAATTCGAGAACCATGTGATTTGACTCATACTCGTATTTGAAAGCAACAAACGAACAAACAAAAACTCATAGATGCAGACAACAGGTTAGTGGTTACCAGAGGGGAAGGGGAGTGGGGGGATGGTAGAGCAGGAGTAAAGGGGCTCAAATATATGGTAATGGAAGGAGAACTGACTCTGGGTGGTGCACACACAATGCAATATATAGATGATATATTATGGAATTGTACCCTTGAAACTTATATAATTTTACTAACCGATGTCACCCCCAATAAATTTAAAAAGGGAGGTCAAAAGGGAATGTTTTAGTGTCCCATTTTGTCCATCAATGTTAGGAGGGCGCCAGAGAGCCGCAAGTCCCATTGAGTTTTACAGGATGGTTAAGAGTCCTGGTGCAGCGAGCAAAAAGCATGGAGCTGGGCCTGCAACTTGGATCCGCTAATTCCCATCCCAGAGCTAGTACCATAGACAGATGAGGAGGAGATCTCTTATCTGTGTATCTACCCAGAGACCCAGTACAAGGGGTTCTTGTTGTCTTGTTTAATGGAGCCAAACCTTTCAATCAAATAGAGAATTGTGTCAAAACCCACAGATCGGCTATGATATGAAACCTCAGATGTTACCTTGGAATTGAGTCCTAGGTCATCTTGTCCTCTTGCTCCCACTGAGCCAGTGACCTCCACAGCCTCTCTCCCTCACCTGAAGTACTGCCCGTTTGTTAAGACCCATTTATCAAAGAAGTAGGGGAGTTCACCTTCTGAATTATGCAGACCCTACTCTTTAGGGTCAGAGAGAGCACAGAGAAGTGTGGCATGCCAGCTTAGACTACCCCACTGAACTGTCCCACCAATACCCTCAGCATCTCAAGAGATAGGGAAAGCACAATTATTTAATACCATCTAGAATCTTTGGTAAAAAGTTGCAAAGGCTTGTCCTCACCCTACCAAATCCTACATTTCCTTGGGTAACTTATTCTTTATTATCTGACCTCAATCCTTAAATTTGTGTATTTATCCATAAGTGCCTTGTGAGAACTGCCATTAGATTTTTATGCGGAAGACACAGGCTCTGCCTTACTCTTTGCCATCTCTGGCCAGTACTTACCAATCCCTTTCAACACCAATGGGAGTAATCTCCCTACTGGAGTGCAAGCTCCTTGGCAATGGTTACTTCTTCTTTGTCTTTGTCTTGGGTCTTTCCACGTAGTATAATGTGTATCCAAGTATTTGTCAACTAGAATAGGTTAATAATCATGCTGCTGACCAAATGTTTTCACATTTACTATTTGCCAGACACTGAGCTGAGATTTCTATGTGCATCATATTTAGCAAGTAGGTCAGTGTTGCCTCTTAGGTTAAGTAGAAATACTAGTAGCATATATTGTGTGTCTAAAGAAATCAGGCTGTGTCAGATGGTCCCTAGAGATGGATTTTATCCCTGATAGCATAATCCTCTGAAAACCTCCCCTCTCTGACCTCCTAAGAGAAGCATTTTTGTCTTAAGCCCTATTGAGGGAAGACTCTCTCCTGTAGTTGGCTTCTTAGGATTTAGATATTTAACCAATGTCAATAGGCTATTGATGTGTCAGACTCTCATACATGTGGGGTAAAATTTTAATGTATCTGAGCATGTGCACTCCTCTAGCCATGTGCTAAGATCAGAAATGACCTTGAGCAGCATCTAATCCAGCCTCCTACTTCCAACCATCTCTGTACTTAACCACCTTGGCCACATTTGGTGAAGAGAAGCCTCAATCTTCCTTGTAATTCATTCAGTTCATCTTTTCTCTCACCAATTTCTTCTAGATCAGTTGACGTTCAGGTTCCTCCTTTTTAGCTCTCAGCATTGTCTTAAAGTTGAGGTGTGTGGAAGTGGCGGTGAGAGAGAATATTTGTAGACTTGCAAGAGTTTTCAAGACACAGCAGAAGAGTGAGTCTTGAGCTATATCTCCCTTGTCCTCTGAGCCTTGAAATGGTACGTAATGGAGATAATGCTGGCTATGGGTGTTAGACCTGGAATGCAAAGTACATCAGGAGAAAAAGTAGTTTGAAACCCTGCCTCTACCACTGGCCAGCTTCAGGGTACTGGAAAAGCTTCTTCCCCATTTAAAAAAAAAAAAAATATATATATATATATATGTATATATAGTTATAATATTTTCTTGATTCTGAATCACACACTTTGTCATCAACGTTTCTTAAGCCAATTCAGCCTTATAAACTATAAACACTTCAATGTGGTGTTTTTTTCCCTTTCCCCTTTTAACACTCTCCAAAATTGTTGAATTTATGGTCCTACCACAAAAAAAGAAAAATTATCTTGGAACCAAAATGCAATAATTCTTGCTTAATTTACAGGATAATGAAGCGTGAATGAGCCTAAACTTGGTAAAGTACATACTTTGAAAACTACAGAGACCGATAGGAACACTCATCGTTTTTGTCATTGGTGGTGTTATTATTTAATTGGCTACTTGATATTTACTGAAAATCTAGGTACCAGACTTTGTTCTCAGCATTTCAGCTAGAGCATTGAAGAAAAAAACTGACCAAGTCCCAGCTGTCATACAGCTTTCCTTCTTTTAGGAAAAGGTTGAGACTGTGCACACACAAAGATAGGAGATGTTTGAGAGGGATGGCTACTGTGAATAAAACAATGTAGTGGAGGGCAGGTCCTGTCTGAGCTGAAACCAGACTGTAAATAAGGAACCCGTCTCCTCTTGAAGGGGAGAGAATGAGAAAGCATTTCAGACCGAGAGAAGAGCAAACACAAAGGCCCTGGGACAAGCCTGTCAAGGGTCAGAGGAGAGAGAGGGTGGCTGGAGCATAGCAGACAAGGAGGAAGAAAGGGCAGAAAGAAGAGAAATGAGCAAGGGCCAGATTACGACCTCCGAGGCTATGACAACTTTGCATTTTAGTTTTTTTCGGACTCTGCTTTTAACAGACTCAGGAGCTAAAGCCCAAAGGTGAAGTGACTTGTTCAAGGTCTTTGAAACACTCTGTGGTTTTGGAAATGAGATCTCTTCACTTCCTGACAGTTGTTCTGCGTGGCTTAGTAGACAGCAGCGTTTGTTTGTGCAGCTGAGGGAACCTGACACTCCTCACACTCCTCTGTGATTTCTTGCAAGTGTTTTTCTAATATATTATGTCCCTCCTCGTTAGAGATGAATATATTTGCTTCACTTAGCTGCTTTGTAAACAAAAGCAAAACAAGAAGTGGTTCCAAGCTATGTAAGTTAACATTAGTTATTAACATATTGAAGCCCTCAAGACAGAAACTAGATGTGGGGGGGACTCTGCAAACCAGCTCGTCTGAGCTGCATCTGGCGCTGCTCCACTGGGAACAGTACGGTTACACACTGTATGGAAGAGCCTCCTGCTCCTGGACTCAGGACACTGATCGTCTCAAGAGATGGGTCTCCGAAAGCCACACGCAGCCCTCCACGAGGCCCCGTCACTCATTCCTTGTAGAATACTGACCTGGGACCACCCCTTGGCACGCCCAGTGGCGGAACCAGGGTGGTATGTGATGAGACCGGGGCTCTGATACTGCAGTGGAATTCGAATCTCCAATGCCATGTTATTTTCTTCACCTATTACATCAAGATAATAGTACTTAACTCAGAGAGGATGATCGTATTTAACTTAGAGAATGTATGCCAAAAAAACATATTTTGCGCGCAAAATTTGACAAAAGTACTTACCAAAGTATCTGGCACCATCATGTTCCTTTCTTTTCCCCACAGTATCTATTAGAATCAAGGGAAATTCATGTCCTAGATCAATCTGCCTCTTTTTGCTCCATACGTAATATGCTGATCCAAAAACTGTTCTGTGAGCACCTACTGAATGCCTTAAATTGTACCATGTATTCCCAACCAATTAATATTTAGGGAGTGTTTACTAAGCGACCCTTATTGGACCAAGCATTATGAAGTCTATAGGAGGTATAGTGAGACATGGTTTCTGTCTCAAAGAGCTGAACACGCACATGGACCATTTCCAAATAAAATGTTCTTTAGGATTTTACATTTTCCAAATGCTAGAATGTATGTTCTTGGCAGGAAGAGAGAGGAGAGAAGGCTGCACACTGAAGAAATCAGAAGGCATCATGTAAAAGGATAGGGGGCGGGGGAGAGACTTGAACTGGTCTGGATCAGGGTAAACCCAAAAGAAGGGTAGTGGTAGCCTTCCTGCCAGGGGACTAAGAGCTGTGTGGGCATGGGCTGGACATAGTGCAAGTGTAGAGGGGAGAGGACGGTGAGAAGATGATAATCTCTGCCTCTACCTGGATTAGATGTCGTGAGAGGCAAAGGGCATTTTAGGGAGCTGGAGGTAGAGAAGGTTTCAGGGACACCTGGGGACCAACTCTACTTTGTGCCTGTGATGAGAATGTGTTCTTATTGCTACCAAGTAGAAGAGCCTGGGAAGGCTGATACTTTTAAATAAGTTTCATAGTTCTTACTTCTTCCATAATGTTGATTAAAGCCCTAGATATAAAGACTAGTGATGTGGCAGAAACGTCTTTCACCACACTATCTGTGCGGGGGAGTCCCCAACAGCTGCATGCCTTGTTTGGGAACCAGGAATTCAGAAAGAATAGCCAATATATCCTGCATCTTATCCTACTCACCCCTTCCATCAAGTTTTTGAGTTCTTGGCTAAATAAATTTGCTGATTGGGCTGGCTGTAGTGCCTCTGCCAGACTCCCCAGAGCCTTCTCCGCTTCCCCCGTCTAAGCCCGCATCACACTGTATTGCCTGTCTGTGTTGGATGCCATGATACCATAAGCCATTTGAGGTGAGCAGGTACCATATGTGTTTTTATCATGTCCACCCTTCAATCCCCAGAGACTTGCATAGTACCAAGTACATAGTAGATACTTGATTGGTATTTATTATATTGTATTCAGTTGAAATCAGCTTTCCTGAAGCAGAGGGTGGTGGGTGTGACCTAACGAAGTTGGGGTCAGAACTTGGAGGCCATTAGGGCTGACAGAAGAAGGTTGGATTTGATGAGAGTTCAGGGGAGGGTTGGCCAGAGGAATAAGAAAATAATAAGCATCAAACTGTACTGCCTGCTCCCTTCTCAGCAGAGCCTTTGATAGGGATGAATGGAATAAAATTAGCAAAATTATTAGCGTGATGATAACCAGATCTCCTCATGCTGGGAGCCAGGAGGTAACCAGGGGTATTCTCTGCTCCCAGCCACCAAGCCTTTCAACTCACTGTTGCTTTCCTGCTGACGACAGAGTAAGTGATGCTCAAACCAGGCTGGCCCCAGGGTCCTCTCAGAGATGAGACCTCTGTAGGAGAGAGGGAGGGAGCTCGCAGAGAAGTAACCTATGTCATCTGATTCCAGTCCTTTGGAAGCAGGTGAGCAGCTTCATTTAGGGGGCCCTGAGATTAGGAGCCTGATTGTGGGCTTTGAAATCAGATCCTCTGTGGTTTGAATCCACATTCATTCAGTGGCCAATGGCAAGCAAATACTCAGTAAAGGGTAGAGGGACTTATTGCCTTCTATGATGACTTCATTATTGCAATAAAGGGAACTCATTTGGCACGAAAACAGAAGGAAATATGTTCCAGAGAGACCCAGGCTAGGGCCAGAGAACTCAGAAAGGGTCACTTTTTAGTAGGTATCCTTTCTATCTCCTCATTTAGTTCTGTATTGTTTTATTAAAAGATAAAACTTGGAGAAGTGAACCAGAAATGATTTCAATTCACTCTATCAATGCATTTGGGCAGGATAATTAACTCTAAGTGCACAACAGATAAACCTTGAACTCTCAGTAGCTCAGAAGTAATAATTTACTTCTCTCTCATATCACACAGTCCAGTGTGGATTGGGAGACCATTATTCAACCTGTAGCCAAGCCATTATCCAGGGTCTCCAAGGTCACTGAGGCTGGTAACAAGCAATAGAGGAGATAGGCCAGCTCCTAGCTGCCTCAGACTGGTAGTGATACGTCACTATATCTCCTATTCCATTGGCCAGCACTAGTTACAAGGGTCCAACTCAAATGCAAGGGAGTCTAGGAATATAGGGTAACACATAGATATTTGGTGAGTACTAACTGTCTCTGCCACAGCTTCTTTCTTTATGATATTGGCGAGATCACTTAACCTCTTTGAGCCTCAATTTCCCCAACTCTGAAATGGATCTAATAGTTTCTACTGTGTGGAGCTTTGTAAGAATTACATGGAATAATGCATGTAAAGTGTTCACATTACCTTGCAGGTAGAAACTATTCAGTATCATGTTGTGTAGATTAATAAGTACCAGGGAGGGTTCTCTGGCTGCTGGCAACAGAAGTAGGCTCTAACTTCAGAAACTATGGGATTTATTGAAAGGATTTAGAATTTAAGTGAAGACCAGTGCACAAACCAGATTGTAAACGACACTAACCTGGAGCTCCATGTAGGAAGTCCAGGAAACTCTTTGGCTTGGTGCCCAACCCTTGGCAAACCAAAGGCTAGTCCACCTCCCCACAAGGCTCCATACAGGGAAGAAGCAGTTCTTTAAAAGGAAATCTGGGTGCCGTTGCTAGAAGAGAAGGAGTGGAGCCTGGGACAATTAATAAATATCCATTCACTATTTCAGTTACAAATAGATCATATACAAATAAAATAAGACCCAGTCACTGGCTTGAAAAAGCAGTGCAGAGGGAAGCAGTCCATGGCTGGTGCAGTAACTCAGAGATTCCCTCAGGGAGCCGTGCTTTCTACCCTTCCTCTCTGCCTCCTTAGCACAGTAGCTTCTCATCCCCATACTTAGTAGTTACAATATGGCCACTCCATGTCCAGCAGGAGGGAAAAAGAGAAGTGGTACCAACAGACCTCCGTTACATCTCACTGAGCAACATCGAAACACATGGCTAATCCTACCTGCAAGGGAACCTGGGAAATTCTTTTAGTTTTTAAAATCCTCTTGGTAGATTTAAGGAAAGAAGTTGGGCGTGGCTCTGCTAATCTACAGTGTCTAGCAAATATCCACAGTTTAACGTTCGTGTTAATAAACTGACATCCTATTACAGGAGAGAAGTGGGGGGAAATAGCAACTGGCTTGGACCTGACGAATTCCTTCCACTGGCTCTTCCCTCCAAGGTGCTTAGGAAAGATAGAAAGGCGTAAACATTGCTCCTTGGGTCTGCAAATCCCCTTTTGTGGCCGGGGAGAACCTGAGTAGCATGGAATATGGAGAATGAACAGGATGATCGACGATTTCCCAAAGGCTGCTTCTGGATAGATCCCTGTGGTTTGAAGCGGTCCCAGCACAACCTACTTCTATGGTCACACATTAACAAGAATTGTAGGATCAGAATATTTTTAAATGTTAACATGCCTTGCATCAGGCCTGGTCCATTTTGAGTTCACTCAGAACCTACCTTTCCCAGCTTCTGATATTCAAAATCTAAAATCGAAATTTAAAAGCCAGAGGCTGACACCATTCCAGGCAATACCTACCCCTGGGGTAAGAGCCGTAAAAGAGAGAAGCAGAAGAAGTGGAAGGAGGACATGGTAAGACTCCATGGATAGTTAACAAGTCTTCGGGTAAATAAAATTGTCCCATTTCTTTCTTAACCCTCTCCCCATCCCACTTCTCACCCCAGACATACATTTTTTTTTCACTCCAATGAAAACAGGTAGGCTTGAGACAGAAGACTGAGCATAAATACTTATGCTTTCTAATATTGTACAAAAGAGCTCAGTTTATCATCCATTTAACAGACAGATTTTATTGAATGTCAGCAATGAGTTACGTGCTATAGTTGGGGTTTTATGTACATTAAAATAAGAATCCTAGTTAATGTTTAAAGTGCTCCTTGAGCCCCAAGCTCTGTGCTAGTGCTTTATTTGAATGATCTTCTGTATTCTTGCAAACACCCACCATGTGGAAGGTGCTATCACTTGGCTTATTTTACAGATGAGGAAATTGAAGATCTGGGCAATTATGAAATATGTCAAATATCATAGCTTCAGGTGGTAGACTGAGTCAGACTTGCTCTCCTAACACTAGGCTACACTGCTGTTTAATTTTCTCAGCGGCTCTGTGGGACACAGTTTGTCTCACCTCACCTGAGGAACCCACAACTCCAGGAAGTCCGTGACTTGCCCACGACCTACAGCAGAGCTATTAAATGGCAGAGCTGGTATTGAACGCAGGCCCACCTGAATCTTAAATGCAAAGCCGGGCTATCCCACAAGACTTTTTACCAATGACCAAATATCTAGTGCATTAACTCTCTATCCATAGCGTCACTCACAAGATTTACGTACACAGTATAGAGCAGTGGTCAAAAACACAGACTCCAGAAACAAACTAGTTCTCTGACATGAGTCAGATTTCTTGACCTCTCTAAGCTTCTTCTCACTTATCTGTAAAACGGGTCTACGTAATAGTAGTTCCTAACTTACAGGTTTATTGTAAGCACTTGGTATCCTACCCAGTCCAGAGTTCTTGTCCGATAACCGTTGATAGTTTTCTTCTAGCGTGTTTGAACTTCATCTGTTTACTACCTCATTGTACGTAGCCTTAAGGAACCTCCTCCTCTCTCTGGGCCTCAGTTTCCCCATTTGTGAATAGAAGGAAGTTGTCCCAGCATTCTCCGAGTCCCCTTCTAGCTGTCATTCTATGTGTCTCATGTATCACAGCCAGACCAGTGAAGCCACACTGTCTTGAGTGGAACCTAAGGGAAGCATAAGGGCTCCCTGAAAATAAACACATGGCTAATGTCGGCAACAGAAGTGCCAACAGCCCCCAAATTCTAAAGATTATAATAGCTGTCATTTGCAGAATGCTTGCTACATGCCAACTGCTCTTCAGAACATTATAGATACATTAGCGTATGCAATTCAAGAATCTGCTCATCCCTTTCCTTCTCTCTTGCTGATGTTGGCAAAATATATATTTTGCCTAAAAATATATATTACAAGTTGGGCAGACAGGCTTGATGAGGTATCTCATTAGCTAAAATATATATTTCAGCTAATGTGATGATACACAAACATGTACACGATATATATATATACACACATATGTATGCATGTGTATATATATATATATACACATATAGGTGTATATCTAGACGTATGTGTATATAAAAAGAAATTATATATGGAGAGAAAGAGAGACATTGAGAGAGAGAATCTGATGTGATTACCCTGTCAGGACTGTCTGCCCGTTTTGCTTATGTAGAGTGTGAAGACCCGGAATAGGAGAAGCTAGTACGGTCTTGGATAACAACTAAGTCCCAGGCATTGCTGGGAGCCTTTCTCATAGGCTGCCTCACCTACTCCTCCCAGTAGCCCTACTGTGTAGTTATTACTAATATATTTGTAGACAAATGTATGAGGCTCAAAGAGATTAAGTAGCTTGCTCACTTAGTGGGAAGCAGGAACCCCGCCACAATCTAACTACAGAGCCTTAATTAATCATCGCTCAGTTCTGAACGTAGCCCCTTTTTAAAAGCAGAAAACCATACCTAGCTTCCTGAATAGTAAAAAAGCACTGGGATCAGTCCTGGGGAAGAGCAGAGGGGTGCTGTCCAAGGCCCTTCGTCCCTGAGCCAAGCCGTTAGTGACAGCAGCTGCCAGGTGGGGCCCCCCGCCGTGGATATTCTGACATCCATCCACGTGTCACCAGGCAGACACTAATCGTGTCACTAGTCAGGGAGAGATGTGTCCAGAGGAATGGCCCCCTGGAGCCTGCTGCAGCCCCCACTGTCCTGGGCAGCCATAGGGCTGTGGCTTACAGCCACTTGGCACACCTACATTCCTTTCTGAACCCAGAAAACAGGAGGCTGGTTGGGTGCACACGTGGGCCTGTGCTCTGCTCCTGTTCTGCTGTTGTTGTAAGTGTGATTCCTGCAGGAAGCAGCCAGGCCGCAACCTTGTCAAGCGTGTGACAGAGACTCCTTCCATGATGACTGGGGTTGTTCTGCAGTAAACTAACCGGGAGGACAAAAAGTCCTCCTAAAATTTCATCACGGCTTCTGTAATATTTCATTTGCAGTGGGCCATCAGATGGTGAGGTATTTAGCATTTTGTACACCAGGAAAGAGCAGAGTCATGTTATTACAAGTTTTTCATTTACTGAGAAGGGGCTGTGTGGTTCTGGTCCCTTGATGGCTTTGTGGAGCCCACGTGCAATGCAGACAAGACGATGTGTTTGGGCCTGAGAGAGAGCCTGTACGCTAAGGCCTGCTGGACGCATGTCTCTCCATGTGCGATGCTGGATGGAGAGCTGAAAACCGCATGCCACATGCCTTCATGGCTGGGTGCTGCCATCACTGCCGTCTCACTGCATGAAGAACAGGGTGAGGCTTCTCTGAGACCCAGTCTAGCGACTTAGAAGTTTTGAGTCAGCAGACCAGGTTCTGGTTTGGGGTCTCACACAAACAAGGTACCGAGCCCTGAGCAAGTTGGCCTGAGCCTCAGCCTTTTTGTGTGTAAGATATGGATATAATGTCTAGACTGGATGGTCTCTAAGACTCCTTCCTCGTTAGCATGTCACGTGACAAATAAAAAACGCTCAGCTTTTTGCTGCTGTTGTTCATAGAGTTACTCATATTATTAGTTGTGGGAGAAGGTAATCGATCTATGTTCTAGGCCCTAAGAGGGCAGATTTGTTTTGTTCAAGATTCTATCTCCTGCGTCCAACGGTGTACAGAGTGGGTGCTTAACGAATGCCAGATGGATGGTATTTGGATGGGTCCAATTTCTCTTCTGAATGAAATGGTGCCTCCCATGGACTCTCATAACCTATGCTCACATGCATCCATTAAAGGGAGGCTCACCCTCCCGTGTAGACGCCTGCATACAAAGGGTGTCCATAGTAATGGCTGCTGACAAACTCCTGAAGCTTACACAGTGGCTCTCTTTAATCATCTGATTTTATGTCTTTGTTTTCTCTATCACGTATCAGTCGTGTCTTTGCAGTAACAACATCCTTTCCCATCTCTCAGGACATCCCAGATTATCAACCAATAAGTTCTCTACTTACCTAATGTGGGCTAAGGCCCTCTGACGGGTCCTATAGGGGGAAAAATAAATTAGGAAAATCTGGGCACAGCCATCAAGGAGTCTGTGGCTATTTGGGAAAAGAAAAGATGCCCCCATTTTTCTGTCATCTTCCCTTTTTGCCCTATTTTTCTTTTTTTCCCCATAATGAGCTCCATTCCTTTCCCCCAGAGCAGACTTCAAAACTATGCGCCCCATGCCATTCTCTGTCTTGTCAAATGCCCAGCGTGTCTCCTTTTACAGGAAACATTGGCCCCCACTAGTTCTCACCCCCATGTTTGCCAAGGCCCCTCACATTGCTGAGTGTTTGATGGGACAGCATTCTCAGGGATGCTGAAGTCAGTTGAGAGTGGTAAATTTATTTCTCTAAGGTCACGCAGGACATCGATCACAGCGGCCAGCCTAGGAAGTGGGATACCAAGACCTGCCCACTCAGGGCTCTTCCATTCTCCTGCCCACAGGACTGTTGTTTGGAAGTCTTAGCATGTATCTGAGGTATTACTGAAGCAATGAGACTATTCTCCTTTCTTCTTATTAAAAAAAAAAAAATTGTCTTTTACCCAGAATTTCACCTCACACTTAAAAGAAGCAAACGATTTCCATAAAACTAACATTTGTGTTTTTTTTTAATTTCTATTATATGAACAGTAGTGTGCTTATTTTAAGTTAGTTCTCTCATGCAATCCTTTTGTACGTGATCTCGTACCTTCACCCCTTCAAGAATCAGTGGACGCAGGTGCATTTTGGAGGCTGCCCAGCACATGTGGCCTTTGATCTTGTTTCTGTAACTCACCAGCCGTGTGACCTTGGCAAATTCAAGGAACATTTTCTTCATCAGCCGAACATGGATCCTGTATTTAAAGGATTACGTCATGTTGCTGTTGGGAAGATTGAATGAGGTAGAGTCTATGAAACGTAATGCTTTGTAGATAAAAGGAGCTCAATAACCTACTTACTGTCTGAATCAAGTTCAACAATTTATTGGTCTCCCAGTGTGCACAAGACCTGTTAGGGGATGCAGAAAAGTCTGAGCCAACTGACTCGTTTCCAAAGCAAATATTTGATACATACCTATCATGGGTTTTCTATCCAATCCCCATCCTTCCAAGTCTCAGCTCAGCTATCGTCTCTATAGAGAGGCTTTCCTTCCACTGTGTCTTGGCTCCTAATTACTCATCAGAGTGTCACCTCGTGTATTTCTTTTCCAGCGTAACAGTATTTTGTTGAGTATTGGCTGCTGCTTCTCTATAAACTGGGAGAGGAAAGACTTTGTCTGCCTTTTCTTTACTAAATCCCCCAGCACTTAGCCCAGTACTTGGGACCACGTACAGTGCCTGGTAGGAAAAAGCAGAGTGGGGTCACAGAGGCTCAGGGGTGGCAGGGGAGTGGGAGATGTTTATAAACAGGGTGCTGAGAAGGTGACTTGTATCAGGAAAAGTTGGCCGTGCAGATATCTGGGGGAAGAGCAAGTGATACCTTGGGGAGAGCAAGTGAGAGACCCTAGGAGGGTATGTGACCCATATGTCCAAACAATAGTAACAAGATCGATGTTACTGAAGTCACAGGAGTGAGAAGGTCATAGCGAAATTAAGGTCAGAGAAGTAATGGCAGCCGGTGGCATGAGACCTTGGAGACCTCGGTGATGACTTTGGCTCTTACTCAGAGTAAAATAGCGGCCGCAGCCAAGTTGTGTTCAGAGGAGCCATGAGATCTCATTTGTGTTTTATTCGTTACTTGCGTATATTTCTAGTCACCTGATAGTTTTAACACCAATTGAAAATTCGTGCCTGAATCAATAACCCTAGAGTTTGCACAGTGCTTTTTCTGATTCTGTCACTTTCTCTACTCTAATCAGCTGGCATTTCTTTGTGAAGTAGAGGTTTCTGTCATCAACCATGGGTATTTGATTGTCCAGGAAAACATTTCAGGCTGGAAAGTAAAAACAAATGCTTGGGTCATTCTCTTTAATGGCAAATTTTCAAGGAAAGCTTTTTTTTTAATGTATATAAATAGCCACCTGAAATAGAGACAACTATGCCTTGTGCTTTGGAAGGACTCTCCCACTGTCTTCCCTTCACATTGTCCTTTCTTATTACCAGGGATCAAATTTCTGTAGGGAGCCATTCCTTAAGTTATCTGTCATCATTTGGAGTCTCCTTTTGGGAAGTGCACCCATGATTCCTGGAAGGAAAAGGACAACCCTGAAGGAGGGGATATTAATAACTCTTCCCTAGATTTCTTTGTCAGATAAGCTGACTGTTATGTCCTAAAGATTCTAAAGAGCAGCTTAGATGGTGCCATCACTCTGCTCGGTGACTTTCATTATTCAGTTAAATTCAAATGGCTTCACCAGGTTTTTAAGTCTCCGTGAAATCTCTGCCCAGATGATCTTTAACTCCTTGATTCTTTTCCTGTCTCCCTACACACACACACACACACACACACACACACACACCCCTACATTCTGGACATTATTATAACTCCTTTAAACTACCCAATATCCCAAAACACATTCTATTCTAGTCCATCTCCAGATCTTTGTCTATGGTATAATTTCCCCCCATTTTATCTCTGGTGTAATTTTCCCTGGGGACATCCTTCTCCAGAGTTATCCATACATGTTGAATTTCATCCTTCAAAGCCTCTGTCACATGTTACTTCCCTGATCCCACTGTCAGCAACCTCCAAAGCTGAAACTGATTCCTCTTTCTCTGTGCACCCACCTCCCTTAGCCTGACCCCCCTCTCACTTTGTTTCTCGTATTCTCAGTTGTATAAAACGTACTTGTGTTTATGGCTATCTCAGCCACAGGATTACAATTATCTTGAGACGTGAGGCTGTTGCACTGATTTTTTAATTTCTCCCAGTGGCTCAAAGTAGTGCCTGGTTCATGGTTAGTGCTCACACATTCCTGGAAAAGAAGCTATACAACAGCTGAAGCACGTTCCAAATGTCTACTTCCGTTCATGCATTTAACCCAAACATACTGAACACCTATTATGTCTCAAATAATGGGTACCGTGGAGAATACAAAAGTGAAGCAGGAAGTCACTCCTGCCTTCTGGGAGAGTCCAATTTGGAAGGGGAGAAAGGGCATGTATGTAAATTACTGTCTTACAAAGTAAGAAGTGCTAAAAGCTGGAGTCAAGGACTATGGTTACATTCAGTCTTCTGTTTCTCTTTGCTCTGCCACTGGTATTTTCTCTAATAGCCTATGAATCATCCCATCAACTAAGATGAAAACAACTCTCACAAGGCCACCAGGGATTGTCTCTTGTCCCCAAAAGAACTTTTCAGTGCCGTGCTGATGCCCTTCCTGAGCAGAAAACAAAAATATGTCACGTTTTTTCCTCTCTCTTATTAATTCAGGCTGGGTTCCCACTCAAATTGGATTTTATAACTTTCTACCGATATCCAAGACTTTTATTTTCATGGTCCTATAAATTAGAAATCAGTACAGTTAATCCTGAGGTTTCCCCAAAGTGGCCATAAGCTCCAGCTTCCTCTGACTTTCCTGGATGTCGTTTCTGGGCCCATTCTTTATGTGGGATTATCAGCTAGCCCTACAAACACATCTGGAAAAAGACAAGACACTCACTAAAGAACTGCTTTTTCTCTAATTTCCTGCTGGTTCCCACTTGATGTTCCCCATCTGGGCTATGCAGGGTGCTACTTTCCTTGTTAGAATCACAGTATGCTCCTCACATCATCCCTCCTTATTAAAACAAGAGAGCTGAGAACAATCAGAGCTGTGCAATTCTCAGTTCATCTGTTTTGTCTGTTTACTTATTCATTCACTTACGTATTCATTTATTCAACAAATACTGATTAATCACCTCCCTTTTTATATACTCTGCCTATTCCCAAAAGGATCAGCAGTGGCTTGTGGGATCGAGCATAATGAAAAGAGGGTAGCCAGGAATAAAAACAGAAAGGGAGGAGGAGGCCTTGCCACCATCTCCAATGATGGTTGGAGTCTGGCCCCAGCTCTATTTCAGCAAAAGAGAGATTTGTCGGATTTCTGGGTTTTTGTTTTCTACCCAAATTTGCTTTCTAACCATGCAAATTTCTGGGCGGAGTATAACTTTTTCCCATAACTGAATATATTTATTAAGCATCTAGTGGAGTGCCTTGTTCTTATATGCAAATGCCTTTATAAAAAAAAATCAAAGAATGAATTCACTATTTCTCAAATTTTACTTAGTCATCTGCCACCTTTCAAATCTTTGCTGAACTACATGACTTATTTATTTTGTAACTTTTTTTAATTAACTTTTAGGTTTATTCTTAAAAACAAACTTGTCTCCTCAATAAATGGAATATGTATATCAATCGCCATAACTAGAAAGTAATGCTAAAATAATTAATAATAACATTGCATTCCAACCAAACAACCTAAACTCTGACCTGTGATATCTTTTTTTGTGTTACAAGGAAGGTTATGATTTAAAAATCATAACCTTATGATTTAAAAATCACACTAGCATCAAATTGAGACAGCCAGTTCTTTTGATTATGTAAATACAAAAGGAAGCTAAAAAAGAAAAATCTCATTATACACGTCAGTGTTACATTACTGCTTTTAAGTAGCATCCTACCTCATTTCACACTGCCCAAGACTCTTTTACATATCCTCTCCCTGCCTTGGGAAACGTTGATCAATTAACTGAAGCTGAAATATATGGGATAGGGTTTCTTTTTCTCCTGGCAGATATGAAAGTCCTTTGCTCTTACATGCTTTGGGTTCATTTCAACAGGTGCAACATCAGGCAACACTCACCTACACCTTTGTTATCAACAAAGAATTGGTGCCATACTATTGGCCCAGAACACAGCATGTGTGTCTCTGTGAGGAATTAGTAGTCCAGGTGAGATGTTGGAAGATTTGCTAGGTTCTACGATCAGTGAATTACACTGGATAGCAAAATGAGTATTAGTAAATTTGGCAAGTCTTAAAAATTCCAGAATGTTTTCATTCACTCAGATGTCCTATTTTCAAGGTACTTAGATTTGGATCCTAATGACTTCTTCTTGTACTCTAATGTACTCATCTGCCTTCTTTTCTATCAATGATACATATCAATAAGCAGAATTATCTACTTGGTATGTAGAGATCCTTCAAGAGGTGCCAGTGACATTGAACATGTATACAGACAATGGCACCTAATTTTTTTTATTATTAATTTTATTGGGGTGACAATTGTTAGTAAATTTACATAGATTTCAGGTGTACAATTCTGTATTACATCGTCTATAAATCCCATTGTGTGTTCACCACCCAGAGTCAGTTCTCCTTCCATCACCATATATTTGATCCCCTTTACCCTCATCACCCACCCCTCACCCCCTTACCCTCTGGTAACCACTAAATTATTGTCTGTGTCTATGAGTTTTTGTTTCTCATTTGTCTTGTTCTTTTTGGTTTATATACCACATATCAGTGAAATCATAGGGTTCTCTGCTTTTTCTGTCTGACTTATTTCACTTAGCATTATTCTCTCGAGATCCATCCATGTTGTCACAAATGCTCCTATATCATCTTTCCTTAACGCTGAATAGTATTCCATTGTGTATATGTACCACAACTTCTTTATCCATTCATCTATCGAAGGACATTTTGGTTGTTTCCATGTCTTGGCCACCGTAAACAAAGCTGCAATGAACATTGGAGTACACGTGTCTCTATAGAGAAATGCTTTTATATTTTTGGGGTAGATACCCAGGAGAGCGATTGCTGGGTCATATGGTAATTCTATTCGTAATTTCTTGAGGAACCTCCACACTGCCTTCCATAGCGGCTGCACCAGTCTGCATTCCCACCAACAGTGTATGAGAGTTCCTTTTTCTCCACAGCCTCTCCAACACTTGTTACTATTTGTTTTGTTGATGAAAGCCATTCTGACTGGGGTGAGGTGATATCTCATTGTGGTTTTCATTTGCATTTCTCTGATGATTAGCGATGTTGAGCATTTTTTCATATGTCTATTTGCCATTTGTATATCCTCTTTGGAGAAATGTCTCTTCAGGTCCTCTGTCCATTTTTCAATTGGGTTGTTTGTTTTTTTGTTGTTGAGTTTCATGAGTTCCTTGTATATTTTGGATATTAGCCCCTTATCAGAGGAATTGTTTGCGAAAATCATCTCCCATTCAGTTGGTTGCCTCATTATTTTGTCAATAGTTTCTTTTGCTGTGCAGAAGCTTTTCAGTTTCATATAATCCCATTTGTTTATTTTAGTTTTTACTTCCATTGCCTTTGGAGTCAAATTCATAAAATGCTCTTTGAACCCAAGGTCCATAAGTTTAGTACCTATGTTTTCTTCAATGCAGTTTATTGTGTCAGGTCTTATGCTTAAGTCTTTGATCCATTTTGAATTAATTTTGGTACATGGTGACAGATAGCAGTCCAGTTTCATTCTTTTGCACGTAACTATCCAATTCTGCCAGCACCATTTATTGAAGAGGCTGTCTTTCCTCCATTGTATGTTTTTAGCTTCTTTGTCAAAAATTATCTGTCCATATTTATGTGGTTTTATTTCTGGGTTCTCAATTCTATTCCATTGGTCTATGTGTCTGTTTTTCCGCCAATACCAAGCTGTTTTGATTATCGTAGCCCTGTAGTACAAGGAAAAATCAGGGAGTGTGATACCTCCAGTAGTGTTCTTTTTTTTTAATATTGCTTTGGCTATTCGGGGTCTTTTGTGGTTCTAAACAAATCTGATGATTTTTTGTTCTATTTCTTTAAAAAATGCCATTGGGATTTTAATGGGGATTGCATTAAATCTGTATATGGCTTTGGGTAATATGGCCATTTTAACTATGTTGATTCTTCCAATCCATGAGCATGGAATGTCTTTCCATTTCTTTGTGTCTTCTTCAATTTCTTTCAAAAATGTCTTATAGTTTTCAGCATATAAATCATTCACATCCTTGGTTAAGTTTATTCCTAGGTATTTTATTCTTTTTGCTGCAATTGCAAAAGGAATTGTTTTTTCTATCTCTTTTTCTGAGATTTCATTGTTGGTATATAGGAAAGCAATGGACTTTTGTATGTTGATTTTGTAGCCAGCAACTTTACTGTATTCATTGATTGTTTCTAATAGCTTTTTGGTGGAGTCTTTAGGGTTTTCTATATATAGCATCATGTCATCTGCAAAGAGTGACAATTTAACTTCTTCATTCCCAATTTGGATGCCTTTTATTTCTTTCTCTTGCCTGATAGCTCTGGCGAGGACTTCCAACACTATGTTGAAAAGCAGAGGTGATAGGGGACAACCTTGTCGTGTTCCTGAACGTAGAGCAAAGGGCTTCAGCTTTTCACCATTAATTATGAGATTAGCTGAGGCAATGGCACCTAATTTTAATAGGATTTTAATTGGCATTCAGTTTGGTTTTGTCGGTCCGCTTTGATAGATTGGATGGTCCGCTCTACCAGTTCAGAACCACTACCTTCTCTTCTCTCTTGTGATGGGTTGGATTGTATTCTTCTAGAATTCATATGTAAAGTTCTAACCCCCAGTATTTCCGAATGTGACTTCATTTGGAAATAGAGTCATGCAGATGTATTGCTGTCTCTTGTTTGAATAACAAACCTCATCACTATCATTCAGTATACCTCATGTGCAAATGTACACTTGACCCAGGAGAGTCCTGGCATTTTCAAGGAAAACAAGTGACCCTTCTATTAAAGAAGTTGCCATTGATTTAGGTGTAGTTATTTGGCTGATCGGTTAATGGAAAAGTTTACGTAATTTCGGGAACAAGAAAAAGCTTTATTTGTCATTTTTAATATGCTGAAATTTTCGGATAAAGCCTCAAGGGAAAACTGGCTGTGGGGACAAAGCCCCAAAAAACAGTTTCCAGGCTCTCGGCCTCACATAGAAAGGTGCTGGCTCGGGTAGTAAATGGCCATCAACTGTGATCAGATGGCCAGCAGCTGTGGCTAGTTGGCCGTCAGCTGTAACCCGTAAGCCATTGGCCACTAATATAACTGCTGTGGCTACGCTAGCAGAAAGAATGAGGGCTAGCAAGAGCGGATTGCAGAGAGGCGGATGCCACGGGTGAGAATATAGTGGTATGACTCCCCTACTTATGGCTCCGTGGGTGTTCCTTTTTGGCCTCACCATGTCCTGCGTTCTTATGTGGGGAGCGGGACCAGAGACCCTACCTGACACCCTGCACGACAAATGGCGCAGCGAGCAGGGTCTCCTGCATGACACTGGCACTAATTACTTAAATGACATTTAGTTAACCAATTGTTGAAATATTTAAACACTACTGATCTAATGTATGAAAGTAGCCATGTCTACTATAATTTATAGTCTTAATGTAAAGAGCATGGGGGTTTTTTCTGTTAGTATTTTTAAAAATTCTTCAGTATACGGTCTCTTGTTTTAGTTTTTGTGTGTATTTGTTTTAATACTTTGGGAAACTTATACTTGACTTGTGTTCTAGTAATCATTAACTATATCATTAGTAATAACTATTAATCCTCTCTTTAAATCGTATCGATCAACTGTCTATTACAATCAATGATAAAATTAGTGTATTTTCTTTTTTCTCCTTTATTCTACCACCCAATTTCAGTTTATGGTATAATCTTTGCTAGTGTTTACTTTTGTTGTTATACTTCTGCTTAATTCATCATTCTTACGTATAAGGGAAAATCACTGTATTTATACCACCTGTTCTCATTTATGCCTTTTCTCCTCCCACCTTTAGTCAAGGTTAATAAAATGTACATTCTGCTCTGAAACCATTATCCCGGCGTGACATTTAGTCTCAGTCCCATAGTTCAATAGGTGCAGTCTTCAACACAAGTCTTTTTGCTGTAATTTTTATGGATAGGCTGAGGTTTCCCTCCAATGGATTTTTCAGTAAAGATGATAGAGGAATAATATTCCCTAAGTTCTTGCATATTCAAAAATGCAACTGGTAGTTTGGCTGGTAATAAAGTTCTTAAACCATATTTTATTTTTACTTCCTTTTTAAGCCATATTTTTTCTATCCCTGAGGATTTTTGTAGGCAATGCTGCCTATCTGTCAGCATTTGTTAAAGCTTTCCCCCCACCATATCCAGAACTTGAATTGTTTTCCTTTGGCTGCCCAAAGGATTCCCCCTTTGTCTTCAACATCCAGTAAATTTACTAGAGTATATCATGTTGGCCTTTCTGTATCACTTTTTGGAATATAGTGTCCTTTCAAGCTATATATTCAAGTCTTTCTCTATGTCTAAAAAAATAATTTCTTTAATTCTGATTCTGAATATTTGCCTTGGTTGTCTATTCCCATTTTCTTTGTCAGGGGCTCCAATTATACACATCTTGGATATCCCCATCTATCTTTGATAACAGTAATTTTTCTTACTGTTCTTTTTGAACTGGCTTTTCCCAGTCCTGTATTCTGTGGTTTACTGCATTTATAGCAGGTTTTGTTCTCCATTGTATTACTTTCCATTTCAAATTCATTTTTGTGTTGGCTTCAGTTTTCTTCCATTTCTTTCCTTAGATCAACCAACTATTATTTTTTCCTTCTGCATTTTTACAGTACTTCTCTAGGCGTTTAGACTTCTGACATGATCTCTGGATTTTGGGTGATGATTGCTCGTGAGATAGTTTTGTTGTGTTATGTTCACATGAAAACTTGGTCTCAATTTTATCCTGTCCATGGAAATAATTTTTATTGAGTATTCATTATTTTTCACGTCTTTTTTCTGTTCCATCCATCCTTTTGCTTTTCATAGTATCTGTCTATAAAAGTGACAATTTCTATGATGTTTCCTTTGTGATTATTCATCTTTGAATAAGATTGCTTGTTGCTAAGCCAGTTATGTGCAGGAGGTTTTTATGAAGGAGGTGCTAAGGGGAAATTTTAATGAAGGGTTTTGTAAGTTTTTTCAGACTTTTCTTTCCCCAACTGAAAGAAGTAGGCAATTATAATACTATCTTCAGGCCCACATGTACTGTTACCTTGAAATTATGTTTTGTATGATTTTTATGTTTAGTCCTACTTCCTTGACTTCTCTTAATCAAACAGAGAGTAAGGGGGTAAGATAATAAATGATAGTAGCCTAGGAGATGAATTATGTTGTCCAGTTCTTATACTGATGCGGAAAATTGAGAGCTGTTAGATATGGTACCTGAGTTACAGTTGTGTTGGGTAGAGTACAATAATAATAACAGCCATTGAAGATTTATTATATCATATATGTATACACATATGAGATATGGAGATAGATATAGAGAGGGAATTTATAATAATCATGTAAGGTAGGTATTATTTTTCTTATGTTTCAGAAGAAGAAACTAATGCCAAGACATTAAGTAGCTCCCCAGTGTCAAACAACCAGTAAAATGAGCAGAAGTGATATTAGAACCAAGACTGTGAGAATCAATTTCAGTGCATATGCAAAACCTCGCTGATTCTCCAGTGGTTAATACAGAATTAACCTTTCTAGGAATTACTTAGCTTCCCTGTTTAATTAATGCAATTGAATAACGTGGTTTGCCTGTATATTCATATGCTTCTGGCTTCATTTACTATTGAGTGCCCCAAATCGTGACCCTCTTCATCTGTGTAGGAATAGTGGTATGAATTCCAGGATTCTCCTCACCAAATACCCCCGGGAATTCAAAGACATGCCTACTGTGTCCTCACAATGAGTCCTAGTCCTCAACCAATCTGTACATCTTAGGGAAGGTCACTTACCTTCCCAAATCTTAGGGTAGTGTCATGTAGTTGATTTGTCACGAGGAGGAAGACTTTTCTCTATAAATATATGATCACTTACCCTCTGACTTCCAGATCAGAGAGATACAGTTATACCTTTTTTTACAAGTAAGAAAAAAATTAAGACAGTGTGTTTTCACATTGTAATATGAGCTTGTTTCTGATTATATGCTCAGATGCAGCAGAAATGATAGTCTCATTGGAAAATATGCAGGTTTAGGGGGTTATGATTTTGGCTTAGGAAAATCATAATATTTCCAATTGCCATTTCAGCAAGTGAAATGCTGAGTGCAGGTGGGGAAATTGAGTGAAGTCTCATTGTGAACCCTGTGATGGCGGTTACTTGTAAATTGAATTAAGAGAGAAAGAATAAATGGGATCCAATGGACTGCAGGTTTTCCCTGAGTTAACAGCCAACTATTCAACATGTTCAAGGACGCCAGAAGAATTTGGGCAAAAAGGCACTGACTGTGCAAAGATAGCCACCACTCCACCTCCCCTGTGGTGGCAATCTAGCAGGTTCTGTGATGATGACAGGCTGTTGTTTTTGTACGGGAGCTTCAGAGGTCAGGTCAAACATGTCTGTGCAAACCATGCTTAATAGTCCCTCTAGCCATGTGACACTGTAGTCCTCAGGATTTGGTTGGCTTTCACAGCTCTTAGAGCAATCACACCTTAGCTCTGTTGAATGGCATGTGTACAGTGAAGACACAGCCAGGAAGTTTATCTTGGAGCCTCTACTACTGAGGTGTATGTAATGTTACCATGTCACTTGAATGGATGATATCAGCAGTTGTACAATGCATTGAAGATTAAGTAATAGCATTTGGGGATTTAAAATTATCTCACTAAATGTACACATCAAGTATAAAATGCACCACAGTTTCAGAAACATTACTCTGTCAAAAAGTGAGAATATATAGTAATATGATCTTTGGTCTTATGAAACTAATTCTTCCCACAGAATTTCCCAGAAAATAAAAATAAAAAAATTTAAAAAGCTGTCAAGGATAGCGGAATAGTAATCACCACTGAGGTTGATGGGATATCAAACACGGGCCTGTCATTCTATAGTCACTGGCCCAATTCAGAGTTAGCTGCGATGCAAATTGTGAGGAGGGCCACTTGTGGACATACAGTTAGAGACCTTCTAGCTCATGTTACTGATGTGATTGCAAAGATGGTATTTGAACCCTGCATAGGCATCAAAAGTTAAGGCAGACCCTGGTAATCAGAAGCAAAACTGTCATGTTGACATGATACACAGGTAACAAAGTGAAGGAGAGAACAAATGGGAGAGGCAGTGAGGTCACAGCAAGAAATGGGGGCTGCTGACTATTGAGAAACAGTAGAATGGAGAAGAATTCTGGAGATAGTCCGCAGGGTTTGGAAGTCTTTCCCAAGGCATTTGGATGCAGAAGTGTCTCTAGCAAACAGGAAGGGCCTGGGCCCTTCTTCCTGTTGAGGCACAATCTGGGATATCTTCACATCTGATACCTTCGCCTGCACCATGACATTCAGGAAAGGCATCAGGAAAACATCTTACTGGATGAATCAAGTATTTGAGTTTATTAAAAATGTCCCAGATGACACTTTATTTACCATTGTTTATGGTCATGGACTGAATGGCACCTCTGCTCCAGCCTCTGGGCAAACCATGACATCAAAGATAACACCTAAGCATGGGTACCAAAGTTCTCAGAAAATTCATCCTTCATTACCTTTCCTTCCATATCTTTCATAACTGAAGAATATTAAAAGGTGATAAAAGTAAAGTGTAGGCTTATTTGGGTCCTTGGTGACAGCAAATAAATAAGAGTTTGGGATTTATGTGCCTTAGACACATTTGTACAAAAGGAGTTGATGAGTCTTAGAGAATTTTAAGAGGAATTCTCATTCCAATCCATATACCTGTCATAACTCTATGTGGATCTACTGCCAATTTATGTAAAACAATCCAGTTTGATTTAAAAGGGCTGGGGGAGAGAAGGAAGTTCCTTCCCCTCATCAATCCATTGACAAGTACTTATTGACTCCTTACTGTAAGCTTAAGAAGGTGATATAAAGATTATACAAGAAGTAAGGTATAATTCTGCAGAAAAGTTACCTAAATTTTAGTTGAAGAGAATATTAATGGAACAGCTTGTGTGGCAAGCAGTTCATAATTAGGAGTCAAAATTATTTTTTATAATTATAAAGAATCCCAAAGAAAGTGGATCAATGAAAATAAAGAAATTTGGGGAAGCTTCTGGAAGAAAATCTAAAGAATAGGTTATCTCTAGCAATAAAAATCGGCATTCAGTTCCACAAACATATACGTATGTTACCCATGCTAGGAACTGCAATAGGTGTTATTTCTGTTCTTTCGTTATTTCATTACTCACACATCAATTAATGTGTTATGACTGTCATAACAATGGTTAATCTTTATTAGAGCTCAAAGAGTATCACATACTCTACATGCATTATCTATGGATTTGGTGATGGTGTGATTCCCCCATGTTATAAGTGGGGTCATTAAGGCTTAAAGAGGTAAAGTAACATGCCTAAGCTCACACAGCTGGTAAGAAGTCAGGATTTCAACCCAGAACTGTTTAACTTAAAAGCACTAGCTCCTAACCAAGACACTGCTTCTTTTGCTTCATCTGAAATTATACAGGTGACAATTTCTTAATTAAGAATGTGGACATAGAAAAGTCATTTTGCCAGACTTCACAGTATCTCCAGCTATATGATTGAATTCTCAGTATTCTAATAACCAGAGTTCATGTGAACTAAAATTGAAAAGAAAAGCAGAGTGACTCACCACCATGTTAGAACAGTGAAGTCTATGTGCTGTGAAATCCCAAAGAGCAATGGAAGGCCATCTGGGGAATTGTGGCATTCAAAAACTCGAACACTGAAAACCAAAACTACGAAAGAGCTTACGGAAGTTTGTCTTTTAATTGAGACTTCATGACATAAATGATGCTGAAGTCTGTGGTGATAAAAGGTGATGACAGTGGCCTTGGCACAAGTCAAGCTAACAATTATATATGGACTCTCTATATGTGGAAAGGAAGAGAATGAGCATTCATTAAATGTCAAATACTGTTCTAAGAATACAAAATATTTTGTATGTCAAGAGTGTGTATGAAATCAATTATCCTGATGTAAACTATAGTGAATCAATCTTTTCCTCCATCTCCAGGAATGAGATTTTTCTTGATCTTTGTCATTACAGATACCAACGCAAGTTATTTAGAAGAAGGAAAACAACACCATTTCCAGAGTTGGTGTTCCTGTGTTCGGTAAGTTTCTGTTCTTAGTTATTTCCTCCCATGAGGTTGCATTTTAAAATAATTATAATATATAATTGTTGTTTGTGACTATTTGGAATCCCTGACCTCCTTCTGATTAGATAACCCCCTTTTCTTGTGAGTAATATATTCAATGAGGTTAAAAGAGATGACCTTGCCACAGAGTCTGTACATTAGCTGGTGAATTAGAGTGTCCATCCACCAGTTCCATCCCTGTGGCAACAGTGATTGATCAGAAATGAGCACTCAATCTAAAGTAAACCAATCAGAGGCTTTCCTGGGATTTTGGCAAAATAAAAAGTGTCAGGAAACACTTTCTACTGAAGCTTTCAGGCTGAGTTTGTATGTGTCTCTGGAGTTTGCAAAGGCTACCTGGCCCAGCATGTGGAGAAAGCGCATCTAACACATGCAAGGAATGTGTTGATGACATTTTGGAGCACTTGGATCTCTGGAGGTTCCAGTTCTGTGAGCCAATGAATTGCCCTTTTTGCTTAAGTTGTTCGAGTTGGGCAGAAACAGTTGGGTAGAAATACAGTGATTATAGTAAGTTCATTGATACAGTGTGGAGTGGCAGCATTACACAGGATTAGGAGTCATAAAATCGTCTTGACAGTGCCATCGACTTGTGACCTCAAGCAAACTACTTAATCTTCCTTAGTCTGTCTCCTTTATCAGTGATATGCTAATATAGGATCATATAAAATCCAAGGCTCTATTCCATCTTCTGTTTTTAGTCCAAGTTCCATTACTTTAACTTTATTAATTCGTAGTTATCTCTCACTGAGGAGTCATAGAATTTCCCGACACACTGCTTATTAGCACACCTCACTAGGGCAAGACTTATCTCCCGGTGAAGATCACATCTCTCTGTTCCCAGGTCTCACTCCACCTCTATCCCACAGGGCCTGCACAGCAATGCATGTTTCACTCTGAGAAAATCCATCCCTTCCACTTGGAAAATCAACTTGACTACTTGCATTCAATGAATAGAAAATCATGAACAAAAGCCACCATGTGATGTCTTTTTCTTAACGTCTTTATTTTTTTCCTTTATGTTCCTATAGTACCGGTTTCGATCAATGATTTCTGCACAAATACACGATGAAAACTTCTAGTTCTTTTGAAAAGGGGATTCATACCTATTACACTCACACACAAACACATATGTGCCCGTAGACTCTCAGACTAGACATTTCACTTTAAACTCGCAGTGAAATCATAATTTTGCTGTGTGTTCTGTACTATTTGGCATTTACCTCCTGAACTAAATCAAAGGTATTATACTGGTAGAGGGAGATCAGCATGTCTTTTGGATTTAGTTGTGTACAGATTATTAAAAGTGCACAATTGTAGAAAAACCTAAGATTCATCCCACTGAGGTTCTCCTATGGGACAAGCAGCTCCAGAAACATCCCAGTTCTGTGTGTCTTCTAAAATAAACAGTAAGCCTCACAGTAAAGCCAAGAAGAGTGCTTGAAATTGACCGTATGTTACCATTATTTCTTGCTACAGACATCACAACAGCAGCACTATAGTTAGGCAAGTGAGTTATCCTAGTTAGCACCTGTTATAACTACCTGCTATTAATTGAATTTACCTCCAGTGTACCCAGATATTAACAGATGGGTTTAGTTAACTGTGAATAGCCACCATTTGTAAGCCCTGTAGATACGTGTATATCCAGTGTTATATATAAATCATAAAATCCTGGAGTACACAAAGATACTTGTGTGACTGGTATGAAGTTGGAGGTTTTTTCCCCAGACTGCTGCCTCCCAGAGCAATTAGTTTTCTGGGAACCTCTAGTTAATTTGCTGTGTAAGCAGAGAGAAAGACCTTGGGAGTCTAATAGCTGTCAGGGAGTTTGACATTTTCTGAAAGTCCTTCCCTAAATTTGATCAATGACACACTTAAATATGCTTACAAAAATGTATGGTTTCCCTTTTGCCAATTATACATAAGGACGGACCTTTTGATCCTGTTTAGCATAAATCACCAATGTCGAATCTATAGTGTGTGATGATCCAGTGAAAGGAGCCCTGGGCTAAGATGTCCCTTACTTTCCCTTCTTTGTGCTTGTGCTATTAAGGTAGCCTTCTAACCAATTGTTCTGGCTCCCGTATTGTCCCTTGAGAGTTCATTCTAACACAATGGGATTTATAGACGATGTAATACAGAATTGTACACCTGAAATCTATGTAAATTTACTAACAATTGTCACCCCAATAAATTTAATTTAAAAAAATGTTATTTTCCAAACTGACAGCAGCTCCCAAGTCATCATCCCAATTAGAAACCCCCCATGAGCTGCTTGCTGCCTCTAGGATTAATACTGATAGTAGTAATAACATTAATAATTATGAGAGTCACCACTTCCTGGATTTGCTCTATGCTAGACACTATGTGATGTACTGTACATACATTTTCTCATTTATTTTCATAGTAACTCTCCAAAATTTATGGTGTGGACACTGAGGCTCCAAGAGGTTAGGTAATTTATCCACCATCACGTAGCTAGAATGTGATAGAACAGGGATCCAAGCCCACCTCTGTCTGACTGAAGTTGATACCCTTATTAACCGTGATACCATTCTGACTCTTCTTCCTCTTAAACCCTGGTTCCCTGGCTAGTCTTTCATAAAATGTCAACCCTTCGTTTGTGGTCATAGATCTCTTAATACTCTAACACACACCCTCTGCTCTAGCTCAGTTTTTTTTTTTTTAATTGTCCTTCGAAGTCATATTCCATCTTTCAGTTCTTCAGCTTTTCTCATTTCTCCCAACTTTTCTACTTTTGCTCTTCCTTTTCACCTATATTATGCATTATACCCATTCTCTGCGTCCTCTCTCGGTCATTCAATGAACAGGTTGTTATTATTAAGCACCTGCTGATTGGTTACTATCCTCATCTTCCATAAACTCACTAACTAGTGAGGGCATCAGCTACGGGGCCAGGGGCCCTATTCCATAATGGAAATAGCTGAAAAAGAGGACCCCGTTCCAGTGCCGAGTGCTCGAAAAGGTATTGGGAAAGAATCAAAGTCCTAATCTCTTTATTAAATCTCATCTCATATCTTCAGTGGTGAATAATCTCATTTCTTTCAGGCAAATTATAAACTCCTTGAGCATAAAACATAGCCCTTTGTTTTTTGGTATTACTCTCTCATAGCTTAGATATAGGTAGGTAGTAACATCTGGCATGTTTTCACCTAATAACCACATATGTGTGAGATATGTTTTATGTCCTACATATTTTTTCCAAAGGATTTCTTTGTCGCGTGTGTGTATTCAGTAATATGAATATCTATATCTGTAAGTATATTTCCAAATACATAGGAGATTATTGTGCTAAAGTATAAAGAACGCTGGAATAGGGACCAGGAATTGAAGACTAAGATGAAGAGCTGCTCACAGATGTGTGCCACTTGATAATATCCTCTCTGAGGATGGATTTCTGCCATACTGGCTCTATAGAATTGTTATGCTAAACCAATTAGCAAGTGACCTGAAAGGCTTTATAAATATATCCTTTACCAGTGATTCTCAAAGTGTGGTTCAAGGAACCCTGGGGTGGAGGGGCTCCCCTTATCAGAGTTCTACTAGAGAAACAAGCCCAGTAGGAGATACATATTAAGACATTTATTGCAAGGACCTGGCTTTCATGATTATAGGGCTGGTGAGGCAAGTTTGACACTCTGCTTCCGAGGCCTGTCCACTGATTGAATCAGGCCCATCCAGATTATCTAGCATAATCACTCCTATTTGAAACCCATTGATGATGGACTTTAATCACACCTACAAAATACCTTCACAGCAACACCTAGATTGGTGCAAGATTGAACAACTGGGAACTGGAGCCTAGCCAAGTTGGCACATAAAAACTAACCACCACAGTCCCCAAACTCTTTCACAGGATCTACAAATCTTCCTTTTTCCAACTATGCATGAAACTGGATTTTTCTTCATAAATTTCAAACAAAACAATGGTACAACAGAGAGAGTAAATATGAGAAACTGTCTTCTACTAATCCAAATACTGAAGAGCTTTAGAAAAGTTCTCACTGATTTTTTCTTTTGAAAAATATAGTTATTTTTCATAAAAATATGTTACATAGGAACATGTAATTAATATATCCTTTTTAAAGAAATGAATAATTATTTTAAAATATTCTAGTTCTAAGTCTCTAATACAGTACATATAGGTAGGTGGATATAACACACATGAACATAAACCCGTGAGGATCCTAAATAATTGTCAAAAGTGTAAAGGAACCCTGATTCCAAAAGGATCAAGAACCACTATTCTATATAAGTGTAATGATTATTTAACCTGACCTTTATCAATATAAGAAACACCTCAGTAGCTATCTTTATTAGGCTTAAATCATTGCAAACGTCTTCTGTTGCACAGCAAAGTATAAACTTGGCCTTACTTTATGAATATCAAAGCTATCTAATCTGTTCCTCCTCATGCGCTCCCTGATTTAAACAAATTATTATTCAAAGAATCGTAAGCTCCTTTTGTAACCTCTTAATGACTTGACCCGGCGCTATAAAATACCTATTTGAATTTTGTCTAAAAGTACTTTCAACATCAGTATTCAGTATTTTATTCTGAAACTTATTTTCTGCACATCTCAGTAAGTTATCCCTGCCAAGTTTCCTTGCATGATGGTCAAAATATTTCTGCCAGGGATATTTTTATTCATGTTTTATATATCAAAAGTTAGTAAGCTAAAAAAAGGTGGGTAGGAAGGGAATTGTGGTAACTTTATATCCCAGTTCGTAGTCGTTGAATTATTCTTCCCTATTTAGTTACCTTTTGGTTAACCAGAAAAATTGGAGGAAAGAAAGTGATGGAAAAGTCAAAACTATGATGGAAACAAAAATGGCCAAAAGATGGTACAGCATGGATTTGATGAGAATTAATCTAGGCAAGACTACATATCATATTACAAAACACATTATCATTATACAGTGTCACCCTAAAGAGTATAGTCAAAGGAGTATAAGTATAATCTAAGACCCAAGTTGCAAATTGAGATTGCTACAGGGACCAGGCAGGTAATGTTACCTGCTGAAACAGTCCGGATAGGGAGTGGGGAGACTAGCGCCCTATCCAAAGGGAGTGGCCATTATTCAGCAGAAGCCAACTCTTGACTTGTAGGAATGTATACCTGTGGTTGTCAGTTCTTTGGCTTGTTCCACAAAAAAGGATTATTATGAGAAATATCCCAATGTTTAATGCTGCCAACTAATCTAAAATTTAAGTCTGGGCAGGCCAAGCAAAATATTTCTGCAGATTATCACCACTGTGCCACATCTGGTTTAGGAACACTGCCTATCGCATAGATTACTTGATGACAAAGGTTATCATCCACTAAAGTATTCTCTGGTTGCTATTTTTCAACTGAGCCTGTCCCTGCCCTTTCAACACCATTTAGTAGAAAGATTCCTAATCATTATTTTGTTTTCACAAATTACTCCAGAAATCAAATAAATTAGTGGAGGCCCAGACTAAGACTTCACACTCCCTCAAATTGCCCATCTTCAAAAGTTTGCTCAACCTTTATGTGAAGAAAGAGCCAAGGTGAGGTTGGGGAAGGGTAGGCAAAACTCATCAAACTCACCTTGTTTACTCCATGAATTAGTCCTACAATTATCCTAACTCATCACCTTGGAAGTTCAGGAAACATCTAAGGCAAGGTTTCTCAACCTTAGCACTATTGACATTTGGGGTCAGATAATTCTTAGTGGTGAGAGGATGTCCTGTGCAATGTAGGATGTTTAACAGCATCCCGGGGCTCTACCCACTAGATGCCAGTGGCACCCCCAACCCAGTCTGACAATCAAAGATGTCTCCAGATTTTGCCGAAAGCAGCAGTGTGTGTGTGTGTTGGGGGTGGGTTGGGGGGAAACTCATCCCTTGTTGAGAACCACTGATCTAGGAGTACTCATGCATACCCCCTGGGGGGGGTCTCTCACCTCTTCTGGAGCTGCTCACACTGTTTTCTTCCTAAGAAAAGTGTGGTAAATGAAATGTATTCCATCATCTTTCCAGAGATGTTTGGTACCCTGGGCAACTGTCCATCCCTTGCCTCAGTCCTGAAGGAGCTAGTTTTATGGCTAATCTCTCATGTTACCAACTCTTCGTGTTTTTATTTGTTCAATACTTCTTCCAACTCTTGCTCATCGATCTTATGCCAGTATTTGCATCTGGTTAACCAGCTAAAGGGCTTCAAGTTACTTTCCACTGCAAGTACTTAAGACATTATTTTGCCTGTTTAGTGAAGATTCATCTAGACCCTTGCCTTTCTCATGACTAAAATTAAGACAAAGAAGTATTGACTTATCAAAATCACCATAAGAATATTTTCCCCCACAACTTCTTCTGTAATATTTCAGCTCATTTGAAGAATTTTATGACCCTGTATTTTTTTGTTTTATGGGAACAATTATGTCAGTGTGTTAAGGTTATAGGAGAATTAAACGAGTCAGATTATGTGGAGTGCTTAACAGTGCTTGCTGTACTATCAAGTAAGTGTTCAATAATAGTTATAACAATTACCACCAGGAATATTTACACAGCTTATCATAAATAATTGGTCTTAAGCTTATAAAGTTCATCCTGGTAATATAGTACTGGTGGTGGGAGATGGGGGCAAAAGCTTTGCCAACAAGTTCTTCTTTGATTGGCACGTTTGGGCAGCAAGAATATTAAAGGCTAAACCTGACAAACTGTCCGAAAGTCATATACAAAAAGCATGATGCAGTCAATGAGAAATAGAAATGCATATAAAATGCTCAGTTCACTTAAGTATAAGAAAGTTGACTGCTGGAAAGGGGAATTATGTAAATTTCTGTGACGTATGGTCTTCTAACATGATTTATTAGGGAATTCCAGCAGTCAGACAAAAGAAACATGACCTCTCTAACAAAAACTGAACATAGTATTTCTTATCTATTATTTGCTATTAGGGTTTGAATTAGCCAGACAGTGGCATTAAATCCAACTTCATGATACACATAACTAGCCACGTGCCTGTTAGTATTTAAAATGTTTAAGCAGCTTGGAAAATGGACCTATTGCTTTGAGGACTCTATATCCATTGGTCAGCATGGCAGCCCAAGAGATATTCTAGACCCTCTTGTCCCTAAATTGGGTGTGCCTCTCTCTTTGTTGCGGAAGCGGTGAGGGAAAGAGCACTGGCCTTAGCAGTGAAGAAATGTGGTTTGTGGTCCCATCTCTGCCACCAGCATCCTGTGTGGACTGATGTAGCCATTAACTTTTTTGAGCTTCAGTGTCCTCACGCATGGTATAAGAAAGCTGTGCTAAACGACCTCTACCTTTGGGCACCACCATTCTCTGGTCAACCAAATCTGTGAGTCTAGGTCAGGTGTGTGCCAAGAAAGCATGGGACTCTGAGAAAAGGGAGGAAATGGAACAAGCACTTGCATAGCACTCTTGTCTTTAGCAAATGGAGAAACGTGAAATGCCGAGTCCCTTTTTAAAAAATCCTAGACAGGCCGAAGTGTTAGGCAAACTTCATGTTCTTAAAAATTCCTAGCTCCTATCTTACAGTTACAGATTTAAGGTGTGGGTGTTTCATCTTTTCTAAAATATGTTCTATGTCTATGTTTTTTCTTAGCAATCTAACAGGATTCAACAGTACTCGTAAGGTCACAATTACCCAAGCAACCAACCAAGATCCTATAGAAAGATTTTCATGCATTTAGATATTATATTCATTTCTTTTTACCTCATTTTATTCCTAGGTTTGGTAATATCCCCCTTTGGTTACCCTCAAAAGAGCCTTGTTCCTTGTTCTATCTTCTCTTTTATTTACGGACCCATCAATAATTATCCATCAACAGGACAACTGGCTCATGACATTTTCCTCAAGTAATAGAGTTGTAGGCAACTCAGTAAAAGATTATATATACATGACAATTTCCTTTTAGGGTGTGAATTGAAGCTCTCAATAAGACCATAAATCATTCTGATTTTCTGTAAGTTTGAAACATTCCCATAATCTGTATTAAGTTGCATGTGTGCCAATGTATAATACATTGGTCCCACTTTCCTTATTTTGTATAATCGAAGAGTAATCAGTAAGGGCTATGACTACTGCGAAATGAGACTTCTAAATCGTAGCGGGCTAATTCCTCACCACCATGCCTACCAAAGTCACTGCAGAGAGTCTGTTCTTTCTTTCTTAAGTGCCCTTGCAATCTAACAACTGAATTGTATTCCAGGCCCCCAAGGAGACCTACAAGGTTATAATTGTCTCACACTTAATTGCATGGATCGCCAAAGGCGAATGGACAAAGTCATTTTTGTACCATGTGTAGAGAAGAAAATGACTTATGAATTTTGATATCTCCAGCTCATTGAGTCACAGAAAGTAGAAATTTCTGCAAGAACCCTGTCTAACAGTGACCGTGCTGTGTACACACACCGCCAAGCGGAGAACACTGCCTCCACTGTCTGGGGCTGGGGCTTACACTCACAGTCATGCTATTCTTCTCTTTCTCTCGTAGCCCAAATGAGGCGGCTTATTTTTCCCTTTTCCTTTCCCGGTCACAGTAATTTCTTTCCAAGCCATCTTCTTCTCTGAGTTTCTAAGGGAGTGTTAGCTTAAGGCCTTGCCTTGACACCATCAGATATAATCAGAGAAATGAAAAATGCCATGGGAAAGAGAAATGATATCTTAGCCAAGCTGTACAAGAGAAATAGTGCCACTTCCAAGCCCTGTTTCCTGTAGCTTCTAATGGAGCCCGCTCAGGAGGGACGTCAGCTTTGCTGGGGTAAGTAAAAGCCACCTAGCCCCCGCCGTATAATGGGGATGGGATCATCTCCAATGGTGACTGTTTTAATCAGGCCCAGGATATAACTACTTTTCTTTATACCACATTTGAAATTTCATTTGGCTTGCTGGGCGTGAGATCCACATTCCTTTTGCAGCAGAATGTTGTTGTTGTCTTCTTTCATTTGATTTCATTAGGATAAGCTGATGACAAATGCCACTTCCCTATGCAACAGAGCTTACAGCCCAAATGTACCTGAATACGTTTTATGACAAATAATATATCCCACATTCATCCAGTGTAGCCTGAGGGAGCAGGTGGAGTAAGTAACTTGTTCTCAAAGCAGAAAGAAACTCGAGCTTTGAGGAAGAGCGTGAGATCACGATACGGCTTCCCAATTTCACCTCTAAAATGAAGCTGGCACATTGTAGTAGTTGGTCAACTATAGATGAGACGTTTGGTTTTCCTTTGAGTTCAAAGGAGAAAACTGATGTTTAAAGAAAAATATGTTTACTCCTGAGTATCAACTACTCACTCCAGAAAAAGCCCTATTCATGCAGATAGGTCCCTGTGAGCACCTTTATTACCATCCTACTGTGGCACGTTGTTAAAGCTGGGGCAAAACACCTCCAACCACAAGGTGAAAAGTTATTTCTTTTTTTAATCCCTGAGCAGCTAGTTGTTTAGCCTGCAAGAGTTCATGTACCTGGTGGAACTCATTTGCCCTTGGAATTTGCTGTATAATTTTGGTTCAGGTAACCAGAGGGGAATTGGAAATTCTGGGGAGGCACTTGACCTCCCATAGTCGGTCTGGCACCCTGCTCCTTTCTTATTCTGCAGTCCTTTCTCTGTTTCCAGATCTTGCAAGCGTACAGTCAAGAGTGCTAGGAGTGTTATTCCATTAACAGATGCACTGTTCCATGAGGCCATTAATCAGGCAAATCACAGATGTTGTTTTCTTTTGAGATATTACTATAATTACTCCTAATAACACCTACTGAATTTGTCATTTCATTGCCATTGATGACTTTTTAAAAATACATCAGATCATTTATTTCTTAAATTCTATCTATATGGATTTAAGTTGTATGTGTGCCTTGGAGGATTCAGAATCTGTGTTCCAGTTGTCCCCATGTATTCCCCAAAGAATGTAGCAGGGTAACCTCACATATAGATAGAGGAAAGGGATCTTGAAAGACTCAAGGTTGAAACCCACATGCTGAGTTTGCAATCAAACGATATCCTCCTTATGCTAAAAGATGGAAATGACTGTTTTGAGGCATATGGTGCTAATAAATCCATTTGAAGGAATCTGCTGTTCTCAAAGGCAGAGCTCAGAAGGGAGCTTAGTGTAGTTGCCTGATACACAGAGGGTGAAACTGGGACCCAGAGAAATGAAGTATGAGTTCCTGAGAAAACAACGACCAGAATCCAAGGCTCATGGCTATCAATCCAGAATTGGTTCTTCTATTACAGTCATTCTCCAAATGGCCCGTGCCATATCAACAGGGAATCCAAATCCCCTTGACTCAAGAGTAAACTAAAACAGGTTGGATTTCTGAGACTAGTTCTGTCCACTTTCCCACTCTTCTAAAACTAAAAATTTGGCCAGACCTTCTTAAATCCTGGTTTAAACCCAGGGAGCTCTGTCTTCATTGCTGATTAAATATCACTAATTTCTTCTTTTTCAGTGACGTTGTTTTGAAATTTTCTTAACAATTAAAGCATCTGGAGCCCTTTTTCCTCATCTTTTAGTTCTCTGTGAAATACGTGTTTATTAAGAGGTTGAGTCAGGAGGTAGTAACAATAGCAGCAGTGTGGTTTCATAGAAAAAAAAGACATTGGGGTTGAACTTGAATTTGAATCCTTGTTTTACTTTTTAGTAATTGTGTAACATTAGACGAGTTACTTGGCTTCTCAGATCCTCCCATTGAGAACATGTGTGTAATCACCTAGTACAATGCAATGACTGCCTTACAGAAGCCTTAATAATTATTTGCTATTACTATTAATTGAATGGAACCAGATGGGAGAGAATGTTAAGTGTTATGGCATTTTTTTAATGTTCTACAATGTCTGATGTCTAGAGGGAAAAAAGAGTCTCATTTTCTGCTTTTGGTATGACTGATCACTGGCAGCTGCTGCCAAGGCAGGAAACCTTGCAGGTAGTTAGCAACCTGCAAACAAACCGTGGTATTTTGGGAGGAGCCGAGGTTGTTGCATCAACCTTGGTGTGGTGTCGTATTAATTTGAACTCACCAGGTTCAACCAGAAACAACGCCGGAGCACAAAAGAATACGTTGAGTGTTTCTTTGCCTCATTTGCCTGATTAAATAAAAACCAAGGTCCCTGCAATCACTAGCAAGCCTGATGGTGAAGTTTTCATACACATGACACCATATGTTCTCTACTTTCTCCTCCCCCTCCTCCCTCAGCAGCTCTCGAAATGGGGTTCCTGGGCCAGCCATATCAGCATTATTCAGGAACTTGTCAGAACTGCAAATTCTAGGGCCCCACTCCCAACACGCTGAGGCAGGAACTCAGGAAGACCCAAAAATATGTTTCTCACAAATGGAACCTCCACATGGTTCTGATGCTTATCGGAGTAAGAGAACCATGAGCTGGCGAGTCCGCCTAGATGTTTTATGTACTGCAGTGTTACTCCTCAGGGTAAGTGGCAGGACAGTGCTCAAAATGATCTGAACACAGGATAAGACCACGTAGGTGACACTGATGTGGCCTCACATAGCTGAATCACACAGTGAAAGTTTTCCCTCCCTTCTTTTAATCCTTACGTTTCAGGTTGATGTTAGTGGGCCTTTAAGATCTCTCTAACTATCGCTAATCTTTTTCACACAAAAAAAGAACAGGATGAAAATTCAGTGTCTTTAGGGAACAGCAGAGTCTAGCTAGCATTGAGTGATATTTTGATTTCTTTGCATTTACTTTTTTAAAATGCCTTCGATTTATGGCACATGATTTTCTTTTAGACTTAAGTAGTAATAAAAAGTTTCCTTTATAAGTGTTTACATAGTCAATTTAAAGAAAAGTTTAAGAAAACGGTAATCGGTACGTGGCTATGGCAAAAACCAGTGATGCGGGGTGAGTGCTCTCAGAAAAACATGGCACACGAGAGAGAGTCTAGTGACTCCAGTGTTTTCATTCCGTCTGTGCCATTCATTAGCCTTGCTCCTTTTCTTAGCCTCAATTTCCTTATTTCTCAAATAAGAGTGATGATACCAACGTCACAGAAATAGTATGAGAACTTATGTATGAAAAATGCTTGCTGCAATCCTCAGTATGGTAGGTACTTGCTATGTTCTTATTTCTGAAGCTTTACTTGGAAGCCAGATTGCCTTGTAGGCTTCTGAGTACCATTTTTGTCTGAGTTTCAGAATCCTCATTTGTAAGACAACAATAAAGAAAACTAAATGATCTCAAAGGGCACATCTAGCTCTTCTTAACTAATACGTGTTTATACACATAGATTGTGTGTATAATATACATATACCACATATATAATAAATTATGTACTCTCCATCTTTATTTAACCATGATGTAGGTATAAGAAGCTGTATTTCCTAGACATAAACCTTGAGTGTTTGAGAATAATACTGAAAGTGGATGAGCTCTGTTGGAAAATAAAAAGTCAAGTCATGAGGAATGTGCGAGTTGATGTACATTTCAGAGCTCAAAGGTAATTTCATTGTATTTTATTGTCATCAGTCAAACTTAAAGCAGTGCTGAGACTAGAAAATAGACTGTCATGGAGGTTTCTGAGGACAATGGTTTCCATGAGTTGGTGTAAATATATTCAGAAAGACTTGTTTCTCCTTAATAACCTGCCTTTTTCCTTCTGAATTGCTGATGTGTTCGCTTACAGCATTTGAAAAGCAGCTTGTCCTATGCTGTCAAGTGAACTTGATAGAATAATAGAAGATTCAGAAAAATTCAATCAGATCTTGTTGCTTCTCAAGGGAATTTCTTGACTACTTATTCTATTTAAGGAGAAAAAGAGGAGTTTTTTTCTTTGGTCTTGTACAAAACACTGACCAAGTTTAAACCGCTCAGGTTCTAGTTAGTGGGTGCCATGTTGAGTTTTCCCTTCTCGGCATTCTAGGGCAGTCCTGCTGGACTTTGGGGGCCCTTTTGTAGATGAAAGCGATACCTAAGTGGTTACCACAAGATTGCACTATTCTGAAATCAGAGGTGGTAACCATCAACTTATTTATTGCTCCTAGCATTTTTGTCAATCAGGAGACTTAAAATCAAGATTAAAAAATGGTGAACTCAGTTTCTCTTAATCTTCTCTGCTATATTTTATAAAATAGCTTGCACTGTCCTTTGCATAACCATTAAAGCATCCCAGAAACTCAATACTCTCAAATATTGGTGATTCTGATGAAACACCCTAGTGGTGCTATTCCACTCAATGTAGCTGTCACTTAATTGAAAATTACTGTGTACGATGCAGGGCATGTGCTTGAAGTCAGACGGACAAGGGCTCGAGTTACTGTCTTACTGTCCCTTGAGGCTCCAGTCTCCTTATCTATAAACTGAGAATACAATGTTTCTACTTCACAAGATTGTTCTGAAAATTAATCAAGGGATAACGTTGGAAATAACCAGAACAGCTCATAGCCACTGGGCATCCGCTGCCTAAAATGTGCCATTGCAATGGCTAGGAGCCTCCGTAAATCTCTGAGGTAGGTACTATTAGCTCCAGGTTATGAATGTGGGAACACCCTAGAGGGAACTTAATTAACTTGCTAAACACTATGTAGTCTGGCTCCAGATGCCTCTTCTTTTAAAGCTTAAAAGCACTTGCCAGTGTTCTCAGCATTTCATATGACTTGAACCATATGAAATTACAGATAGTTGGCCATTTTCACCTGCATAAATAGCAATTTCATGTGGTTCTAACTAACAAGTACTGAATATGGATTAATAGTATCTATCATTGCTACTGCTAATAATAGTAGCAATAACAGTGTTTACCTTTGAATCTCCTCAATATAAGTAAAGCAGGTGGCATGATAAAGACTACTAGCTTGACAATCAGGAATTGAGTGGTCCCAGTTTCCTCATTTTAAAATAATGGGGTTGGCTTTTTTCAGCTCTAATAGTCAATAGCAGAGCTTTGAAAACTATAGAGAATCTGGCTTTTTTGTTCAATGTGATTGTATGCCAAAGCATCCCAGGGCACTACAGGATATTTAAAAATTTTAAAGAAACATAGTAATATTCAATATCCTTCGGACACTGAACAAAGTAAGAGTTTGTAGTAGTTCAGTTTCAACATTAGATTGCAACATTAGATTCCGTTTCATGCTGACACATTCAACAGTCACTGTGATAAAAGCAAGTACATGCAAAAATCAATGTGGAATAAAAAAAAAAATGAGGGTCATAGTATCCAATCTGATCTCACTTGATCTTGGTGTATGGTTCTTTTAATGTACTTTAGAATTTACTGTGCTAATATGTTTTAAAGATTTTTGCATCAATGTTTATTAAGGATATGGGCCTGTAATTTTCTTTCCTTGTAGTGCCCTAGCCTGGTTTGGGATCAGGGTAATGTTGGCTTCATAAAATGAGTTTGAGAGTGTTCCCTTCTCTTCTATTTTTTGGAAGGTTTTGAGAAGGATTGGTATTAATTCTTGTTTAAACTTTTGGCTGCTACAGTGAAGCCATCTGGTGCTGGATTTTGGTTGGTAGGTTTTTTTATTGCTGATTCAATTTCCTGACTCATACTCAGTTTGTTTTAGATTTTCTATTTCTTCATGATTCCATCTTTGTAGGTTGACATTTTCAGAAATTTATCCATTTCTTCTTGGTTGTCCAATTTATTGGCATATAATTGTTCATGGTAGTTTTTTATCATTTGTATTCATGTGGCTTCAGTTGCAATGTCTTCTCTTTCATTTTTAATTTTACTTGATTCCTCTCACTGTTTTCATAAGAGTACCTAAAGGTATGTCTATTTTATTTATCTTTTCAGAAAACCATCTCTTATTTTCATCTTTTCAATTTCTGTTTTATTTTTCACTATTCTGATCTTTATTCCTTTCTTTGTCTAGTTACTTGAGGTATAAAGTTGTTTACTTGAAATTTTTCCTTTTTTGTAGTGTAGGTGTTTGTCACTATAAACTGACCTCTTAGAACTGCTTTTGCAGCATCCCATAAATTCTCATATGTTGTATTTCCATTTTCATTTTTCTGAATCTGTTTTTGATTCCTCTTGATTTCTTTTTTGACCCTTTTTTGTTGTGTAGAGGCATGTTATTGAATTTCCACATGTTTGTGATTTTTCCAGTTTTCTTCTTTTAATTGATTTCTAATTTCATGCCATTGTGGTCAGAAAAGATGCTTAATATGATTTCAGTCTTCTTAAACTTATTCAGATTTGTTTTGTGGCCTAATACATGATGTATCCTGGAGAATGTTCCACATGCACTTGAGAAGAATTGTATTCTGCTGCTGTCAGACAGAATGTTCTGTAAATGTCTGCTAAATCCATCTGCTCTAATGTGTGGTTTAAGAACAATGTTTCTTGATTGACTTTTCTATCTGGATAATCTATCCACTGTTGAATGTGGGGTATTGAAATCCTCTGCTATTCCTGTATTGCTATGTTTCCTTTAGGTCTGTTAATATTTACATTACATATTTAGGTGCACCTGCATTGGGTGCATAAATAGAGATGGTGCCCAAAAAATGTATGCTAATTTTAAAAAAGGAAAAGTCTGTATTAAAATTGTAATACTCAATATATATTGATAACAAAAGATGAATATGAGTCATGTTTAACTTCTGAAATTATACATTGCTACCGTAATTCAATTCAACTTTGAAAAGTAATACATAGGTAATATCTCTTAAAATGTGTATACATTTTTTTGGCACCTCCAGGATTTACAAATGTTATATACTGTTCTTGGATTTCCCCTTTATAGTTTTTAATGACCTTCTTTGTCACTTAATAGGCTTTAGATGAAAGTCTGTTTTGTTTGATAGAAGTATAGATATTCCTGCTTCCTTTTGGTTTCCATTTTCATTCAATATCTTTTTCCATTTCTTCACTTTCAATCTTTGTATAGCCTTAAAACTGAAGCAAGTCTCTTGTGGGCAGCATATAGATGGGTCTCATTTTTTCATCTATTCAACCACTCTGTCTCTTGATTGGAGAATTTAGCCCATTTAAATTTAAAGTAGTTATTGATAAGTAGAGACTTACTATTGCCATTTTGCTAATTGTTTCTGGTGTTTTCGTAATTCCTTTGTTCCTTGCTTCTTTGTCTCCTTCGTGACTTGGATGATTTTCTTTAAGTGTGCTTAGATTTCTTAGATTTCTCTATCTTGTGTATCAACTATAAATTTTGTTTCCTGGATACTATGAGGGTTACTGAAAATATCATATATTAGAACAGTCTATTTTAAACTGATAACAACTTAACTAAAGCTCTACAATTTTACTCTTCCCCCATGTTATATGTTTTTGATATCACAGTTTACATCTTTTATGTATCCATTAACAAAATTTTGCATATCCATTAACAAATTATTGTCGTTATAGTTGTTTTTTAATATTTTTGTCTTTCAACCTTTGGCTTTTATAGCTAACTGTTTTGGGGGCCCATCCTCAGGTGAGAATCTTAAAAGTTGGGAAGCTAGATATGGAATCTAAGCCCTTCAGTCCTCAGGGAGAAGCTGAGAGTGCAGACTTCCCTCCCAATAGTTTGGTGCTATGTCAGGGGCCAGGTGTATGGCAAGAATGTGGGTCAGTCATTCCTACCCATTTTGATGTAGGTGATAGGGGTATTTTCTCTTTTGCCTGATGTGTAGGAATTACTCAACTAGTTTCTAGATTCCTTTCAGAGAAAACTACTCTATGTGTAGCTGTAAATTTTATGTGTTCATGAGAGAAGGTGAGCAAGGCTCTGCTGGCGTCATAAAATAAATTGGGAACTATTTCTTATTTTTCTATTTTTGGGAACAATTTGTATAAGATCAGTGTTATTTATTCCTTATATACGCAAAGAAATCACCAGTGAAGCCATATGGTCCCTGAATTTTCACATTAGAATATTTTAAATAATGAATTCAATTGCTTTAATAAATATAGGGCTATTCAGATTTTTCTGTTTTTTTTAGATCATTTGGTAGGTTTTATTTTTATAGGAATGTGTCCCTATCACCTGAATTTTTAATTTCATTGATACAAAGTTGCTCATAATATCTTCCAATGGATTTTTTTTGTCAGTTCAATCTTTAATGATATTCCTCTAAAGCCCTTCATGTTATTGGTTATTTGTGTCTTTTTTTTTTATTAGCCTTTTCAGGGGGATTATCAGTGTTGTTAGTTTATTCTAAGTGGCAGCTTTGGGATTTAAAAAATTCTATCTACCTATTTTTTTTAATATTTCACTAATTTTTTTCCATTAACTTTGTTTGGGTTTCATTTGCTTTTCTTTCCCACCTTAGCTCCTTGAGAAAGATACTTAGATAATTGATTTTTAGCCTTGTTTTCTTTTCTAGTATATACACTCAAGGCCATAATTTCTCTCTAAGTATGGCTTTAGCTGTATTCCAAAAAATTTAATATGCCAATTCATTATCATTCGGTTCAAAATATTTTCTAAACTTCCATTATGATTTCTTCTTTGGCCCACAGTTTACATAGTAGTGTGTTGCTTAGTTTCAGATTTGGGGAAATGTTTTCTGGGTATCTTTCTGTTAATTTCTAACTTATATCCATTATAGTCTGAAAACATACTCACCATGAATACAATTGTTGAAATTTGTTGAAACTTGCTTTATGGCCAGTGTAGGGATATTCAATATTTTGATAAAATATTCCCTATGCACTTGAAATCCTATACAAGACTAAGAGTATATGATCAACTGATCCATTCATAAATTAACTGAATTCTTTCCTCTTTATCATGGTTATATTATTTATTTGAAACACAGTTGCGTTCTTTTTTTTTTTCAGTTTGTTTCAGTTTTAAGTTGTCCTCCTTCCCATCTTGTTAATTTAATTTTAGTTTTGAACATGCAATACATTAACATACTTCTAAAAATCAAAACTGTACAAAAGGGTATAATCATAAAAGTGGCACTGCCTCCTCTATTTATTCTACCTCATTCTACTTACCCCATGCAGGTAACCAACATTATTGTTTCCTGACTTATTTTTCCTGTTGTTTTTTTTTAAAGACAAGTATATGTATATATGTTCTCTTTTTGGTTTTGGTTTTTCCTTTTTCTTTTCTTTTTCGTTTTATTAGTTTCAGGTGTACAAAACAATGCAATAGGTAGACATTTTACCCCTCACAAAGTGATAACCCCCTCCCCTAATCTGTTGTCCCTCTGACATCGTATATATCTATTACAATTCCATTGACTCTATTCCCTATGCTGTACTCCATATCCTGTGACTACATATATAAATTGAATTATAGTTGACAATCAATATGTACACATGTTCTCTTATTTTTCTCTTCTTTTTCTTACACAAGGTGGCATGTAATCTCTTCTGCAATTTTCCCTTTTCATTTAACAGTATCTTCCAGAGATGACTCCACATCACTTACAGATCTTCCTCTTTCTTTGTGTAAAACTCCATTGAATACATGGGCCATAGTTTACTCAATCAATTTATGGTTAGACATTTAACTAGTTTCTCAAAAATAATACTGCAATAAGTAGCTTTGTGCATATGTATTTTAATGCTGCTGAGGATGTATCTTCAGGATCAATTCCTAGAAATGGGATTGCTAGGTATGTGTGGTTTATTAGCTTGTGCCAAATTGCCCTGTAAGGATTTTGCATTCCTACCATTTTGCATGCCTACCAACAATGTATGAGAGTGCCTGTTGTTCCACAGCCATGGAAACAAAGTTCATTGTCAAGCTTTTGGATTTTTGCCAATCTGATGATTCAGATATAGAATCTCAGTTTTATTTTGCCTTATATTAATATGAGTGAAGTCGAATATGTATTCATACGTTCAATAATGTTTATATCTTTTGGTAAATTGCCACTTCATGTCTTTTATCCATTTTTCTATAGGATTATTAATATTTTTTTCTTCAACTGTTAAAGTTTTTTTTCATATATTAAGGACGTTGGCCCTTTTTCTGCAAACACTGCAAACACTGCATACACTGCAAACACTTTCTCTTTGTCATTTGTATCTTTACTTTGTTTATGATGATTTTACCATGTATAGTCAATTTATCAGTCCTTTATCACATCTGGAAATTTTAATCACAGTTAAAAACATTTCCATAAATGCAGATTATAAAGGAATTCACCCATATTTTCTTTTATTACTGCTAAAGGTTTTATATTTGTATTTCTGATCCATTTAGTTCCTTTTTTTATAGGACATGAAGAATGGATTCTTATTTATTTATTAAAAAGTAGTTATCCAGTTGTCCCAACATCATCTATTAAAAACATTATATTTTCCCCAGTGATTCGAGATGCCACCTGTACAATATACTATATTTCTATAGATTTCTATGCCCTTGGTCATTCTCTCATCATGAGCCAATACCACATTGTTTTAATTATACATGCTTTATAGTATTAATAGCCAGATAATTAAAACCCCACTCCCAAAATATAGCTCTTCCTATTCACTCTTTTCCTATCTTTTCTTGTATTTTTCTTTTTTTCCTTTATTAGATTTTGTGAGGTATAATTGACAAACAAAATTATAGTATATTTGAAATATAATGATGACATGATGACTTGATATGCATATGTATTTTTCATATAAACTTTGGTCTCACTATATCTAGTTTGATAATACAACTTGTCAATATTTTCGTTAGGTAACATTAAATTTATAAGTTAACAGTGAAAAATGAGTTCTGGATTATGTCGAGACATCCTAAACAAGAAAAAGGGTTATCTTTCAACTTGCTTAAATATGCTATATGTCTTTCAGGATTATTTCTACTTGTCTTCATATACATTTTTATCAGTTCTAGTTATGTTTGTTCCTAAATATTTTGTCTTTTCATTGCTATTATAAATAACATTTTCTCATTTATTATATCTTCCAACTGGTTATTATTTGTGTATATGAGAGGTACTGAAATTTGTTGTATTTTCATTTTGAAACATGGTTTTTAGCATCATAAAATTCCTTGGACTAATTTTATGCTTTTGGCTTGAATTCTACTTTGTCTGGTATAGGATTTCAATTCCTGCTTTCTTACTGTTTTCATTTGCCTGGGGCATTGCTTTATTTTTAAACGTTTAGAATCACTGAAATGTAGATACATCTTTTATATATAACATACAGTTTTGGTTTTCATTAATGGATCTACTTGAGAATCATTTTATTTTAATAGATGAGTTAAGCTCATTCATGTTTACTGATATGACAGTTAGGTTTGGTATAACTCCATTATCTTATGTTGTAATTTCTGTGATCATATTTATCGCACCTCTTTCTGTATTTGATGAATCTTCTTTGCTTTTTTTTTCTTTTACTATTTGTGAAGTTTTGTGCTTCTGCCATACTGTTGAGCTTTATATTAATAGTATCTTTGATTCCCTTTTGTCTTACTTAAACTTTCACTCTCTCAAAACTTTCAATGGCTCCCCCATCTCACAATAAAATCCAATATCCTTACTATGGCCCGCAAAGGCTTCCACAATCTGTATTCTACTATTTCTCTGAAGTTTTTTCCTAAGACTCTCCACTTACTTACTGAACTCCAGCAACATGACTCTCTTGGTGTTCTTCAAACATGTTCCCATCTCAAGACCTTTGCAGTTGGGTTTTCTCTATCTTAATAGCTTCTGACAAATGTTTATTCACTCCTTTACTTCATTCAGGTCAGGGCTTAACTTTTGTCTCATCTTCGAAAGAGTCCCTGAGCTCCATATTTTTAAAAAATCAACACTACATCAATCCCTGGCCCCTAGTCTATATTGTTTCTCTTCAAATCATGTGCCACCACTTGCTGTTGTTAATACAAGTCACAGGTTGATTCTGAAAGCCAAAGAAAATATTTGAATGGTCCCTTTAACTAAAGAACATCATCTTTTCCATGGTTTTTTGGCATCATTAAAATGCTGTCCAGCTAAAATTCTAAAACTTGAAAATGTGGATCGAGTATATTGAGGATCTCAGATAGAGAACTGGAAAGGTATTTGGCATTGAAGATGCAAACGGCCCACCCTGCCTGACAGCCAGATGACAGCCCTGCCTGTTGAAGTTTTTCTTTAGGCTGTTTCCACATCACAATTTGGAAGTTTCGTCCACATCTTACTTTGATGGTATATGTAGCCCTGTTTTCTTATATTCCCTGTGGCATTTTAATAGGTATCAAGAATAAGGGTTCATTCGGAACCCATGAGTACAACTGGACAATGTGAAAACCCCTAGAATGGAAGTCTAGCACCAGCTGTCCATTGCAATTTTCCAACTTCATGCTACATAAAGCAGAGAATAGCGGCATTGTGAATCAATGAGGTATAGCATAGTAACCTGGGGCTTCAGATTGGTGCCAGATGAGAAGGCAGTTGGAATGGGCTTCTAAGTACCAGCATAATCTTGTAATTCTGGCAAAAGTCTGTGAGTGAGAGAGAGCCCAATCCCAAATGGTACCTGCAATCTGTGGTTACATTGTACAATCCTGATGTGGAAGAATTTAGTTCTGATAACTTTGCTCAAACTTCTGTGAGGTAATAAATACCTTTATAAATAGTAACAGTTATAGCATCTTGATAAGCTAATGATATAAGTACAGGAATATCTCCAGGGTAAGGATGGGATGGAGAATGGATAGTGAGGATATTATTCTAAAAATGGTTCTCTGGGGCTAAGGGATAAACCAGATGGTACTATCTTTGAAAAATGGGAGAAAACAGATTATAGCTATTTACATTTCTGCTCTGAAGGCAATGCCTGCATTTTCTGTAGGATGGCTAAAGACTATTAACTTGAGTAGGGAGAGCTACCACCAAATGATATTTTAATGGCCAGCATAAAACATTTGTTACTTTTGCTGTGATTTCACTGAGAAAAAAAAACAACAACAACATATCTTGGTAAAGAAAACTTGATCATATTTTAGAAGCTCTGTTGGGTCTTTCTCATGGAATAAAATAGTAACAACATTTTAGGAGGAGAAACACAAACATGGATTTCCCTTTCAGAAACTATTCAGTTCAACAAATGTCTAACAAGCTCTTGCTGTGTTCATGGCACTGTGTTAGGTGTCAAAGGGAAATAAAGAGGAATAAAATATGTCCATTGACCTCAATGCATGAATGGTTTTGCGAAAGATATTTTAACAGCTAAATCTTCTGTATTGTATGATAAGAGATAGCAACAATATATAAATGACCCACATTTATAGTAACTGATATTTTTATTCCTGCTTTAAAAGAACTCCGGTTGAAAAAAGAAAAATCCCATAAATCCTATACAACTTTTTCTTAAACCAACCAAACAACTTGCAGCGTTAGACAAATGTAATCAGTACTGATGAGAAAACATGATGGACTGACTGATGAGATGGAAAGAGTTTTGATTGCCTAAGTATGTGATAAGACAGTGAATCCATATGCTTTAGAAGCCAAACAATGATTTCTTTTCAAAGGGTTGTCATACTGAAAAACTCTTTAGGAAAAGTGAGGCATTAAAGAAAAACATCTTCAGCTTAAACAAGGGACTATTTGATCACCAGGAGAAGAATCTATTGCATAACCTTGTAGTTCAGGGGAAAGCTACAAGCAGGAATGGCACTATGGAATACAAGGAAAGGAGGAAATAATTGACAGAGATGGGATAATTAGGAAGGATCCTTGGAAGAGATGGCATTGAAACTCTGCCTTGAAGCATGTGGATGGGATGAGTCCATGGGAAAAAATGATTGAGTGAAAGGAACCAGAGTGAGCAAACATATGAAGACTTATATTTGTTAGAAATCTTGTGGGTGGGGGAGAGGGAGGATAATTTGTCTGCTGTGTTAGTAAAAGCTGAGGAAGCAAAGACAGTTTGCAACTAGTTCACAGAGGGTGTTCATTTGAATGTTATTCAGTAAGCAATAAAGAAAATGTAGGAAATGAAAAATAATGCAATGAGGTCAGGGTTTAGAAAGGTAACTCTGGAGGAGCAGTGTAAAGGACAAATGGAATACGTGTGACAGTCCAGGCCAGAGAACAGGAGCACGAGAACTCTTATCTCATTTTGTCGTCTACAAATAACTAGCATATTATTGAGCACATGGCAGGCATTCCACAAATATTTTATTCACTCAGCACTTGGTTATGGCATGTCTATCACATATAAGCATCTGTGAAGGCTAGAGAAATGGAGAAATGTTCCATTATTCCCAAGAAATTTAAAATTTTTGTTGATTATTCATGAATTTACAAGATTTTAAGGGTCATTCAAGGTTCAGTTGTCCAACTGTCTTAAAACGGTTTGCATTCCACTCTCAAGGGTATTATCATAGTTTGGATGAAACTTCAAGAACAAGGCATAAAAAAGATTGTAAATTGCATGAAACAATCAAACAAACTTGGCTCTCTATATTGTTCAACATCTCCATGTTGTTCTTACTGATTTATTTCCACTGAAATTGAAACGTTAACTAGGAAACCAGAAATGAAAAATATCAGATCTGACTACAGGGGAGCGATCAGAAAGCTTATGGAGGACCTGTTCTTTTAGTATAGTTCCAACATGTGAAGAAAAATCCCTACCAAGAAGCCAAATACCCTGAGTGCAACTTGCTTTTCAGACATTTTTTAAAAGGACAAGTAGAGTATGTGTGATGACCCAGACCAGAAAGTAAAAGCATGAGAAGTCTAGTGTAGGCAGCGGCTGTGCGACAGGCCAGGATTGGAAATCAGGAAGACGAAAGACGTTTTGGTTGAAAATGACATAGAAATATTTATCTTCACAATGCTGTGTATGCCCCAAGCTTGCCTTTATCCTTAACCCCTGAAGAAAGAAACTGAATTCAAGCCAGTGGGTCAGGATCCAAATGTAGCACATAAGCTTCTTCTTGATGCAAGTAGGAGGTCCCAGAGAACAGGATGTTCTATAAAACCTTGGGCAGCAGAGAGAGATGACCATATGTTCTTCCTGCCATTTCTACTTGTCATTTTCCACTCCCCTTCCCCCTGCAGGTGACTGATAAGCAAAAGCTTAACTTTCCTTCCAACGAAAAACCACCACCAGCTATACATCTCAGCTCGTTCTTCACCAAGCACAGTCTGTTTCTGAGCCAATGTTTGGAATTTGAAGTGATAACTTAACCCAATAATTTCACTCTACTCTCTACTCTCTCTCTCTCTCTCTCTCTCTCTCTCTCTCTTAAATTAATTTTTTGCTGCATCTTAATCTAAGGTATAAGAAATAGGGCTCTCATAGAATGAAAAACAATCTTGCTGAGGAATTCTCTCTCATTCAGCTCTACAACATCTGTTTTGGATATTCTCCCACTGAGCATGTGTTCAGAGGACCGTCTCACCTCGTATTAACCTAATATTAACTTTGTAACCTGTATCTCAGTTGTCACTTTTTTTGAGGAAACTCTTGATTTTCAGTTTCTAGGGAACATACAAAATCTTATAAGGGTCTTAAAAGTGACGGTGTTGAATGAGACAGCCACAAATTTCTGGAAACTAATTTTATGATAACTAATCAAGTTTGGGCTAGAAGACGTGTAAAAATATTCTAAAATATACCACAAGGAATGTGACCAAAGAGTTTCTCTGCTTGATGAGAACTTACGTGTGAACATCCAAAGAATGTTGTAACTGAGAAGATGCATTGTCACTTGAGCCTCCTGATTAAGATTTTATTCCATTAAATTTGAAGCATGACTCACCCTGTTGACACTTCTCTCTATTTTTTGTCCATTTCATGCATTTCTATCTCTACCAATAGTATCTTTAAAAGAACGTGGCGCTGAAAAGACAACATCCTTTTGTACAGATTCATTAAATGTATCTTTTAAAACTAACATTAATTTATTTCTGCCACATCCAATCTAAGACTGAACTTAACCATCCTGGACAGCAAGTTCATTATAATAGCATGATTCCCATTACAACAGATAGGAATCTACTGTTGCTCCTTGAAAAGATGAAAGTGAAGAAGTGTCATCCCAGAGAAAAGAATGCTTCTCCCTCTCTCCTAAGGGCAATTGTTTTCCTTGAAATCATACTGCTGGCATTGAGAAGTCTACCTCTCACACATAGGCTTTTAGAAGCACTGTTGGTATGGTCACCATTTTAATGTCTAGTTGTCCATCTGAAGACCTTGGTTGTATGACTATTTCCAAGTACTAGGTAGAACTATGACTGCCAGTAAACTTCAGGGTGTTCATAGCTCTACAGCAAACTTTTTCCAGAGGGTTGAGGTTACCCTCCAAAATATTTTAATTATACTTTAAGTATTTTACATGAAAACATTTGGAAATTTGTTTTTAAAGTTATTTTTTTTCAATTTCAAACACATCTTCTCACTGCCAAAATTTAAATGATACAAAATCACACAAAGTGACACTATAGTTCTTTTTATGTTTTCCTTTCTTGGTGAAAATTCTCCATCTCTTAGTCAATTGTTCGATTTCCTCCAGTAGATTCTTTAATGTTTTTCGTAGTTATTTTAAAGTCTTTTTCTTTTAATTCTAACATCTGAACTGCTTCTATTGACTACTTTTTCTCTTGATTATGATCACCTTTTCCTGCTTCTTTGCCTGTCTTATGATTTTTTGGTTGTTTGCTGGACATTTGTATAAAAAAACATAGAATGAAATAAATATTAACTTATTAAAAAGAGCTTTTCAGGTGGCTAACATGGGATTTGAGTCAATCTAATCACCTAATGTATAATTGAGCTGATCTGGGACTTGTAGCTTTAGTCAGATTCAGTTCACAATTGACTTCCACAGATTTGAGGAAAAGATCAGAGATTTGTCTTCATCAAGGCTTGAGATTTCATTACTAATGAGTCTTGAAATTCCTCTATACTTTACAGTAAGCAGCCTGCTGTCCAGATTGTGGGAGATCTCTCTCCTTTATGAAGTAGTCATCAACTTTTTAGTTTTCTGTGCCTTATAACACCCCCCTACTATACTACCCTGCCACCAGCTTTCAGAAGACGGATGCCTTCCAATGAGAACGATGCCTTACATTTGATGAAGGCCCATGCTCCATAGAGGAGTTCTCTATTATATCGCCTAGCCTACCACAGATTTTGGCACTCCGACCCTGGGCACTTGGTAAAGATGCTATGGAAAAGAGTTGGCAAGTGAGTGCATTCTTGCTATGGTTTGATTTGCTCAGGATTCTCATTTGTCATGCCAGCCTAAACCTGGCCATGAAAACATTGTTACATATTAGGCTTATCTTTCGTTATCCTCATCTATGGTAGGTTTTCTCCTTCTGCCATGGATTCAGGGATGAAAGAAGTTGTGGAATTCTTTTCCCTTAGAATAGCTCATCCCTTGCTGCTATTTTATTCCCTTCTTCTTTCTAACAATGTGTTTGTTGAGTGTGTATTTCCCTATTAATACAGGTAGAGTTACCACATTATTTGAACACTTATGTATTAATTTATCATGTTGACTTAACCATCATTTATCCACGCTATTTCTTACTGATGGACAATTAGTCATTAAGTATTACTATATTATAAATTAAGTATCCATTAACCAGCTTGTAAAAGGTATGCAGAGTTTTATGAATATTTCTAAGGTTGAATTCCTAAAAGTAAAATAGCTAATTAGAAGGTGTTTACTTCTTTTAAAAGATGACATTAGACACAATGTAATCTTTTCATATCACTCTGTAACATCATTATGACTATTATCACTATAATGCTTGGATGCCATGATTGCTTGTTGATCAGCTTTGGGCTATTTGAGTCCTTGCATGAAGGCATGAGACCAGAGTAACCCAAAGTAGGTTCTGTGGAACACTAGAGCCATGAATATTTCATAAAAAGGGGATTCTGTGGTCAAGAAGAGTGATCTACTTAACTTTATTTTACCCAGTGTTTTCCATACCTATTGCTCAAGGAACTCTTTCCTTGCCTATTATATGTCGACACCCTATGAACAGAACACATTTTGGGAGCTGTTGCTTTAAATAATGTTATTCCTTTAACAATAAATCTAATTGTTCTTTTTTCTTCTCTCTCTTCCCTTAGGCTTTCAGCCCTTGTCAAAGTGAGTTTCTCTTTTCTCATAATCTCTGAATCTCCTAGTCCAGAAAGCTATTCCCCCATAGAGATGGGGAATCTCCATGCTTGTTAGAATTGTTTGTAAACTAAAAATAAGCAGACCTTAAGAGAAGGCCTGATGAGCTCTCCCATGAGTCGATAGTGAGAACTCCAAGTTCCTGAACTCTATTGAACTTATTTGGCCTTCCTATAGCTCTTCTTTTTTTCTTTAGGGATTTTCATCTGTATTTTGCCCTTAGTAAAGCATGATGTACTTCTCTATTTTCTGAAGTCCAATTGAGGGAAGTTTCTTGCTTATTTAAGGCTTAGGCAAGGGGAGTGTATCCTAACAGAAGAAAAACGTGGGACATTTCAGCAATCTTATTTATTATAAAATATCAGAAGAGAACTGTGTTGTTAAACAAGAGAGACTGTATGTTAGATAGAGTAACCATTCATTGTGAACTTATTATATGCCGGCAATGGTGGTAAGAAGTTTACCTGAATCATCTCATTTACTTCGCTCAGCAACAGACTAAGAAAATAGCATCATTATCTTCACTGAACAGATAAAGAAACTTGGTCCCAGTGAAATGTAAAAAATAATTCATTTAAAGTCATAAAGCAAATGAAAAACTTAAGTGGAAGTGCTAAGATTTAAACTAAGTGTGTCCAATTTCAAAGTCTGTCTTTAGCTACTACACTATTCTGTCCACTGTGATTGTGTATGTGTGTGAGAGGGAGAGAAAGAAAGAGACAGAGACAGAATGAGAATGTAGCCAACCAAAGCTTTTGTTCTGATTTGTCACATTGACTGGAATGGGAGTCAGAGATGGAAGGCCAAACCAAGCTGGGGTAAATTTCCACTTGTCAGTCATCTGTCTGTATCCCATTCTATATGCTGTCCTCATTTCTCCTCTGCAGCTTCCTTGACATCAGTTGTGGAATATGCAATAGAATTCTGCACTGCAGATAAAGGAACTATAGGGCATCTCTGAGCTAAGGAAAAAACCCCACCTAGAGAGTTTCGCATATAGAAATTTGGTTCAATTCGTAACAAATTTGGATTACATGAAGTCAACACTGTTTTCTCTGTAGATAACCAATCAATACAAGTACAAAAGAAGGCTTAGATTAATCTGCAGCTGGAAGCACATTTGAGAAAACAAAGCACAGGTTTTCAAAGCTCAAAAAACCTTAGGCCCATTTGATCTAGAGTCATGATTATAATTTGCCACATGCAGACAATATATATTTATTCAGCAAATATGTATTGAGCACTTCTCTTCTGAGCCCCATGTCAATTGTCACAATGCCTACATAAACACACAGGGATTGCAAAAAATTAAAGAGTGAATTGCTGCAAAGATTATAAAACATGGAAGATGAAAAAATATATCAAAATGTGTGCTACTAACGTCTGACATACAGATAAACATTAGCAGGAGATAAATGGTATTAGTGAAATGAATTTTATATGAGAAATATAAAATATTTAACAAATATTTTCTGAGCAATTCTTGCATACTAGATATGTGCGAGGTCCTGAGAACGTGGGGGACACATAGGATAGTTTTTAACATCTTACGGCTAAGTAGAAAAGGGAAACATAAGGATAATAACCATATGATGTAGTAAGGGAAATAATAGTGGCATAAACAAAAAAGTGAAGAAAAGTCCTCAAGAATTAGTTAACCTATATGAACATGCATAAAGCTAGTTGTTATGTTATATCTGGCCTCCTGAAATGTTAAAAAGATTTAGGGGATCATAGGCTCATGCTCTATTTTACCAAAGAGAAAACCAGGCACAGAGAGAGTGCCCAAAGCTTGCAATTGGCAGAATGGGACTAGAAAAATCCTTGACACCCAGGTTAATGCCCTCAAGCATCCTCACATGCAATTGAGAACTTTGTGTAGAGAGACTCAGAGAAGACATGTCGCCTTTTCTGGCACACCTCTCACCTGGCAAGTGGTTTATCTACTGATTTTCTACTTCTGAGTTTTGTAGGTTAAAATAAACGTTTGTAAGCATGCCCAAGTACTTGCCAGAAACCAAAGCAAAATGCAAACAGTGTGAAATAAACATTTTCATTTCACAATGTGACTGGGGGTACTTTTCAGTGAACTATTTTACATCAGAACCTCCTGCAACAAAGTGGGAACTGCTGGTGTTGACTGGAAAAACCCCTTCTTGGCATAACAGTAATTCACATAAACAGCTGCTGTATTTCTGCAATGTCACTGCTGGGAGGTTTGTTAAAGTACCTCTTCCTTGTTTGTGCTGGATATGTCTCTAGGCCACTAAAAGCTACTCTCTGTTTCAGGAATTACTTTAATGCCCTTTATTACTCATAAAATAATGAAAACTGGAAAACCAATATATGCAGCTGCTATTCTGTCTAAATCCCCTTTTAGCTGTATTCATTAGACTACAGGAGACAGAGGCAGGAAAGTTTTATAGAAACTAGATGGGAATCTTAAGCAAGTTCATGTACTTCAGCCCCCAAATTCTACTTCTTAGAGTTTAAGAAAGGTTACTCAAAAGGAAAAAAGATTCATTGTGTTAAACGCACTTTTAATAGCACTGGTTACAATAGTCAAAATTATGCAAAACACCTAACGTATCAAACAGTGGAGACTAGCTAGGTTAAATTAGACCCATTTGGGGAACTTTAGAAAGGCTTTAAAAATATTAAAACTGTATAGCTACATGAAAAAAAATAATGTTTTTATTTTCATGTCAGACATTGTCACTAGATAAACTAAACATCTTATAAGACCATTTGACTACATGCTCTGAAAGTCACCAAGAAGTAAAAAATAAACATCCTGTTAAGTATTAGCTAAGCATCCAAGAAAGTAAACTCCAAGAGGTCAAAAACGAAAGAACAGAAAAAGGGAGAAATTATAGGTATTGCTATCCTGAGTGCCCAAAGTGAGCTTTGGGGATAGCTGGTAGAGCAGATAGTCTCTATAACATAAGAACTTAATTTTTTTATCACCCACTAGTGTGCCAGAGCCAAGATCTTGGACCTCAATTATTTATGGAATTTAGAATTAAGTTGTCTATATAAAACCAAGAACTTCAAATGACTACAACTTTAGTGAAAAAAAAAAAGATGCATAATCTATAAAAGCACAAAGATGAGAATTATTAACTTTTCATAAAAAAAAAAAGATCATAAACATGGAAAATCCTCAAAAAAGCTACTAGAAGTGTTAGTAAACTTGGGACGGTCACAATGTAAATATATAAAAATAATTTGTGTTTTTATACACTGAAAAAAAAGATTCAATATACAATTTAAAATACTGTTTATAAGCATTTTTAAAAACCATTAAACCAAATACATTACCTAAACACTCTGCTTAGAGAAATTTTAAAAACTCTAAATAAATAGACATGTTAAATTCAAAGATTGGGAGACTCAATGTTGTTAAGATCTCCATTCTATTAAAATTTGTCTATGGAGCCCACACAATCTCAATAAGAATTCAAGCCGCTTTATTGTAAAAATTAAAACAGTGATTCTAAAATTTATATGGAAATGCAAAAAGCTAATATAGTCAAAGAAACTGTTAAAATGAAGAATAAAGTTGGAGAACTTATTTCAAGAAATACTATAAAATTGTTGTATTCAGAATAGGATAGTATTGACATATTTATGGACACACAGATCAATAGAACAGAACAGAGACACCAGAAATAGACACACACATTCATGATCAATTGTTTTTTTGACAGTTGTTAATTAGCCAAGGTAATTAATTCAACAAGGAAAATATATTAATTTCAACAAACGGTACTTGAACAAGTAGCTATCCAAATGGGAAAACCAATGAACCTTGAAACATGAACTTGAAAATAATGCACTCACACCAGCTCTTAATGTTAAAGTTAAAACTATAAAACTTCTTGAAGAAAACATACTTCTGTATTCAGAATGATAAAGCTAAAAAAAAAGTATCATGAATAAAGATTATTAAAACAAGAAATATCACAATTAAACTAGTTCAGATAATAGACTGACAAAGGTTGCAAAATAAGACTGATTCAAACATAAAAAAAAGGAATTGAAAGTATGGGGGCAGAGGGAAAACTCTGTCAAAAATGACCACATAGATATAAAAAGAACCAACTAGAACTTCGGGAATGAAAAAGAAAACTACGGTCGATATTTTTTTTTAATTAATTGATGTATTAAACAGATGATACAGGGAATGGAGAAGTGGTGAACTCGAACATAGTTGTTGAAGAAATTACCCAAAAAATAAAACAGTGAATTACTGAGATGAAGACTATGGGCTAAAAAAAGATACATAGAGGAGAGACTGAGAGAAAGAGGGGAGAGAAAAAATGACAGTGAGACCAATTAAAACTATTGTTCTGTTAGCTCAGATTAAGTAGAATGAAATTCAGAGATTGAAGTCCGTTGACATCCAATAAAACTGCAGAATAATAGACAAAACTCTCAGAAAATATCATATGAATATTATCAAAGATATAAACTGACAGACTTCTCACTGAAAAAAATTGAAGACAAAAGAAAATTGTGCTACAGAAAAATAACTTAACTTCAAAGTATGTATCCAGCTAAACTAGTTTTTAAGAATGGGAAGAAAATAAATGTTTCAGACAAAGACTAAAAGAACGTAACTACTAAGAGACTCCCACTAAAACAATTAATAAAGAAGTTAAATGAGTAGGAAGAAACTGGAATAAAGGAAAAATGCTGATCAAAAATTATTTAAACATTTGGGGGAAAACGAAACATATATTGACTATATGAGAGAACAATAATGCCATTTGATTCAGGAGTAATAAAAATAAAGGTAGTTGGGGGGAGGGGGGCTCACAGTGTGAGGGATATAAATGATGAACGTCTAAGTATTACCTTGTCTTGTACAACTGAAACTAATAAAAAAAAAATACAAAATTAAAAAAAACAATAATAAAAAAATAAAAAATAAAGGTAGAATTAAATTCTGATAACAATTGGTAAGCCCGATAAAGATGGAGGAGGGACAGGGAGATGATAAGAGTTAAAAAATTCTAAGTTCCTCAGGAGAGGTAAAGATATGAGTAATTTCAACTTTTTATGTATACGTGGTAAATTTTTAAAAATAACAAAATGATAAAAATACATTGAATAACTTCCAAACCAGAAAACTGAAAATAGAGACATAAGACTACAGATGACAAAGTCAAAATGTATCAACTCATAAAACCATAAATAAATTATACTTGCCTATAAAGACAGATTTGCATATTGGATTACAATTACTCAAACCAATCTAAAGCTATTTTTGAATACTAAGAGCACCAAATGGTTGAAAGTACTAGGATATGAAGGGATTTACCAGATTCTAACCAAAAGAAACTTGGAAGAGCAAGATCAACATCATGTGAAATAGATATGAAAGCAAAATTATTGTCAGAAGTAGAGGCTCACAGTATTGGGAAGTCACAATTCACCATGAGTGATGACACTCCTGAGCTCATAATCTCATCATATGTATCAACAAATTACAGAATTACAAAACCACTATCTTACTAGGAAATTAGAATTGCTTTCTGATTAACTGCAAAGTCAGTATATGAAAATTTAATAAGAACATAAAGCGTTGAAGAATATATTTAGCAAGAGTGACAAAATGGACACACACAGAATCCCAGGCCCAAATTAGAGAGTAGATATTCCTTTTTTTTTTTTTTTTTTTTAAAGTTCAGCAAGGCCGACCGCTGAGCATTGGCAGAGCCAGGAGGCCCGGTTTCTGCATTGGCGCTGCTGCCGCCTCTTCCTGGTAAAAAGGACCATCTCTACCTGGGGCTGTCTTCACACAAGGGAGTCTGGGGACACTTGCTTGAAACACTGCAGTCATTTAGGCACCCTCCTGGTTTCTTTCTTGTTAAAATGACTGAGTCTCTTCTGGAAAATTTGGGCTATTTATGTAATTTTATGTACAGCTATTTTTCAGTGTTGGCCCTGTATTATATATGATTATCTTCTGAACAAATTGATAATATTGTGTCTTAGGATTTTAGTCATTTCCCTTTGGGGAAAGATGGATAAAGAACATTGAAGGCTGTGTGTGTAAGGAGAGGGGAACTGAATGGATCCAAATAGAGACAGATCTCCAATGCTTACACAAAAGGTAGAAGGTAGAAGTGCCAGCCTAGCTACATGGAGTCTTCGAGGCTTCATTCTTCCACAGCACGAGTAGATTAAAACTGGGCTTGCTCTTGAACTATAATCTCCAGCGGAGTGCTAAATGTTAAGGTGAATAGGGAACTATTCTGTCACTGTGGCTCTCAGTGACAGTGTTACGATAAAGCAGCCGGGCATTCAACTCTTATTACAGGAAAGGGCACGAGCGTCTTGTCTCCTGGTACCCTCTGGTGTGGTTGGAGGGTTAATTATTTCTCCAAAAGCAGAGAGTGGGAGGAGATCACCCTGAGGAACCAAGTTCCATGGTCTACGTAGCTTAGAACAAGTCAGGGCCCTGGCTGGTGTCAAAATCAGACACTGAAAGCAAAAGCAGAAGACTATCTTTATTTAAAAGAGTCTACTCAGCTTCTCAAACCTCTTTCTAGGGAAACTGTTGCAAGGCATTCTGCTAAGGTCAAATAAATGATGGCCTTGGATTGATTTACAGGAAAAATTAAGGTCTTTGACTCAACTTTAAATTTTTCTTTAAATGGTGCTTACTACCATTTATCTATAAGCAAATGTTGGCCCAAGCACGATGAACAAATAGCAAATAGATTAATAGAAAAACAGACATATTCAGCATTGCTTATTCTGTGGTTTTTTTCTCCCAATTTTTTGGAGGGAAAGTTTTCAAACTTATAGAAAAGTTGAAAGAATAGTACCATAGCACCAGTATACTCTTAACCTAGATTCAACAATTGCAACCATTTTGTTTTTCTCTCCCTCCTCCCCCTCTAGATAGATAAAGATATAGTTATAGAGACTTTTTTTTTCCAAACCATTTTATAGTAAGTTGCATACATAATGGCATTTCATTCCTTGAATACTTCAGCAAGCGACTCAAAAATAAGGGCATTCCCCTGTATAACTAATACAATTATTACACCTAAAAATTAATAATTTTATAACATCCATTATTAAGATAATATTCAAGTTTCCCCAATGTTTCCCTGGTCTGGGGCCCAATAAAGCTTCATATATTACAAAAACACACACACACACACAAATAGATCAAAGAAAGAATAGTAGAAATTTTTAAATACTTAGACCAAAAATAAATGAAAATGTTACATATCTAATTAAGAACCTTATAAGAAGAAATTCTCATATTATGAAAGAATGCATAATTTATAAGCTAACAAAGTAGCTAGTGCAATAAGAGGGAAATAAAAAAACCTGATGAACTGGAGAAAAAGAAAGTCAATAATTCTTTAAAATGACTTCTTAAATCATACATACTCCTGGCAATGTTGATCAAGGAAAGAAAGAGAAGCTACTGTGGAAGTTAAAAAGAGACATAGAATATCATGTATAACTTTAGATCAATACAAGCAAAAATTTTAGATTACATGATTAAAGTCTTAAAAATATAATCAAACCTGATTCAAAGAAAAAAAAAATAGAAAAACTGAATGATCATTAAAAAGCCTAATACCCAATAAAAGATTTTAACTACTAAAAAAATAGAATTAATATTTAAAAATCTCTCTCTATTTTCCCCATCCCTAGTCTCTTCTGCAGGTAACAACCCAGTACTTCAAGTGAGTTTAGCTGTATGTTGAAAGAACGGCAATTTTACTAAACTATTCTAGACCAGGAAAGAACACTTCCAATTCAAATTTAAAGCTAATGTAACTTTGAAGTTGAAACCAGACAATTAGGTAAGAAAGAAAGAAAAACTGTTGACAATCTCTCAAGAATGGTCATCGATGGAAAATCTAAAATAAAATAATAAATTAATTCTAAAATACAACATTAACAAATTAAAATAAATTCAATAGGTTTAGAAAAGACATCTCAAATAAAAGTTGAAAAGCAATCCACAGACTTGGAAAAATATTTGAAATTCATATAACCAACTAAGCATTATTTTTTAGAGTCAATTAAGAAAGCTTACAAATCAACAACAGTAAAACACAAGTTAATATTAGTTTGGTACAAAAGTAATTGCGGTTTAAAAGGTTAAAAATAATTGCAAAAACTGCAAATACTTTTGTACCAACCTAATAGAAATGAAGACGAATGTATATTATGTGCAAGGCACTGCAGTTAGCACTCCAGACATATTCCCTGCCTAGGATGCTAACCGCCCAGTAAGGGGGACAAGAAAATAAACAGGTACAATGGCCAGTAAAGATGCTGACAGAAATCAGGGTGAAGCTTCTACAAGCCAAGGAACACCAAAGAGTGCCAGCAAACCACCAGAGACTAGGAGAGACACATGGAACAGATCCTTCCCTCACAGTCCTCAGAAGGAACCAACCCTGCCAATACCTTGATTTGGGGACTTCTAGCCTCAAGAACTGTGAGAAAATGAATGTCTGCTGTTTAAGTCTCTCTGTTCGGTACTTTGTTACAGCAGCTGTTGCAAACTAATACACCGTCCTTTAAAGATAAACAATGAGGCAACGTAGTAGAGAACAGTAGAGGACCTGCCTAGATAAAACGGTCGAGGAGAATCTTCCTGGGTATGTCTTATTGAAGCTGACATTGGAGGGATAAGAAGGATGCAGGCACACCAAGAGTTTGGAGGCAACATGTCCCAGGGAGAGAGAACAGTGTGTCTAACCCAGCTACCGCAGGGGAAAGCTTGTTTATAGTTTATCAAAAGGGAGCATGATTGTGCTGGGCAGTGGCAGCAACTAATGATAGAAAATACATTCTTGGGCCTTTTGAAGGATAAATGATTACTAATATCAGAACACTTCACGTCATTTTTGTCCTCTTATGTCACCAAGGTCATGCTCACCTTTCAGAATCCCCTGACAACACTCAGACAGAGACAACTTGCCATGCTCAAGGTATTATCCTCAGAGGAAATGTGGTGAATTCACCATTTCCAGGGATGTTTGAATAATAAAATCACAAGTTTATTAGCATGCCTCCAAGCCCCAGTCTGCCCTCCAAAGTATCTTTACACCATCTCTGATATCTTCACTTTCTACTTGAATATTCCCTGTCCACTCACCATCTCAAAGCACAGCCCATTCTGTTTCTCAGCTCTAACGTAAAAAGTACATTTCATATAGGTAGTGCAAGCACATGGCACAAATTTTAAAAGATTTTTTAAAAAGATGATTTACAGTGAAAAATTGTCTCCCCACTTCCCTGCTCCCTTTCAAATAGTTTCTCTTACAGAGGCAGTCAGTATTACCAGCAAAGCCTATGCATTTATAAACGTCCATGAATATTTTATTTTTCAACCCAGTCCGAGTAACTATGCATATCTTTCTGCCTCTAGGTTTTTTCCTCTTGGAGTTTCTATACTGGTATATAGAGAGAACTGCTCGTTCTTTTTTAATGGCTATACATACAGTTTTCTTTTGTGGTTCTAATTCGTTGCTAGATTCTTTTACTAGGTTGATCTCTGGACCTTTGTAATTTTTCCTCATCTGTCTTTTCTCTGGAGCCCTTGAAAATAGAGCTAATCCCACTTGCACTGTACTGAACTCCTGTATGAAGTCAGGAAAATTTCCCTACACTACCTGGAGGCCAGCATGCTCTGCTGCCATAAACATCTGAAAAGTCATGGTGAATCCTGAAGGCAATATTGCATATTGGTTAAGAAGACAGATTGCCCATGTTCAAATCTGGACTCTGCAGCTCACAGCAAATTACCTGGGACAAGTTACTGTGTGTCCTCAATTTCAACTGTAAAATGGGAATAATAGTAGCACTCATTCAAATAGGGTTGTTGAGTGGATTAATAGCATTGTCAAATATTTAGCACCGGATAAGCATTCAATCAATGTTAATTATGGCTGTTATCTCTATCTTCCTTAGAGGATAGATAGAGGTCAGTCTCCCAAGACCACATGGACAGTACTTGGAAAGAAAGACCAACACACTGAAGAGAAACCTCCATTCTCAACTTGCATTTCTCTCTCCTCAACCTTATCCCCTAATGCTTAGAGAAAGAATTGTGTGTGTGTGTCACACACTCTTAAGGAAAGATGGCAATGCCTCATGTCCTCCAAAACTCTGCTGGCAGCTTGTTTTCAGATCCTATCCTTACTGACTGAAAGGGCAGTTGACCTTGATCTGTGTCAGGGGAGTGTTATTTGACTTGCAACTCTTCCCACAGAATTCCCCATCGCAAACCTGGGCCCATCTGCTCACACACACAGCTGCCAAACTCCGAGCAACCAGCGAGAGCCTTTGGGGCACTCAGGGCCGCCACCAGCTCTGTGTAAATGGTCTCAAGTGCCTTATATGTCACTGTACCTGGGGCCTTGGCAGGCAGCGAGACAAGTTGCTGGCTCTGGAGAATGTGGGCTAGTCCCAGGTGGCACATCTAGGTGGTTGTGACCCAGTCAGTGTGGTCACACACAAATGCCCATGTATCCTTGCAAGCCCTCAAATCTACAGCATTGCAAGCAGCTTTGGTTCAGCTTCTAAATGAGCGGACAGCTTAAACTCTCAATGATGAGCTAATTGGTTTCTTCAAGATACACATAACCGACAGTTCAATTTAACAAGATGCTGATAAATACCAGTGATTCTTGAAAATGAATGAGCTGAGGAGATGCCTTGCAGAACATATACGTTAGTATGAATTACTGCTAAATGATTGTAATCAGTTAAATGTCAATATTTTTTATCAAATTGGGAGACTTATGTGTAAAATCCTGAAAATAATATATAAGCAATGACATGGTCTTTAAAGCCCCTTTTTCTCTACAGAAAGAGAAAAAGAGCTAATATGTGTAATATGTGGGCATGTGCAACATGCCAAGTGCTAGTCTAAGCACTTTACAAATAGTACAGTTAACTCTCACAATTATACCATGAGGTTTCTATCTCTATTGTAGTTATAAGAAAACTGAGGCACAGAGCAGACTCAAGACTCCAGGTCCAACACCCCTGGGTGGAGGGTGGTGGAGCCAATTTTTAAACCAAAGCAGACGGAATCTGGGGCCCACATGTTTAACTGCTGCTCATACTGTCTCAATCGGAAGTGTTGGTCTCCAAACTCTAGTCTAATAGTAAAAGGACATGGAGCTTTGGATCCAGGTGAAGCTGAGTTCGAATCCTGACTGCACCCTTATTAGCTGTGCCCATTTCCTGATCTGGAAAATGTCAGCTCTAACACCTGCTCACATGGTGAGATAATACATGTAGAGTGCTTCACACTGCAGGAGCTCAAGTTCCCTCGTTGGACGTATGTATAGAGCACTCTCAGTGTCCCACCCCTGTGATAGACACGGCAAAAGGAACAAAAGCAGTCCAATGTAGCTCGTGTTCGTATCACACACACATATGCGCATGTAATGAGACTGGACAAGTGCTGAGAAGGCCAGGGGAACATGCTACTATAAAACGGTATAGAAGGGACTGTGACCAAGACAAAAAGGCTGCCCTGAGGAGGTAAGGAATACCTGTTAACTGTCATCCTTTATAGAAGTAGCTACGTGGCCAAGCAGATCTGCTCGTCTCTACGCAGGGGCGAGGGTGTAGGACAGCTGATGGTTTTGTGCTGTGAATTTGAGCATTTGAACTCAGGGGGCCATCAGGGAGTGGGAGACTGGGTTCGTGACTGGTCAGAACTTTGATCTCTGCCTCCCTGTGAGTCTGGTGGGGGGCAGTGATGAAGAAACGCCACCTTTGACCTCTAGCAGAGTCTCTTCACACACAGAGGTGCTCAGCTAAAATTAGTTAAAAGAATAAAGAACAAATACAAAGCACGGGGGGAGGGGGAATGCTGAGGTCATGTAGTACCTCACATTATCCAGAGCTCTTTTTCTCTCTACCATTAAAGTAGAGCTGAGGGGTTGGACTACCAGGTTTAAATTGTTCCATCACCTACAAGCTGTGTGACCTTGAGCAAGTAACCTTTTTCTATTCTTCAGTTTACTTCTCTGAAAAATGGTTTCAATGAACCCCCAATTGTTCCCCCGCCTGCAGATTACATCTGATAACGTGTAAAGCCCTGAATAGTTCCTAGCATATGGTAATGCTCACGTCAATGCCAGCCTAGGTCATGGTCCATGGCAGGTGGCGGTGTGGTTGTTTAATCCACGTAGCACAACCAGAATGCTCGGTCGTAGCATTCTTCATTTACGTAAAAGGAAATAAATGGAGGTTCCGAGGTCTACGATTATACAGCTAGTCAAACCCAGGCCAGGTGAACCGACAGAAGCCCTTAAGGCAAGGACATTTCCGTGGGGAAAGCATGCAGGAAAAAGGCTGCTCAGGGAGCATGTGCCAGAGTGAGGTCAGCTGGAAGTGACCCCTTCTTTCTGAGCAACCAGCAGTTGAATGTACCTTGTATGGAGCTCCAATTGTTTCCCCTCTTTCCTTTTTCCTGAATGGGGTGGAGGATACAGAACTGCGGACCTGGCGGGGAACTGATTCCTCTCCTACGAGTGCAGCAGGGGTATGATGAGAAGCTGGACAAAAGCATCTCCCTCTCCGCTGGGGCCTTGATGCTGCCACAGCATGAGCTGCAAGTCTGGACCCACATTGTTCCCTAATGTGCACGTTCCATGTGCAGGAGGCTGCAGCTGGGGAAGCAGAAATGCTGTAGCTACTGGCAACCAACGGGCCAACAGGAAGCAAGAAGGAAGGAGAAAGGACTCAGGTGCCTTGAGCAGCAGTCACCAGGCTGTGGGTGACTTCAGCAGTGTCCCTTCCCTGGGTTTTCGATTGATCTAGGACCAGGATTTTCAACTTCAGTCTGGTGACTCTGTGGGCCGAGTGATTTTGTTATGGGAAGGTGTTCTTTGCGTTCATTGTGGATGTTTAGCAGACTCTTCCTGGCCTCTTCCATGTAGATGTCAGTAGAATTCCCCCACTATGACAATCGCAAATGTCTCTAGACATTGCCTGATGTCCTCTGGGGGACAAAATCGTCCCCAGTTGAGAACCATGAGTTGAAAACAGTGCATGGCTGAGGCGTGGGCATGTTCCTGGCTTTCATTTAGGGGCAGAGCCAAGAGTATGTGGCCTGACCTTATCTGAGGAAAAAGCCCTGCACCACTAGGTTAGATATTTTTGTTCTGTCTTTGCAAACTGAGGCAAGTCAGGAAGCACTTGGCTCACCCCCTTGTCTAGTTGCAATGAGGTACTCATCTTCCTCGGCTTATTTTAGGCTCTCTAAGGCCCACCCATGTTTTAGGAAATAGTTTCTCAGCACCTGATATGAAGTGGTATGAACCCTGTCCAGAGAGCGGAGCTGAAGGAAAAAGTTGTTGCAGAAATTTCCTTCGAAGTCTCCACCTCCCCTGACATGGCTGGAAGATGGCAGCAAATCGATGGGGGAGGAGGGGAGGTCTCTGACAAGCTAGCAGACGTTCATCTTGACCATCATGCTTGGTCCTAGTTAACAGATATTTCTTGAGCAGATCTGTGCTGGGCACTGTGTTAGACCATGTGGACGTGCTAAGATGAAGAAGGCATTTCCAAGCTTCCATCTATGTGGAAGGACCATGTGGGTCATATATCTCCTACCTAAGTTCAAGAGCAGAAATTGGAATCCAGATTTGGACTCTGATTTACTGGTGAAGTTGGGGTATGTAATTGCCAAGGTCAAGGGTGGGTGGATGGGCTCTTCCTAAGCATTCATGAGTGTTAGAATTTCTGTCTGCCTTGCCTGGATCCCTGGTTTGGGGATATGTGGGTTCTGGAGAACAGCATAGCCATTAATTCATTCCTTCAGCACATATTTACTGAGCACTACTGTGTGTGGCACTATGCTACTCTGAATGGGAGATGGTACACAAAGCATAGTCAATCCATGCCCTCATGGAGTTTGCCGTCTAATGGGGAAGATGGGCAGTAGGCAGAAAATAATGCGTGATCACCATTCGTAATAAGAGCTACAAATGAAAAGATCAGGCAGGTGCTCCCTCCCCGTGTCTCAGCCTGGCTGCAGCCTGAGACTGGTGAGGGGTGCTACAAGCAGAGGATAAAGAAGCTGTTGACATAAAGGGCATGGTGAGAGATGAGCATAAGTAGCATGGCTGTAGGATCATGAGACAAAATGAAGTGGCAAGTTGCAGAGACGGACAGTGTTTACATTTCTGTAGAGGCAGCAACACCATTTTAGTTCCCGCTGAGGTTTGTGGCTTTGGAGGCCCCTGGGCAGGAAATCCATGTTCACAAAGAAGACTATGGGGTTGGAGTGGTGGTTAAACACATCCGCAGTGGATTCCTGGGCCACAGAAATCCAGGAGGGACCAGAGTTGCACAAGTTCATGTGAAACTCCCCCAAGAACTCCTGAAAGTAACTCTAGGACATTCTGAGGGCTGACCAAGTTTCTGTAGCATAAAAGTGGGACAATGAGTCAGCAAACTCTGCATCGTGAGTGGATTTAATGAGAGGCAAAAGGAAGGCGTGGGCCGTGAAGGCCCCGCAGGGCTCCAGGTGACAGGCAAATTTCGAAGCTTCCTGGAAGACACAGGCCTTCCCCTAAGCCTTGAAGTGTGGACGTTTTAAATTAGCCTCCTCAGCTGATGCCATCATTCCCAAGCGATATCTAGGAAGTACTTTCCACCTAGACTGCACAAATGCTGAGAATCAAAGGGGAAAGATCTGTCTCTGCTGAATCCAGTGGAGGAAGAAAAGAAACCAATTTATTAGGAGCCAAATCAAGCATAAATGGAGACTATTAAATGTGGGGCTAAAAAAAAAAAAATTAATACTTTTCCTCTGCCTTTCTAAATTCTCTAGCTAGGCCAATAATCAAATTAACAGAGACAGATTAAGAGGAGAAAATCAAATGTTTAATTCATGTGCATAGGGAATCCACATAAGCATGAAAATTCCAAAGCCAGTGAGGCGATATTAGGTATATAAGACATATTGGGACAAAGGAGAAAAGGGGGAAAAGGGGTTTTAGATTTCAGAAGTAAAAATGGGTGATTTGCAGGTAGTTGAGGAAGAGCTGAAAATTCTTGCTGGGCAACTCAGAAACAATGCAACACAAGGGTTATATCTATATCTAACAGGCTTGGAATCCTCCTGCCTAATACTCGGCTGAAAATTCTTAAGCAGGTTATTCTGTCTGAATCTCTTGGGCAGGAAAGTGAGGGGAGGCTCAAAGGTTCTCTCTGAGTCTTGTTTCTTAATGAACAGCTTTAAATCAATATCCCAGAAAACAGCTTCAGGGTGGCAAAATTTTGGTTCCCTTCATAAGCAATATCCAAGACTCTTCTCTGGCAGGAAAACACTGCCTATAATTTATAAACCCACAGATATGTATCTTGCATGTACTTGGTGTGAACTGCTGTAGTAAGAACTCTAGATCACAATGCTACCTTCGGCAAACAATGGATCAAATCCCAGCTCTACTACATCTTAGCTTTGCGATACAGGGCAAGTTTCTTGACCTGTCCACTTTTCAATTTTTTCATCTATAAAACAGTAATAATAATTACATCATCTATATGTTGTATGCCTGGCATATAGTAAATGCTATACAATTGTTACTATTATAATTATAATTTTATCATCGTCATCATTATAAGCTAGACTATATCACAAGATTTCATTTAATCCTTGTAAGATAGATACTTTTCTTTCATTTTACAGATGGGGAAACTGAAACCTAGAAAAATCAAGCAATTAGTCAAAGTCGCTTAGCTACTAAGTTGCAGAGCCAGGATTTAAAACCAATGTGTTGGACTCCAGGTTCATACTCTTAACCACTACCCTACAGTGATAGGATTAGGAGAAATAATGTATGTGAAGTACCATTTTTGACACTCAATAAATGACATTATCGTTTATTGATGAAATTGGCATTATCAATGGCACCCAACTTCCTTCTTAAATGAAATAATGAATATACACCATTTGATTAGATAACTGACCTGTTGTTAGTACCCCAATGCAAAAGTCCTTATTACAGCTGGCAAGAAGTAAGGTCACAGTTACGACTTGAGTGAATAAGTATTATGGGCAAAACTAGAAGTTGTGAGGAAAAAAGAGAATCATTTTCTCCCAGACTCTAAGAAGCTGAGAACTTCAAATCCTATCAGGTTGCATAAATCTGTGCACTCCAGAACTTTCTGGCTTCTACCCCATTTCCCCATTTGGCCATTCTTCCTTCCAAGTTATGTGATTTTCCACACATATCAGACAGCTAGCACTCATGGGTGGCTTATTCCACGCTATAATTGGGCACCTGAGTCCAGTCAGTCATACATTGATTTTTAGGCACATACTGAAAGTTGTGCTCAGAATTAGAAGAACACTTCGTTCCTTAAATAAGCACTTTTTACAGCAATGTCAGCAAAGCAAACATCAGCATTAATTAACAGTGACTTCAGAATGTGTAATGCTTTCCATGAGACCTGAAGGATACTGGAGGGAGGAGGCAAAGGACAACACTGTCATCACCACGTGTCTGGGGACAAAAGGAGCTAAATTCAGAAGACAGAAGTAGACTCCTGTTTGCTTAAAAATAGAAGGGCAATGTTTGGGAACCTCTAGTAGTTAATGATGGAGATGGTTAAGCCAGACAACTGCTCTCCCAGAGGGCCAGCGTCGTGCCTGGTCAGTGGGAAGTTACCTTGGTGAAGACACTGTAAATGGCACAGGTGTCTTAGCCTTAAGGAAAGATATGAGAAAGCGTTCTGAGCCTGAGGACTTGTTTCATTTGTTTGATGTACCTTTTTAAAGCACAAATATGAGAGAAAAAACAAAATATCCCTTCTGCCTAACACCATTTTCACTAATAATAAAACACTATCTTGCCCCTGCCCCCAGATTAGTTACCATAACAAATTACCGTATTTGGTGGCTTTGAGCAGCAGAAATTAATCCTCTCACCATTCTGGATGCTGGTAATGAAATCAAGGTCTTGACAGGGCCATTCTCTCTCTGCAGGCTCTTGGGGAGGATGCTCTCTTGCTTCCTCCGTCGCTTCTGGTGATGGCCAGCGGTCCTTAGCCTTCCTTCTCTTGTAGACAATCACTCCCATCTGCCTCTGTCTTCAAATGGCTGCCTTCCCTGTGTCTCTCTGTGTGTCTCTGTTCTCTTACAGGGACACCAGTCATTGCATTAGGGCCCACCCTACTCCAGTATGAACTCATTTTTAATTAATAGGTTGGTGTAAAATTAATTGCAGTTTAAAAAGTTTAAAAAAAATTGCAAAAACCACAATTACTTTTGCACCAACCTAATAGTAACAGCTACAAAGTCTCTATTTCCAGATAAGGTCACATCCTGAGGTTCTGGGTGAACTTGAATTTTAGGGGGTCCCTACTCAACCATGCACACCCCTCTTCCCACTCCTGAGCTCTAGCCATAGTGGTCTAGCCATAGTGGTCTCACCTCAGTTCTCTGAATGTGACTCTTTCCCACCTTAGCCCTTTTGCACTTCCAAGTCCCTCCGCCTAAAAGACTTCCCTGGCTGCCATCTCTTAGCCTGGCTGGCAGCTTCTCACCCTTCAAGTCTCAGTGGAAATGTCACCACCTCAAAGAAACCTCCCTTTGCCCACCCTACCTAAACTCCTCAATCTGTTATCTTTTCTCAGTCTCCACACTGTTTCTGTTCTAGTATTTAGCACCATGCCAATGCTTTTTTTCTTTTTTGAGTGTGTGTGTGTGTGTGTGTGTGTGTGTGTGCGCGCGCGCGCGCGCGCGCATGGGCGCGCTTAGCTTTCTCACTAAAATGTAAGCTTATCCACCAGGAGCTCCACAATTACTTTGTTCCCTCCTAGTTTGTTCACTAGCACCAATGAAGTCCCTGTCACTTATCACTTAATGAATGAATGAATGAATGAATGAATAGTTGTTTGTTGAAGAAACCCCTTAAGTAGCTATTCTAGGCAAGGCCCAGTGCGAAGCACTTGGGAGGCATGGAGTGTGTAAAATATCACTCCTGCCCTCAAAGAATTTAGGCTGGAGGTGAGGTTGGAGGTGGACACAGATCATTCAGAGATTTGATGGGTGAAGTTCAAGCAGAGAGAGACTGCTAAGGTACTGCAACAACTCAGAGCCAACAATTTGGCAAAGCTGGCAGTCTCAAGGGAGTGAGGGACACAGGTGGAGACAGACTTGGAAAGTTGCTTTCAGAGCAAAAGGAAGTTGATATTGATGCACACACTGGGAGCGAATCCAGAGTGCACACAACCGTGGGTAACCCCCAGGGCATTTGGCTCATCTGTGGGTCGGGCACGGTGGAGCCATTTGGAGTGAGGGGGTCTGCCCCCAGCAGCAGCGGCAGGCAAGGCAGTCAGGCGGAAGGTGCAGGGGCTGCCCCAAGTTCCACCTGGGCTCGAGGGCCCTGAGTCCTGGGTCTCCAGAGGCCTGGAAGCCATATGTGTTTAATGAGTTCTGACACACATTGAGGACAGAGGGGAAGCTTTCACCACCCACCCTTGGGTGCCCCTGGCAGCTGAGGCAGGTTCTGCATGGCCGTTTTCTTCAGGTTCCTGTTTCCATCCTTCCTTTCCAGTTCCCACCCTAAGAAAATGGTTTAAGCTCCAGGTTAAACTAAATCCTGATGCTCCTGAAGCAAACGGCATTCAACCTTTTCCTCCAAGACACAGCTGGCTTAGAAGAGCTGCCTTTTTGGCCTCTTCTCCTTACTCTTTCTGGAGTCCCTTCTTGTCCTGCAGGTGCAGGGGGTGGAACCTGGGTGAAGTGTTCGCTCTCAAGAGTCCCACTTTCTGTAAGAATCTACACATGACTGTGTGTCAGAGGGGCAGGGTACCACTGTCGTGTAACCAATATGAAATATAAAGCTGTGTCTGCAATCTGCTGGTCAGAAGTGAATGTCCCAGAGGAAGGAGAGCCTTGGGAAGGGCACAGGCAAATGGAAAGCAAGACAGCCCTACTTAGGGGTCCTGAGGGTGTCATGTGGGCTTCGCGTCCTGAATACGGTGGCGGAAGAATTCATTTAGGAGTTCCCATTCTGGGAGGCTGAAAGGGAGAATCCATAAAAAGTGGATAGCACTTTTTACTATGGCTGCCACGTAGTAAACAACCAGTTACTGTTAGCGTCTCTTGTGGAAGCGGGGAGATTCCCCTAGCACCCAGGGCCAGACTTGCTGATGTATTGGCTAAGGGGACATGGAGAAGGAGTGAGGGTCAAGAAGAGAGGAGAGACCACGTGGCTGATGGTGGCTGGAGGAGAGAGGTCCCAGAGAAAAGAACAAGAGAAGAGGAAGACGTAGCTGCCATGGGAAATAGAATGTGAACATTAAGTATTTAAGAAGACTTTGCGGCATGATGGGAATAAGACTGTGCTCTATATTTCCTTTTACTAGACTATACATCGATTGTTAGAGTTTCTAGAGTGGGCCCAGTTGGGTCACTATGTGTGGTGACATTACAGACTGGATTCTGGGCTAAGGAGACCCAGTGGCATTCTGTCACACTGATAGTGCCAGTGAATGCTATGTTGGTTTCCTAGGGCCGCCATGACAAATAACCACAAACTTTAGTAGTTTAAAACAATGGAAAGTTATTCCTTCACAGTTCCGGAGGTCAGACATCCCAAATCCCACAGGGTTCCTGTAGGAGCTGGAGGGGAGAATCCCTTACTTGCCTCTTTCAGCTTCTACTGGCTCTTAGCATTCCTTGACTTGTGGCCATATCACTCCTTTCTCTGTCTCTGTGATCACATTGCCTTCTCCTCTATCTCAATCCCCCTCTGCTTTTCTCTTCTAAGGACACTTGTCATTGGATTTAGGGACCTCCTGCATGATCCAGGATGATCTACTCTTCTCAAGATCCTTACGTTAATCACATCTGCAAAGACCTTTCCCCAAATAAGGAAATATTCACAGGTTCCAGGAATTGGGATGTGGACATATTTGGGGTGGGGGTTGGGAAGCACTATGCAGCCAACTACAAGCACCCTGATGCTGAGAGAAGTGAGGTGATTAACTGAAGGTCTCCGTGCTGGCAAACAACGAAGCCCGGCACAAAAATCAAGGAACAGAGATGGGAAATGACTCAGCCAAGGCAGTATGGTAGATACCAGGGTTATTAAGACTTCCCTCTACATGTGAGTCTTCAATGGTTTTACCCAAAGTAGAAGTATATGGGTGTATGGGTATTTCTTACAATGTTTAGATGATATTTTTGTCTGTAACAGGAAAACTTTAATTTTAAGGAAGACCTCTTTTTTTTTTTTTTTTTTTTTTTTTTTTTGCTATTGAGCTATCAATCTGAGGCTCAACTCAAGTTTTTTATGAGAATTTTAAAAAGCAGGTATTGTAAGAACATAAATAAATAGAATGGCCAGTATACCATGTCAATGTTGAAATGGAAAGGAGGGTGATTTCTGTATAACATAGGCCTCCATTCTTATAATCAGTAGGAAACATTCGTCTATTCCTGCATTCATTTACTTAATCATTCACCAAATTGTGAGGACCTACCCTGTGCCAGACAGCGTGCTTAGAGCTGGGGAGAAAATAATGCACAAAAATGAATGTGTTCCTTGCATTTATGGAACATAATACAGTATGGGAGAGACCAACAGCAACAACAGTAAAGCAAAAGTGCCACTTTGAAATTTGAAAGTTGCTATTGAATGAAATAAACAGAGTCGTGAGAGAATCTATTGCTGATGATGCTACGTTAGGCAGAAGAAACAGAGAAGGTCTCTGTGAAATTTAGGTGAGATTTGGAGAAGCCAGCTATGCAGAGAGGCTAGAGAAGGCATTCCATTCCAAACCCAATGCTCTAAGTGGCCGTTGAGCTTGGCATGTTCTTGGAACAGTCAGAAGGCAATTGCAGCCAGAATTTAGAGTGGGATGGGGAAGGTGAATGGTATGAAATTGCAGAACTGGGCAGGTTCCACTTTTCACTATGTAGTCTAGGGGAAAAGTATGAATAAAATTCAAAGTACAAGGAGTGTTTTAAGTATGTGTGTGGAGGGGGTACCTAGTTTGCATTTTTCAAGGTCTTTCTATGGAGAACAGGTTATGGGAGGGAACGAATGAAGCAGGACCTTATTAGAATGAGTCTGAGCACTGGTCTGGGCAGCAGATGGTGACGATTTGGACTTAGGTAGTGATTGTGCCTATAGAAATAAAAGGATGGATGTGAGACATCATTTGGAGGTGGATCCTACAAGAATTGGTTGATGCCCTATATGTTGGGCATGAGGAGAAGAAAATAGGATCCAATGGATGGATGGTGGTGCCATTAGGCGAGATGGTGGAGAACAAGAAAGGAACAGAATGCTGGGGAGGACAAGTGGAACCAGATTATGAAGAATTCTTGGAGAGTCACATTAAGTTGGTGAAGCCTTTGAAACACTCAAGTACAGATGTCAAATCAGACATTGAACACATGAGTCTAGAGCCCAAGGGTGTGGTCTAAGCTGAAGATATAATTTAAGAATCACCAGTCTATAGATGGTATTTAAAGCAATGGAATGCACAAGGTCACCCAGGGAGAGATGGATCAGGTATTCTTGCAGAAAATGGATTGACATCTCACTCTGCCCTGATTTGAGCCTGAGTTCTGATCAATTTTGTACTTTACCCTTTTCTAGCTTATAAATAAATTTCCTTCTACTGCTCTGAGCCCTCTGGACCTTCACAGTTCATATGTATAAAACATAACAATATCTACACATGACTTTATGTAGAAAATCAAAGAATGTATAAGGACAGCCAGTGTGTAAAGTGGTCGGGCATGACTTGTAGAGCAATCCTTCACAAGAATGGAGTTTGACTCACCCCTTTAGGGGTTCTGAGGCGTGTTGCCGTCACTTCCTCTCCTCTAAAACATTGCATGGGTTCACAGAAATGGGATGTGTACTTGACGAGATATAATTACCTTAAATACACTAATTTTTCTCCTGTGGGCAAGCTCATGTTTACTATGTAACTGCTTCCTGCTTCCTCAGCAGAGAAAGCCTAACACAGAACCATCCACTCCCTCTAACCCAGATTGGCAAAGACGTAGATATCAGTAACTGTGAGATAGTCGAAATGCGGCTATACAAAACTCCACTCACCTGAAACCTCCCTTAACAAAATTTGGTGAGATTAGATAGACTTGAGAACTTTGGAGCTGGCTTTGCCTTCTCCTGCTTTTGTTCTTGGTTCCAAACATAGTGCCTGCACCATAGTACACGTCGGTCTAAATGGCGGAGCCATTAGGCCTCCCTCTCTGACGTCTCCTCCCACCACGCTGTCCATCACTCTTTATACACATACAACCCTTCTTTCAATTTCTCAAACACACCAAGCTCATTCCATCCTCAGGGCTTCTGCATTTGCAGTTCCCTCTGTCTGGAACACTCTTTCCCCATGTCTTTATGTAACTGGCTTCTTTTTGGATTCAGGTCACAGCTCAAATGCCATCTTCTCTGACCACCCAGTCCTGGGGAGGCTTTGTTCATTTCTATCTCCACTTTATTATTCATGGTCTGTATTACTTCTTCAAATTACTTGTTCATTACTTTTTCATTTATTTGTATTTTTACTTTATCATCTCCCTCCACTCAAACAGAAGATCCTTGAGAATAAGGTCTTTATCCGTCTTATCCTCCCGTATCCCCTAGGACAAAGACAGTACCTGGCCCATAGAAGATACTCACTCAAATAAAAATTGGTTTAATGAACACAAATAGCATTAGAACTTTTGATTCTATGTCAACTGCTTTGCCTAAAGCTTTGCACTTACCTCACTATAGCCTTATCAAAAACCCTTATGAGGGGGTAGTTATTATTTTCTCAGCATCATGCAGATGAGTTGCTGCTGAGGCCAGAAATCAAAGCCAGGCCTGCCTGTTATCTAAGCCTTTTCTGTCACACCACTCTACTTTGCACTACTTTGAGAAAATGAATGAAAATTAAAATAAAATAAGATGGTAGGATTTTATCCAATGTTAACCTCTTTTCGATCTGCCTGACGGCATAGTACCATTCCTTCATTCCTCCCTTCATTTATTCATTCAGCTAATATGTCCTGAGCATCTTTTCTGCTCAACACTCTATACTGCGTGTCCCAGACAAAAGGGCTTAAAAGTAGTGTCCAGCTCTCTTTTTTCATTTACCATTTCAACAAACAAGTAACGAGCACCTACTATGTGCCAGGCATTGTTTTAGTATCTGGTCCAACTAGTCTATCCCCAGAGGAAGGGGGTGCCGCAGGACAGGTGAGACAGTAGACATCCGCCATCCTGCTCAAAATGCAATGATTCATCAACTCCCTACCAGATCCTTAGGAATAGGGATATCGTCTATCTTGTTCACCAGTGTTTACCCATGCTGATGACTCTTCCTAGGATATGTTAGCTCCTCAGAAACTATCTATTGTATTCATAGGGTGAATTAAAAAGAATAACATTACCTGAAAAAGCCATGATTTGCAAAATCACATACTTCACAATGAATAACTAAATACTACTGTTATGCCACATTATTGTTGAGGACTGAAGATCTAGGGACCAGGAGGGCTAATACTTAGGTTACATAACTTACCAGGCTTCCCTAATGATTAAATGCTATTAGATTGTGAAAGGGTTTTGCCAAGTATTAAACAACATACAAATACAAGGCATTTTGTTGTTAATAGTCAGCTAGGAAATGAATGCTCAGCAGAATTGTCTAGATAGGCTCTTAAAGGGGAATGGAAAAAAATAAACAGAACTCTGTAAAGTTTCAAATGGGAAGAAATACTTAGGCAGCAAAAGACAATTTTCTAAAATGATGAGTTTGAGAACAATGAATCAGCAGCAAATGTCAGTGCAAAACATTATTTAGGAAGTCTGGACATACTTCTGATTAAAGATGATTTTCAGCGACTCCAGCAGAAATAATAAAATCCCAGGCACAAATCTATTCACTTAACTCTCCCAGCTAACCAGGATGAGAAAGCCTGAGCTCACACCTCCCATCAGGTCCCCTTGACTGCTTTTAAGACATAGCATATGTATGTTCAGTTGTATGTTCAGTGCTCTAGGTCTATCCTTTTAGGCTGAGTGTCACCTTCCTGGAAAAAAGACAAATGGCAAGGAAGTCAGACTTCTGTCCATAGGTCAACAGGCCAGTTCCATTAAACATGAGTTAAGGCACAGATAACTGCTGTCATGGAGACCAAGTTCAGACAGAAGAGCAAGACTGTGTGTCCCTCACAGTCCAAAAGTGGGAAAGCAGTCTAAGGAAGGTAGGCAGCCGCGCAAGGTAATTCTGAGTCATAGGCTGACCAGTTGGCTCTGCCATCCTCACCATGTGGCTTCCAGCTCTGGTTCTCAGGACACCGCTGCACTGTTTTCCAGCCAACAGGAAGGGGGTGGAAGAAGAGTCCTGGCAAGTAGTTTATCTTTATGAAGATGACCCAGAATTTGTATGTATTGTTCCCATTCATATTCCATTGGCCCTAACTTATAATTCCAAGGGGAACTGGACTCTGAAATATCTCATTGGACAACCATCGATACAGGTAACACTTAGGGCAAGGACGACGGGTTATATCTAATGGGTAAGGAGGGCTATGGATACTGGGGGACAAGCTAGCAGTCTCGATATCATATATATATATATTGAGTTTATGACATGTTTGAGGCTTTCATTGTGAATACGACAATGACCTGCATTCCAGAAGGAAAGAAACAAATATACGTATATTTCCATGAATGAATGAATGAATGAGTTAATTGATCATATGAGTGATTGGTGGGCACCCAAGTCCGTCTTTAGTCGTTTTCATGCTGGGAAATAAGGTCCCGTGGTTAAAAGCTTATGCTCTGAAGTCACACACAAGTCCAGGTTCCACCTCTGCCATTTGGCCCACCAAACTGTTGTCTCAGAATTTCCTTGAGTCTGTTTCCTGTCTGTAACTTGTGAGGTTGCGCTGTGAGATTTCATTGAGATAACAGATAAAAAGTCCTTAGCACGGTTCCCAGTAGTCAATAAGTGTTAGCTCTTGCCATGTTTCCCCCAAAATAAGACCTAGATGGACAATCAGCTCTAATGCGTCACTCTTGCATTTATCACATACCAATACCTAGCACAGTGTCCAGCATATAATGTAGAAACCTAACACATTTTGGATGGATGGATAGATTGATGGATAGAAAATTAACATGTTTTTCTGGCAGCTCCATGGGAATTTATTTATCTTTATAAATAAATTTATACCCTCTGTTCAACCCAGTTCTTTACCCATCCACATTTAGAGTTCACTAAAGGTTGTTTGGATGGGAAAAACAGAAAAAAGGGAGGAAAAAATCAGAAAAAGAGAAAAACAAGAGCAGTGTCCACCTGGACCCATTCTTTTTTCTGTTGAAAGGAGTTATTGAGAAGAGAAGCTGGGACTTGACAGCCACTCTCTGGACTCTCTCCCAGGGCCTTTTTAGAACAGGAAAGTTAATTATGGAACCAGATTAACAGTTTCTTTTTTGATACAGTCGAAGTAAAACCAGCAGGATGCAATTTAGCTCTTCCCCACTTTCCAAATAGCAGCAAATTTTCATACAAAACAAAAAGACACTTGAATTGCAAATTACTTGGAGAATCAGCTAGCAAACCCAACGGAAGAATATTCTGCTACTTTCAAAACCCGGCTGCTGCCATTTCAGATTTAACCGTGTAGTGGGACATTCACAAGGGCTGGGCGGCTTGCTGTTTCAACGCTGGGCCAAGTGGGGAGGAGGAGTGATTCATTAAGGCTTACTGAGATGCTACAGTGTGTTCTTTTTGCACAGAACATTTTTCTGTTCTCCAGATCATCTCTTAACTCTCAGATCACCAGTCTCCACCCACAGAACTGGGGCTGATGGGTTCCTAGAGGTTATCTCTTTCACGGGTGGCAGGCACAGATGCCTCTGAGGGGCAGGTAGGGACGTAAATGAATACACAGGTGGTTAGTGTACGTGTATCCATCCTCTAGGAAATGGGGGAGTACTAGGGTGAACTCAGAACCCCCATCTAGCCATCGGTGTCATCTGCGAATGCTGGTCCATTATCATTTGTTGCTGCATACGTAGTTCTGACACGTCTATAATCTGAATTCTTACTTGGAATTTTCCTGTTTTTGTTTTTTTCTTTTTTTAGCTATATAATAATTTTATATAATAAAATTATATAATATAATAATTTTGTATAATTATCATTATATAAATAATAATTTATTTATTATTTATATAATAATTTTATTATAAATATTTTATATAAAAATATATAATAATGTATATATTTTATATAAATTATAATAAATAATTATAGTTATTATAATTATAATAATGGATTACATAATTTATTATGGATATATAATAATATTTTTTTAACTACCATCTATTGTCTGGGCATGGCTTGTGGGTCACAACTTTACAACTTCTAGTCTAGCCCAACTCCCTCCCTTAATAGTAGGGGAAACAGAGTCAGAGAAAAGGGAATCATTTCTAAAAGGCCACAGAGTAACAGTGTCTCCTACTCATTCAGTTCCTCACTGATGACACCACACAGTCAAGTCCTTGTCCCCTGTAGTACCCAGGGCAGCTTTGTTTTCACAAGGGCAGTTATAAAACAATGTTTTCACGATTCAAATAAATAATTCGTGGTTTTGGCAGAGGGTCTAGACGATAGAGCAAGGCGAAGGAACCATAAGATCACACAGTAGTGCCACTGTGATTTTATTTCTGGAGGGACAGGAAGCTGAGGAGGGAACCTGGCTGGAAACAGGGTGCTTCCAGACGCAGCCACTGGAGGGCGAGGTGGCACCTGAGCTGGATTAGCTCCAAATAGGTCGTAGGGAAGGTAGAAGGGGTTGGAAATGCGTATGCGCACAGCAGCCAGGCAGGTGGCAGAAATGAGTCAAGGAGGCCAGACGGGGAACATGGTAACAAAGGCAAATGCGTCTAAAGTACTTGAATTTAGCCATTGTCTCCGGGTGGGAATACACATGGTATTGAGAGGCCTTTGGATTTTTTTTTTCAAGTGAAGCTTGAAATCTAAGTTTTTATGTGAAATTGGTCAAGGTAGTTTAATTTTTTAAAATGTGAGTCAAACACAACACGAAGGAGCAGGATTTCGGTTACGGACTTCCTCTTTGTGACAGCTGCTTAGTGACTCACTTGCGGGTGGACCAGGCACTGGGCAGGTCATTCAGCTGGTGGAGAGACCTGTGTGATCAGTCCAGTCACAGGCCAGCAGACCGGGCTGGCGTGGAGATGACAAGGTCAGGACGACAGCACTGAGGAAGCAGAGAGGTCCATAGGTTTAGGGCAGCAGTCCCCTGGGCAGAGAGGGCTGCAACCCAGGCTCACCTGCAGCCCGGACAGACACTCAGAGGAGATCTTTGCGAATCTCAAGCACCACTGTGGCCTTTCATAGTGTGTGTGTGTGTGTGTGTGTGTGTGTGTGTGTGTGTGTGTGTGTACATGTACGTGTGCATGCACATATAGCAATCTTTACTTTGCTAAAATAATGTAGATTATCTATTATCTCCCTTGGCAACCCTGTGGAAGGCTCCTCCGTTTCTCCAAAATGAAAATGTTAAAGCCAGTAAGAAAGCAATGGTGTATCTGTTCTTTCCATTTTGCTGTGATAGATCACTGACTGAGTAGGTGGAGACAGCAATGGCAGGAGCCCTTGCACGAAGCTTACTTCTATCCTAACCTTCCTCTGAGCCTCCATTTCATACTTTGTAAAGTGTAAATGTATTAGTGAGGGTTTTTGATTGAAAGAGACAGAAAACCCAACGGCTTAAGCAAAAAAGGATATGTGTTGAGGCATACAACTGGAAAATTGAAGCATTTCAATCAGAGCTGGATCCAAGTGCCCAAACAATATCAGAGCTTGGTATCTCTCACTCAAAACTGCAGTCACGATTTCCCATGCTGGCTGCCAGCAACTCGAGGCGGCATCTTCAGCATGCTGTGTGCAATAGGAGCAGTTCTGCTTGTCCCCCACATTCTCAAAGTAAGTTTCAGGAATGCCTGTCATTGGCCTGAATCAAGTCCTGTGCCCACTCCTGAACCAGTTAGGCAGCAAAGGAGGTGGAGAACACTGAAGGGTGGGCCAGTACGCATTTCAGAGAGCAATTAGGCTTATAGTTAGAGTCGATGGGAACATGACATACATTGTGGGGGGTAGCAGATCAAGTAGCGACCCTGATTCCCTGATTGGAATAAACCATTCCTGTTGAAACAACTTCCCAGGAAAATATCCAGCCTGATCTATGGAGCTTGTTTAAAGCTGGAGCCATCCAGCTGGAGAGAAAAGGGCAACATCCTTGATTAGTGACTGATACCAAAATGAGATTGTACATTTTGTATTTATTTTCTCTCTTGTATCTTGTAGGCTTGCTTTAATTGGAGGATTGGGACTGGTGACACTTGTTTCAATGAAAGCAACAGTGTGAATGGTGAGTAGCTTTTCCTACAATTCATTGATCATAAGAGATGGACTCCTCTTTGGTGCCAAGATGAGCTTTATTAAACTACAATTCCTTCCTCCAACCATTTAAATGAATAATCCACCGGGCTTGTTGGTAAATTAGATGCCAAGTATATGACTTACCTTTTATCTTTTCTTTCTATCTATCTGTCTCTCCATATATTCATTCGTTCCCCAGAGCAATACAGGAACCATCAAGGAACAGATCACTTAAGATGTATTCTTGGCTGCAAGTAACAGAAAACACAGACTCAAGATGGCCTAAATAATAAGAAAAAAAGTTAGCTCTCATGACAAAAATGCCTGAAGTAGGAAAGGTCTGTAGTTGGTTAATGGCGTAGCTCAAAAATGTCACCAAAATCTGAGTTCTAACATCTTCAATGGGCTGTCTCTTTGTCACCAGAACTGTGTCACATACCCTTGTTTAAATCAATCCCTGACAAAATAGATAGGACCACCATGATTGGCTTAGACCAATCATTAGTACCTTACTGGGGCTAGGTGTGGGACCTACATCCCCTGAAGCATGTGGTCACATAGAGAAGAGTGAATATCTGAACAAAATTAAAGTCTTGTTAAAAAAGAGAAAGGAAGGATGAATGGTGATTGCAGAGATGATGAACAATATCTGCTATAAGGTGATACTTGCAAATCTCAGTGGTGCTTCCTCCAAGATGAATGCTCGTACAGATGCCTAAGTTCCAAGGCATCACATACTCCATCACTGATGAAAAAGCAGGCACTCAGCCTTAGCTAGGCTTTCCCCAAGTCATGGATAAAATTGAAGAAATGTTTAGAAATACTTTTGACTCAATATAAAACCCAAGGCATTATCCTTATACCATATGCAGACTGTTTCTCCAATTTGCATAATTATAACTCGTCCTCAAAAAGTAAACATTGCTGCCAACTTTTAAAAAAACAAACTACAAAGCAGTATTAAATATGCATTGCTAATCTGACTTTTTAATTTGCCTGGATCTTCACAAAGACCTGCACAATTCTATAGATACTGAGTGCTTAATAAAACCTTCCACCTGTCTGAAAAGAAATCAGCAAGAATAGCAAAGCTAAAACCCAATTTTTTTTTAGCTAAAGAATTTGAGTTGATGCCTGAAAATTACCAGGAGGAGTTCATTGTATGAAAATGACTCTCAAACTCATTATTCACTGTGTCTTGACTATCACCATTCAGATATAGTCAGTTGTTTTGTGCACCCAAAGGAAGATAGCATGTCCTCAGATGTCTCCATTCAGTTTTAAGTCACATGTGAGCTATGTGTGGTCCTACATTTGAATATTTATAGGAAGTAATTGAAGAGCTACAGAAAAACTTTCTCGCCCCTAAATCTCTCTCTTACTGATCCACTTAAAATTTCCACACCCGTCCTTGACATGGGCCTTGCAGGTCTCAGCTACAGTACAAACATGCTACCTGGCCAAGGTGGGCTGTTTTTATACACCTCAATTTGAGTTCATTGCTAGCACCAATGGTGACTGAGACACGGGATACAGACGTGCATATGCACGTGGGAGTCCTCCTGGAGCTATTATATATTACAAATTATTGTATATGTGCTTAATATTCATATATGTCTATATATATCATGTGTGTCTATATATAAAATAGAGATAAAGATTAGGTATAAACATACAACACACATATATGCAGTGTTACAAAAGTGAGTTCCTTTCAATACAAACTGTTCTATCACCTGTTTTTTTGTTTGTTTTTTTAAGTTAATTGGACTATCTTAAAGCTTTTTTTAATTAGTTTATTGGGGTGACAATTGTTAGTGAATTTACATAGATTTCAGGTGTACAATTCTGTAATACATCATCTATAAATCCCAGTGTGTGTTCACCACCCAGAGTCAGTTCTCCTTCCATCACCATATATTTGATCCCCCTTACCCTCATCTCCCACCCCCCACCCCCTTACCCTCTGGTAACCCCTAAACTATTGTCTATGTCTATGAGTTTTTGTTCCTTCATTTGTTTGTCTTATTCATTTGTAGTTTTCAGTTTTATATACCACATATCAGTGAAATCATATGGTTCTCTACTTTTTCTGTCTGACTTATTTTGCTTAGCATTATAATCTCAAGATCCATCCATGTTCATCTTTTCTAACCACCGAATAATATTCCATTGTGTATATATACCACAACTTCTTTATCCATTCATCTATCGAAGGACATTTTGGTGGCCACCGTAAATAAAGCTTCAATGAACATTGGAGCACACATGTCTTTATGTATAAATGATTTCAAATTCTTTGGGTAGATACCCAGGAGAGGGATTGCTGGGTCATATGGTAATTCTATTAGTAATTTTTTGAGGAACCTCCACACTGCCTTCCATAGCAGCTGCACCAATCTGCATTCCCACCAACAGTGTATGAGGGTTCCTTTTTCTCCACAGCCTCTCCAACACTTGTTATTCTTTGTCTTGTTGATGATAGCCATTCTAACTGGGGTGAAGTGATATCTCAATGTGGTTTTTATTTGCATTTCTCTGATGATTAGTGATGTTGAGCATTTTTTCATATGTCTATTTGCCATTTGTATGTCCTCTTTGGTGAAATGTCTCTTCAGGTCCTCTGCCCATTTTTCAATTGGGTTTTTTGTTTTTTTGTTGTTGAGTTGCATGAGTTCCTTGTATATTTTGGATATTAGCCCCTTATCGGAGACATCGTTTGCAAAAATCTTCTCCCATTCAGTTGGTTGTCTCTTTATTTTGTCGATGGTTTCTTTTGCTGTGCAGAAAGAAGCTTTTAAGTTTGATGTAGTCCCATTCATTTATTTTAGGGTTTACTTCCCTTGCCTTTGGAGTCAAATTCATGAAATGCTCTTTGAACCCAAGGTCCATAAATTTACTACCGATGTTTTCTTCTATGCAGTTTATTGTTTCAGGTGTTATGCTTGGGTCTTTGATCCATTTTGAATTAATTTTGGTACATGGTGACAGATTGCAGTCCAGTTTCATTCTTTTGCACATGGCTTTCCAATTCTGCCAGCACCATTTATTGAAGAGACTGTCTTTTCTCCATTGTATGTTTTTTGCTTCTTTGTCAAAAATTATCTGTCCATATTTATGTGTGTTTATTTCTGGGTTCTCAATTCTATTCCATTGGTCTGTGTGTCTAGTTTTCTGCCAATACCATGCTGTTTTTATTATTGTTGCTCTGTAGTACAAGCTAAAGTCAGGGAGTGTGATACCTCCAGCACTTCTTTTTTCTTAAGATTGTTTTGGCTATTTGGGGTTTTTTGTGGTTCCATACAAGTCTAATGATTTTTTTGTTTTATTTCTTTATAAAATGTCATTGGGATTTTGATGGGAATTGCATTAAATCTGTGTATTGCGTTGGATAATACGGCCATTTTAACTACGTTGCTTCTTCCAGTCCGTGAGCACAGAATGTCTTTCCATTTTTTTGTGTCTTCTTCAATTTCTTTTAAAAATGTCTTATAGTTTTCAGCATATTGGTCTTTCACATCCTTGGTTAAGTTTGTTCCTAGGTATTTTATTCTTTTTGTTGCAACTGGAAAAGCAATTGTGGTTTTCTTTTTATTTCTTTTTCTGAGATTTCATTGTTATTATATAGGAATGCAATGGACTTTTGTATGTTGATTTTGTAGCTGGCAACTTTACTGTATTCGTTTATTGTTTCTAATAGCTTTTTGGTGGGTCTTTAGGGTTTTTTATATATGGCATCATGTCATCTGCAAAGAAAGACAATTTTACTTCTTTATTCCCAGTTTGGATGGCTTTTATTTCTTTCTCTTGCCTGATTGCTCTGGCGAGGACTTCCAACACTATGTTGAAAAGCAGAGGTGATAGGGGACAGCCGTGTCGTGTTCCTGGACATAGAGCAAAGGGCTTCAGTTTTTCACCGTTAATTATGAGATTAGCTGAGAGTTTGTCATATATGGCCTTTATTATGTTAAGGTATTTTCCTTCTATACCTATTTTATTAAGTGTTTTAATCATAAATGGATTGTTGTATCTTGTCAAATGCTTTTTCTGCATCAATTGATATAATCATATGATTTTTGTCCTTTATTTTGTTTATGTGATGTATCACATTGATGGATTTGCGGATGTTGAACCATCCTGGTGCCCCGGGGATGAACCCCACTTGGTCATGATGAATAATCTTTTTAATGCATTGTTGTATACGATTTGCTAGAATTTTGTTTAGGATTTTTGCATCTGTATTCATTAGAGATATTGGTCTGTAGTTTTCTTTTTTGTGTTGTCCTTACCAGGTTTTGGTATCACGGTAATGTTGGCCTCATAAAATGAGTTAGGGATAACCTGCTTTTTAAACTCAACAATACATTATAGATATCTTCCCATTGCAGTGCCTGTGTGTTTGTGTACCTATCCTTTTTTAGCATTGAACAACATTACATCTCAGGTATGAATGGTAATTTATTTACTCAGTCTCCTGTTGAAGGATATGTCATTGCTAGGTTACAGTTTTACTATTTTAAGTTATATCAAACATTTGTGTGCACAGAGATCTTTCTCCACCCAAAAGGTTACTCTTCAGTCAAGTTTCTAGAAGGGTGATCATTGGGTCAATGAGCGGTTAGCCAGGTGTATTAAGGGGAGATCCATAGAACTGGAATCTTGACACTGCCCTTGGGCTCCAGGAGCACCATCTGGGGCCTGTGGATAAGCCTGTGAAGCCTTGAGTTCCTACAGAAGGGAAAGGTTCAATGATGAGAGGAAGGAAATGGGGACAAAATGCACCGTGAACTTTGCTATTATCCCTTTTTGATCCTGTGCTGTCATGGAACAATAAGAGAATTACTGTTCTTACCTGCAATCATATTTATTTTTGTGTTCACTTGGCAGTAATGTCTGTCTATCCTTTGGGCTGTAAATGCACTCTGGATAGGAGCCAGGCCTGGTTTTCTGTTGCTCACTAATGAAAAGCGAACAACCGGCATATTTACCTTACCGTGTGAATGTGTTTTGGGGTGAAAGAGTGAATGAATTACATAGAAAATATTGCTGCATGAGGGAAAGGGATTTGGAAGGAAGTGCCTAAAGAGTGAAGTGTCTGTGGAATCTATTTTCTTCCCAATCTTCTCACCCAGCACCACGTGTGTCTATTATACTCTCTGTCCCACAGCAATGCAAGTAGAGAGTCATGCATCTCCAGGTGTACCCACTCTTTTAGGGCAAAAGGTGATTCTTTCTCAGAAGCACTGTACAAGGAGCAGAGTGTTGTAAATGGCCATCCCTGTCAGTCAACAGTTTATCTTTAACATAATTCACTCAAACCCTGACATTAGGGTCAACCTATTTTTATGACATTTGATTTATTTTTACCTTTTACTTCTTTTTCTGAACAAGGTGAGATTCTTTGAGATTGTGTAAATCACAGAAGGGATGGACTGAGAAATGTGACTTTATACTAAATTCTATTTGTTGCAAAATGGATGGATTCTGTAATATGCCAGTTTGACTTCTTCCAAAACACACTGGAAAGATGAAATTTCTTTTCTCTTTCCATAAATGGCATTTATTCACCTTTTCTATTTCCAAAAATGTTCCCTGTCCTATCATTCAGGGTTTTATCTAAGTTTGTCGAATTCTTGTGATCCTTCACAGAGCAGTAAGGGTGGTTTTCATGCTCCCTCCCTACTTAGTATCTGTCTACAGTTCTGTGCCCAGCAAAAGAGCTAGCTGAACAGACACACCTACACCCATCACCAACTGACCACTCCCTGGGCTCCTGGGCTTAGCGTAATAGAGACCCTAGAAATCCTTCAACTGTCCCCAAGGAGGAAAAGCAATTGCTCTGTGACTAATCAAGGTGAAGTTAGGAGACCACCAGCATTAGTTTCATCTGGTAGCACCTTAGAAATGCAGAATCCAGACCTAGTGACTCATACATTCTCTCAAGACTTTCGGGCATTTGGGATGTATATTTAGATCTAAAGGATAGTTCCTTGGAGTCTTCTCCCTGATATCTTCCTGTTTCCAAAATATCTCCCTGCTTAAACCAACCAAATGGAGCACATGTGAAGTAGAGAATAACGAAAAGTTGCATTATTTCAACAGCTTATATGATCATCCTGTTGGGCAAAGAAAACCTTCTATGCCGATTTGAAGGATTCTGTCTCCATTTAAAAACAACTATTTATTCCTTGGAGCATTTCATCATTTCCAAAGCAGTTTCCCCTCCATTCCCTCATTTGTTCACCATGGCAGCCCTACAGTAAGGCCAAACCACACAAAACCACTTAACACAAGGAGAATCTGTCGGCCTCCTCTGCACCCCATGATGAGTGTTAGGAGAAACATTGAATGAGTAGGAGTTTGGACAACTCCTTCCTCTCACTTGGTGTCAAGTCACTTACTGATGGATATTGCAGGATTAGAGCAGCCTTCTTCCAGCCTCACAGTTGTGGGGTTTCACTGTGGAAGGGGAAAAAAAATGCTTTTAAATCTCCCACCTGACCTAGCTTCAGAAATGGAGAAAAGTTCAGATGCAATTTCCAGGTGAGGCGTATTTAGGTCTTTATAAAGACTTATTTATTGTTGTCTAAGAATTATGCATTTATTTTAAATTGGTGATTCACACACATGGTAAAACCAGGTTTAATGTATTAGGAATATTTAGTAACAATTAAGCTTTCTGCAGAGACTATCTTCAAACTCTCTGCTCTCCTCCCCTAAAATATCCACTTTGTATGTGTGTATATTTCCAGATTGTCTATCCATCCAAATACACATGTGGACACCCCTCTTTTTATTGTCACCCACGTTGTATGCACATTGTTCTATACCTTGGTCTTTTTTCACTTAATGTTTCTGGGAGATGGTGTTATATTGGTATACACAACACATTCTTATTCACCTGAACGGCTCCATAATATTCTGTAGCATGAATGCACCAAAATTTATGTAATCAGTCCCCTGTAGATGGATACTTAGATTGATTATAACCTTTTGCTCTTATAAACAATGCTGTAATAGTTATAGCCTTTAGAGAACTGTTTTGGAAATCATTTGGCTTTCAGTGTTGGTATCTGATGACTTAAGTACCAGATAGTCATTGTTTGGTACAGGACAGAGAGTGACACTGAATAAAAGAGACCTATAACCAACTACCTTCTGTACTCCTCCTATGTAGTTCTCTGAAAGGGCTCTCCTTGTTCCCAGTACTTGGCACTTTAGCTGAGTCAGCCCCACAATGCACCTGAGACATAAATAGCATGTGACTTTCCTGAAAGACTAGAGAAACCAAAGTTCTATCTCCCATCTCTGGATTTCCCAATGCAGTCCTGGGAAACAAGTGTAAGAACTCTATCATGTACAAGCAAACCGTATTTGTGCAGGGAGATGTGGGGGGGCCTTGAACAGTGAGCATGGTATGGTGGGAGAGTGCCAGCTTTCAGTGAACTTGAACTGTGTGGGCAATTCCCTAAATTAAGATACTATCACCAGAAAATGGGCATTATCAGACGCTGGGCAGGCAGAAACTATAGAGTCCCACTCTAGGGGGTGGTCAAGCAGATCCTTTATCAGGGGCCCTTTGTCACCATCCCTTCTATGACTGAATCTCCCTACCTCTCGGGTCCTCTTTCTCCCTGCCTTTCTGGTCCTCTTTCCTCAACAAGGCTGGATGACCTCTGAGATCCCCTCCATCTCAAGCTTTCCCCAGATTTGGATGGGGGAGGGAGATGTCAGCTCAGGCATCTGCCTTATTTTGTTTGGTGCCTATGTTGTCCGGTCACTCAGAACTCACCAGATGTGGGAATCCACCCCTTCCGCTTGCCTTCCTGGCCAGCTGCAAAAGAGAACTATTCACAGTTGCCCAACTGAAATGCCTTCTGAACGCACGTGTTTGCTTTGTTTTTCAAATCAGTATTCTGGCCCGGGTGACAGACATACACTGAAATCACAGCCTGGGAGTTCTAACTGGGCAAGATTTTCCACATGTGGACAACTTGTTACAAGCATACAGATGACTGAGCTGACTATATAATCCCCTTCTGCCACACGTCATGGGGAGTGGGTGAGGGGTGGTTAATCCTTAATAATAGCAGCAGCAAAGCAGAAGCCACGTTTGAGTTCCTATTTTATCCCAAAGTCTATATGAGACATGGACATTGTGATGATCTGAAGTCAGTCTAACTGGTTTGGAATCTCATCTCCATCTATCTTTCAGTGTCTGTGTCACTCTGGTTATATTCTTGACCTCTCTGAACATCAGTGAAATGATCTACAAAAAAAAATTTAAAAAATAAAAAAAAACAAACGGCAAACACACCAACCTCAAAAGGTCTATTGTGAAAATCAAACTTGGCAGCCTTCTTCCAGCCTCACAGTTGTGGGGCTTCACCGTGCCCGACACATAGTAAGCTCACAGAGCCAGTTGGCTATTCTTGGAGATGTCGCTGCAAAGTTGTTTCTCTCTGTTTCATAAATGTACCAACTCAGGAGCAGAGAAGGTAAATCACTGCCCAAGACCAACAGTAGCAGAAAACTAGGATTTAAACTTGACTCCATCTGCCTCATTAATTCTTCAGACATTTATTGGGTGCTTCCTATGTTCCAAGCACAGGGAATAGAGCAGCAAGTGAGGATGGCACAGACGTGCTCCTGTTGGAGCTGACGGTCTAATGAGATGGATGGAGTTTCTTGACTTGCCTGCCACCCACGGCCTTTATGAAGCCGCCTCGGGCTCCTATGTAGCTAGAATGCCCCCTGGATATGCTTGACAGTAATTGCAACAGCTAATATTTATCAAGTGCTCATTTAATCTTCCCTGTAACCCTGTGAGGCAGCTACTATTATTAGAAAAGGCAGAATGACTCGTCAGGATCATGTAGCTAGAAAATGGTGGAGCTGGGATTCAAGCTCAGGCAGCATACCATCACAGTTCATTATATTATTTCCAGGGAGGCAAGGTGACTTGTGACTGGGATCAGAGCTAGAACAAAAAGCTGTGTCACCACTACAGCCCACATGTAATTGCATATAAGGTATGTACCATTTTTTTGTGCCCTGAGCTCCTGTAGTTACCCTCCGAGGGTAAAAAATATTAGAAGACACATTTAGTCATGAAAAGAAATCAGGCACTACCTAATTAAAATCAGGTGGCAAGACTTAACCCTCCAAGCTCTGCTCTCCTAAGCTCTATTTAGTTGTGTTTTCAAGGACCCCTGCTTCCAGGGTCAAGCACCATTAGGTCAGCCAGTGGCCAATACTGGTCCCCTTCAGCCTGAGGAAATGGAGCCTGACTTGGTTGGGTACAGACAGGCATGGGCTGAGAAGATATGGGCCGGGGCAGAGCCTGGGAGTCTGGCTGATAAACAGCCACAGCCTGGTGACTTCTGCAGAGCGGCTGCAGATCACAGAGAGGGCTGTATTCAAAGTAGTCAAACAAACTTAGTTCCGCCTCGCTGATGCAGAGAGTTCATCTGAATCCCCACAGGTGTCTGGTGGGTCCAGGGAGCCAGGGGTGCTGGCAATAAGTAACATGCTGCCAGCATGATTTTGCCCCATGTGCTGGCTGTCTTCATGGCTCACAGACCCCAGGTTATCAGCCAGCAAAGGAAGGTCTGCACAACCCTAAGGCACTGTGAGATTGTTAACCAGGAATGAAAACAAGGCAGAGAAGAGAGGCTTCCTGGAAAAAACAAAGAGGCCTTGCTCTTCACAAACAAAGCCAAACACAGCTGGAACCTGAGTTCAGGTCGGAGTTACCTACAAAACAGAGCACCCAGCCAAAACAGAGGCTAGGTTCTTGTTCCCAGTCTGGAATTAAGAAATCTCAAGCAATAAGTCCTTCATGGATCAACTCCCCAGCTGCCTCCAAAGGTGGACAAGCACCACACCAAAACATAATACACAGCCCGGAACCATGCTGAAGAGGCCAGGTGTAGTTGATGGAGCAAGATATTGCAAAGGATGTCGTCCCTTGCCCAAGGTTGCTGATCAGAGTGTCTCATGTGAGCCTCCCGGCACCAAGAGAGGGAACACCGGGTATTTTACCTCACTTCACGTGTGTATCCAGACAGGATATGGCATCTGCCTAGACTCATGCAGCAATTCGATGGAAGAAATGGAACCAGAACCCCGATTTCTCTGCTCCTGGTGTGCTCGTGGACTTGTGCGACGTCGGTCTCCAAGGGCCATGTTAGAATGCACGCAGGGTGCTCTGCCCAGACTGGGAAGCCCTCCATCCCAATTAGTTGGCATTAAGGGGTTGAGACTTCTGTTTACTCTTCCCCTGGGACCAAAATGAAGACAAATGTCGTTTGGTTTGAACGTTCGCCTCCTATGGGTGAAGCTTCTGGTGAACCACAGTGGAGGAGAACAGGCGCCCTCAGAGCCCTTAGGAGAGTCTGGCATGCATCTTCCTACCTGTGGAGGAAAACACTAAATCATGAGCCGTATGAAGAAACGGAAGAGAAAAGGTTGTATCTGGGATCATTCCACAAATGCTTACATGAGTCACTACAATGGCAAATGGCCCAAGAGCATTCAGACCCAGTGTATGGTCTTTTGAAAAGTAGCTTTTGTCGTTGCTAATGGAAACACCATGTTTTCACCTACCCACATTCAGCAATTGCACATCAAAGGAGCTGGGAGGTCAGGCTGCATGGGATGGCAATGGCTGGAACAGAAGTGGATGTTTCTGGCACCTTGAAACTCTCTCACCCAGAATGTGTCACTGCGCTGCTGAAGAATAAAGTGCAGCAGGGTGGACAAGAGTCAGGTAATGTGTGATTCAAGGCCTAGATCTGCCACTTAGGAGCTATATGACGCTGGAAAAATATTAACTGCTCTGAGTCCATAATTCCTTAATTATAAGAGGGAACTGCTAATGTACCTGACAAGTGGCACCTAAAACCTTTAGCTGAATACATGGGCTGTCTAGTTGTAATGGTATCGTTCCAACAGCTGAAAATGACTCCAGAAATCACCTTACCAAGGTTTCCAAATCTGGCTGAGTATCAGGACCACGGGAGGTCCTTTCTAGAGATGCCAGTGGCTGAGCCCCAGACATCCCTATGGCAGCAGCCTGCTTTTATGCTCTCAACCTCCAGGGTCTCCCCACTCCTTTGATTATGCAGCTGCAGAGTCAGTGAAGGTGCTTCAATTTTTCAAAATCTCTGAGGAAAAGGACCACACTCCACAGGTGGTTCTTAATCCGTCAGATCAGCATGAGTCCTTCCAATGATCTTGGGGAGCCACTGACCTGAGCCCTAAAGAGGTGAAGAAAGCTGAGGGTCACAGAACCATAGAACTAATTAGCAAATAACAACAACAACAAACACACCCTCAGCCTTCCTGATTTCCAGCCCAACAACCGCCTCACCAAGTCAGGGCAACAAAACTAAGGAAAGAACAAGACTGTTCTCGGCTGATTGTCTCAGCTGTGGTCCATGTGCTCCTACTCTGTGACGTGTTAGCAATTATGTAGAGCCATCAACAGATTTCTGTCTAAAGACTCACTCTGGGGTTCAGGTGGAACTACAAACCGGGGAAATTTGGGGCTCTGTCTGTGCTAAAGCATCGCGGGCTTGCCTCAGGGAGGCTGGCTTTCCAGGACAGAAGGCCACAGCCCAGGCATCAAAGCTCCACCCCACAGGCGTCACATCTGCCTGTGTTGCAGATGTAACCTGAGGATAATATCAAGACCTACTTTTCCCTAAGAGCTGGCCATGTGCCAAGAAACGTGCTGAGTATTGAGACTTACTTTAGCAGTCCTAGGAGGATAATACTCTTGTGTATTCTTATTTGTCATCATTGTAAGGATGAGGAAAGGTGATCTTGGGGGTGGGGATCACAGGTCTGAGATGAGCATGAAGGCGTATAAAACAGAAAGATGGAGGATTCCTACCTTTATTAAAGGAAGCAAAGCTTGTTTCTAATAAATATCATAACTTCTAGTAATGACTTTCCTTTCAATAACAGAATATTTGTTGCCCTCAGTATTTCTCTATGCTTCAGTTTCCTCAGTTGTAAACTAAGGAATTATAACGTGCGCACTTCCTGGGATTGTAAAGATTAAATGATTTAATGCATGAAAGACACTTAGCCCGATGAACACATCATAATTGTTCATGAATGTTAGCTATTGTTATAATTGCTATTATACTGTGATTTGGTTTCTATAAGCAGTAACATTTACGCCAGTCTAAGGGTGGAAAAACACAGTGAATGATTCAGCTGAGTGCATTTATATATATAATAATAATACATTTATATAATATGGCTACAACTTAGGGCTTTTAGTACCGTGTTAGGTATTTTTTCGTTGTTGTTTTTTTAATGGCTGTGTAACAAATTACCAGAAGCTTAGCTTAAAGCAGCAGCCATTTATTATGTTACATTTTCTGTAGGGCCAGACAAAGCATGGCTGGGTTCTCCCCTCGGGGCTTTACAAAGCTGAAATCAAGATATTCATTGGGGTGTGTTCCTTTCTGGAGCCATTTCCAAGCTTATTCAAATTGTGGGCCAAATTCAGTTCCTTGTTGTTGTACTGCTGAGGCCCCCATTTCCTTGCTAGTTGTCCTTAGAGGTCACCTGCATTTCTTGCCATGTGTCCCCCTCTACCCATCTACCTTCAAAGTCCCAGTCCCTTTGAGGGGCTCACCTGATTAGTCACACTTACCCAGGATAATCTGTCCATCATAAGGTTCACTGCTTTGGGACCTAAATTACATCTGCCAAACCTTTTCCCAGTAGTACCTCCAATAGTATTTGATTGAATGGGAGAGAACATGTGTAGACCAGGAACCAGGAACCTTGTGGACTATATTAGAATTCTTCCTACCACAAACACCTTTTCTCATCAACTCTGGCTTGGATCAAAACAAGATGGAACAGTAAAATATGAGAGTGAACTTCCTTTTTATGTGCAGCTTGTAAAATAACTCTCTAAAGGTTATTCTCATTGTTTTATAATCATACCCCACACATGGGACACCCAAGACCCTTGGCCAACCAGGAATGAGGGTTAGATATAGTAATGATAATGTATTATTAGACCGTCCAGGAACGATGCCAAACACTCTGCAATACTGGCTGTCACTTAACCTTTTTATGCCTATTTTATCACCTGTAAACTAGATGAACATTTACCTTGCAGGGCTTCTCTGAGAGCTTGAGGATATGTTTTACACAAATGACAATGCTGAGCAGCTGTCATTTCTTGCACATTTACCAAGTGTGGATACTGCACACACTTCTACCGTGTTTTCCCGAAAATAAGACCTAGCCGGACAATCAGCTCTAATATGTCTTTTGGAGCAAAAAATTAGTATAAGACCTGGTATTATTTTACTGTAATATAAGACCGGGTATAATATAATGTAATGTAATGTAATGTAATATAATATACCAGGTCTTATATTAATTTTTGCTCCAAAAGACGCAGTAGAGGTGATTGTCCAGCTAGGTCTCATTTTCCGGGAAACACGGTAGGGGCATTGTGGTATAATGGAGGGTGAGTCGCTCCAAAACTGAGGCCAAAGCCATGATTCAATCCTAGTTCTTTCTCCTTGGATGAATTTATAACCACTCAGTAGCTTGAGAGACTAAAAGGATAGACAATAGATAATAATAAAAGATAGATAATGACTCACAACGTTAGTGTGGTCCTAGCATATGGTAGCCACCCAGTGTGTGGTGAGTATGTAAATAGAGACCCTACAGCTGTGCTTCTTTTTCTGAAACTGCATTCATTCCAGTACCACCTTTATAATTTTTGCCCTAAATGATACCACCTATTCATACTACCTGCACACGGTATATTCTTTTAAACCAACTTTGTTTTTCTTATCCATGAGATCATCATTTTGTTTTTTTCTAAGTTCATGTGCAAATAAATGCATAACTATTAAAAGTGCATCAAGTCAAATTACCATGTATAGTACTAGAGATAAAAATTACACATATTGAGAAATACTGCGGTAAGGATATGACAGGCCCCATTGTAAAGTAAAGACAGGGCTCCCTGAGGTCCCCGAGGAAATTAGTTGAGAGCTACCCAGATTTTAAACAATTGAATTTTGTTTTTTGAGCGTCTCTTGGAATAGAATTTGTCTGATGTTTAAAGTAAGCCCAGGGAATGGGAGGAAAAAAATGTATTCAGTTAAAACAAAATATGCCAAAGCCAGAACTCAATACTTAGATCTTTCTAATTCCAAGGCGTACTATTTTCACATCACAAGAAATGGGAGTACTGGGGAAGGAGGCAGGTGAGGAGGCATAAGGGGGGAAAGTAGAGAAGGAAAGATGAAAATGTAGAGGCAAATGGACATCCAGAGAGAAAGAGAGAAAGTGAGTAAGGATACATTAGCAAGTCTGTGGGCTTTAAAACACACTTACCTCCTCTCACTTCTCTTGGTATGTTACTTGAATGATTGACAGCTCTTCGCGTTTCTTTCCTCTGAAGCCTCTAGAACCCCTCTCACACTTTACATGATACGGCTGCACACAAGGGCACAATTATGAACTGTACAACATGCTCATAACGAGGGCACTATGACTCCAGGATCTAAAAATCAAGCTGAGCTCCTTAACTCTGAGTCCCTGTTGGGTCTAAAAACTAGCCACACTAATTGCATTAGGGTATAGCCAACAGAAAAGGTTGTAGCACAGGAGAAGGAGAAAGAGATGGGTCCAGTGTTTCTTTTTGACTTTCCACTCCTTGCCAAGTGGTTCTCAGGAGGTGGATTTCTCGCAGCCATTTGCATCTGCAGCTAGATTGAATTGTCTGCCTTACCCATTTCCTGTCCCAAGAAGCACCGTATAACACTGACTGCTGAGTGCCATGGGAAGAGCACTTTCATTCTATATTTTAATTAGGCCCTGACATCTGGTCTGGACTGTGGGTGCTTATTTTTGCACTGGCAAGCTATTGGCTGTGAAGGAGCCCAGCCTATCTGGAGATTACTAGTGCAGACGGAGATTGCAGTCATTTAATTTAATAGAGCAATTGTGTGGGCCTCGTAGAATGTGCCACAATTGTGAAATGTGGGCCCCATCTCAATTCCAGGTTCCCTGCCTGCGCTATTCTAACGCACCTCTCACCTCTTCTGTCAATCTCCATAAAAAATGCCGTCAGTGAGAAGAGGAGCTTGGCAACACAGCAGTCTTGGAAACCTTTCCAGGGAGAAGGGGAAAGAGATGGGGCTCTAGGAAGGATTTGAATTTATAAAGACAATGAAATTCGCCAAGGAGCGAAATGATCATCTTCCCTCCTCTGATAAGCAACTGTGCCGTGTACCACTCCAGCCCCCTCTAATGAGGCTCTGTCTTTGGATGTGCCGCAGGAGGTGAACATCTGCCACCGAAAGAGAGGCCCCGTGTGACAGGAGGAGATGGTCAGAGTGGCCTGTGAGTACTTGTGTTTTCCATGACATTGGAGACAGCCCCTTACTTCCCTGTGCCTTGATGCCAACTCAAGACCAGGGCTCCTCTTTTAGGGAACCTCACCTATAACGTCTGTTTTATTTCCCACTGTTTCCCCAGTTCCTCTCACAGTGTTTGACATAGCTTACGTGCTCAATAAGCATTTGGGGAAAGAAAGCATGAATAATAAGCCAGCTGAGGTAGTGTTGCCACTGAGACCCATTCACTTCCTGAATGCGTCCTTCTGGAGGTTCTCAAAGGTCTGGGCCCATTCTGCGCAAATTGCTGGAAAATTCTACCTGTCTGTATGTTCACTGGCTGTAAAAACCAGGATGCTCTTAGTTGGTTTACATGATTTCCTAATCTTCTCTTGTACGCCTGTAGAATCCCAGCTAGCTTACATTTTCGTGGAGGAGACAGGACACTGGTAACATAGTGGCAAATGATACAAAACAGAATAATGCTTAATGTAGTGGTCCTGATTAAATACTGGAAGAGTAGAAAGGAGAGGGAATTTCTGTGGCTCCAGAAAAAGCAAAAGACCTTGCTTTGGGTTTTCAGTGTGGGTGGTCAGAGAAATTGTGGAAAGTCTTCCAAATAAAGAGGAAAGGACATATAAAGCAGTTAACAACATGGGTGATGAAAAATCTGGTTTATATGCACAGCATCACCGTTTTCCAAACATATAAATTTAGGTAAATAGCACAACCCGTCTAAATTTTAGTCTCCTTTTAAAAAGAACTGGAAATAATTGTGACTATGCCACATGCATTCCAGAAAGAATTAGGATTAAAGGAGGCAAAATGTGTAAAGGACTTAGGAAAATTCTAGACATATAGCAAATGCTTAATAAATAGCAATCATGATGGGAGGAGGAGAAAAAAGATGATGGCAGTGTTAGCAATGAGCAGGACCCCATAGTAGAAAATCAATGGCCTGACTGGAAGAAAAGAAAGAGACTCACGTGGCTGGGGAGGAGATTCTGGGAACTAACATCAGATAGGATAAGGGAACCAATGCAAGAAAACCTGGAAAACTGAAATGACAAAGAAATACTGAGAGACAGAAACATTGAGGACAGTAAAGGAAAGGTTCACCTGCAAGGAGTGCAAGGAAGTCAGACTTCTGAAGTTACCTCAGGTTCACCAACTGCAAAATGCAAGTTTAAAGGAATATTCTGCAAAATCACCAAGGATGCCCAGCTTACCTGTGGCTGTTCATGGTGGAAAACCAGCAACTTTCTCTCGTGATCACTGTATTCATAAAGGTCAGGACATTGCCCCAGACATCAGTGTAGCAAACATCTGGGATTAAATTGTTTTGTTAGGGTTTCCAGGTTTATGTAAAATAATCAAGGTTCTGGTATTTGGGGGACCAGAACCAGTCAAGGTAACCTGTTATATTTTTGGTTTTCTGAGGATGTGTGTTCCCCACGTTGGAAGCAATTTTCACTTCTGCTGAAGTAATAGCTATAATCCTTTTCATGGCCACACATGTTTGGTTCCACATCTAGGATTTTGGAGTCAGACAGCCATGGGTTCAAATCCCAGAATTGCCATTAAATGGCACTGTGAGCTCAAGTTATTTAATCTCTCTGAAGCATGGGTTCATTATTTGTGTAATAAAAAGGGGATAAAAGTACCCCCACTGTTTCTTTTCATGGATTAAAATGGAAAAACCTCATGTTTTTCATGAGGATAAATTTATTTCACTTAAGGGACATCGTGTAGTCGAGGATCACGTCCTTCCTAATAATGTCTTTAACCAAATCAAGCCACGGTGAGAGGAAAGGCAGTTTAGGGTTTGGGTTTGGCTTTTTACTTTCATTGAGAATGTGAAAACTTGGCAATCCTGGATCAGATTCCAAAATTTCTTTGGAAATTTTATTGTGTCATATAATCTAAAAGGATGGGACCCTTTGCCTGGCAGGCAGAAAATCCTCATTTTGCTGATTGAGACATTAGGGGCAGTCACAGTACCTTTTATCCAGAGGTGTTTTATCTTTGGGAATATACAGGAAGCAAGGCCGTGGGACAAGAAGGATTCTAGCTTGCTCCATTCTTGATTATTGCAAGTTGCACGTGTGCAGTTTGAAACCCAGTCACGCCTCCTTTCACTGAAATACCAACACTGCTGTTCTAAGGGTTTGTAAAGTGCCTGTTAGGTGGTGAGTAAGTGGTGGTGGTGTTGACTTATGTTCTAAGAGTAGCAGGTGCTCCGACTGCACGATTTGCCTGGTATAAGAACGGAAGTTGATTCCTCTCTGGATGTTCAGAATTTGGGAGTCGTATCCTAATACTGTTGGTACTTTCTTTTGCTCTCTAAGGATGCAGCTCTGAGAGCATTTGTGAAATGCTGAGACTGGGCCCGACCCCCTCTGAGTGTGGCATCCATACTGACCCTGCAGTTGTGACTGTGGCAGTAATGAGAGTGGGTGCAAAAGGACTCCAGAATTCCTGTTAGCAAGCAAATCCTGGAGCAGAGCCAGAGCAAACATGAGAGAGGCCGTGCTGTAGTCACATGGGAAACAGAATTCAGGAAATAGGTACAGCATTCAGATTTCCTCTCTGGAGGAAGGTGCTTCTGACAGGACAGCCTTTGGTGAGGATGGGAGGTGAAGAATGAAATGTTTGCATGACAGTGGTGAAAAGCGATGCTAGGTGGGAAAGCAGGAAAGAGCAGACAAATCAATTTCCTTTGGGTACAGACATAGTGACTGTTCTTGCACAGCCTATTGCTAGAGGTATCTATAAAACACATAGTCTGATGGTAGGAAAGACGAGATTTAGAAAGACCTCAGACATTCACCCAGGCCTTACTGGGTTCAGTACAACACATGGTGAAGCAACGATCTTTTTTTAAAAATGGCTGTTTTATTTTCTCTTTGTGTATTCAGTGAAAGATAATTGCAGACACATCATTCATGGGTGACAAATCCATTCTCTTATGATTGGTGTTAGAGCCTTGGAATAAGCTATCATGCTTACCTGTGTTTTCTTCGTGATATAATTTAAAGACTGTGGTGTTACTCAGAACGTGAATTGTCATTCCAGAAGAGGCTTTGAAAAAATTATAATATAGATGGATCCACCAGGCAGGGTTTTCGTTATCATGAAGGGTGCAAAATATTTAATGGTGTCTGTGCCTGGAATTCTATGCAAAGTCAGACAATAAGGCAAACTCAGAGAAAATAATTAGAGCTTAAAAGGACCCTGACAGGCAAGTCCAACCTTCTTTTACAGATTCTTGAGCATAAATATTTTTATTGTTGAGAAGAGCTCTAAAGATCATGAATTAAATTATGATGGATAGCATTGCTGAGTTGATAGCTATTTTGTAATTATAGAGTCTGGGACCCTAAAAGGCCCAAATCCAACTCCGCTAATCATCCTATCACTTTATCGGTTTCCCAAGAAAAATGGTACTATGGCTAACAGTAAAAGGGATGCAGAGTACTACATTATTGATAGCGGTGGATCAGGGTTTATCAGAACCCTGATAAAAACGGTAGGTTGAATCACAGGGTTCACTCAGGCCAGGTTATTATTCCTACCTGGCCTGTCTCTTACCTGGCCTCCCTCTCTCTCTTTTCCACATCTAAATCTTGACCCCAGTATTTCAAAACCAGCCAGTAAAAAATGAAAGAGGTGACCAGACCTCAACAGGGCTCTAGTCCACTCACCCATCTGGGGACATTGAACTAGAAAAAGTTGAGAGGCTAACAGCCCTTTTCATAGCGGTCAGGCCTGCCTATATGTGCATACCACACAGAGACACGGAGACAGAGGTGTAAGAAAGGGACTGAAGCTTTTCAAGGTAGTCGCGTGAAGGTAGATCACCGCTAGTGACTGCGTGTCAATGCTTCCGTCAGTCAGGTAAGCATCTTCTCTTCCCTTGCAGAGGTACTAGAAAGAGAATGGCCAAGGGCAAAAGCTTTCTGATGTAGGGACGTGTTTCTGGAGGGCAGGTGTTTCTGCCTCTGCAGTAATAACGGCAGTATCCACCAGGTATTAATGCTTTATGTGCATCACGTTTAATTTTCACAGAACCCTGTGTTGTTAGCATAATTATCCCTATGTTACAGGTGAGAAAACTGAGGCTTAGAAAGGTCAGGTTTCACCTACTTTGTCGATCTATTCAGTCTCTAAATACCAACTATGACATATAGGCTACTGTTGGCATTTAATATTAGAAAATTCACTTTCACCCCCACCCCATCCTAGGCGGTTTGAGTTTACGATTGGTAATTCTGACCGTGATTAAGTTCCTCCTGCTGTTAAAAATATTGTCTTCCTCTAGCCTACTACACTGAGTACCTTTTGTACCCTCTATAGCAGTGGTTCTAAACCACGGTGATTTTGCCCCCATAGACATTTGACATTGCCTGGTGACATTTTGGTTGACATACTAGGAAGGGGAATGATACTAAACATCCTTCAGTGCATAGAACAGCCTCTTACAACAAAGAATCATCCGGCCTAAAATGTCAGTCATGCCAGTACTGAGAAATCCTGCTCTGTTGCTGCACAGAGTAAATTGGACGACTTTCTACATTAGCATTTAGATGTCTGGAGAGAGCAACAATGTCACATCTATCCCCTCCACCTTATATACACCCCCATCCTTACCACAGCGACTCTCCAGTCTTCTTTTACCTACCTGTTTTAATATTTCCCTTTCCCCAAAAGGCTTAGAAGACTAAGTGAACTACCCAAGATCAAATACTAGTGAATGACAAAGCCAGCACAAGATCCAAGATTACCTAGTTCCTATTTCATCTGTCTTGCAATCATATCATGTCCAATTGTTTATTCCACCGTGAATAATACAATGTCTCTATTCCCAGATAGTTTATATTCCGGTAAACACTAACCCAGTATGTTCCCTATTCATATGTAAGTTATCCCAACTCTTGTCATGTGATCTGGTCGTCTCTACTTTTAAAGCCAATAGAAAGATTCTAACAGTCAAGCCCTTCAAGGAACGCATGACAAGGTTCGTGTCAAATATAAGTCTGTGCACACAGGTCAATTGCAGAAAATGCAGAGTCCAGAAATGGACTTACACATATCTAGTCAATTGATTTTTGACAATGGTACCAAGGTAATTCAATAGGAAAAGAATAATCTTCTCAACAAATGGTGCTAAAACAATTGGATAGTCATATGCAAAAAAAAATGAACCTTGAGTCTCACTTTACACCATAAACAAAAATTAACTCCAAATTAATCATAAACCTAAATATGTGATATAAAATTACAAAACTTTGAAGTTGTATGACATATCCAAAATAGGACTTATATCTAAAATATGTCAAGGACTCTTTTAATAATAAGACAAACAATCCATTTTTTAATAAATTAGGAAAAATATCTGAATAGACATTTCACACAAAAAACAAAAAAAAAGGAATTTACAGATTGCAAAATACATGAAAAAATTGGCAACATCTTAGTCATTAAGGAAACACAGATTAAAGCTACAATGAGATACCACTACAACCCACCAGAATAGTTAAAAATTAACAAGACTAACCACACCAAGTGTTGTCAAGAACATGGAACAACTGTAAGTCTCATATACTCCAGGTATGAAGGCAAAATGATAAAATCATTTTGTGAAACAGCCTGGCAGTTTCTTTAATATATATATATATATATATATATATATACACACACACACACACATATATAATATATATAAATATATATATATAATATATATTTATATATATAATATAATATATATTACATATATTATATTATATATATATAAAACACATATCCACTATCAGATCTAGCCATTCCCCTTGTAGGTATTGACCCAAGAGAAAAGAGAAATATACGTCACACAAAGACTCATTGACAAATGTTCAGAGCAGCTTTATTTGTAATAGCCCATAACTGGGAACAACCCAAATGTCCATCAACAGGTAGATACAGGCTCATAAATTGTATATCCATACAACAAAAAGGAACAGATTACTGATATACACAATAAATGAATCTCAAAATATTTATTCTGAGTAAAAGAAACCAGATACACACCCCTACCGAAAAACAAAAAAGCGTATATACTGTGTGATTTCACTTATTAAAATGTCTAGAAAATGCACAAAATCTATAGATCAGAAAGCAAATCCATAGTTGCTTGGAGAGCAAGGGTAGTGAGAGACAGGGACTTATAAAAGGACAAAAGGAACCTTTTGGGGTGATGGATATAATCATCATCTTGATTGCAGTGATGATTTTGTGAATGTAGACCTATGTCAAACTCATCAAACTGTACACTTTAAATATACGTAGTTTATTGTACATCAAATATATCTCAATAAAACCATAGAAAAATTAAATAAAGTAAAATAAGGTGGGTCTGTGGCCAAGAGACCTGGCCTGTGTCCTTTAGTTCCCTTTTCCCATTTAAAGAGCTGACACCCAATGGGTGGCATGTTTCTACCCATGTAGCACTATGCAGTGGCCACAGACTGCCCACCTCCTTTAGTGCGGGTCTAGTGAGGTCTCTTGACCTGTCATCTGTAGGAAGGTTCTGTTCGTGCAGTCATTCAGTGGTCAGCCAGCCCGTCCACAAAAAACTGAAAAGGCACCAATTGCTTAGAAATTGCTCATTTGTGACATCGGTGGCCCCATATTGGGTAATCTTCGTCATTAAGTACAGATCAGGTTACACCAATCATTTTGAAGTCAAAGGCAAAGCTGGGAGGTCATATAAGTCCCCCTCTGCTAACACACAGCATCTGAGAACATTTTTCACTTCCACAGAACCATGCAATACATCATCCTTGAGTTTCATTTCACATCTTTATTTGTACCCCTTATTACATGTCTTTGAAAGCTTATTTGTTTTGACTTTTCAATGCCTGACCAAGAAATGAAATCCTGAGCCACATAAAGACCACAAATCATCAAGACAGATTTATTTCCCAGCAACCTTCTTCTCAGGTGTAGGTTAACCATGTGTTTGAGAGTTAGGAATTTACATGGATGGTGTTTGGGAAAATGATGATGATGTTTTTTGACAAATTTTTGTCATCTTACCATCAGTTTTCTCTACATCTGTATATATAAAACGAAAGTGGCTATAATTTACATTATCCATGAGAGTCTGCCTGCTAGAGTAGAAATTGCCTCAAGCTTTGGACTCAGATCCGATCTCAAAGTCTATATAATTTCCTAGCTATATGACGTTGGCCAAGTTTGTTAACTTTTGGGAACCTCATTTTTCTCTTCTGTAAAGTGGGATAATTGTTGTAAGGATGTAATAGGATATTTTCTTTAAAGAACTTTAAAGAACAAGAAGCCATAGTATAGTCATTCAGATCATGGAATCTGAAGCTAGACAGCCTACATTTCAATCCTGACCTTGCCACTTACTTTGTAACACTGTGCCTCAGTTTCCTCATCTCTAAACTCGGGGATGATCAAAGCGCCTACTTCATAAAGCTGGTATGTGGGTTAAATTAGTTAAAATATGTAAAACATCTACAACAGTGCCTGGCACAAGATGAGGACTCAATAAGTATTAGCTGCCATTTGGTGTTATTATTGCAGTTACTTGTTTTGATGGGTGCCACACAATAGGTGTCGGATAAAAGGTAAGCATTGTTCATTTAAAGCTCTCAGTCTCTTTTGGTTTTCAAAATAACTGCTGACCCCTGCAACCATCCCTGAAGTGCTTGCAAGAAAACCCAAACATTCTTGAGATCACAGTAGGAATTACACTTTGTCCCCATGTGTGTGCACGTGAGTATGCGTTGCTCAGCAAAGCAAATAGAATAATAACTAATGTGAGATTTTAATTATCATGTATGCCAGTAATGCTGCTTTGTAAATCAAACTTAATTAATTCCGAGTACTTGCTACTTCTTCAATCCTCCTACCAGCTCAGGAGCAAGCATGCTATTTTCTGTGTAAACAACAAGGGTTTCTAGAAAGGGTATTTAGAACAAGCCGGGTGCCATCTACACAAGAGCAATTTCAAGCCTGGGAATTTAGACTTATCATATTGAGTTCCACCCAAAGTGTATATCGCAGAAGAGGGGCGTGATATTTCCTCTCTGTAATATTAGATATCTTTGGGATTACTCATCAGAAAATGGTCCAAACATTTGAATTGATGATTTTGTCCTTAACAATAAGTCCTCTGGAGCACTTCTTGATATATCAGGTTCAGTCATTTATTTGACTAGTATGTGAAACAGTGCTTTCTTTTATTTCCCTAAATGTATGGTTTTCACACTTGTCATGTGTACTCACACTAAACGATGCATGTAACTGTAATTCATAAAGCAGACAATGAGAAGGGCTGAGGGGTGTAGGTTGAGCAATGAAGCCAGTGACCACCCAGTCAAACCCCACACACACTCCTGTCCCCTAAGCTATCCCTGAAGTACTTCCAAGAAACCCAAAATGTTCTTCAGATCATGCTTTGAAAACTTCTGCCCTAAAGTACATTTTTTTTACTCAGTTTTCCGAAGAAGCTTCTTCTTTATCATATTTGCGCACTTCACAGCAAGCCCACAATCCCTTTGAGTTCACTGGCTGTGCTTTTATCCATTTCAACCATGTTACCTTAAACCTGCTTACTTTCCAAAGTGAAGAATCCTAACTTTTTCAATAGATGTAAAAATTATTCTGCCTCTCCTACCCTCCACTCTTCTAATCATTGTAATAACTAAGCAAATGGAGTTAGACAAATTTTCAAGATTTTTTTTTTATCTGGAAAGATACAGTCTTTGGAATGATTCAAGTCCATGAATCATCACGGGGCAGAAGAGGAGGAAGATGGGTTCGTTCAGCAAATTCTTCACCAATAGGTTCTTCCGCATAGCTTGACAATAAAGATCTACATAGAGTATGAGATTTTATTACTGAAGCAAATACAGATCAAAAAATAGAAATTGTTTTGCAAGAGACTGAGTGCATTAACAAAGACGACAAAATTATACGTGCTTATTATTCATCAGTCCTGCAATGGCTAATTTATGACATACGTTCCCACCTCTAATGCTCTATCAAATGTATAAGGCAGAGATAACTAAATGGTCATGGCTTAGGTGCAACCTCTGAGTCTTTCACTGTTACGGAGCGAGTCCCCAAGAAATGACCACAGAGCCGAATTGGACAAATTAACACTCTTTATTACAGATCCGAATCTGGGCTCAAGCCTCCACTGACACAGCAGTGAGCGAGAGCCCCGAGCACTGTTTCCCATCCCTATTTATTCTTTCCTGTTACTTGTCCTTTTTCTGATTGGTGTGCCTTGGAGAAAACAGGGGTGCTGGTTATTATTATTTTTTTAAGGGGATGTTCTCAGGGGTAGATTTTCCTTAAGGGGATGTTCCCAGGGGTAGGTTTTCCTTAAGGGGATGTTCCCAGGGGTAAGGGGATGTTCTGCTTATCTTTGCTGCAGCAACAGGATATCCAGTTTTGGGGTAAGCTTAACTGGGTACATGGTTTTAACGGAAGATATGTGCGGGTGGCCGAAAATTTCCCACAGCACTTTTGCTCTGACCTGCTTGTCTTCCATTGTTAGGTAGCTTGCCTAAACTGAATTGAGGCACGGCTTTTTTTTTTTTTTTTTTTGATCCTTGTCACATTCACCACACAGAGTTCTACACAACCACTATCAGTTAATCAGTCAGCATTGACATGTGATTGGAAGTCTTTCAGCCAATACCGATCTAGTCCAACCACCAGAATTCACATATGAAAAACAGAATACCAGAGGGTTGACAGTATATCACATAGCTCATTAGTGGTGGATAAACATGCCCTTTCACCAACACAGCTCTGGGTCTATTACACTGAACATGCTAGAACATTTGTTGAATCCTGTTTAAGAATTCACGTGTTCTTACTCCTTACATCTGTATATAGGTAACTAAGAGCATCTCACAGCCTTTTTTTAATTTTAAAGTTGTTTCACCATGTGCGTTCCCCTGTAGTCTTTCAAAATTGATGTGACTTCTGCTACATGTGGGAGATAGCATCTTATAAAGGTCAAGGACTGAGGCTTTGCCTGACCAGTTAGAAGTGGGCTAATAGTTCTGCTTTGCTGCTTACCTGCTGCATGATCTCCAGAATGCTGTCTCACCTCTTTGGACCTCAGTTTCCTCGTGCATAGAATAAATACCCCTTCCCGGGACTGCTGCACGATTCAATCAGATCCTGCTTGTGAAAGTGCCTAGCACAGGGCCCAGAACTGGTATGTAAAAGATTTACCCATAGGAGTTCTCCTCTCTTCCCTTCCTTCTTTCCTTTTCTCTTCTCTTCATATTTGGTTCCACAGGTTATTCACTCCTTGACCTTGAGCAAGGAACCTAACCTGTCTGAGCCTCTTTCTTCATTTCAATAATCAGGAACTCACAACATAGGTATAGGCTTTGCACAGAGAATCTTCTAGAAGACTAACTACTGAAATGTCCTGCCCCAGAGGCTTTTGCCATGAATGTTTGTTGTGGCCGGTGGAGGTAGAATGCAAAGGAGATGGCTAGGTCAGAAGGCCAGCTCCGACTTGAGAGGGAATCCTTGTACAATGGGTGGGATAGGCACTGGATTTCAAGTTTGTAGACCTGGATTCTGACTGAGCCTGTCATGAGCTTGCTTGGTGACCTTTGGAGGTCATTTAGCCTCTCTGGACTGCAAGATAATCCATCTACCTCATAAAATGGGTGACCCAATTAATAGATGACCCAGGGAAATCTAAAGGCTCTACAAATGGAAGAAATCATATTTTTGTCTTTTCCCTAGAACGAAAAATGGGGGAGACCTGCCCCCTGGAGTTTGAATTGGCTCTAGTTTATCTTTACTCTCTTGCATGCACAAATGTCTTTTTATGTGTTTTTGTTTTTTAAGATTGGAAATGTGGCTGCCCTACTTAGAGTCAAAAATGTCTATGAGCAGCCGTCTTTGACTCCTACACATATAACCAATTAGAGGACGCATACCAATCCTGCGCGTCAAAAAATCTTCTTCTGCTCTTTATAGTAAAGACTTCATGTTCAGAGAGTCCCTAAGTTATTCCATCTAATGACCTCGTTCACTCAGGACAAAAATGTGAAACACATCTCCCCTTTTGCCTGTCCTACACCACAAACAGACACATGAATGTACACACACACACACACACGCACACACACGCACACACACCCTTTTCTCCAGACCCTTTGTGTCAAACATTTCAAAATTCCTCCTGCCAAGGCTTTGTAAGAGTCCATAGTGACAGCCAGGGGTATGGCACCAGTGACAGTGTTAGTTCTGACAGACTATTTTGACCAGCAGCAGAGTCTCCAGAATGATATGAAATCACTAGGTAATTGAAAATGAGTCCTTTGGGCTATTAGGTATGTAGCAGGTGATAAGATAAATCCTCGTCTCTTGCTAGTTATAGAAAAAGAGATATATTTTCCCCCTACAAAGAAAGTGAAAGGACTAGACCTTTATCAGTTACCATGGCAACGCAGATCCACTATGTGCTAAGTTCATCCTGTCGCTATGGAAGACTGGAGGAGGAAAAGAAAACAACACTAAGCTTCTCTCTGTTTTTTGTCAAATATTTTGAAGTGACACGTCATGGCATGAGCCTGAAACAATTTTTTCTGAGCAGAAATGTGAGGGGGAGATAAAAGGGGAGTGAAGATCCTGGGGACAGACCTTGAGATGTATTTGAGAGAAACTAACTGATGTGGCTGATGTGGTCAGTCACAATGAAACTGACAGGTAAGGAAAAGGAAGCAATAAATATTTATTGAGTACCCACCACATGGCTGGTGCTATGCTTAATAATGGACAGTTTGGAACCTCTCGGCGCTCTCTATCTGGAACAGAAAGACAGCTAAACAAGCCATTGCTATATAAGCGGAAGTTCTTCCAGAGCAAAAGTACAGGGGGCCATGGGAGTAGGTGCAGATAGTGCTGACACAGGTGCTAGAGGTGGAGGGGGAGGTTTCCCCCAGGGAATGTCTATGCTGGCATCTGAAGAACGAGTAGGAGAGATCTGGTGAAAAAGCCCTGGGACATCCCTGGTAAAAGGAGCGAAGTGTTTGGAGGCCTTGAGGAGAGAGAAAACTGGGACCTGGGGAACTGCAGAAAGTTCATTATGATTGGAGTGGAGCGTTAGAAGGCATAGGAGGAAGGACTGGCTCAGTTGGAGAAGTTAGCACGGCCTAAATTGTGAGTTTTCTTAGAATAAGTCATAGTTAAGGGTTTGTAATCTATTTGGAAGGCAATGAGGAGCCATTATAGTCTTTTAAGTAGGTATGTAACAATGTCGTGCTGGCAGCAGAATGAAGGATGGTTCTGGAGCCAAACCATCATGGTGGAAGGAATGATGGAGACACTCTAAAATCAAGAGCGTGGGTGATGGATTAGACAAGAGTAGTGGCAGTGGAGATAACGGAGTGGGTGTAGTCTAGAAATTCTAAAAAGAAGCAACAGAATGGATTGGGGATGAAAGAGAGTTCAAGAAGTGAAAAATGAAGGCCAAGTTGCTGGTCAACTGAATGAATGGCAGGGCCACTCACTAAATGGGGGTCAGTGGTGGAGAAGTGAGTTTGACATTCTTTTTGGTCAGTTACAAAGTCGAGTTGGTTAAGCCATGTTAAGCCTTTAGAATGGCACTTGTCAAGCTTTTGTGTGAGATTGTGCGTGGGTACGCTCAGAGTTTGAAACAGACCTTGTGGAACATTATGAGAAGGTGACATGTTTTGCTTAGAGCACGACAAGAGGGATTCTGGAGTGAGGTCTTGTGTAGACCCCATCCTGAGTTGCATAAGAGCAACCACAGCAGAACAATGCAGAGCAGCTCCCTATGCTCCGTCTTTAATTACGTTGTGCACCTTCTGCTTCTTTCAGTGCTACTCCCTGCACATGAGCGATTGGAGGTCATCCTCAGCTTTGGAGGAAAAAGGAAATGTAACTCCCCTGTTGCTATTTGCACTGACATTCAGGAACTTAGCTTTTGTGGAACTCAACAATCTCAGTTGGGTTTGGAGAATTCTATGATGAGAGTGCCACAAGTGGCACATGATGGAGTGAGACTAGGATGTGGCCAGTGTGAGCTGTCTCTGGTGGTAGTCGGATACGATGAGAGGATTTCACCTGTGACCCTCACATGTGCTCACTTAGCTCTGTTCTCTCTTCTAGCAAGCCCAACTCTGAACTCTTTCTTCTAGTAGTCCACAGGCTTGCTCCAAAGTCTAAATTCATCCAGACCTATAACACGCAAGACCGTGGTTTCTGCTGTTTTAACTGCCAGGAATACGCATGAAGTCAGTGAGTTTGATTTGAGACCCAGCACCACAGCTAGCTGACATGTTAATCTTGAGGAAGTTTCTTAATTCTCAGAGAGTTTCCTTCTCTGTGTTGGGAGATGGATGGAGTGGTAATAGTGACAATAGTAAGCCCCACCCCACCAGGTGGTGGTAAGGAATGGATAAGACAAGGCTTGGGAAGGAGATGTGGAAACAAACCGGAGTTGGGGCTTGCTAGCATAGCATGGAGAGGGCAGCTGGATTACAGAAAGAGGAGGAGAAAACCTCCTGGCTCCTTCTTTGCCATTTGTCACCCCTCTAAGGTAGACTTGAGCACAGTTCCCATATATATTTACTTAATTCATTCTTTCTGCAGCAAGTGGCAATAAGTCACTCCTAGACCACCTTAGATTCAGCACTGACATTTACCAGGTGTGTGGTCTTGGACAAGTCATTTAACTTCTGCGTCTTTTTCATCTGTAAAACAGATCATCCGTCTCCAATGTTCTTATAAGGATTAGAGATCATTGATGTAAGGAGCCCAGCACAGAGCATGTATTCAATAAGCAGTAGCAACAGTGTTTCATTTCTAATAATTTTTAATAATAAAAGATAAGAGGTTATGCTTCCCCAGGCCCTTAGCCCATCCTCTCTCAAACTTGCTATGGCTGTGAAAGAATTTCTCCCCATCCTGAGGGAAGCATCTGAATTCAGTGCTTATGAAACCAGTTGACATCAGAACGGATTGGGAAAAATCCTGTCTCTGATTCTCCTGCTCAGAAATAGCCAGCATCACTCTAGTTGGCATCTGGAAGTCACTCCTGCATCTCTGAGCAGGTCCAGGAGGTGGTGGGGGCGGCATCTCTGCAGGCAGAGAGGGTAGGAGGCAGAGAGGTGGGGAGTGATGCCTAGGTGGGCCTCTGCTCCCAGCACACCTTTGAACTCAGTGGCTGTGGAAAGGGTGAATGAAGGGTATTTGGGTTTAATTGGGAAATGACATCAATTGTCCCAGTCTCGTTTAAAAATCCATTAGTATCGGGAAGTGGACAGATTAAGCAATGAGAAAGGGAAAAGAGAAAAACTGTCAGTGTCCTGCTTTTTAGGGAGCGAGTGGCCTGTCTAAGCTTCACCAGGGAGGGCTGTGCTGAATGCTAAGAAGCTACTGGAGTTAATTTTGAGATGCCGGGGAGGGAGAGGAGGTGTCTGGGTGAATTCACACAACGTCCTAGGCAAGCTTGTCATTCTTACAGCTTCCAGAGGTGGTACTGCAGTGACCCGCACGGCACATCTCAGGTTCCTGCCACTGTTTCTCGCAGCCAGGCAACTATACTACCCAGCTGGGAGCCATATCCATACCTGCAAATAGTCCCCCCCTTTGTTACCCTGCTATTTGTCAAAACCTGAACTGGACCCTGTGATCTTTTCATCCTGGGAAACATTAGTCATGCTCAGAGTCAGTGGACCTGGGGCAGACAGGGAGAAGAAGGACAGAGAAGTATCAGAGGATGGATGAAAAGAGAAAAGGACACAGGAAAGAAGAGAGAACAAAGATAAATGCAAGTTATGAGAACAAGAAATGAAAGGATTATATGACAGGACTGTGTATTAATTTCCCAGGGCTACCGTAACAAAGTACCACGAACTGGGTGGCTTAAAACAACAGAAATTGTTCTAGGGGCTAGAAATCCAAGATGGAGGCGTCTGCAGAATCATGCTCCCTCCAAAGCCTCCAGGGCATGATCCTTCCTTGCCTCGTCCAGTTTCTGGGAGCCCTAGACATTCCTTAGTTTGTGTAGCTTAACTCCAATCTGCCTTCGTCTTCACAGGAGCGTCTTCCTTCTGGGTCTGTGTCTGTCTCTCTTCTCCTCCTCTTACAAGGACACATCATACTAGAGTAATGGCCACCCTAACTCAGTATGACCTCATCTTAATTTGATTATATCTGCAAAAACCCTATTTCCAAATAACATCACATTCTCAGGTCCTGGGCATTAGGACTTCAATAAATCTCTTGGGAAGGACACAGTCCCACCCATTACAAGTTATTCAGAGGACTGCTACGGTTAATTTAATCCAATACTGTAGAAGGCACTGGGGAGGGCTGGAAAAGGACTAGGCAGGAAGTCAGGGTCACAAGTTCAAATGCCGACAGAGACCAGGCAGGTCACATAACAGGCTGCAGGACAGAATAATGGTGGCTTGCCCCCCAGCCCGGAGTCCTTGGGACAATAATGAATGGGAGCACTTGCCTCAGATAAAGGCAAAAGGTCCCCAGCTCCAGCCGTTGTTGCCTTGTAGGACCAAGGCCCAGGAAGGCCAGACCTAACAAGAAGCCAAAAATTCAGATTTGTGTATAAAATCTCACAATTATTTTTTTTTAAACTTCGGCAACTAATTTTTTTCAAAACGTGGTGCAGGTCACTTAAGCCCATCTACAAAGTAGGAACAGGCATGAGCAGCCAATTGGCCACCACTGGTAACGAGCCTTAGGTTCAAGTCCGGGCTTGCTGCTCACTGTGTGACGTTGAGCGATTCACCTCCAATCTCTGGGCCACGAGGGGATGAGATGCTCTTGACCATCCCACAGAGTACAGTGGTGAATGAATGTCCAGAGGCATGGGGTGCCAGGCCCATACTGGAGGTGCTTACAGACTAGTTTGAGAAAGAAGATTTATACATTGGAAAACTCGAGTGACCTCATCCAGTTGTTCTGAGGATTACATAAGTGGATCGATTTGAAGCCACTAAAAAGTGCCTGCCACTGCCGAATGCTAAATAATTCCTCTCCTCTTGCTTAACTCCCTCCAGGGCTCCTCTCTGGGTGAGATTCATCTGTTTTCCCACTATGGTTAAAAGCATGGGTTCCAAATTCAGAGATGTGAGTGGGTAAGAAAGACAGCCACAGAGTGGAAACAGTCAGAAACTGGCTTTAGCGCTGCTGATGACAACAGCTCTTTGTGCATATTCTGAATGCTAGGCACTGTACCAAAAGCTTCCATGGGTTATTCACATTTAGTCCTCATGTCAGCTCTGGGAGACAGATTTTATCATGACCCCTCTTTCACTGACGAGGAAACAGAAACTGCAATTCCAGAGTTTTAGGTGAACTCCCGTTCCTTTAAATCACGCACCTAAATCAAATATTTTTCAAAACACTGTGCTGTCTAAACAAAGCCCATCTACAAACTGAATCCAGACCATGGGCAGCCTTTGCCATCTCTGGTCGGCAGCCTTGGGTTCCAGTGCTAGCTGTGCCATTTTCTGTGTGACCATAGATGAGTTACATACCCAATCTGGTTTGTGGTTGAGACGTCACAGCGCTTGTAAGGGACAAAGCCCAGGATTTGAACCCAGGCAGTCCAGGGTCACTAAATGTGTAACCACCGTACTACAGTCCTCTGTAAGTTTCTCTGACACTCTTCTGAGCTCCTCCACCAACTGAGCTCCCCAGATTGAGGTGGAACACAAGAGGCCGACCCACTTGCAGTGACTAATGTCTTTAACAAACGCCAGTGATGGACAGTGAGAAGGAAAGTGAGTGACGGAAGGATTGCATAGCCTTCTTTAAATGTGAAGGGCAAAGAAGAGGCAGGAAGGCCCCTGCTGAGTGCTGTATCATTTGGCCTAAGATTGCACCATTGAGCTTCCCCCTGCCCCTTTGGTCATGTGATCATTTTGCTTCAGTCTCTAAAATAAGAGAAATCTGGTTTTAATATTGGGTGGCATTTAGTCTGAAAAGCTCTTGATGTGAAAATGAAGCTAGCTGCCCAGTGGCTTTTCATATTTATTTTTAGTAGAAAACCTTTTTTTTAAGAAAAATGAAACCTTACATAGAATGCCAGCATATGAAATGGAATCAGCTGGTGTCCATTATACACTGCTCAGGCATAATGATAATGATGGCGGTAATAATAGCAGTAGCTAATCCTCGCTGAGAACTTGCCGTGTACAGACACTATTTATGCGAAGACCTGGCCCGTAACTCATCTAAGCCTTACAACAATGCTGTGAGGAAACTGAGGCACACAGATGTTAAGTAATTTGTTCAAGGTCACAGAGCTCCGGGTGGAGGTCAGGCAAGCTTCCTCCAGGCTGTCCACGACCTTTTCCTGCCACTGGTCTGCTGTTCACCGTGGTTCATTACATAAAGCAGCAGCCGATTGCAAATGAGAGCCAGCCATAGAGAGAGAGGCCTTTGTGGCTTATGATTTGGGGTCCTGTTGAAACTGCTGTTTGATTTTACTATCTACAGGAACGTCGCACGCGTGAGCTGACTCTCCCGATTGACAGCTACACAGGCCTGTCATTGTACTTCAGAATTAGATAACCTGTCTTTGAGGTGCTTCATAGGGTCTTTCAAAGAGATGCTCGTTCCTGTCTCAGAAGTACATAATAAGTCAGAATATCCCCAATGTTATTCTCCAAATTTGGTGAAGATCTGTCTAGCCTTTAGAGTGGTTAGGAACAAACAGGCACCAAATCCACTTTATTTATATAGATAAAAAAGGAACTGCACTGATCCAAGGGAGATGGAACCCAGTAATAGTCCACAAGGTTCCTTCAGGGAAGCTTGGGCTCCAGTAAGCGAGTCAGAAAGCCGTGGTTCTAGGCAGGAGGAAACATACTTGTCTGCTGTCTAGGAAAAGGGGAGAACTGTATCCTGGGCTGGGGAGAAACAGCAGCATTTGGAAGTAGAGTCAGGATGGGGTGGGGAGAAACAGCAGTCTGGGCTCTGACGTTCAGCCCGGCGAGCTGTGCAGCACCTCTGAGACGCTTGCTCACGTCTCCCCACAGCTTTGCAGAGGCACTGCCAATATCTGCTTCGTCTGGGCCCAAACAGAAGGTAATTCATTTGCATCAGTCTGGGGCTGATGGTACAAATAACAATCAGTTAAGCCTCTCCTGAGCTTTCGTTTCTTTACACTCTACTGATGAAATATAACTTGTAAATAAAATACGAAACGTAAACATTAGGCTTCTAGAGAGTTGAACCATGACAGGTATTGTTGTCATTATTGGCATCTGGTTCTGGATGCTTCCTTCTTGGGGGAGCTGTCCTGGGCATTGGCAGATCATTAGAAGCATTCCTGGCCTCCTCCCACTACGAGCCAGGGGCGTGACCCTCCCCTCTCCCCACAAGTGGCAATTAAAACTACCTCCGGACATTGCCAAATGTCCCCTGCAGGACAAAAATCAATCCCAGTGAGAACACTACATTAGATGATTTCAGAGGTCTCATTTAGCAACAGTCCTATAAGCCCTACAATGTGTTAAATGCGTTTTAAATAAAAAATTTAATTCAATGTATTTTTTTTTTCCTACTGCTAAACTTGTCCTTTGTCTGGATGGCCTGGTTCATAGGTTGAGACCAAGATTCCAGTTGCTCCTGGCTGTTTCACCTCAAGTCAGTTACTTAAAAAAAAAAAAATTTACTCCTGAAACTCTTAGCTTCAGTTTTATTATCTACAAAATGGGGACAGTAATAGTGGCAGCCCCACGGGGTTGTTGTAAGGATTTAATAAAACACGGGACATAAAGTGTTTGGCAAAATGCTGTGCATATAGTAAAGCATTCCATGTACGCTCTGACACTATCATCAGCGCCATCATAATTATTTTTAATTATCATTTCATTCCCTCTCCTCCTATTTCAGCTCAAAGGATCTAGTGGTAATGACTTCAGGGCAGCCAGAGGGTTGCTTTAGGAACTTTGTAGAAAGAAACATTCTTTAAAAAGCAATTAAAACTTATTCCATCAGACCTTTCAATCACTCAGAGATCACCGGCCAAGATGTCTGTAGGATATTTGCAGTGAATGCAGCCAGAACCAGAAACCAGGAAGTCTCAGAAGACCCTCCTCAAAACCCCTCAAATCACTCTTTCCTCCTTTCTTTCTTTTCTTAGGCCTCCCCCACACCCTCCACCTTTCCTTTTCCAAAAGCAGCAACTGCCATCATTTGAAGGGGCTCCACTCCGTTCAGAGTGACAGGAGAGAAAAGATCGTGTTTCCTTGGTGATACTTACTTGCTCAGCAGGTGAAAAGCAAAGACTTGCAAGACAGAGGTGAATCACAAGTGCACCCAAAGTAGCTACTGCTTCTTTGTCACCACTCAGCATTAACTTCTCAATGCCTATGTGTCCAGCATGCAAAATGGCCTTTGGGGATTTAAGGGTTCAAAAGACTCACTGACCGCTTTTTTTTTTAATGAACAAAGATTTAAGTGTTTGCCATGGAGTCCTATTTCTTCTGTGTAGGTGACCTGCAATAAAGAGTCTAGATAATGGCTTGTTTTGTATGTAGTTAGTCTGCTGTATAGCACAGACACCCAGTCTGGAAATGCACAGTCCTGGATTTGAACCCTAGCTCTGCCATCTACTAGCTGTAAGAAAAGGATTGTCACCTCACACATTTCAAGACATTATCTTGTCTGTTAGCACAGATGGTCCCCCTGTTAGCTTGCCCTTGGAAGACCGGGAGTAGATACCCTTAACTCCATTAAACCAAGAATCAGAGTGGTGGTCAGTTGCTCACAATTACATACCAATGTGTTGTGGATCAGAGAATAATTCTGGCAAGATATTTGACCTGTTGGAGCTTCAGTTTTCATATCTGTATTTCTTCTGCATAGACTTGTTCTCATGATTCCATTTGGAAACAGTGTTTGTGACACACTTAGCCCAAAGCCTGGTATCTAATCAGTGCTCAGTAAATAGTTCTGAAAATAGTGGTTATTTGGTTGAGGATAATGGTGGCCTATGCAGAACAGAATATGGAAAGACCCCTGAACTAGCAGTTAGGAGACCTGACCTGTCTGAGTCCCCAGATCTGCCCCTAATTGCTATCTTGAGCGACACTCTCAACCTCTGCAGTGTAGTTTCCTACCAGGCTAAACTGGAGTTAACATTATCTGCCTCATATTGCTTAGAAAGATAGTGCAAGGCTCCACCAAGCTATGGGGAAGAAAATATCCTTGAAAAATACAAAGTGCAAAACAGGTTTAACTAGTAACAATTTTCCCATCCTTTGCATGATGCTATTGTTTTTGTTGCATTTGATCCTGGAAATGGCAGTTGACAGGCTCGTTACCCATAGGCTCTTCTAGGGTATTTCTAGGTAAGAAGAGACTGCTAGAAACCATTGCTGAAGGCAATTCAAGGCAGAGTCAGGATAGGGACCCAAGCCTCTGGCCTCCTATCTAGTTTCTTTCTCACTCATAGAATAGGAAGGGTCCTATAGAAACTTCTCCCTTCCTCCTTCTGGATGTCTTAGGCTGGATATACTGAGTAATGCCATTAACAAAATGAGAGGCAACCAACAATTCTGTTTGCTAAATTTACAGAAGCATTTCTTCAGAGCTATTTGTCTTTCCTTCCTTTTCTAGCTCTTCAGGGTAAAAGAGTGTTCAGCTGCTGACAGCTGGTGATGTGCTTACCCTGTGAATAGTTCATAAAGCGTGACTGCTTCCAGGAGAACTATTTGTACAAGCCTGGGAGAGGGCTCAGTCCTCTAATGGACACAGCAGAGATTGCCTGCAGAATAAACATGCAACTTCTTAAAGATCATTATTCTATATTGAATAGCTCCCTGATGAAGGCTAGGGCAAGGGAAGTGAGGATTGGGGAGGCCATTTCTATTCCTTGAGCTTATAAAGTTTCATTGAGATGAGCGCCGAGTTGGTTAGAGAGCTGGCGAGAGATGGCAATCTCACAAAGCAGATCAAAGACACGTCGGGGATGGAGGTCAGGCAAAAGTGCAAAGACTTTCACCACTGCTCCTTCTTGCAGAACTTGGCTAGAAAATGCAACCAGTGCAGAAGTCTTGATATTCAGGGCCTCCTGTACTTTGCAATAGCTGAATTGTTACATAACTGGAAGACAGGTGGTGTACGATTGCTTAATTTGGCATTTGTTTGGGGTTGAGGCCACAGGCCATTGGGGACTGATTACAGAAGGGAAGAAAAATCAGTCTAGTACTGGGATTGTTTAGTATTAGAAAGAAAAAAAAAAACAGAGGTGAACCCAATAGCCCTTCAGATATTTGAATAAAACTCTCAGAGAAAAGTTGGCAGTGTTTCAACGTGGCTCCATAGAACAGAGCCAGGGCCAATAAGTGGGAGGTCATGGTGAGATGACCCTGCATTTGGAAAATTGACAGTGCTGTGATCCAAAATGGATTGGAATGCTTTGTGAGGTAACAAATTCTTCGCTTGAAGTGCCCAGGCACAGAGTGGTCTTTTATCGCCTTCAAGTTCAGTGAAGTCACAGCACACGTAGGAATTAGCTTGGACAATTGACCTTGAAACAAAAGTCATATTTGATCAAAATTACTTTTGAAAATCTTTCAAATTGTCCATAAATACTACATTTGTGCATATCTTTGATTTTATTTTCACAACCCTGGACAGTTAAAGCTGGTTGCCTCTGGGGACCATATTGTTAAAAAATGGGGTATCTTAACACATTGGAATCACTGGCGTTAGGTGCTTGAGAATTGAAGAATTGCAGCCATTCATAAATCTCACCCATGCTCTCTCCAGGGTACATGCTCGGTGAGTGGATGGAGTGGCAGGAGGAACAACCTACGGTATTTAAATTGATGTACATTTATGTGTGTGTGAATGTGTGGCACATACTGCTGGTTTATGGATCTCACAGAGTGAGGATGGGGTAAAATCTGGGCCCTCCCATGTTTGCTATAATTTCAAAGTCTCTTCTGATCTCTGTCTTACATATGAGGGTTTTCTTTCCCCAGCTTCATTGGGGTGTAGTTTGAATATAATAAAATTCACCCATTTTAGATGTACAGTCTGAAGTTTAGTAATTGTATGTAGTTCTGTCACCATCGCCACAATCAAGATAGAGAACATTTCTATCACCACCATAAGTCCCCTTGTACCTTTTGCAGTCAGTCCCTTCCCCTTGGCCTCTAGAAACTTCTGATGTGCTTTCTCTCACCATACTTTTCCCTTGTTTTGGAATTGCGTATACATGGAATCATACAGTGTATAATAGTCTTACATGTTTGACACCTTGTACTCAGCATGTTTATGAAATGCAATCACGTTGTTGAGTTTATCAACAGTTCATTCCTTTTTATGTCTGACAGTCCATAATGTAAATATATGACAACTTTTTATCTGTTCTCCCGTTGTTGGACATTTCAGTTGTTTCCACCTTGGGACTATTTTGAAGAATGCTACTATAAATACATACATTCAAGTCTTTGTGTGAATATGTTTTCTTTTCCCTTGGGTAAATACCAGAAGTGGGACTGGTGGGTTGTAGGGTATTTGGTTAATTTTATAAGAAGCTGACAAACTATTTTTCAAGCCAGCTGTCCTATTTCATACTGGCATCAGCCAGCATGAGTCCCACTAATCCCAAATTCTTCCTAACACTTGATAGTGTCACTCTTTTAAATTTTAGTTAATGTGTATGTGTAGTGGCTTTTATTTGCATTTCTCTGATACCTACTGATGTCAACTACATGTTTATTTGGCTATTTCTTTTATCTTTTTTTGTGAAGTACCTGTTCAAATATTTCATGCACTTTCTAAATTAGGTTGCTTCTTTTATTATAATTGAGTTTTAAGATTTCTTTCGGTATATTCTAGATACAACCCTTTTGTCAGATATATGTTTTGCAAGTATTTCCTACAATCACATGGCTTGACTTTTGGTTTTCTCTAACTATGTCTTCTAAAACAAAAAAGATTTTAATCTTGCTATGATCCATGAATTATTCATGAATGATTTTCTTTTATAGTTAGTGCTTTTGCTGTCCTGTCAAAAAGCTTTTACCTAGTCCAAGATCACAAAGATTGTCTCTAATGTTTTTTTGTGAAGTGTTGTCATTGTTTTAGTTCTTACACTTTGGTCTATGATTCACTTCAAATTAATTTGTATGTAGAGTGAAAAATAAGAGTCAAGTTTCATTTTCTTTTCCCCATATAACTATCTAGTCCTTCTGGCACCAGTGGTTGAAAGGACTAACTATGCTTTTCTCATTGAATTTCCTTGGCAGTTTTGTTAAAAATCAATTGACCATATAAGGTCCTGTTTCCAGGTTCTCTATACTAGTCCATTTGTCTGTCTATATTTTGCCAATACCAAACTGTCCTGGTTAATTTATATTTACAGTAAGTCTTGAAATCAGGCAGCATAGGTCCTTTAAACGTAACCTTTTCCGAGATTGTTTTCGTTATCCCAGGGCTTTTGCACTTCCATATAAAGTTTTACCTTAACTTGACAGTTTCTTCAAAAACATCTGGTTAAAATTTTGATTGAATCATATGGTATGTCCATTTTTAAGTTTTTGAGGAACCTCCATACTGTTTTCCATAGTGGCTGCACCAATTTACATTCCCACCAGCAATGCACAAGGGTTCTCTTTTGTCCATATCCTTGCCAATGCTTGTTATTTCTTGTCTTATTGATAATAGCCATTCAAATGTGTGTGAGATGGTATCTCATTGTAGTTTTGATTTGCATTTCCCTGTTGAATTGTGATGTTGAGCCTCTTTTCATGTGTCCGTTGACCATCTGTCTGTCTTTGGTAAAACATTCAGATGCTCAGCCCATTTTTTAGTTGATTATTTATTTTTTGATACTGAGTTGTGTAAATTCTTTATATATTTTGGATAGTAACCCTGTATCAGATATATCATTTCTGAATGTCTTCTCCCATTCAATAGGTTGCCTTTTCATTTTGATGATGATTTCCTCACTGTGCAGAAGCTTTTTACTTTGATGTAGTCCCATTTGTTTATTTTTACTTTTATTGCCCTGCCTGAGAAGACAGACCAAAAAAAATATTGCTAAGACCAGTGTCAAAGAGTTTATTGCCTAAATTTTTGTCTAGGAGGTTTATGGTTTCAGGTATCACATTTAAGTCTTTAATCTATTTTGAGTTTATTTTTGTGTATGGTATAAGAAAGTAGTCCAGTTTCATTATTTTGCATGTAGCTATCCAGTTTTCTCAACAACTTTTAATTGAGAACATTTATTAAGAGCTTCATATGGGCAAATCCAATGACCAGTTATTATTCTCCATTTTTCAAACACTTTTTTCTCTGGCTTCCAGGAGTCTATTCTCCTTTGGTTCTCCTCTTATTTCATTGGCTGCTATTCCTCAACTCCCAAGATTCAGTTCTTAGGACACTTCTTCGAACTGACTGTCTAGATGATCTCATATTATTCCATGGTTTTAAATGTTATCTACACACTGATGATTTGAAAATGTATATCTCCACCGAGATCTCTCCCTCTGATGTTGGATTCAAATAACCAATTGTCTACTGGTCATCTCCATTTGGATAATTAATAGGTATCTTAAATCTACATATCTAAAACTGAACTCCCAATATTATCTCCCAAGCCAGTTCTTTCCATAGTCTTCCCATCTCAATATCTAACCACACCCTTCCCATTGACTGTGTTCAATATTGCACTCAGTTCCTTGACTCCTCTTTCTCTTTTACACCACGTGCAGCTCATCAGCAAATCCTTTGAGCTTTTCTAAATATGTCCAGAATCTGGCCATTTATCATCTCCAGCACTAGCTCACTGGTCTAAACCACCATAATTTCTCAAGTGATAATATTATTTCAGTAACCTCCAAACCGCTCATCCTCTTTCCATTCTTTGCTCCAGCTACACTGGTCTCCTGTTCTCAAAAATGACAAGCATGCTTCCACTTTGAGGCTTTACACTGGCTTTTTTTTTCTTCCTGGATTCTCCCCAAGGTATCCTCATGGCTTTAGTGCCTTACTCCCCGGCCCTGTCCAAATGTCACCTTGTCCCAGAGGCCTTCCTGACCACACTACATAAAATAGCAACCACACCCATTACCTAGTTCCCCTACCCTGCTTTATTGTACTTCATAGAACTTACCACTACTGAATTATTATACAGTTGTTACACACACACACACACACATACACACTCACATACACACACAGACAGTTACACATGGAGACAGAGGTTTTGTTTTCTTTTGTGTTGTTTTTTGTCACTACTATATCCCCCGTGCCTAAAACAATGCCTGGCATATAACAAGCACTCAGTAATTACTTGTTATTGGATGGATGGATGGACGGACAGACGGACAGAGAGATAATACAAATTTAGGTCTTACCACAGTGCCTGGAATACAGTTAGCACTTAATAAATCATAGTTTTCATTATCAGTAGTTGACAAATGTGTTGAATGAATGAATGAATGAATTTGTTCAAAAGTAGCAACAAGAACTTTATATTGAGCTGGGATCACCATCGGCCTCTTGATTTTGTGTCTCACCTAATACCACTCCACCAGATTCTTCGTCCAGGGTTCAGAAAGTCATTGCATCATGCTTGTGAAGGACCGTCTTAATGTAACCTTACCCCAGTCACATATTTGCACAGGTGTCAGGAGCAGCTAGCTGCATTCTTGCCAATGAGCATCCCCTGTGCAGAGCCAAACATGCTCCCAGAGGATCAGCCCAGGTAGGTCCCGGCTGGCCATTATGACAGAGGACTGGGTCAGGACCACATCGGCGCTAAAGCTTTTAATGCATTTAATATACTGCTGACTGTGATAAGTACCCCTATTCTTTTGTCCTATTCTTTAGTCCTTTCTTTATCCTTTTCTCTCTCCCTGTTTCACGCCCGCTCACTTGTTCTCTCTGTTTCCTTTACCAACCTTCCATCTTCTCTCAGGATGAGAGGATGTCACTTCCGTGTGCTGTGACTAAGGAAATGCCATACTCAAGGGAGCCCCATTCCTATAGCAGCCTTAGGATGTCCTGCCGCCTAGAGACAGTTCCTGAAGGTATCTGTTGAACAAAGCTAGCTAGCTGTCCAGGGCTGGATAAACAGGGGCTAACACATTGTGATGACTTAGTTCCACTTCAGATCTGGTGTAAATTGAAGATGGAAATGTGTTTTCCAAAAATACACTGGCTGCTACAGATGCCTGAGCCTATTTCACCTTTGGTTACACAGTAGTCTTGCCTAGGCTTCTCTTCTGGGCTCACAGAGACGGCTGGGCTCACATGCCAGGAAACTTTCCTAAGAAAAGCCCTGCATTCCTCACCAGCATTGGCAAGCAGTACACCCACTGCACCAGGAAAAAACCCAAAGCACCCAACAGCAGCAATGACCACCTTCTGAAGCCAGAACTTGCACCATCCTGAGTTAGGTTTGTGGGGCTCTCACTGGCTCTCCTGATGCTACCTGGAATTATTCTGTGGTTTGGGGTGAACCTTCCCCAGACTCATATTCTGTGATTGTGATCAGCCTTCTGTGTACACTTCCCTCCTGCAGAGCTCCAATCATGAAGAATAAAAAAGTCCTGGCCTCAGTTTTCAGACTGTTCAAGATCTGAGTCAGGGATTTTGCCATTTCCTTCCCTGCACCTCTTCCCACAAACATGGTGTTCAGAATGATGAATGATAAGGAGCCTGTCCATTTTCTTCCTGAGAATCCCTTGATAAGCCTGTGACATGGTCCAAGGGGGTTAGAGCTGGGTAAGATGGTTAAACATTGGTGAACTGCTCTTACTTTACCTGCAGGGTTTAGAGAGAGAAAGCCCCTTCTCCAAGATCATGGACATTCTTAGTGAGCAGAACATTAATCTAAGGTAATCAGGGAAGACCGAGTGAACGAAAGCCAACCTTTTTCATTATCTTCAGGCTGTTTTTATACCTTGCCTCTCTTATTTAGCTTCAAATACTCCCCCTGTGAACATTCTTTCCTTCCTTTATCTTACTACTTGTAGTCATTCCTCCTTGTCTTCTTGTAGGCCAGGCATCATTATCTCTTTCAATCTTAATATATTTTTTATTATGTCAGAAAATATAGGTCCTCTTCCTTAACTCATTATTTCACGATATATTTATTACGTGCCTCCTACACACAAGGAACTATTCTAGGCCATCTAAAAAAGGATTCGACAAAACAGACAAAAATCCCTGCCCTCGTGTACTTTATGTTTTAGGAGGAGGAAGCAAGCAACAAACGAAAAACAGTAAAAGCATATATCAGGTGGTGCTAAATGCTTTGGGGAGAAAAATGTAAGGGAGAATGATAAAGAATGTTGGGGTATAGGAGGTTTGCAATTTGAAATAGGGTGGTCGGGAGGGTTCCCAGTAAAAATATGACATTTGAGCAAGAACCAGAGAATGTGATGAAGGGAGCCTGGTGTGTATGTATGAAGACAGAAGCAACTGCAGGTCCTTGGGTTTGAGGAGATGCACGCCTGGTGTAACCTAAGAACAACTCGGAGGGCAGTGTGGCTACAGCAGAGTGAGTAGGAGGGGAGCAAGCTTAGAATGGTGGTCAGAGAGGAGAGGAGGAGCTGGAATGTGTAGGGCCTTTTGTGGTGGCTGCAGAGTAACTAAGTAATACAAACACACAGGTCTTTTATTCTGAACATATAGGAGCCCAGTGGAGAATTTTGAGCAGAGTCATAAAATCATTGAACTTATATTTTTAAGCATAACTACAACTACTCTTTTAAGAATAGACTCTAAGGAGCAAGACTCGATGTGTGGCCAGTTAGGAGCTTCTTGTAACAAGCCAGCTGACAGATAATGGTGGCTCAGACCAGAGTATATCAGTGAAGGAGGTGAGAAGTGGTCAGACTCTCTATATATACTGAGGTGGAGAAGGTGATGTTTCCTGATTAATTGTATATTATTGGATGTAGATTACAATAGAGAGACAGACAAAGAGAAGTATGAATGACCCAAAAGTTTTGGCAAACAACTAGAAGGGTGGAGTAGCCATTTGGGAACAAATCATGATAAACCTCTGTCTGCCTCAGTTTTCTCATCAGCCAAATGGAAAAATTAATTGAAAGCATAAGATTGTGAAAGTCAAGTGAGTTGTTACAAGCAAATGCTTGTGCCTGGTGCATAAATAGCAAGTGTTCATCCTGTTGTTGTGATTCTCCTCTTTGCCCGCTCACTCCCTTCAGAGAACTAAACACAGTCTGATAGAATCTTGTTTATTTTTCTTTGTCCTCTCTCCCCTCCACCAAAATGTCAGCTTCATAAAGGCAAGGATCTCATTTGTCAAGTTCGTGTTTTATCATCAGCTTCCACAAGTGTTTCATCCTTAATGTATATGCTTGATAAATACTTCTGAGTAGAAGCATAAAAGGACATAACACTCAGAGAATGTCCCATGACATCTCTGCTTGACATATGTACTGTCCAACTCATACACTTATACTTGTCCATTTGTGGCTTAGAAAACTACCTTAAAAGGAGAACCATACACAGGTTAGATAGTTCACTCAGGAAAATCGCTCTGTGCAATGCCTGGATGCAGGGAACAGTTCTACCTAAACGCAGCCATCAACAGGAGCTCCAAGATCCCAGGCACCACAGTCTACGGCTGCTCCTTCTGAAGCTAAAATCAATGCACGGGGTTGTTCTTTAATTAGCAGAGCTGCAGCCCTGCCTCCACCCCCCCCACCCCAGTTCCGCTGTCAAGATGCCGCTCATCTCTGGGCTGGCTTTCCATCCCAAGATGGTTTAGCTTGCTGTGCATGGCTGGAGGAAGGCAGGTAAAGGGCAAAGAGCCAATTAGATTGAAATGGAATCTGGTCTTTGGAGGCCCCTTGTCAGGGTGAAGAGTATTGGATGTTCCCAAAGATGACAGATGCTTCTTTATTTGGGCTGATCTCAGGGGTGAGAGGTCACTTGTAAATAAGATTTGCTCCATTCGGTACGGCAAGTCCTGTTCTCCATGCCTTACTTTTTTTTAGTCCCTAAGTCTTTTTCTCTGTGTTTTGACATGCTCGCTGCTGGCAGAAAGGTCATTTGGTCTGGAATGAATATTTCAAGTCCTTGGGAGCAGCTGAAGTAGCAACCAACAGTTAGACACGTTCAGTAACTACACCCGTCATCAGTTCACAGGGAGCTAAAACAACCCACCCAATGGGAAGAGAAAAGGAAGAACAACTGATGTGATGAATGAATGAACGAATGAATGAATGAATGAATGAATGAATGAATGAATGAATGAATGAAAGAATGAATGAATGAATGAGTAAATGAGTGAAGCTTCAAAAATTATTCCCTCTGATTTTAGCTGGGAAGAGAGGAAGCAAGCTAAATTCTATTACTTAGTCTTTTGGTTGTTGGTCTGAGTAAATTTAGTCTTTGTATAGATTATATTCCATAAAATGTAATTTCAGGTAAATAATAACCCATTCTGAATATAAACACACATTTTAATCCAAATCAAGGAATTTTTAAGCCAGGTCAATGGACTCATAAGTATCTATGAACTGCCTGAAATGTGGGGTTTTTTTATGTATTTAGCTAACAACTACTTATAAAGAAAGCACTTCCTATAGGGCAATCATTGGTATAATGTTTTAGAAATACTACCTCATGTAATCCCCACAACCCTAGGAGGTAACTATTATTACTTATCCCTACACAAATAAGATAATTGCGATACGAAGAGGATGTGTAAAATGTAGAGCTAATAAGCAACAGAGCTGGGGTTTGACCTACCTCATCTGGGTCTAATTGTATATACAATGTTATAACATGTCAAGGCTGGATGTGGATTTAGTTGTTTTTTTGTTTTATTAAAGAGGGTCTATTGAAAGGAATCAGAGCCTCGCATAGCATCCAAGGCAAAGGGAGCAACCGGCCTCATAAGGGATTAGGACCATGTCAGCTCATCAGGAGCCTCTGCTGCCATCTCTCTGGTCTCTTAGCTCTTCTTTGTGCTTTCTCTGCAAGACTGGCCTGTGAGCCTACCCATCAGCTTGAACGTGGCCCATCAGAGCTGACGACCACACAGCCCCAGCTCCTTAGCCTCCTCCGTCTGCTCTCACATTAACCTCTCATCTGTGACCCTAAGGACAATAATGACTGACCTAAATGGACAGAGTTTAAAAGTTTAATTTCCAGAGTATCATTGGGAATTTTGAGTTGCACTACAGAAGCCTGTTCAGAACTTCCCATTCTGTGCTCCTTCCTTCATGGCATAAGACTCATGGCAATGGGCCTGGGCATGGAAGAGGCAGACGTGTGGGCTTTAGCCCAGGGGTGAGTGTTGACAGTGTTGAAGCTCTCTAACAGGGTGGAATGCTTCTGCTTTTCTCCTGGACTCTGCCTTGGTTCCAGCCTGCATTTCTATAGGTATGCTAACTGACTGGAGGAATTCTGGCAGAGACTTGAGTAACTTCTGGTCTGACTCACTGGGAACAAAGAGATCTGGAGATTTCCCGCTCTTCCTTGGACCCCACCTCTTGCCCAACCCCTTCTCCCTTCCCTGGACATATAGGGTCCTAGAACTTGGGGCACTCTTAAGATGGATTTGAGAAAACTGGAAATCTCCCATCCTCTTGTCATGCATGGTGCCATTTTGATAAAGAAAACCTTTCCTTATTCCAAACTCTGATGTATTAAATATTAAATATTTGATGTACCGAACCCATGGGCCTTGTGACTGCAACAGATCTAGCAGAACACGTTTTTATGCTTTGAAACCTTATGTTCCTTTTGATAAAATCAGTGTTGTAAATCAGGTCAACATCACCATAGTTAGCTGAGTACTCACTGCTCAGCAAGTGCTCATGTTCCATAAGGACAGAGTACCATTGTCCCTGAATCCCTAGCTGTTCCTATTCGTCCTATCCCATGATTCAAGACAAGTAGTATGTGCACTGTCCCCAACCTAGGAAGGGCCAACTGGCAACTTTCCACTTTCATAACACATACACACACACACACACACACACATGCACACTTTCACACACTCCTGGGCACCCACAACCTGTATTAAAACGGGGCTACTTACTGCAATCACTGTAGCTGCTCCTGCCAATTATCAGCTGAGTGAATCGACACCAACTATAATAAGGAAAAGCAGTGGACTGAGTCATGAGGTAGAGTAAATTTGACTGCAATGGCTTTATCAGCAGACTTGCAAACCATATGCTTCTCCACCACAGCTACCATTTTGACCAAAGGAGCATCTCACTTTGAAAAGCTAACAGATGTGGTGCCAAGCTACCATTTTGACCAGGGCAACATCTCTCTTTGAAAAACTAACTGACAGATGTGATGACACAGCAAAGAAGGAGTTTTCCACCTGAATGAAGGGTAATTTGAGCTCTTCAGGAAGAAAGGGCTATAACTCCGGGAGACTACCAGTGCACAAAAGAAGCAAGGGAAGAATCTTCCAGAGAACAGAGCTGAAACTGTTGAAGTAAAAGGCTAGTAAATTGCAGAGCATTTGACATCACAAAACAAGAATCAAGGTTTTTTGGCCAAAGTCTGATTGCAGAGGTTTTCAGGCATATTAACACATAAGAAAAGTTTAAGGCAGTTGACTTTAATTTTAATTCAATTCAAAGAACCCTGGAGTAAAGAAGAGTACTTAAGAAGCTTGTTAGAGAGAGATTTGCCAGGAAAGAAAGCCAGCATTTTCATTTCAAACTTCATTGCATTCAGATTTTTGTAAAGCCTCTTAAAAAAGAAAAAAAAAGAAAGAAAAAGAAAAGAAAAAGAAATTACAGTATAACCTTTACATTCAGTATTTGTGTTGGCTTCTTGATAAATGTTTGCAAAAGCTCATATTTAGAGGTTATTTTTTCCCTTCAAATATTTTCATGATTAGTATTGGTATTTTTTGCGGTATATAAAGTTTCCACAGGGTAATACCAATTCATAACATCAATCCTGTGGGAAATAAGGGCTTACATTAAGTCAACTAGATTTGCCAGCAGAAAACAATTAGGTTAGAAGTTGCAGCTTAAGGATATTCAGAGTAGCCATAAGACCACCAGTGCCTCGGGAGGAGTTACAGGCCATTGCAGAATCTTTCCTCAAGGAGAAATGCAGTTTCTTTATTGCCCTTTGTTAATGCTACAACCCAGTCTGTGAAAGGAAACAAATACGGCCACCACAGTATCTTTGGAACACAAGAGACCTGCACTTTAATCCTAACTGGGCGCCTTATAATCTGTTTAATCTTGACCTTCTGGAACTGTCTCTCTTCGTTATGAAATGGTCATTATAAAACTTACCTTGCAAAGTGATGGTAAGTTTAACAGATAACCTACTCGACAGCACCTGACACACAGGAGGGACCAAATAAATGGCGGCCATAGCTATTTTGATTTTGACAATAAGGATAAAGATATTCTTATTAGATGTTTGGGATCATTTTCAAACAACCTGGCTCTTTTCATATGGACATCTGGTGTGCTCCATACAATTTCAGGCCATTGTTATAAATCCCTGTTTTCATTTGATAATTCATCTCAATTCAATTCAACAGCTATTCGGCAAGCATTGGGGGCAAAGTATATAATGCATTGGCCTTTGCCTCAAGAAACTGAAGCTAATTTGGTATTTATTGTTCTGGGTGCTGAGTCCCAATGCAGAGCCTCCACCAAATCTCAATCCTATTGAGTTTCCTTATTCATTTATTTTTTCATCTGTTTATGCTACAAACATTTAAATTATTGCTGTGTACCAGCATTGTAACAGATCTGGAACCAGACACAGTCTCTCTCCTCAGGGAGCTTTCTGAAGGGGAAACAAGTGAATAGGCAAGGAGAATGCAGGGGATTGGTGCTATGCTCTGTCTAAATTTCAGAGAAAAACGACACTGGGGACATCAGTGTGTGTATGCTCTTTCTGGATAAAGTTCCACCTTAAGTGACTCGCTGCTTTGTGTCCTGGCAAGAACACAAATAATAAAAGGCTTAAAAAGCCTGTCTTATTTCTTTAGCTTTAGACCAAGTCCCTGCCCTGAAGGAGAAACTTTGTCTCAGTCTGACTCTGTGTGACCCTCCCAAACAGAGAGCCCATGAAGCACGCAATAAACCAGCCTGTTTTTCCCTTCCACACCCAGCATCCCACCTCATCCCTGGTGTCTTGTTTTGGATTCATACCAGAAACTCTTCCTTTAGTAGAAGATGGGGCAAAATGAGTGACTGGACATCAAAAGAGCTCTGTGAAGTGTCTCAGGACAGCAAGGTGGCGCTGAGCAAGGTTTCTGAGTTCAGACAAGTGTGCGTTCCAATCTGGACTCTGCCCCTGTGAACTGTGGGATCTTAGCAAAGATATTCAACCCCTCTGAGCCCTATTTCCTCTTCTGTAATAGGAAAAATCACAATAGCTCTTAACTCTCATGGCTCTTGTGACAATTAAGTAAGTGAATGCTTGCAAAGGCCTTAGCTTACTCCTTGACATTGGATAAACTCTCAGACAATCTGTTCCTGTTAAAGCAGGCACTCTCCAAAATCATTGTACATTGAAACAAACTATCGCAAGTTCAGTGAGGGCATCCGTTTTCAACAGGAAAGACAATTTCGAGGTATCTAGACTTTTCTCTAAAAAAAGAGAGAAAAGTGAGAAAAGTAAATGAACTACAAAAAAAAGGAGAATTGGAAACACACATACACCCCCAAAAGACACACCAGGCCTTGCCTTCCATCCAACTTGAAATATTTTAACATTATGTCATTTTTGCTTTATATTTTTTTTAGTTAGAATTGAAGTTTATTTTATATCTCTCTCCTAATCCCTCTCCTTCCCTCCTTCTTCAGAATAACTATTGCCCTCATTTGCATATTAATTATTCCCATGCATGTTTTACCCTATAATAAGTATATATAAATGCATAAATAATATGTTGTATTGTTTTAAACCTTATATAAATGGTATTTATGACAGAAACTCTTGGTTACCTACTCCGTATTTATTTATCTTCCTTACAGAGCATGTAGTTTATTCTGGGCCACAGTGTACCCAATTAAAGGACTACTTTCCCACCTTCTCTTGCAGCTGTAAGGGTAGCCAGTGAGATGAAAGCAAAGGTCATGGGCAGGGCTTCTGGGGTGACCCCTTAAAGGAACTCAGCTGGCAAGTGCACCTTTTGCTCTTCCCTTTTCCTTTTTCCCACTTGGAATATGACTGGGGGTTGGAGGGCAATGAAACTCCTTTGCTTCATGACAGCACCTTGAGGTTGGAACCAGTGCTCAGCATGGGGAGCAGAAAGGCCTGAGTCCCCTATGACCTGGGAGCCTCATTGTAGTTTTTGTTTTTATTTCATGTAGCTGAACCTAACTCTGAATGCCAGAAAATCACACTGTATGTATCACCTTCCACATTGAAGTTTTTGATCAACATTATACTTTTTTTTGTTGCCCACCATTGTGTTTATTTTATAAGGCAGGTATACTATTTAAATCACCAAGTCTAAAATTAGTCAGATCATCCACAGCCCCACTCTGCCACTGACAGCGAGGTGACCTTGGGTAATTACTATAACTTCTTCCTTGGTTTACTCACCTATAAAATGATCACAAGATTGTCAAGAGAATTAAATAAGTTAATATTCACATACAAAGTCCTTACAATGATACCTACAGCAAAATAATGATTAAGCCTATCGAGACTTATTATTTTGCCATTTATCTATGATAATATAGTTCCATTTTACCTGCCATATATTTTGTTTTATAAATATATTACAGTTTACTTTTTCATTCTATGTTTGAATGGATATTTAAGTTTTTTCTGGTTTTTAACTTCTAGTCAATGATAGTACTCTGAACATATCTAAACGTGTCTCCTGGTGCACACATGTGCACATTTCTCCAGGGTGTCTGTTTAGAAGTAGAAATGCTGAGTCTGGGGTATGTGCACTTTTAGCCTTGCTTGATAACACTAAATTGTTTTCCAAAGTAGTCCTAACAATTTGTATAAGAAAGTGCTCGTTGCATCTCATCTTTGCCAAATAATTTCTTTGCTCAATGAAATTAGGCTTCTCATTTTTTGCCAATCTGATGGTGTAGCAAGGTATCATTTTGTTGTTTTTTTAATTTGCATTCCCTTATTACTGGTGAAGCTAGAAATAATTTCATGTCATTTGGACCCATTTGAGTTTCCTCTTCTGTGAACAACCTGTCCCTCTCATTCTTATTTTTCTGCCTTCCTTAAAAATCTATTTTTATCACTTCCTTTTTAATCTATTTTTAATCTACTTTTTAATCTGTTTTTATTGTTTCCTTTTTGAATTTGTATTTGTAATAAAATCGCAAATATTTCTTCTCAATCTGAGACTTGCCTTTCCACATTCTTCAGAGCACAGAAATTTTAATAGAGTCAAACTTATCAACTTTACTCTGGTTATTAATGTCTGGTGTCTTAAGAGTTCCCTCCCTACCACAAGCTTTAAGAATATTCTTCTGTATTTTGTTTTAAATGCCCCCTCCCCTGGAGGGAGGGCCTTAATCCACCTGGAATTTATTTTTTTGTGTGCTTTGTGAAGTAGAAAGTTGTTGTTGTTGTTGTTGTTGTTGTTGTTTTATCTGAGTTCATGATCTCAACACTATTGAATGAGTAGTCCGTCTGTCCACACTGATTGATCGGGCCACATCTGTCACACATCAAGTCCCCATAGGCACATGAGTCTGCTGCCTGGCTGTATGGTGTGTACCACCATTTGTCTCTTTGCTATTCTGGTGCCAATCCACCCTGTCTGATCCTCAGACTCTAAGGGGTCTTTAATCCATGAGATAATTCAGGAACCTTGGTTTGTTAGTATTGTGCAGATAAATCACATCCTAGTTAGGGTTTTCCCCTGTTCAGACAACTCTTCCAGCACTACGTAGGACAAGTCTCAGTGCCACAGGACACAGCAGAAGGGAGGAACAGATTTAACTCCAACTTGCCTTTTCCCTCTCTTCTCACTATACATACCCTCCGGTGTTCCAGACTCCAAAACCCATCCACGCAATCTGCCGCCATCGGAGTCTACAGAGGCTCTTCTCCACAGGCCCTCTCCCCATATTACTGGACAACAAAGCTGTTTGTCTTTCTAACGGTCCAAAGGAAAGGAAAGGTGCTGTGATGTGATATTCATAGCCTGGATAATTATGAAGCACTTGTGACAGAGATCATTATATTGGAGATATAACACCAAGCCTCACATGCCCAACTCTAAAAGGACTGAGAAAATTTGAAATAAATTATCCACTCACCAAATGGGGTGTTAGCTCCTCGGCTCTCTCGTGAAAAGACAGGATGAAGTGATAGGGGGTAGGAAGGAGGGTGAGTGTAGGTTACTTCCATGTGTTAATTTGCTTATATTTCAATTTCCTGTATCAGAATAAGAAGCCAAACTAAGTGCCCCAGAGAGATTTCCAGTTGTGTTTTATGAAACAGATGACAAAACCCATGCAACATCCTAAAAATGTTTAACTGGTTGCCACCCCCCCTGGGCACCAGGAAATGTCAGGGGGTTTGCTTCAGCAATCTCAGTCAGAGTCCGTCAGACAGGAACATAAAAAGGCAAGGCGCAGTGGTTTTTCTAAACATCCAGAATCTCTCGCCAAAGATTGGGGTTTAATGGAGAGGGGAGAACTGAGCCTCGGGGACGAAGTCTTCAGAAGGGCCAGATTTCCTAGAGGCACGGGCAGCCCCCACCCCCATCAAGCAGTCCAGCCACGGGCTCTCACTTTGTCATTCTCCTTCAGTCTGGTGGTGGCTGATTGATTTATCACTGTACTGCTTCTGCACATTTCCATGGACCTTTGCTGTTAAGCCCGAGGAGGAGTTAAGTGGTGAAACCTGTTTCTCTACTTTCTTTTCATTTTTTCTCTCTTTTCTCTCTTCTCCTGCCTCTGGATTCAGGGTGCTGTCATTAGAGACCACAGTCATTTTGTCCTTCACAATCTTACAGACCTCCTTCCACGTATCTAACAGCAATAAACTTTACTATAGGAAACAAACAGATTAACAGCTGTGGGCAACTGTTCTTCAGAAAGCCATCTGTGCATCTGTTCAACCCCAGCCTAAAGATAAAACATGTATATGGCGATAAAGGAAAGAGAGTGGGGGACATTGTCACATGCCAATGCAAAGTCTCTGTCCCGAGATATGCTTGCTTGCAGTTGTCTTATAACAACCAGGAGCCCTGTCAGGGTCTCAAATGAAGCAAAAAGGTTAGGACTGGCTATTGTGGAGAACGCAGGGTTCCTGCCCTGAAAAACTGGACTCCTCCTCACTCATATCTACTCAGGGGCCCAGCTGTAGTGGGAGAGCCAGAAGCCGTGTGGGTTACAACAGCAAGTCAGTTTGTTTCAGACAGGAATGAAAGGATATTAAAACAATTGAAGAATTCACAAACAAATCTTTGACTCTTGGTGCCAATGACCAAGTATCATTGTGGCTTTGGGGTCAGATTCTGTAATTTCCTCTAATTTGAAATGCTCTGTAATTTTTTTTTCCATTTTTTTTAATTAATTAAATTTATTGGGGTGACAATTGTTAGTAAATTTACATAGATTTCAGGTGTACAATTCTGTATTACATTGTCTATAAATCCCATTGTGTGTTCACCACCCAGAGTCAGTTCTCCTTCCATCACCATATATTTGTGAAATGCTCTGTAATTTAAGAAATTAAAATCATGCCCAGCTGAAACCCAAACAAAGTCTGTCATTTAGTTCATGGTATTGTACTGATGTTAATTTCCTATTTTGACAAATGCATTCTGATTCTGTAAAATGAGGAGAATCTCGGGAGGAGGAAGTCTCTTCTGTCTTTGCACCTTCTCTGTAAATCTAAAATTATTCCCAAATCAAAAGTTTATATTTAAACAAATTGGCCAGAACAGTCACAGACATAAAAGCTATAGAAGTAAACTTACATGGCTCACACTGAGATAGAAAAACCAAAAGATAAGCAGTCTGGGCTCTACAAGCGGAAACCGATGTTAACTCTGCTACTCAATTTCTTTGCGACTTTAAGCCAGTCACCTCCCTCTCTTCGTTTTATTTATTATTCCAGAGAAAGGGGGCAACCAGATTGATCTGTAAAAGCATTTTAAAAATGCAGAATTCTCCACAGCCACACCCTCCAAGCTACAATTTCACCGAATATGAAAATGCAGTATAAGCAAATTTACTTCTGCAAATATTCTGGTTAACTGGACAAGGTCAGTTCCAGTAGATGCAAATATCAAGTCATTTCTAAGAAAACGGGAAACTAAAGGGTTAGGAATAAGTAAAGATGGTTTATTAGATGTAAAGATTTTCATGAGATAATGTTGAACGCACGTGGGTTGCGGTGCTAGAACGGCACCCGGGTCTGCAGGGAGAGCCCGTGCTGAGAGGTCGGAGAGCATCCGGTGTCCGGTACTTGGGTCAGAAATTCCTCGGAGCAGACTTAGGAACGTGTAGTCCTGTGTCTGGGGAAGACAGCTCCCGCCAGTAATCTGCCCACCTCAAAAACCCAGTCCTTCAGAGTCGCTGAGATCTGAGGAGACAGAAATCAAGAGCCCTGAGTCACAGATCAGAACAATTTTTGTTTTGAAGCTTCATAACAGATGTGAGGGACAAACAATATTAATCTCAAGTTTCTTGTGTTAGGAGAGGCAAGCATTAAAAAGTTCTAGGGAGCAGATTCTGAATGAAATTATGCCAGAATTATTGTTATTCAAAAAGATCTGTCATGTATATTTATTTAGTATGCTACCTGGATTGTTTTCAAAATATTTTTTATTATGTTCTCAAAACTTAGTCCCAAGGAAAGGGTCTTCTACGGTGAGTTCTCAAGTTCCTGAACCGCAGATTCTTCTATATGGACATATTGGGGAACTCAACCCCTACGGCTGGGGAGAACACTATACCACAGGTCCAACCTACCTCAAAGGATTCTTTGGAGGGTAAAATGGAAATGCTTTGAAATTTTCAAAAACAACATTGAAATGCAAATTTTTATTCATCACAGAAGTCAAGCCTTTCTTGGTGCTCATTGCACTGGGGGATGAAGTATACAGTGCCAACTCCTCCCAGGAGGCACTGGGGTAGAGTGGTCACTGTTCCCAGCAGTCACTGGGGTAGATTGGTCACCACTTCCATGAGACACTGGGGAATAGAGTGGAGACTGTTCCCAGGAGGCACTGGGGTACAGTGGTCACTGTTCCCAGGAGGCAGTGGGGTAGAGTGGTCACTGTTCCCAGGAGGCACTGGGGTAGAGTGGTGACTGTTCCCAGGAGGCACTGGGGTAGAGTGGTCACTGTTCCCAGGAGGCACTGGGGTAGAGTGGTCACTGTTCCCAGGAGGCACTGGGGTAGAGTGGTCACTGTTCCCAGGAGGCACTGGGGTAGAGTGGTGACTGTTCCCAGGAGGCACTGGGGTAGAGTGGTCACTGTTCCCAGGAGGCACTGGGGTAGAGTGGTGACTGTTCCCAGGAGGCACTGGGGTAGAGTGGTGACTGTTCCCAGGAGGCACTGGGGTAGAGTGGTCACTGTTCCCAGGAGGCACTGGGGTAGAGTGGTCACTGTTCCCAGGAGGCATTGGGGTAGAGTGGTCACTGTTCCCAGGAGGCACTGGGGTAGAGTGTGACTGTTCCCAGGAGGCACTGGGGTAGAGTGGTGACTGTTCCCAGGAGGCACTGGGGTAGAGTGGTCACTGTTCCCAGGAGGCACTGGGGTAGAGTGGTCACTGTTCCCAGGAGGCACTGGGGTAGAGTGGTGACTGTTCCCAGGAGGCACTGGGGTAGAGTGGTGACTGTTCCCAGGAGGCACTGGGGTAGAGTGGTGACTGTTCCCAGGAGGCACTGGGGTAGAGTGGTGACTGTTCCCAGGAGGCACTGGGGTAGAGTGGTCACTGTTCCCAGGAGGCACTGGGGTAGAGTGGTCACTGTTCCCAGGAGGCATTGGGGTAGAGTGGTCACTGTTCCCAGGAGGCACTGGGGTAGAGTGTGACTGTTCCCAGGAGGCACTGGGGTAGAGTGGTGACTGCCCTGGAGAAGCCCTCACTCCAGACAAGTACATAGGCTCAATGCATAGCACTAGAAATTAAAATCGGATAAGGACACAGTCCTGTGAAACACATGAGTAGCCCTTCAATCATACTTCAGAACAAAGGAAGGCTTTCTGAGTGAGGTAACATCTAAGTACTAAAAAGAGGATGGAAATTAGCCAGGCTTTGTGGAGAGAGAGCTTGGAGAGTGCTAGTGGTGTGGTTGTCACAGTGAGAGAGAGACAAAAGGAAATAAAATATTTCCTCTGACTAGAGTAGATCATGAAAGAGAGATTAACAAAAGGTGAGGCTGCATCTCCTCGTGGAGGGAAGGCGTTGTAAATTATGTCCAAGCCTTGTCGCTACCCTTTCTGGGGAAAATTGAAAGCCAGAGAAGGTTTTGAACAAGATGATGATCTGAGTGGATTTACAATTTGATGACATCTTTCTAATTTCACTGTGAGAAAACAGATTGTAGGTGAGCAAAATGGAAAGAAAAGGGCAAACTATGAAAACTTTCAAGTAATGGAGGCGAGAGATGAGAGTAACGGCAAAGGGTTCAGAGAAGCGTGAACAGAACTGACGGATACGGATTGGTTACAATCAACACTATTTGGTAATAGATTGGATTTAGGTAAGAGAAGATTCAAAAGGGGTCGCAACGGAAAGGGTGGCCTTGCCCGTCCAGGAGATGGGAAATAGGGGACAATGGCAGGTGGAGGAGTGAAGATAATGAGTCCGTGTGGAGGCAAACTGAGACTGACATTCTTAAGGGACATCCCAATGGTGCTGTTTAATAGACAGTTGGATCTTCCTTGAAATGCCTCCCTGCTTAGGGAATAGACTTTTGGCACATCTGAAGGCCTTCTGAGAACTTGGTATTTATATATTAATCTAATAAAAGAGAAGAAAGAATAAAGATGTGAGGGCTCAGTTATTTCTTTGGAAATACAAGAATGCCCAACCCAAAGCATGTATGAGAGGAACTCAACCAAACAGATGTATAAAAGAGACGGCTACATTTCTGAGAAGAGACGAGATCAGCCACTTAGCAATTATGGGCTATGCGATCACTTACCTTTCTGGAGAGGCTGTCATCTGGGGTGGAAATAGTCTGCCCTCGGGCGAGGTGCCTCATCGGGGTCACTCATCCCCTTGACTTCAGAAAAGTCAGGGTGAGAATTAAACCCGAAGTCAAAGAAACATCCATGGGCCTTAGCGAGTACCTGGTCCAACTTCCTCATTTTATAAGGGAAGAAACTAAGGCCCAGAAAGAGTAACTGACTTGCCCATAGCCACATAGCTTATTAGTGGGATGTGTGAACCAGATGTCAGTTTAGCTTGGTTTACCCTCTTTCCATATCTTTCCATAATTCTTGTTCCCTTGCCATTCATCCCAAGTGCTGGTCAGAGTATATTCCTGCCTGAAAAAAACTCTGGAGGCAGCTGCTAAAGTACCAGTCTTTCCCACCCCACCTCACAAATCTGACCCTACACTCTTCGCACTAACCCAAGTGTCTAGTCCATTTGACCTTGAGGAATCTCCTCCCAAATTTTCCAGGTCCTGTCCCCACTCCAGTCTTTCCTGGGTGTATTACTCAGCTCATAATTCACATAACTATGCGTATGTTTTGAGTGAGGCAAATTGAGCCCATCCGTGTGTACTATTGTCTTGTAATTGCTGTCAGCCCTGCAGACTTTGAACAACTTTCTTCACCCTTCAGCTCAGCACTGATTTATTCTGTTTCTGTGAGCAATGTATTCACTTTTAATTAGACCCAACTTAATTATTCTATCGGTAAAACAAACCAAAACAATCTAAAAAACAACTTTTCGGTGAAATCACATTTCTGCCTGGATAGATATAAAAAAAAATGAAATTACGCTTTTCATTTTACCTGCCTGTTACAAAAAAGAAAAAAAAAAAGATTGCCCACATTGTCTTTTTATTTCCCAAGATCTTTTGCCTTTCGTTAGGAAGACACTGGGGAAATCAGGCTTAAACTACAGGGAAGGAAATGGGAAAAGATAGTCTTCAGTGGAGAGTAGATATGTGAGTGCGTGACACAGTGTCTTTCCAGGTTTGTTCTTTGCCAACCCCTACCTTCGAACAATGTGGATGCTGGTAAAGAGTGCAGATTTCCCACCCCATCCCCAGAGTTTCTGATTCAGTGGGTCTGGGAGGTGGGGATGAGAGTTGGAGCTTCTCACTTGCCTATTCTGACACCTTCTGGACTCATGCCTGCTTCTGGACAGCCAAGCCCTTTTATTCACTAATAAGCCACTTCTGCTTCTCCAGGAAGCTTGCCTCGTCCTACCCAGCATCATCCATGTTTTCTTCCACCCCTGGCAGCTTTCAGTGCTTGCTGTCTGCACTTATTCAGTTCCCCGTTGATAGCCTACCCATGTACCTTTCTTTTGTATATATCTCATATCTCCAACTGTGTTGTTGGGTCAGGAACTGTGCGTTACAGATCTTCCTCTCTGCACTTAGTTGAATACCCTGCCTTCAGTTCTGGGCTCCCTCTAGTACACTAGTGTTTCCGGCGTTTCAGAGCCCAAAGATCTCTTTTGTCATCAAAGAATTTCACAACCTCCACCCCAGAGAAACTATAACATTAGTATTCATGGATTAAGAAAATACAAAGAGCAAAATCCTACTGTGAAATCCATAATACCTTTAAACAAATTTTCAATATATCCATCTCAAGAGTGTCTGCCACACTTAAAAACAGTGGCTCATATATGTACATAGTATGTAATGTGTTTCATCTACAGACTAAGCACATATAAATTATCTGACATCTTGCTATCAGGAGCCTACCTCGGGGCAGTGTTTAAAAGCAAGAATCTAAGGGCCCTCTTGGCCTCAAATTTGGAGTAGGACACCCAAATGGAAGGTGTCAGAGTGTTTGGAAAGTATAAAATCGCTTTCTTCAGCTAACAAGGTGGTATAATGATAGGTCTCACCATGCTGTATTGTCATGCTGCACACTACTCCAGTAGCTCTCATTGGATTCATTCCCTACACAACTCTCTGAAAAAAATGTCATTTAATCTGGGACCTAGCAGACACAGCCAGTGCTCACCAAAAATTCAATGTGCTGTCCACATAGCTCAGCCTCCCTTGCAGTTGGCATGAAGCCATGTGACTGGTTCTGGCCAATTGGCTATGAGCAAAGTGATGTTCACTTCTGGGTCCCTGCTATGGCTATATTTAAAGCCCACGTGTTGAGATAATGAGATGGAGGGAGACTGGATCCCTGAGTCACTGGATGGAGGGAGTGACTCAAACCTGCACTCTATTCATACGATGTGCTACGCCACTGAGACTCGGGGATTGATTTGTTTCACAGCCTCGCCTAGCCTGGCTAACATACTAGGCAAAGAGTGAAGAAAAAACTTTCAAGGGAGAAGAACTACTAAATGCCCAGACTGATACACAAAAGAGAGGAGGAGAGATTGGAGTATTTGAGAATATTGAGCAAGAAGAAAAAAGGTTCGCAGGAACTGGATCATATGGAATAATGTAGGCTATCAAGAGAAGTCTGGATTTTACACAAAGCAATCAGAAAGAGCATTAAGAAGAGGACTGACATGATCTGATTTAGACTTTAGAAAAATAACTGGCTGCTGTGTTAAGACTAGATTGGAAAAGGAGCACGTGAGGATGCAGGAACCAGTTAAGCGGTCTATTGCAGTAGTACAAGTCAAGAGATGATAATACCTTTCACTAGATTGGAAGCAATAGAAATGTTGTGAAACAGATTGATGTAAAGACTATTTAGAAGGCAAAAACGAATGTACTTTAAAAATAGACTGGCTGTAGTAAATAAAGGAGAAATCTAAGAGAAATCTAGAAATGCCTAGGTCATTTGGGTAAATGGAGATGCTATTTATAGAAATGGGGACTACTGAAACCAAAGTGAATTTTGGAGGGAATCCAAGAGTTTTAGAAATGTTAAAGTTGACATACCTCAGGAACAAATGGAGATGGTAAGTATGCAGTGGGATACTCTTGTCCAAAAATTATGAGAGATGTCTGAGCTGCAAATACACCAAATGGGTGATCAGCTTGCTGGTAACTTGTGATGCCCTAAACTCTAATGAACTTGGGAGGTAATGAAGGATGACATGGCAGACTACAGAAATATCTTCCTGCCTGTTTAAAAAATAGTTGTCCTTGAAAAATCTGTTTGAGTAAGGCTCTTATGGACTGAGTTGCTAAGAGAAAAGCAGTCGTGGATAAAATGCATTAACTAAATGACTAGAGATGGAGGCTAAGCATGACAGGCGGACGATGCATGAGTTTTGTAAAGATCATTCCTGTCCCACGAAGGTCCTCTCTATAGGATCCAATCATTTGTCATGTATTTTCATTATCTTCTACAGAACTGCATCCTTCGGTTAATTTTATTTAAGGTGATGGCTATTTCGTTCTCACTCTCCCCTCCTCTTTCACACTAATCTCTACTCTCACCAGCCTCCAAGGGCAAGTCTCCACCCCACCCTGTACAAGGGCCTGGACTCATTTCTTATTCAATATTTCTTCCTCTGTAGAGGAAGTCAGCATCTGACATCCTAATTATAGGACATGTTTTGTTAGTGTGTGAGTGAGGCAGAATCACAGCTCTCGCTCTTCCCATGGGGAAGGACAGGGCACTTTCTGGAGCTTACAAGAACTGACTGCACACAGCAGCTGTGTGTAGATTCCTGTAGCTGAGTACCAGGAGAATGAAGACTGAAATTCAGCCGTCCCCAAGGTTTCAAGACTATCTGAACCTCATCGTAGAATAAGTTCTCCCTTTGACCATTCCTTTCCCACGAAGGCCTTACTGAACTTTCCTGGGCAGTTCCCAGAACTGGAAACCTTCATAAGAGGCTAGCAAACTATGATTTCTATATTATGCAACTAAACATACTTGCTTGAATCTAAAATGCCATAAATTTAATAAAATGTTGCGAAGGTAAAAAGAAAAAAATAAATAAACATTGCCTTATCAATTAGGGACATATCTTAGGTCCAAAACTTTAAAATGTGGGGGGATAAAAAGTACATCTTGGATTCTAATAGATATAAGTTTTCCTGAAGGGTAGTAGGAAAAAAATGACAGATTCTGGAGAGGAATTATTCTATTCCCCTTACTTTTGTTTCTTCATCTGTAACTTCATCTTACTTTTGTTTCTTCATCTGGGTATTCATAAAATAGCCAGAAAACTACATAAATGCAATGGCCATTTTCGGAAGCAAATCCAATCAAAATAAGTAGGGGGAAAAAAACAAAATGAATAAGAAATTGATAATAAAGTTGTTTTACTACAAATCTTTCCTTGATCTAGTAGGATGCTCGGGGAATGGGTAGGAATCTGGTTCACTGGGTTCTTAATTCTGGGTTAATGGAAAGCCCTTTTTTGATATTGCTGTTGTTGTTTTGACACTTCTGTGGGAAACATACACACACAAAAAAAACTTGCAAAACATGTTAACAACCTTTTCTGCATTAGTAGGTATGCCTCAAATAATGATAATGACTAATGCTCTCTGGGTGACTGGTGATGTTTCTGAACCTGGTTCACAGAGCAGCAAGTAGAGCAGGTTCTAGAACAAACCCCTCAATTTTAAATATCAGTGTTTTAACGCAAAGCCAAAGGTGATATTTTAGCTTCTAAAAAGTAAGTTGACTTAAAATACATTGCATTTAATGAAGCAAATGATATTTGGGTATGGCAAAAATTGGAAAGGTAATTCAAGAATGACTGTAATTTGAGGAAAACTAACATAATTGATTGATTTGACTTCAGACTATTTCTTCTAAGGAGCTTCTTGTTTGTTAACTAGGTGTCTAGCAGTAAATTCTTTCTGTGAGATTTACACATTTTGTCCTCAGGGTAGAGTGATTTAAAAACCCCTGTGGTTAAGACCAAAATTTCTTAGATTCTATTATAATTCATTCTAATATTAGGATAGTGTACTATTTATTGAAAATCTAAGGGTAGATTAAATTTTATAGGGCCTTTGTTCCCCCCTGGGCCTGACCAATTGATGTACTTTTTAGAGAACTGAACCTGAAGGGAAAATAATTTTCTAGTAACCACTTATTCCTGCATTCTAGCTCTACTTGAGTCTTCCTTCTAGTTTTTAAAGTCCTCGTGTTTGCTGTAGCCACAAGGACGCTTGCAAAGGTCGTTTCTTCTTCTTAGGTTGCTCACTTCCAGACACACACACACAGTATACACACAACACAGACCTACCTGCACAACACAGCCAGATACACACATACACGTACAGTGGTCCATCCAGTTACCTCTCACTCATCCCTTAATCTCAGCTGAAGCCCCACAAGGTCACATCCCTCTCTAATGCAGTCCCATTGCCCTCTCTTCTCCTTTATGGCACTTGTCCTGGTTGGTGAATATATTTTTTCTATGAGTTTGTGTTTAAAATCTCTCAGCCTCACTAGCGTGCAAGCTCCAGGAAGAAAGGGATGGATGTATGTTTTACCAAGTGCAAAACAAGGGTTCAAGGAGTATTTGTTGATTCAGTGAATGACTGGTTGATTGACCCATAACAATGAAAATGGAATTTGCTAAAGATGGGGTTTACTGGGATTCATTAAAATGAAAAAGAAAGGAATTGGGGTTCATTGAAAATATGGGCCAGGCCAGACGGAGAAAGTTTGAGAATGGAACAGCATTTCTCAGCAAACTACCATTAACCTAGTATGGCAGTCTGATGGCCCCCATATAGGAATGTCCCCCCAGCTACCCTCTAGGGGACATTCTGCACAGGGAAAAACAATGTTGGTGCTGGAGAGGATTACCACTCCAAGCCAGAGTTGTGTGAGTGTGACTTAGGGAAACTGGAGTTGATTGTTAGTGAGAGGTGCTATTTAAAAAAAGTAGAATGAGGAAAAAGACTTTACAACTGGGAGTACCTTGGAGAGTTTCTTCAGGCATGCCCCTCCCCTTCTGAAAGCAGTAATAAACCACACCTCAGATAAAAGTATTACACAATCCTTCTTTGTTTCCTGTTCTGCCTTTGCAAAGAAGTTATTTACCAGAAGAAAGTGACAGCAATGGATTAAGAAGCTGCCACCCCAGACCCAGTATTGGCCACCCAGCCCATTCTAGTGTGCTGGGGCCAAACAAATCCTGGGATCCACAGCTCTGCTCGTGTCACTTCCCTGCCTGAAACTCTGCGGGGCTCCTCTTACTCTCAGCTTAGCAAACCGCCCTCACAGGCCACCTGGCCCTTGCCTGTATCTCCAGCCTCAACTTTCACCACTCTTTGTCCCCTAATTCCATGCATTCTGTAGGACACTCCTGTGAACTTTCTGTTTCTGGAACCAGTTCTACCTGGAACAAGCTTCCACAAACTCCCTACCTAGATAACTCTTACACATTTCTTTTGGGAAGTTTTAAAAAATATTCCTTTTTCTAGGTAATTTTCCTGATTGCCACCGTCTGTGTGTGTGTGTGTACATATATACATATATACATATATACACATACAAATATATACATTATTTTGTAACCATTGAGATGCCTTGCTTCTTTACCCATACCTACTGTGGGATGGATTTCCTAGGAACAAGAGCATTTTTTTAATATAACTACCATATAATTACTAAAATCAAGAAATTTGACATTATTAAAGTACTGTTACCTAATCTGCAATTTATATTTAAATCTTGTCCCTTGCCCCATAATGTCCTTCATACTTATTTTACTCCCCCTAGTTCAGGATCACACATTCCATTTATTTGTCATCTCTTTTTAGTCTCCTTTAATCAGAAACAGTCCTCTGCCTTTCTTTGACCTTTGATCATTGAAAAACATAAGCTAGATATTCTGTAGCCCTCAATTTGAGGTTTTTCAACATTTCCTCGTATCTTCCATGGAAGTAATATGTCCTTCTCAGTGCATTATGTCAGGAGACACAGGACGTCAAGTTATCCCAGTATTCCTGTTGTTTGCTTTGATCCTTTGGGTAAGGTGGTGTCTGCCAGTTTTCTCCACTACAAAGTGATTGGTGTTTTTTTTTTTACCATGGTAATTCATAATTTTGGGGGAAGACATGTTGAAACCATAGAAATATCCAGTTCTTCATCAACCTTTCATCCAATAGTCTGGCATTCATTTTACATCTGCTTTATTTTTTTAAGAAAGCTTATTTTACGTTGTTAATAAAAAATATGATTATGATAAATGCGCTGTTTAAACTACCCCACCTAAAATACCTGCATCTCCCACATCAATCCAATCTCTTCATTTATGAAGATCTGATCACCTAAAATTGGGCGAAGTCATATGTGTGGCATCAGCTAAAGCAATATTTCTCATTTGCATGTTCTACTCAATTCATGAATTATCTTTTCATTTCCTTTCCTTTACAATAAAAAAAAGAATCCATAAAAGGGGCATATTTTTTATAATGAGAAAGAAGATATAGAATATTATTTCTGGCTTGTCAAATGTCATGATATTGCTTTTGGTCACATTATGATGGGCATCAGTAATTGCATTTATTTTTTCATGCTTGTTACAAGGACTCACTTAAGACTCTGAAGAGCTTCTTGTAGCCTTGGGGTCTGTGGATTGAAAATCATTTGGAATGATTAAAGTCATGAGTAGAATTATGATAAGGGTCAGTTCATATGGGCATCGGGAAGGTAAAATATTACCATTTAAACTAGAAATGGGACTTTTTCGTCCTTAAGTGAATCATATTTACAATGACAGGTGGGGTAGCTCATTGTAAGATTAATAATACCTGACATTCCCTCATCCATTTATTCAAAAGAAAATCATCTGGTGACCCTGCTAGGTGAGAAACACCATTACATACAACTTCTGACTTTATAAAGGATGTCTTTGAATAATATCCTTCTGAGTCTTTGAGCAAGATTTGGCTAAAAGGAACCCTGAGGACTTGCTTATAGGTTCTATTTAAAGAGCTCAGAAACTGAAATATCCTAGATAAAGTGGCACCTGTCCACCATCTAGGGAGATGGCAGCTTGAGTCAGTTTCAGAAACCATAAAATGCAGAGAGGAAGGAAGAGACCTCCCCCACCCCCACCCCCAGTCAACCAGACCTGAAAAAGCCAGCTTGTGTTCAAGGAATAACATTCCACACAGCCCAGTCACCTCAAGCCTCAGTGTCCTAGGGAAAACTTTTCTCTTCTGTCCCACCTATTACTCTTGCTTGAGGTCCCGGCCCCAAATGAGGTTCTCCAAAATAGCATCAGTATCAGAAAATTTTAGAGCTAGAGAAAAACTGATGAATAGATACCTTTCCCTTTGAGACGTCTTAAACGTACTTGAACGTACTGTCCAGTTTGTTCCTCACAAAAAGCTTGTGAGGAAAACAGAGTGAGAATAGCTTTCCTCGTATTGCGGTGAGGAAACTGAGGGCCATCAAGGTGAAGGCACAGTTCACTGCTCGCAATGAGGCAGAGCTAGAATTCTGACCTCTGGGATCGTAGCTCACCAGGCCATACTTTGGCTGAGAGCCCCAACCCCCTTAAAAGCTTCCATGGCTCTTATCAGTGTAAGTTCTGTATTATTTACATGATTATTTGCTTAATGGCTCTCTCTCTAGAACATGGGGATGATGGGGGATTGAACCTTTTGTTCTCACGTTGTATCCCAGACTCTTCCATGGATGGATGGGTGGACAGATGGATGAGCCGATCGATATACCACATATTTCTTCTGACTGTAGCGACTTCATGTGTCTGTTTTCAGACTGCAGCTTGCTGTCAGAAATGGCCCTCTCAGTGGACTCATCTTGGCATCGGTGGCGGTTGCGAGTTAGTAATGACCTCCTCCAGTCTCCATCAGAAGCCACACCGCTGCTGTCCCCAGAGAAGGGGAGGCAGAGCCACAGTCTGACGCAGCAGCGAGTCGTGTTCCCCAACAACAGCCTGTTCCACCACGATTGGGCAAAGGTCTCCGGGAGATACTCCGGCAACAGAATCTGCACGACCAAGTATACCATCTTCACCTTTCTGCCCCAGAATCTCTTGGAGCAGTTCCACAGGTACAGAGGCACTTGGCCAAACAATACCCACTGTAAACAAGTATCTGCCACTCAGATGAACTCAGAGATGCTGCCCTCTGGGCCACCTTTCCTTTATTATCCAAATGCATGTACATTGAAAAGACTTGTCATTCATTCATTCATTCATTCAATATTTATCAGATTCTACCTTGTGTTAGGCTATGTGTTGAGTGCTAAAGATACACAAGAGAAAACAAAGAGAGAAAGACATAGTCCTGACGTTATTGTGTAGTGAAAGGGACAGGCATTAATTTTAAGAATTATATAAATTAATGTAAAATTATAACTCACATAGGTACTTCCAAGGAGAGATATAAGGTGCTGTTAGAGTAAAAGGGAAATCTGGTTTAGATAAGAAAGTCAGGGAAGACTTCCAGGAGGAAGTGACAATTGAAATATAACCTGAAAGAAGAGAATGCATTAACTTGGTGAAAAGAGGCAGAGAGAAGTCAAGGAAGGGAGCCAGTAAAATGTTCCTGCAGACAGACCTTCATGTGCAAATGTCTTGTGACGAGAGAGCTGCATGATTTGGAAAACTTAAGAATGCAAGCCACTCCTTTGAGATAATATATTTACAAATCATCTTGTAATTATAAAACAAAATATGCTTAGCTGTCATCCTAAATTTAGTAATTATTATACGCTACCATTTATTGAGCAACTATTATGTTGCAGAACCCTCTGTTGTGCACTTAACAAATATTATCCATGTAATACTTATGAGAGCTCTTTACAGTAGGTATTACTATCCCCATTTCGCACAAGATGAAACAGGCTCAGAAAGATCACACAGCTAGTGAACAATAGGAACCGAGTTTGAATCTAGAAAGATTGGGCTTCAAAGTCTTTACCATAATATTCGAGGTGACAGTGAAAGAGAATGTCATTTTAGTTGGTTAAGGGCCAACAGTAGGGAAGAAAACGTGTGGAGACTATATGTTCCTTCCCCGTGATTTTAACTCACACCTTGTCACCCCTCCCAGATGGGCTAACCTCTATTTCCTGTTCCTGGTGGTTCTGAACTGGATGCCCGCCATGGAAGTTTTCCACCGAGAAATCACTATGTTACCATTGGCCATTGTGCTGTCCATCATCATGGTCAAGGACGGCGTGGAGGATTTCAAGAGACACCGCTTTGATAGAGAGATAAACTGCTCCAACATCCAGATATATGAAAGGTAAGAGAGATCCTGCTTTTGTTTTCTCACTTGCAAGTAGGTTATGCAAACCCATCAGCACTTGCAAAGGATTGGTGTCTCTTCACACGTTCTATTTTCTTAAGTTCACTTAATTCAATGATTCTCAACCAGGGCAACTTTGCCCTGCAGGGGACATTTGACAATGTCTGGAGACATTTTGGTTGCCATCTTGGGAAGGATGGTGCTACTGGGATCTAGTGGGTAGAGGTTAGGGATACTGCTAAACCTCTTACCATGCACGGGACAGCCTCCACAGCAAAGAATTCTTATCCAGTCCAAAATGTCCACAGTACTGAGATTTAGAAACCTTCATTTAACTCATATAAACACTCATATAATTAAGCACAAGAATGTTATATTATCAAGAGTAGGGCTGAAAACTCAAGATTTAAAGTCCAGCATTGCCTGGATCATCTCAGGAGACCAAGTTTAGGAGCAGCTTTTTGGAGGGCGACAGGCAATGTCTCCCCAACAAGGAAATGGATCCCACTTTAAAGCATCTGAGCCTCTTGGCTAAAAGGCCTTGCTTTTAGAACTTAACCAGGTAGGTTTTAGGACCCAGAGTTGGCACACCTGTTCTTGGCTGCCTGGGGTGGAAAAGAAAGATACCTGTGGGTGACGTCTACATTCCAACAGGTGGAGTCTCAACAAGTAGAAGGAAGTGGACTGGCGGGTACACACCTGTTCTTTACAAGCTCTTTCCTTGTCATGTTTCTCCCCTGGGGTTTGTACACTGGCTTTTTATTTTTAATTTTCCTTTTGAAAGACGAGAGACATCTCCAGAAGAGAAGGGAGGTAAAAGGTGTCAGGGACGTGACTCGCCGGTAGCTGAACAATGGAATTTATCAGGGAAAAACCTCTTCTACGGGGAACTCATGTGCCATGCTATGAGAATTAGAGACGGGACTAAGCAGAGATGAGAAAGGAAGGGAAACGAAGGCGGAAAAGGAAAGAAGACAAGAAACGAGTGGTGGTCTCCAACCTGCCCTTTGAAGGATGGTCCCACAAAGAGAACCCCAACAGACATTATTGTGGGAATCAAATTAAGACCAGCAAGTACACTGTGCTCTCCTTCGTACCTAAAAACATCTTTGAGCAGCTGCACCGGTTTGCCAATCTCTATTTTGTGGGCATTGCAGTTCTGAATTTTGTCCCCGTGGTCAATGCCTTCCAGCCTGCGGTGAACATGATACCAATCTGTATTATCCTGGGGGTCACTGCCATCAAGGATGTTTGGGAAGACCTCCGGAGGTACAAATCCGATCAAGTGGTCAATAACGGAGAATGCCTCGTCTATAGCAGGTAACACAAAACACTTCGGGGAAGCCTTGTGGGCCCAGCTCTGATCTGTCGGTGGCTGCAGCCACTGCGCCTGCTGTGTGCAGGAGGGATGGCGAAGGGAGATAATATTATTTTATCTCAGTGAAGCCATTCCATTCTCCATAGTGAGGATTATGGTCTAAAGCCAGAAGCAAGAAACGATGACAACAGAAAAGTCCGTTATTGATTAAAATTAGGAGGTCTTTATTATGTGGTATTTCCATAGCTATTTCACATGGGTTCAGGATTTAAGAATGTTGCATAAATTCTCACCCATTCTTAGTGTGGCCATGAGCACCTTGGAGCTTGTTTGGAACTAGGGGGCGAGGCACCACTGTTGGTCAGGTGAGCAGCAGAGTGTTGTGTTAGGAGAAGCAGCGCCGAAACAGCCTGGGTTAAACACTGTCTCCATCAGTTGTGACCTTAGGCAACCGATCTAATCTCTCTGAGCCTCATTTTGTCATTCATAAAATTGGGGCACTTCCTGGGTGGTCATGAGAGTTGCACAAGATGATCCTTGGAAAGTGCTTAGTACGACACCTGACATGCAGTAAGGGATCGATATGGAAGCTCAGGTGGCTTTATTTTTAGAACATACAACTCATAGGAGCTCCGTCATCAAGCCTGTCCTTCAGCTTCCTCTCTGATGTTGTCCCAACCAAAGCAAAAACTGCGCCCCACCCGTCTTGCCGCATTACTTAATGTTATTTTATACATGTCATTGTTTTACAAAGGTTCCATTGAGCGATTGACCAAACTGGGGTGTTAGGAACAGGACGTGCTCTTGGTCAGTAAGGGAAGAAAATAGAGTTATCCTGTGTCTCAACTTTGTGACAACTCATGTAGCCTGGCAAGAAGCAAGGGAGTCGAGTCTGGGCTTAACAAAGGGACTGCCATAACTGAGTGCTTTCTGGGCTAGCAATTTAGAAGCCTTAGATGATCAAATCACTTGCCCGTGAGGGCTTGATTTCTTGGCAGATTAGGAAATTGTCCATCTCTCTCAAGGAAAATGTCCATTTCCCTCTGATGTTTTCCCTCTGGTTTTATCAACCCCAATTCAGCAGTAGTTCCACAGTTTCCCTGGTTAATCTTAGAATGAAAGGAACTTGCTTCCAGGGTACATGGCAGCCACTCAGGGGATGCTTCCTCTTAAGGAGGGGTCCCCTTCCTTATGGGAGTGGAAGGTGACCGTCTTGGAGCTGGCAGACAAGGGGCTTTATGAGCCAAAGTCCACTTGGAAAGCTGTAGCAAGGGGAATCTTCTAAAGAGACCATTTAATGCAAGTGGCTCAGGTGTCTTCAGGGCCCCCCTAAGAGAAACTCCATGCCTTTTCAGCATCAGATGAGCTTCCGGTCTCTGTGTGTGCAGGGCCACAACTGAACAGCTAAAAATTTTAATCTCGAGGGTTTTCTTCTGGGTGTTCTTGTTTTCTTCTCAGCTAGACCTCATTATCTTGAATGTGGTTGGCACAACCTGGAGTTGAGATTTAGTCATTCCTCAGGTTTGAATAAGGGAGATTTAAAGAGAGGGGAAAATAGCTGTTAGGGTCTGATGCCTTTCTTTGAAGAGACTGTTTTTTTTAAGAAACCATTGCTTTGCTCCTGTCACCAATCCACCCCATTACTTTTTGTTTTCCACCTTTCTCCATTTTTCTTTTTTTACCAGAGAAGATAGTGAGCCAGGAAGCTGTTTCCTTGGGGAGGAATGCATGTGGACCTCAATTAGTCTGGTCCTGTTCTCCCAGCTCTGCCAGAAATCCTCTGCCCTGAGCATCCCAGAATAATGGGCCTGTTCTTGGGGATAATGGCAATGTTGTTCAGAGCACGGACTGACCTGTGCCGGGTGCTGGCCCAATCAAGACCAGGCTGCTGCTGTTCTGTTCTCAGAATAACTTCCAGATAATAATAGAAACCGGGTAATAATACTCCTGGCAATAAGAGACATTCCACGGGCTCACTGGCAGGGAGGGACATAGGGGGTTTTGTGGCAGTGTTTCCCAAAGTGTATTTAGTGGAACAAAGTGTATTAATAGGGACAAAGCAATGGTCTTGAAAAAGACATTCATGGCCAAAAAACAAACAAAGTATGCTAGCCCTCTTAACCCATGACCTATGAAAGACTAAGAAACGATGGGCAATAAAGAAACCTGTTCATCATTGATTAACTCCGTGTTGTTCCAAACGTGCTGAACCTTGGAAATATTTTTTAATATTTATTACTTTTTCCAGTATAGCAAAATAATTGACTACAGGGCCAGGAAGGTAATCGAATGAAATAGACTGGATACAAAGAGGAAAACACTATTTTGGAGGGACTGATAAACGGCACCGGACACTTGGCATCAGTGTTGGGAAGCAATAGGGAGTAGTGGGGATTGTGACAAACAGGGGGCTCATGCATTACTCTCCGGAGGCAGCGCTGGCCACTGAGCTCTGACTGTTTACCATGTGGAAATACAGGCCTAGTGTTGCCAGGTTGCCTGAGTTTTATTAGGGAAGCTGGAATTTAACATTTTCATTCAAAATAACCTGATCTTTAAATGTTGGTAACTGATACAATTTTTTTCAATACTTCAGGTCTGTTTGATTTGATGGAAGTTATGTTCTTATGTTGCCTGTCGTCTCCCTAATTTGCAATCTTTGCTTTATAATGTACTGGGAACCTGGAGTCTCTGCAAAAGAATAATTTTCTTTTTGAGATTTATCTTCGGTGAGGGAACCGCTTACCTTCTTTGGGCAAAGAGGGGCTCTGACCTTGAATCAAGAATGCAGGCCTAGGAGTCAGGAAGCTTATACTCTAGACCCAGATCTGGGACTAATTACTAATACAATTGACTCTTGAACAGCACGGGTTTGAACTGCACAGTTCAAATCTGTGTTGTTGAAGGGTCAACTGTAACAGCTTAGAAAAATCATTCAAATCTCTGGATCTCAGTGTATAGTTTTGTAAAACTTGGGAGTCAGACTGGATCTTGTCCTGTGAGATGCACTACCAAAGCACAGAACCCACAGCCAAATAAATTTGGGAAATAGTACAACAGTGCTCAGTAACATAATAAAGGTTCTGGGTGGCCCCGCAGTAAGTACCCTAACCCACTTTGTTTAACTCAGTTGTGTCAGAAAGCTCAACTCCAGCAAGTTGAAAGAGAAACCTGTTGGTGTAAGTCACTGTAAACATCCCAAGGTGGCCAGGTGATCAGGCACAGTTCCATCTGCATTCTAGGTCTAGCACTCAGGCCCCCTCAGTGTCATCTGTATCTGCAGGCAGACTTTCCTCATGGCAGCGAGATGGCTGCAGCAGCTCCAGCCTTCACATGTACATATGATCATTCACAAAGGGAGAGAGAACGGTGCTCTGGAAGCATTCTTGGAAGGCCAAGGAAGTTTAGTCCCAAACCCTCCTCACACCTCAGTGATACAATGGCTCACATGCCCATCCCTGTGAGCAGAAGATGGGACTATGCTAATTAGGTTCTACCTGAGACTCAGAGTCTAGCATGAAATCAGCTTCCCTGAAATCATATGAGCTACCCAGAGAAGATGTAAAACCCGAATGACAAAAAAAAAAAAAGATAATTTCTGAGAGAAGGGGGAACAGATGTGAGAAAGGCCACCTCCATGTTCTGTCAACATTACCACTTTAAAGTATTGTTAGGACTAGGTTCTTTGTAAATTGCTTTCCACATATGGACACGAGCATACACACTTTGGGACATTCTGTACTGTTCATCCCTAAAGGTCTTCCAGCTCTGAGGTGGATCAGTTCTATGAAAGACCCCAGAATAGGAAGCAAGGATATGCTAGATAAGTGTTAGTTATTATCTTAACTGATGGATGCCCAAGGGCACTGCCTTTTGCCAAATATGACACATGACGGGATGTCGGGCAAAGAACACAATATCTGAGAGGACAATTTTTTTTTTCTGAGACGCAGCATAAAAGCTTATATCTCTCACCCTAGCTTTATCCATTTTGTCTCACATTCACGCATTTGAGAAACTGATGTCCTTTTTGTTGTTTTTTCATTTCTGTGCAGTTGAATACTAGGGCCCTTAGAATTTTGCTCAGCTTAATCTCATGCCTCATCCAGCCTAGAATTGTTTATACTATGAGGGAATCTTTTTGCAAACAGCAGAAGCCTTGTTAACAGTATTACAATCCTGTTACAGCATTTTCTTTTAATATTGCCACTGTGCTTGTGGTCTAAAGGTAACCCATTAATCAGATTTATGGAATGACTTCAAGGAGAGATTAGCTTCAGAATTCTATTAGCTTTGTTTCTCCCAGGGTTCAGTTTAATGAATCTAGAAACCATACCCAGCAAGAGATTTTTTTCATCCAGCTTAGTAAATTTTTATTTGTATTCAGAAAACGTGCAGTAAGGAAGCAAGAGAATTTGGGCAGGTTTTTGTATTTTTATATATTATAATGTAGGAAAAGTGTGTCAGTAACCGGGCACTGACTTATTCGTCTGTTTAGCGAATATTAATTCAGCCCAGTGTGTATGTACCACCATTGGCCCTGCGTGCCCTCAAGGATTTCTCAGTTGTCCAGTGGTCGCAAGGAGCTGGTAAACAGCTATAGTGTCCCATGCTCATCAGTCGCCTATATACAAAGAGCCACAGTCGTGCAGAGGATGTAATGACTCATGTGCATGTGAGAAACATCAGGCCAAGGCAAGGGACCCTCCCCTGAGGAGGTGACATTTCAGGAGGAACTGAAGGATGAGCAGCATTCAGCCAGGCGGAGGGAACACATTTCAGCTCACATCCTCTTCACGTGTCGGCTTCGTAAACGTTGTCTCTGTGGGACTTATGCTGGTTTCAAAATGACCAGGATCAAGATATTTCAGAAACTGAGGTGAAGAATGACTCAGATTAGAAGTTTTTAAATTCTGATTTTTTACCAAGATTTGGAGATGTTTTTTCCTGCAAGTCAGGTGGCTGGTATAACATAAAAAGAATCCTAGGTGCTACAGGAGAGCGGTCAGTCTTCTGACCGCGTGGCACTGAGGGCCTGATCTCCCAGCGGGGGCAAGCTCTGCTGGAGAAGAAAGATACCTGGCCTGCGACCTGTTTTTATGTGCATGTCAGTTGCCTTTTGTGCCAGTGACCCCACTGGAAAGCCTGAGAATGAGGAAACCGGAGGTCTTGATGCTGGGTCTGTCACTAATTAACTACATGACCTAAACAAAGCTGCTTAAGCAGTTGGGGCCCCATTTGTCTCATCTTTAAATAGTGATCATAATTTCTCTACCGTATATTTTGTGAAAAGATATGCAGATGACACACAAGAGGGCTCAGAAATAACACAGCTATAGAAACAAAGTATACAATGCAATGCGAGTAAAGCAGTATCAAGAATGACGTTGAAAATGTAATATCTTACTTGATTCTTGCCATCAAGGACTCTGGCATCCGACCTGGGATTGTCTCAGAACTGTCACTTACAAAATGTATAGACATGTGGAATTACTTGATCGCTTGAGTCTCCATTTCAACATCTGTAAAATGGGGACAGTACTAGCACCTATCTCCTGGGTTCCTGTGGATTGAATGAAATAATCCTTATAAACCGTTTAACTGAGTGTGTGCACCAAAAGTAACACCAAGTCTTGTTTTTTTAATTGCCAGGCCCTCCAACTCTAACTTTTTCAAGGCCAAGTCCAGCCTGAGCCTCCATCTTTCTTGCTACATTCCCCACACAGACAAGGGAGGAATTGCTTATTTTACTGGTAAAAATCAAGGACATTCACTGAACCATATTTACCAGAAAGCAGGCTTGCAATGTTTTAAAAGCAAAATCTATGCTCTGTTCTCTCATTTTTCATTGGTTCTATGGGCAAAATTTTAAATCTGAATTCGGGAAATCCCTCTACAGCCTGAATCTCTTCTCTCCCCAGCCCCCTGCCCTTTCCACAGCACCCCTGAGTACACCCAGACAAAGATTTACATTCAGACAATGGATGTAGGTGGCATCATCTAGCCCAAAGCCTAAACCACTTCGTTCAACCCAACTTCCAACATCGCACATACATTAGAATATCATACTTGTACAGCTAATAATAAAGCAGCTGTTTGATCCCCATGCTACTATTATTTCCTCCAAATCACAGCTCTCTGAGAAATCCAATGGAGATGAGATGATGGTTAGGGCAGAATTTAGACTTTGTCAGAGCCATCCTAACATCAAAATAAACATCAATCCGTTTTCACCCCGAAACTGCATTGTGGGGTTGCTGCAGGTGTTAAATGAAATAATGCATGTAAAGTGCTTAGCACAGTGGCTGGCATTCTGGAGTACTCAGAAAATGTGACTTAAAATATTCACCATGAACATGACCCAAGAGGAGTAAGAAAGAAAAGCCGTTGGCTGGAGTCTGTATGAGAAGAGACAAACGCTTTACCAGAGAACTAGGCTGCACGCTGTAATAGCATAGCAAAATGTTCCTGGGGGAAGAATCTGAAAAATGCAGACAACAAAGAAACATCTAGTGTCATTTGAAGCATGGCTATGAAAAGCACCACTGGCTGGAATTTACAGACCAATAGACCATTGCATCCATCTCACAGGTCTTTGGCACCAGCAACGAGGCTCCTCTCTGAAGTGTCACTTTTGCAAGAGCTCACCCTATTCCCACTGCTTGTCCTGTGCTCACAGAACGCCATAAACTATTTGGGCCAATTCTGCTTGTCGTTTCAAGATAGAATGCATTAGGTCTTCCCCAAAACTCACTGGATGGAAGAGTCATAAAACAAGAAGCCAGGCGTCACTGAAGCTCTGCATTTGTGTCAACTGCCATGCTTTGTATTTCAGAGGATGAGGATTTACAGCCTCTGTTTCACCATTAAGGAGCTCACAGTTCCAAAAGATGAGCCTCCTGTTCTCAGCCCACCCTACCTGATGCTTCTGACACGAGCTTCTGAGGCTTCACCTGCTTTGTACCTCACTCCCAAACAGAACCAAGAACCCACACTGAGCCATGAAGCTCCAACAGCTGTCACTCACATGTCCTAGTGGACACACCTGTGTGACCTCATGCAAATTAGATAACTTTTCTGGGCCTCAGTTATCTCATCTATGAAATAGAGATAATGGTAATAATAAAAGTTATTTCGTTATTACATAGCCAAATGGTAATGTAGGTTAAGTGCTGGGTTCATTATAGGCACTCAATATATATCAGCTTATTATACATATGACTTGTATCAAAGTATGTCACCTTATAATACGATATCATTATTGGAAGTCTACACTGGTGAGTTCATAACAAGAAGAGATAGTTTGGATGTTAAAGTGGCTGAAGGTTAGAAAAGCTTCCCTTCTGTCCCTTCGTGTTCAGGACAAATCTACAAGGAATTGATACTAAATATTAATTTTTAGTGAACAGCCCCATATAGGTACAGAAATACAGGACCCAGGATCATCCCAGGTGTCAGCAAGCTTATTACATAGGTGAAAACAGAAGACACATAAAACAATTAGGAAACAGGGCCAGCACAGGTTAAGGAAGGGGGGCGACAAGGGTGCTGCATTGACGCCCAGCAGCTGGAGTGCAAAGAGAGGGGTAGGACTTGGATCTGCCAGAGGGAGGGCAGTGGGGGAACATCTCATGCCTGGAATGTCCCCAGGCTGCTGCCCATAATCTGTGGCCATGACTTTGCCAGATTGCACCTGTGAATGCCCTCTCCCCCGAGCATGGTGTTTCCGTAGCCATCACTGCCTGGTGCCATTGCGTGCTCAGTTCTGCTTTCCCTGTGAGTGGTGGCCACATGGACAAAGAAGTGAGGAAGTGGGCCACCCTCAAAGCTCAGGGTTCAGTGTCCTCCCATGATGAAGAAGGACTTTATAGTGTACAAGTGTGACCCAAATGTGTCAGGCCTCACTGACCTCGGGTTGATGATGAGGTCACATAAATACAACTGCCCCAAGGACAGTGAATTGGGACTTTAGTCCTCTCACCCTAATCCTCACGCCTCCCCAGATACACCTGGGCATCCTCAGGAATGGCGAATATCACTTGGGCCCCCCAATATTTCCAGCCAAGCCAGGGTCCAGGTCTCCTGCCATTCCCCAGGTCTCAGCTGTTCCCTTCTGGTACTTTCCTCAGTCCTCTAAGCCCCCTCAGTGTGTCTATAGCTGACAGGCAAGTGGGGGAGGCAAAGAACACAGACGTGGGGGCCACACTTGTACTCACTGCACTCAGCCCGAGGCCCGGCCTGTCTTTAATGTATTTCCTTTAGCTTCAGTTCCATTTCCTGGAACCAGGTCAGGGACACAGGTCACACGATCCTTTCTCCCTTTTCAATTCCTACCCCTCTTGCCAGGCTCCTCCTCCAATCAAATACCCCACACGGCGTTCACATCAGCTCGTGAAAACAGACAACGGCACAGTTGCGAGTCTGCTGTCCGCATAGCAGTGACCCTGTTTGCTCCAAGCTCATACTAAGTCTGATGATAATAATGGCAGCAGTAAATGCCATTTGCTATGAGGTCGTTTGACACTTTCGTATATTACCTTATTACACTCTCATTACACCCTGTAGAATAGGTTTTGTTTGTCCTATTTGGTGGATGAATAAGCTGAGGGTCAGACAGAGAAGTTGTGGGTTCAAGATGACTCTGCATGGAAGAAGTAGTTCCCGGTATCAAGTCAGGCTTACCTGATCCAAAGTTTTTTAGCCACTGTACACCACTGCCGGTCCATCAACACCCCACTGCCAAACAGGTGGGCATTACACGTGTTCCTGAGCCAGCCACGGGGCCCTGGTTTTCCTCGGAGCCATGGAAAGAACCATTTCTGACCCGAGCTTTGTTGCTATACACCTTGGCCAGGTCATTGCTAGTGTCAGTTTTCTCACCTGAATAATAAAGGGGTTGAATTAGAGATCTGTCAGATCTCCTCCAGCCCTGATTGGTTTTATTTATTAAGGCTTTATTTATTTAGAGCAATTTTAGGTTCATAGTAAAATTGAAGGGAAGATGCAGAGATTTCCCATATACCCCTTACCCCTACATATGCACATTATCAACAGCCCACCAGAGTTGTGTATTTCTCCTGTGGATAAACTGGACCCATCATAATCACACCAAGTCCAGAGTTTACATTATAACTCAGTCTTGGTGGTGTACATTCCATGGGTTTGGACAAATGTATAATGACATGGATCCACCATTATGGTGGAGAGGGGTCTCTCATGCAGAGGGGTCTCATGGCCCTAAAAATCCTCTGTGCTCCTTTTGTTATCCCTCTCCCCACCCCCAACCCCTGGCAACCCCTGATCTTTTCATTGTACCCATAGTTGTCACATAGTTGGAATCATGCAGTATGTAGCCTTTTACACTGGCTTCTTTTACTCAGTAATATGCACTTACGGTGCTCCCATGTCTTTTCATGGCTTTATAGCTCATTTCTTGTGAGCACTGAATAATAGTCCATTGTCTAGATGGACCACAGTTTATTTATCCATCACCTAGTGAAGGACATCTTGGTTGCTCCCAAGTTTTGATCAAAGCTACTATAAGCATCAGGTTTTTGTGTCAAAAAAAGTTTTCCACGCCATTGGTTAAATACCAAGAAGCACGATTGCTGGATCATGTGGCAAGAATAGGTTTAATTTTGTAAGACTGTCCAACTGTCTTCCAAAGTGGCCCACCATTTTATATTCCCACCAACAACGAATGACAGTTCCCAGCATTGGTGTTGTCAGTGCTCTGGATTTGGGCCATTCTGATAGGTGTTTCGTGGTATCTCATTGTTGTTTTCATTTGCATTTCTCTGATGACATATGACGCGGAGCACCGTTTCATATGCTTGTTTGCCATGTGTATACCTTTGGTGAGGTGTCTGTTCAGAGCTTTGGCCTCTTTTTTAATGGGGTTGTTTGTTTTCTGATTGCTGCGTTTTAACAGTTCTTTGTGTATGTTGGATAACAGTTCTTTCTCAGATGTGTCGTTTACAAGTCACATTATTTTCTCCCAAGTCTGTGGCTTATCTTCTCATTCTCTTGACATTGTCTTTGGCAGAGTAGAAGTTTCCAATTTTAATGACATTCAGCTTATCAATTATTTATTTCATAGATAGTGTCTTTGGTGGTGTATGTAAAAAGTAACTGCTATACCCAAGGTCATCTAGGTTGTTTTCCTGGGCTATTGTCTAGGAATTTTATAGTTTACATTTTACATTTAGATCTGTGATTCATTTGGAGCTAATTTTTGAGAAGAGTGTAGGGTCTGTGTGTCTACTTGTAGACTCTTTTTTTTTTTTTTTTTAATGTGGACGCCTAGTTATTCCGGCACCACTTGTTGAAAAGACTATCTTTGCTCCATTGTATTGCCTTTGCTCCTTGGTCAAAGATCAGTTAACTGTATTTATATGGGTCTATTTCTGAGCTCTCTGTTCTGCTCCATTGATCTATTTGTCTATACTTTGCCAGTATAACACTGTCTTGATGCCTGTAGCTTTATAGAAAATCTTAAAGTCAGTGTCAGTCCTATAACTTTGTTCTTCTGCTTAAGTATTGTGTTGACTATTCTGGGTCTTTTGCCTCTCCATATAAACTTCCGAATCAGTTTGCCAACATCCTTGCTGGATAGCCATGATTTTAAGGATACACTTTGCTGGGAGTTTGTCCCACGAGCCGGCATCCAGGGCCCTAAGTCTTTGACCTATTAGATTTGGGTCTCTCATTTCTGGGCTTAGGGAAAAGGTGTAGATTTTTAGAGTTTCGTGTGATTGTGCATTGTATGCCTGGGCCCAGGCCAGGAAATGTAACCACAGGTGTAAAATGAGTGTCCCAACAGTGTGAAGCAAGAAATGCTGGGTCTAGCATAATAGTGCCTAGCCTTCACTGGAACACGAACAATCACTTTCATCATCGGCATCATCAGAAAAGAAGCTTATATTAATTGAGCACTAAAGGCAAAACCCTGAGCTCAGGCCTTCGTGTGTCTCATGTCACCAATCCTTCTGAGGCAATGCACATATCACCTTCAATTGAAAAACAAGAGGCACTGAGAGGTCAGGTAACTTGCCCCAGTTCCAAACAGGGAGTAAGTGGTGAAGCTGGGTCTCAAACCCACTCTTAATCCCTGCACGGCTCTCATTCTCCCTGGCAATCCCCTTCCACCCTGGGGTATCAACAGCGGCCATTCTGGGCCTGACATTCAAGCTTCCTGAAGGACGGCCCAGGTCAGCGCATCATCCTATTTTGACTAGGGAGACCCACAGACAACAAATCCTCCTGATAAATCCCTTCTACCCCAACTTCTTGAAACCCTCTTTCTAAAACCCACACACTTGAGAAGTGAAGCCTTAAGTATCCTCTCCTCCTCCATTCCAACCCCCAGCTTTTACCTGCTTCCCCCCCGGCATCCAGTTGGTTACAAACTTCTCTTCCTGTGTATTTACCTCTTCATAAGCCCTATCTCCTCACGGAAAGCTGTTTAACACGGCACCACTTAATTTATCCTGGAGGCTGAATCTGCCAGATGGAGTCTTTGTCCCATGCCACACTGAACTGTCTTATTTTTAAACAGCAGTGAACATTCCATGAAACTAAAATATCAGTCAGTTCCCAGGCGTGGATTCACTGAGCAAGGAGACGCTCAACAGCACGTCGATGCGTCCACTTGCGGCAGCTGTTCCAAACTGGCCGGATTCACAAGGGAAGGACTTTCTCAGGTGGCTCCCAGCCAGCTGCTGGCCGTGTCTGGTGTCACTCAATGCAGGACCACGCTGCTTTTCTGCATCACCTGGATTCAGCCACTCATCACCTCCTCTGGCCGGACCCCGTAGGCTGTGCACCTTGCCTTTTCTAGTCACGCTCTTCACGGTTGAGGAAACAAAGTGGCCCCAGGGCATCAGGAGACCGGTACAAAGTAGCCCAGTGCAAGAAGGAAATATCCCTGATGACTCCTTTTTTATCCCTAAAACTCCTCTAAAGTCTGACTCTGATTCCACAGCATAACTATATTTGGATTAATTAAATATAATTCTTTAAATTAGGGGCCAGCTAAATTACTAAACCATATCCCTCACACACACACACACACACACAGAATCTTTTTATAAACTAACACCCCAAAATCATGTTGATCTCATAGCTCTAGTACCTTCGGACACACACGTCAGGATGTGTGCCTGGAGGTGTGTGTGCCTCTGTTGGAGAAACACACCCCCAGAGATAGGCAGTCCCCATCTTGGGGAGGGTAACCCTACAACAGGGACCTGGAATGTTTCTTCACCTGCCAGCCTAAGGAAGAGGGGATCATCACATGTAAAGGAAAGACAGAGGCGATTGTTACCAGGGTAGCCATTACCTCCCTGGGATCCAAGGAATAATAGAAAGAAAGAAAACAGAGACTGGTCTGACTTACAGCTTCTTAAATGGGCTCTGTCGACCTTGTGATACCTGTCATCGTGATGCGAATTGACAAGACAACACTCCAGCCCAACTCACAGAAGTGACGGTTCATAGAAATGTGTGTACGGTACGCTCATCTCCATAACCCTCCATCTTCTGTCACCTTAATTTCCCACCTCCCATAATAAGCAGTCCTTTGTTAAAAGGAAGAAGAGTGAGATTCGGAGCTCATGGGTGGAGATGCTTTGGCCTCATCTTTGGTATACACCTTTGGTGTATGCAGCACTCCCACGTAGCATTTACAAGCCTGAACCACTCTGCAAGTGCTGGCGGTTGGGATATTGCTCAGAGCCAAAGGTGTTCTCAGATACCAGGTGGGATGCTGAGATTATAGCAATCTCATGTCTTTGACAATCTATGCAATCTATGTCTTTGACACCCCTCCATTCCCAAAGGCATTCTCCGATAGGGCACAGACGTCAAAGGGGGAGTGCTGTGGGAGAAGGTAGACAGGGAGCAATCTTGCTATAATATTTAAGAATCCTTTTTTTAAAGCACGCTCTCAAAAAGGGGGGGCAAAAAGGCACTAGAGAAAGCCAGTCACTCCTTTCCCCTATGAGATTTCTCCTCCCAGGTAAAATATAGGCCCTCCCAATTCCTTTAAGCAGCCTATACTTGGAAAATTAACAGGTGTTTGCAGGGATGCTTTGAAGAAGAAGACACATCTTTCTCTGAATCAGAGAGAGACCATGAATTATTTCACAGTAACATTGATACTTCTGATGGGGGAAGTATACACCCTAAATATTAAGTTGGTGCAAAAGTAATTGCGGTTTAAGAGGTTAAAAATGGCAAAAACCACGGTTACTTTTGCACCAACCTAATACCTCAATAAACAAACAGATCTGTTCTTTTTGATAGATAAAAAAGAAAAATTGGATTTCATCAAAAAAAAACAGATCCATGTATTTCTGGCACTGAGAAACAAATATGGGGTGACTGTCCCTATTCTTCATGGGGGGGAAGTGATGTGAGGCAGAGGGGAAACATAAAAGAAGCTGATGGAATGACAAGTGCTTAAAACTCTGTGACGTACTTTACCATGAAAAGGAGAATTATTACTAAAATGCTCCAGGTGCATTGCGCACCCCCGCATCCGCCAGTCCTCAGAAGTGGTCTCAGTAGCACCTGGGGTGATGTTGCCCATGGATTGACATGACCAGACCACTGTGCCCTCTGGAAAGACAGGCACTTCGCAGGTCTCTGTGGGTCTTTAGAGTTGCAAGGCTGCTCTCCAATTCTGACGGCCCTGATAGTTTTGCAGACTCTAGTCAGATCTTCCATTGGCCTTCCAAATGGAAGCACATTTGTTTCAGGGGGCATTATCGGCAGTGGTCTTTCATGACAAGGAAAGCAGGGTCTGAGGAGGGCTTGCTGGGGGTTCTCCAGAGGGCCCCAAAGAAGGGAGGTAGCCATCAAACCCTCCTCAGGGATATTTATGAAGTCAAGAGAGAAAAGGGAAATTCCAGTCATGCCTTTTTCTCTGTGGCAGAGTGGGCTTGTCATGCCCAGGGCAGTGCAGATTCCAGTAGAAACAGAATCAATAACATGCCCAGAGGGGCTCAGCGTCAGTAGAGAAAAAAACAGCAAAGGAGAGCCTGCCTCTCCAGGCCTGGCGGGACTTACAGGCCTCCAGCTGGGTTCAGTTAAAAAGGCCCCATGTGGAATATTGGTTTGCTTTCAAATTCCACATTTAAAGAGGGACATTTCGAAGCGCAGCCTGACATAGAAGAGCCTACATCTCCAGGGGAGATTTTGAAACTGTGTCACACACGAAAAATGGCGGGTACTAGGAACATTAGATTTGACTTGCCATATCCAAAAGGCTTCCTAGGACACCTGATGAATGCCTTAAATAATTTTTAAAATGGTAGAAAATGGAATAGATCCCATTGCCAGGGAGAGCAAACCTAGTTCAATATTTGGCTGAGTGGAAGGAAGACTTTCTAAAAAGAGAGCTCCTTGAAGCAGGATGCATTGCCTTGGGTAGCAGCGCGTCCCGTTGCTGGCAGTGCAAAAGCTAAGGCTGCTGTCGAACCTGAGAGGAGAGAGGGGAATGTTTTTGAGGAGGTAGGATATCCAAGCAGTGATGACTGTGGGATTGGGTGTCCAGTTGGCCCCGGGCTCAGGTTCCAGCTCTGTTTTTGTCAGACCTTGGGAAATTTTTCTTGAACGCTCAATTTCCTCATTTATGAAATGGGTCTAAGGCTATCTATATTGGTAGATCATTATACAAGTGAAAGAAGTATTAATTAACATTAGTCGGTGGCATGGTAGAAATGCTAAATGTGCCATTGTTGTTGCCACTATTGTTATCTAAGCTTGATAAATTGGATGGGAAGAGAAAGTGCCTAATTTCCTCAAATGTCCTCAGCCCTCTGATTCTGTGATTACTGTGGGTTCCATCCCATCAAACTTCCTGGCACCATTTTCCTAAATTTCCTGACAGCCCAGATTTCCTGTTTTATCACCGCTTTACGTGTTCCCAGACAGTGACCTATATTTTCCCTTTTTCTGCTGCCGCTCTCCTCCCATGATCAGAAAGTCTGTCCTATACCCCAGTCCCCTGTGAACCTGCTTTCTGCGGTGACACCTGGCTGCCCTGGGAAGTGATACATATTAAGAGTGTGAGATAACATGACTGTCACGTTCTCCTTTCTATTTTTCCTTTCTGGTGGGAAGCCAGGGCTGAGCACAGAACCCAGTCCATTGCCGGCAACCAGTCAAAACTCTCAGTAATCGTAAGGACAGATCTTTTACTAGGGGGATTCTAGAGATTATGATGTTGGTCATTTGGGGCGAGGTGAAACACAGAGCAGTCTCCTGGCAGGCTGGCTGGGAGATATGTGGGTACATGTGCCGCCTTACTGCACTCAACTCACTCATTTCCTGGAGCACCTGAGAACTCACTCTGAGCCCTGTCTTTCTCCCCCACCCCCAAGGAAAGCACAGAGCTACGTGCAGAAGCGCTGGAAGGATGTGCGTGTCGGAGACTTCGTCCAAATGCAATGCAATGAGATCATCCCAGCAGACATACTCCTGCTCTTTTCCTCGGACCCCAGTGGGATCTGCCACCTGGAGACGGCCAACTTGGACGGAGAGACAAACCTCAAGCAAAGGCGTGTGGTAAAGGGCTTCTCTCAGCAGGTAGGGCTCTTTCTAAGATCTTCAGCGATAAGGTCAAGGGAAGAAGCAAGCCAACTCTACCTGAAAACTGAACCTAATAATCTGGTGGGGAAAGGGAAAAGTATGGCCGCCTCCTTTTCCCAAGCACTTGGGCACGCTTACTCTTCCCAGCAGCCCTCTGAGATGGGTATGATCCCCTTGTCATAGATGAGGAAACTGAAGGTTAGCACAATTAAATAACTTGCTGAAGGTCTCAGAGTTCTTAGATGGAGACCCACTCCATTCAACTGAAGAAACTGTGCTCTCTGCTCTAAACCAAGGAGTCTAATATCTGTTCAGTTATACTTGGGACCAACCCGCGTTTCTGTGTTCAGCCAATCCCTGCTCATCCTGCCCAGCTCAGTTCCAGCAATCGCTCCCTCCATGAATTTTCTCTTGTTCTGCCTTGACCCCAGCACACACTGCAGAAAGATGTTCTTAACTATGTTTCCATGTGTGTATAGTTTACCTTCTCAACAGCCCTGAAACTTCTTTGAGGACAGAGAGTGATCATTGATACTTTTGTCCAGTCCCCACACTTACATATATGGTACCTTGGACGTGATGGAGAAATCATTATTGTTTGGTAGTTAAGAGACCAATCTCTGAAGGCTGACAGAGATGGACTCAAAGCCCAAACGCCCTATGTATTTTAGCTGTGTCACCTTAGGCAAATTATTACCATCTCATACCTTCAGTCCCTCATCTGGAAAATGGGTACGAAAAGAGTATCCTCTCCATAGGGTAATTCTGAAGACTAAATGAGTTGTATAGGAATTACTTAGCATGTATGTAGGCACATAGTAAGACACCAGTAAATAGTTGGCAGTAAATATGGCATTTGTAGGCAATAAGTGTTAACTGGTTGAAACTGGGTGTGAAATTGCAATTTGCAATTTAAATTCCCCTTGAAAGAGTTGGTTTCCAATCTGGTCCCTTCCTCTCCCTGTGGAAAACAATGCAATTTTATCACTTTCTTTCACTATGCCAGTCTTTCGCTGGGGCAAATTTTGGATGAGTCGGGAGATTTAGAAGAAAGAGGGCAAGTACTTCACTCCCCAGAGAGTCTGAGTTCAGTTATCTCTGTTGAAACCTCTCAAGAGGAGACCATTCATCATCCTCACTTCGCCTCCCTCAAAGCACCGGATGAACAGTTCTTGTAAAAATCCTTTTACGTATGACTGATTCCGTCCTCAGAAGTCTGTTCTCTCATCTCGACAGGGGGACTAATAGCTACCCCATAGTTTTGCCGTGAGATTCAAATGAGATAAGGAAAGTAAAGAGGAACAGACAGTGTTTGGTGCATAACAGATACACGGTCAATGATCCGTTTCTGCTCTCTCGGCCGCAGCCGTTACCCTGGGAATGGAGCCACTGTGACCACATCACCTCATCAGGTAGTTATCACAGCAGCTCAGGCTTCCCCTGGGTCTCCAGGCTTTGCTTGAGTCAGTCACTGCACTGGGTCTCGGCGTCTGAGTTTTCTGTCCTCTGTGTGTCCTTGCCACTTTGACCTCATCACCCTAGTATTTACAAAAAGACAGGGCAGGATCACAAAGCCATTGTAGGCATGCAATGATACAGTCTTTCTGGGATCAGGGGACTATGGCCTGCCCTTTAGCCCAGAGGCTTTCAAACACTGTTAACCATACCTCACAATAAGAACTATGCATTGCGTACACCTGCATACGTATGTGTGTGTGAATGTGTGTGTGCGTGTGTAAATCCGCTGCCTCCGACTTACTGAAAGCACACTGAGACTGTCTCTCGAATTCTATTTCTTGTCTTTCTTTCATTTTTTAAAGTTCTGGGAGCAGTAAAACTTGGATTTGCTTATAAACGTCCCTTTAGCCTCCCTGCCCCAGCCTCATCACAGTTCTAAAGTCCTTTTTACTCTCTCGTGGGCAGTGATTTCCGTTTTGTTGAGTTTCCGCCACTCACTTTTCGTTTTGTCTTCAGCAGCAGCTCCCAAGCTGTTTCTTGTATATTAATTAGTCAGATACTTTGGGATTTGACTGGAGTGAAGAGCCAGATGAAAGGGTCACTCACACTCCACTGCTATAAAGCCGCCAATTTAATAGCATCTCTCAAACTCTAACCCTGAATTCTCCCAGGGTACTTGGCGTAATGACTTACAAAAAAAAAAGTTAATTCATTTGTGAAGGGAGGAAGATTTATTTGAGCTTGAAGTTTTCCACAGTCCTCTATTCTGTTTCAATTCTTGATTCTCACCACCTCCTCCACTTTTGCTCAAGTGTGGGGGTTTTGTTCCCATTTCGATATAATAAGAGTAATAATAATAATATACTTTAATTTTCTTAGGCTCTTACTAAGGGTTTTGAATTATTACCTCATTTATCCTCACAAAAACCCAATGAGATGAGTGGTATTACTGTCCTCATTATATACATAAGGAAACTGAGGTATAGAAGGCTAAGAAACTTGGCGAAGGTCACTGAGTCAGGAAGTATTGGAACCAGGATTCAAAGCCAGTTTTGTTCAGCCAGAGTTTCAGCTCTTAAGATTTCAGTAGCTCATCTCCCGGGCCCTTTGACTGTTACCTTGAGGTTACTCTGAGATGCTTATTTGAAAGTACACATTTATCATTTTCAATATTCTTTCCACATATAAGTAGCAAGTGGCAGAAAGAATAAAAGTAGGCTTAGCGAGCTCCCTGGGGAAGAAGAATTTGGCTGCTCTTTGCTACCTTGTTTCTCCCTTGTGTCTTTAGTGCAGAAAGATTTCTGAATATGGATAGAATTCTCCCTAGCTAACTCTGTAGTATTTCTCAAATGTGTTGAACAAAGACGTTGAAAAAAAATACTTGTTGCAAGATCAGACGCTGTTAGAAGGCAGTAGGTTACAAGTTTGCAAATATTGTGTACTGCAGGACTTCTCAGATATTTAATAAGCTTGTATATTTGATTCCCAGGAACCTATCCCAGGGCTACTCCAAGAAATGTGAGCTAACAATTCAGGGATTTGCCCCCACATACATTACAGGTGTTTACCTTTTTAAGTGTACATGCCTCGTTTTCTATCACCACCAGTGTATCATGACTCATCAAAGCTGAGGAGGCGTCTGGACGTGCATATTTTTAAAATGTCCAGATGATCTTGATAGGAACCTACCTCCTTGAAAACCTGTGCAGCAAAGGGAAGATGCCACCTGGAGTCCTTCCAAAAAACATTTACCATAGCAATGAGAACAAAGCTACCATCGATGGGCTTCTTACATGTGCTAGTGTTTTGCGTAATTGTCTCTTTTCGTCCATGCAACTACCCTGTGAGGTGGACATTACTAGTCCCATTTTATAGACGAAAACTCTGAGGTACAGAAAAGGCAAATTTGACCAATTGTCCAGAGAAGATTTTGAACACCTACAAACATGGTTTGTTTGGAAATGTAATATCTTAAATAATTAATATGAATGGCCTTTGTTAGCTTGTTTTCCCTCTATTGTCTCCCTATTGTCTATGAGACCTTCACCTTGCCAAAAGAATTTTTACTACCACAGAGATTTCTAGAAATTCCCACCCCACACATATACCCAATGTCCATTTTCACTGTTTTGTGAATGATCAGACATATTCTGTTAATTCAAAGTCAATAAGACAGACTTTGTCCCAGCTTCCCTAGACCAGCATTTCTCAAGGTGGGGTCTGCCAGAACCTTATCCCAAGAGATAGTTCTTAAAAACCAAGGCCCATGGTCAAATCCGATTGAGAAGTTTGTGTCCTGTGGAGCTCTCTTGGCGTTCCAATGCCCTTTCACATACTATGGTCTCTGAGAAGACTTGGGAGTCAGGAGGCTGGCTAACCCCTCTAACTCTGAGCTTTCCAAACCTATTTAACCTCAGAACCGTTTTTCAGGATGACAATTTTGAGCATTCCTGTGCAAATTCGGGGGAACCATTAACCTAGATTATGGAACTCCCATGATCACAACAGGGAAGGAGTGACAGAAGTTGACAGTTCTCATGGTTTAGGAAGTTCATCTCCTCTCTCTCCTGTCGGGACTCAAATAAATTATAAACATGAAAGAGCTTCTCATAAGTCTTCCTTCTGTGACACAGCACATCATTCTCAAGGCTTTTGTTTTTATTATTGTTAATTTCAGGTATACAAAGCAATGCAATAGTTAGACGTTTACACCCCTCACAAAACGATAATCCCCCTCTCCTCAGTCTACTACCCCGCTGACACCGTATACAGCTGTTACAATTCCATTCAGTCTATTACCTACGCCGTACTCCACAACCTGTGACTACAGGATTTTAAAGAATTGGTTTCAAAATCCTTTTCTCAAAATTCAACTTAGACCAAGCCAGTTTTTTTTTTTTTCAGTTGGAACTTTTATTGTGATGGGCCTTCTTTGAATTCACAAAATTATTGACTTGTTCCTGAGATATTTATTCCCACATCCTATTGCTGAGAAAAGGGCAGAAAGGCAAGTAATCCAAAATTAGGATTATACTCAAGTGCCTAGCAGAAAAGAGGATGTCATTAGGGAATGAAATTGTAGTTTTCTCTTTGGTGACATCCTGATATCTGAAACCTCTTCTTTAAAAGGGTGACCGAAAAGGGCACTCATAAGACATTTAACACGTGAAAACAAGTATGTGCCATGCATTTTGTTAAATGGAGCAGTTACCAAACCGAAGAATCAGAAATGAATTCTTCCAATTAGTATTTCAGATCAAACACATTCCTTGTGTTAAAGAACAAAATTCAATTGAGTAAACTTGAAGATCTAATTGGCTTTATTAAGTGTTTCATGAATCAAGCCGCATCCTCTCTAGCAACTAGAATGGCACTCTGAGAGGTTGTACAGAATGGGAAGATTTTATAGGGAGAAGGGTGGGGCAAGAGAGCTATTAACAAAAGAAAAGAAAGGGTTATTTTTTTTGACCGGGATGCCTTTTGGGAGGAAAAGGAATGGTGAGGGGTTTTGTCATGCAGACTACCTCTTTTTTCTATTGAGGGAATGGTGAGAGCCCATCCCGACAGATTATCTCATTGATGCTGGATCAGAAAATTTCAGACTGGTTGAGTTAGATTACATTTGTGGGAGTGGTAGAAACAGCAGTTGGGTCAGGTATTAAACCTGCTTTTGGAATCATGGGCTTTAGCACAAGTGACTCCATTGGGGGGCTCTGGTTTTCTTCTTTAACAATTGTTACCTATTAACCAAACCACTGAAGCCAAGTTCTGCGGAAGCCAGTGTCAGATCACTGCCTGGTGCCAGCCAGGAACTCACTACACCAAGTGAGGTATGGGCCAAGCCTCTTCAATGTCACTTGAGAGTTTGTGAGAAATGTGTATGCTCACGCCCCTCCCTAGACTGAGCCAGAATCTGCAGTTTAATGAGATCCCAGTGTGATTTATGTGCACATCAAAGTTAGAAAGCCCTGGCCTTGAGCATCATTGATTAATGTAATAATTGTGCTTACCTGTTTATTGCCCAAGTTAAAGATTCTTAATTGCCTCTCCCTTTTAACTAGCTTGCATTCCACTGATGTTTAGTGCGTTTAAGCCATTTGCTCAATTAGTAACAGCCATGTAGCTTGGATTCTCTGCAGTGGAAGTGTGCACTGATCTTAAAGTATTTTAGGCAGAGGAGCACTTTGCTAACAGATTTGAGGGGGAGTAGGGAGTCATTTATCGCCACCCTGGGTCAGTGATGACACACCTCAAATGAAGCAAAAGGTAGCTGCCTGTCCTGAAAACCAGAGAAATATCCTCTTTCCTGGTGGATTTGGTAATGGGACCTGCCTCTAATGGGCTGTTCCAAATTTCCTATAAGAATGATACTTAGTCTCTCTACCGGTTGACCACCGCTAAGATGCTGAGCAGAAACCATGTTTTTCAGGGGGGTATATTAATATAAGATCTACACAATAATATAACACAATAGTAAGTAATATCCATAACTTGATTGAGCGCCTACAATAGGCATAGGCAGTTCCACATGTTGTATACCTGTTATCCCTTTTACTCCTCATAAATGACCCTACGAGATAAGCACTTTGATGATCCCCACTTTATAAATGAGGCAAGAGCAGTTAAGTAACCCTGCTAGCCACTCCTCAACTCAGATTTAAACTCAGGCAGAGTTCTCTTTTCTTTTTTTTTTTAATTAGGGCAAATTTCAAGTATATACAAAAGTAGAGAGACAACTATGATAAATGTTTATGTACCCATCACCTAATTTCATCAATCAACTCATGATCAATCTTCTAATATCCCTACCCGCTTCTCTCTGCAAATTGTTTTGAAGCAAATCTTCAATTCTGTGACATTTCACCTCTAAACATGTCAATATCTATCTCTCAAAGAGAGGTTTTTAAATACATATACTATTTCCATTGTCATCCCTAAACTATTAGCACTAATTCCATAATCTCAACTTTCAAGTTAGTGTTCAATATCTTCAGTTTCTTTGAATCGGGATCCAAATCTCTTAAATCTCTTTTACTCTCTAGGTTCCCTGATTCCTTTTTTGTTTGTTTGTTTTCTTTTTTCTTGAATATTTAGTTTTTGTTGCTGAATAAACCAGGTTGTTTGTCCTATAAAATCTCCTCTAGTCTTGATTTTGCTGATTGCATTATCTCCCTGTGGTTCCATTTAACACATTTCCCTGTACAACATATTTCTCAAATTGGTAGTTAGAGCTACTGCCTAAATCAGATTCCGGTTAGATTCATGTTTGTGCACGTTGATGCCAGCATTACGTGAGCTGACTGTATCATCCTCCAAAGGTGACCGATGAATTTTTTTTTTCAGTATCCTTATGAACTGTGGATTTAAATATATTTGATGGATGTCAAATTAATGCAGCTATTATCTTTATCTATTGCCCCATCTTTAGCCAATGGGAACTTCTTCAGATTGACTCTGGGTTCTTTTGCCATGACCTCAGTAGTCTTATGCTGACAGCTAAAACTAATATAATGTTATATGTCAATTTCCCTCAACTTAAAAAAAAAAATTTCAAGATTGAATTTAGTCGATATTTGTTCGTGTGAAAAAGGGAACACAGACGGCAAGGAATGCTTAGATAGAGCCTTCTTCCCATAACCCTCCAGCTCAGTCTGTGCTCTTTTGTGGGAATTACTCCTGGAGGCAGAGACCCAGGGTGATTAAGCATGCAGACCATTTCCTCATCCAGATCAGAGGAGAAAGTAACTGCCAGTCACTCTGTTGTAGCTTATCTGGAAAAGAACTCTGACCGAAAGCAGGAAGGTTATCAAGTGCAGGTTGGTAACTGTCATTAGTTTTCAGATAGGATTCTCAGAAATCCGTGGGTTGTTTAATTTGTATGCCAGAAAGGAAACCTCAGTCACCTGGCTCAGCAGCTGGGGCATGAAGAACATTTGCTTCTACAATTTATCCAAACTAGTATGCCTTAAAGAAAAAACAAAGGCGAAACTTTAAACAGTATTCTTGCACGGTTGCTGTGCGTCTCCTGCAAAGCTGCCTAGGTGGGCATGGCTTGTGTACCCTGTAACCCCTGGTCTTTGTCAAGTCCGTAATAATGCTCTACAAATGAGTTAGGGCTGCTGCTTTGTCATCCTAACCCCTGTGTGGGGCTGGGGTGGCATGGGTGGTTCTTCTCATCATCGAGCCTGCCAGTTATGTGGGAAGCAGACTCTGAGAGCTGCACAGAACTTGGTCATCCCTGGTTCAACTGTTCTTCCCAAACATCCCTGGCTCATAGTAAAACCTCAGTACATAAACGCATTGTGTGTTTGAGGAAAGAGTTTAGCTGATTTGTCTTTTCTCAATTAACAAAATCTTGTTTGAATGTGTTCTAATGGCCGTGGAAGGCTTTCAAAGTAGTCTGAGGTGTACTTCCTGTTAAGACCTTAGGACTATGGGGACATTTTTTAAATATAAAGATCCTTGTGACTCAAAAAATTTTGATAAACCCCCCAAGTCCTCCTCCCTAAAAGTAGTTGTTCTTTCAGAGTCCATTATTTAAGAAAATAAATTAAAACAAAAAGTTAATATGAATTTGATAACTTTTTTAAATGGATATGTGGTTTCCTGATTTCAAGAATTCCTACAGAAATTGAAAAACCATGTATATGTGACACTTATTTTTACTCTGTCTACAGACATTTTGGTGTGCATGGGAATTTGTGGGCCAGTTGCGATGCTTAATCTACTAACTGGCTTATTGAAACAGCTTGCTATTTGGCAATTAAAAGCATAAGACAAGTTCAAAGTGAGTGGTATGGATATTAAGAATCATCTGGGTTCAAAGCAAAGAGAGATTACTATAGTCTGTGGTAGACAGATGGGTCCTTAAGAGGTGTAACGCTTGAGCTTGGCACTGAAAGTTTAAGAGAATTGTCAACATGGAAAATTTGCAAAGAAATGATGAAAAAGCCCTGCTCTATGGGCAGATAGCATTAAATGCTTACGTCAACCAGCAAACCTTGCACACTTTGAAATCAGAAAAACCTGCATGTCTGTGAGCTATGTGACCTTAGGTAAATTACTCAGTGTAATTAACACTTAGTTTTCTCTCCAATAAAATGGGAATATCCTGTCCTGAACATGTCACAGGAAAGTTGGGAAGATCAAGTAAATAAGGGGCAGCATTTTGTGAAGTGTAATTTTACCAAAGTACAAAACATTATTTTTTAAAGGCCCAAATATGCCTACACGGCTGAAGAGGCAACCGTGTTGATTAGGGTTCTTTGTTTATCAGCAATAGAATGATCTAAGTTAAGCAAAACAGAATTGTTACAAAAATGTGTATGGGGGGGTTGGCGAGAAGCTCACAGAATCAAGGGAAATCTGAAGACCCAGGCTCAGAAACAACCAGGAAATGTCAGTGAGGTGGGAGAGATTGGTAACAACAATTTCTTAATGGTCTCATTTGTGTTTTCTTTCTTCTTTGAGTCATTCCACTCAAGTCAGAGTCCACAGTGGGAAAGTCTAGTGGGCAGGGCATCTTGATTTATATTCCCATCAAGGTTATAAACCAGGAAAGAGAGTTTCCCAAAAGAATGTTAAAGAGTTGTTTAATGAAAGGAGACAACAATGGACAGAATAGACGGTGAGTCACCAGAAAACTACCCACTACAAACAATTGCAAAAGATCATTCGTGCCTCTGTGCCTTTATGTAATTATATGTATAGACCAACTTGAAATTCACTTGTGAAGAATAAAAGAAACTAAGCCTAGGAAGGTAAAAGTTGAGGCTAGTGCAAGGGAAATGGCCTATTCCAGTTACTGGAGTATATTTCAGCCTGATTGCTTCACCTGGGACCTTCCCAGTCGCCCTGGAAGGATGCAGGTTGCTGTATCCAGGCCGTGGGTCGGTGAGGAGTACCTTATCCTGGAGAGTCATTACACACTAACGCTCAGCGGACTTTCCTTTGCTTTCATAGATACCACCATTGATACACATGGACTAAACTGGGGACTTTGAGTTGTTTTATGGCTGCAGTCATGGATTTGTGTCAATAACCTTTTCCGTCTCTTTGATTCTCTCTCACTTCCCCTGTGGTTCTTATATCATGGATATGCAATAAATGCTTGAATGCATGAATGAATGAGAGGCAAACTAATCAGGCCCTTGTTGGGGAATTAAAGAAAATAGCCTGTATAAAATACTTAGTTGGTTCTTGGCACATAATAAGCATTCAAATAAGCATTTGCTGCGGCGATAATAATCATGATACTAGGAGGGGGTGGAAGAGGAATAAATATGATGATGATAACGATGATGGCATTGATGATTATCAAGATTGGCCTGGGATTCCAATGATAGGAATTGTTACTTACCAACCGTAAGACAATTGCTTTACTTCAGCCTTCCTTGCACTTCTGTCAAAACCTCTTCAGGTTACTGTGAGAACTTAACGACAGATACTTGGCACATAATAAGTGCTCAAGGTCAGTGGGTCTGGCCTGAAGAATGCAGAGATACACACTCTCCTCTCTGGAAAGGGTTCGTCTTTTCCTGGACTCTGATAGCTCCCAGGCCGTTTTGCTGTTAGGGAGCCTGCCATTAAGGATATTGCCTTAGATAAAAGGCTGGGTAGAAAGAAAAGTTGCTTAGGTGGGCTTCATTCGCAAGCTAAGAAAAGCTATTGGGTAGTGAATCAGAAGAGAATCTGGAACTCCTGCTTAAAATAAGGACCGACACATTTGGAAGGGTTGGCAATTCCTTCCTGCCCTTGGGCTCAGCCAGCAGCCCACTGGAGTGAGCTACAGAAAATGCTTCAAAGCATGAAGGGTCTGAAGGGTTGTCTTTGGAGACAGCTGGGCCCACGTGCCCCTCTCCACAGCCCATGTTATGGAGAGAAGGAGCACCCAGGGGACAGGTAGCTAGAAAGGGCACGGTGACCTCTCCATGAGAAGAGGGAGACAGAGGACCCAAGCCCAGTGCCCCAAAGAAAAACAACGTAAGGGACACCTCAGGAGGAGGGTCACTGGAAAGCCCCACTGAGGGACAAGACAGTGAACTTGGTGAACTTGGCCGTTGCCAGGGGTAGGCCAGGTCAGTGAAACAGACAACGGGGACTCACTGCATCAGGATCATTACCTCTCAGACCCTGCTGCCACTCCTCCCTGAAATGAGCTCGGATTTAGAAAGCCAGCAATGAGCTGAATGGTATGGATCGGGATCGAAGCACACGGCTTAATCAGAGGCATGAAAGCAGCTGACAAATTACAGCGTGATTTGTCATCATCTCAGAACTCGGCAAGTGTTTGTCCCTGAAAGAATCGATACCAGGAGGGAAAAGGGCCATATTTTTAGAAACTCCTGGATGGGTAATTTATTTCGAGTGACTGGAGAGTTTATTTATGTTGGTGCCCCTGCAGATCCAATGGACAGTATACTTGCACGAAACCAGAAAATGCTATCATTTCTTCTAATCAATTTGCTCCTTTGAGCAGCTGTACCTTGAAGCTTTCAGCCGTGAATTCACTCCCCCTGCTAAAAGCTCTAGCCCAGAAACCGTTTCCAATCCCACCTCTAGCACTCCTTGGATAGCACATCTGGACAGCACATTACACCTTTCACAACTTTCCCACATGGTTCTATCTTCTGAGGCACAAATGAGTTGGACAGGGGAGGTGGTATTAGTCCCATTCTGCAGATGAGTAAGCTGAAGCTCAGTAGTCAAACCCAGTAGTAGCCAATATGGGGCAGAATTATTAGAAAACAAGACTTCCCTGCCCCCAGTTGTGTGTTTCCCCTCATTGGACAAAAGAGATTATGTGACTAAAATACCTAACGTAAGAGAAAATGTGGAGAGTCAAGAATATGTTTGAAGTACTGTGCTACTCCAGAGAAAAAGTGTAAGCTTGAAAATAAACAATATGTGTAAATTTCTTATTACAGCATTGGGAAGAAATGAGAGTACAGTAAATACTATCAATTTTATTCGCAATTATTTTTCACGTTAAAGCATTTCTACAATAGCAAGACTAATAGAAACAATGTAAATATTCAATAGTGAAATGACTAAATGAAATATGGTGGCATTCACACAGTAGGTTTCTGAGCTGTGGAAAACTTTAACAATGTGTAAAACTGTTTATGAACTATGAACACTAAATCTCAGTTTTGAAATGCATAACTGTATAGATATGCTCACACACAAATGTGTGTGAGCATATATACATATTTTTTAACCCTGGGAGTATTATACACACATGAATATTAACTGTGGCCATCTCTAGGTGACATGATATATTATCTCTTCTTTTGGATCATCTGTTTCTGTGGTAGCCACCAACCACATGTAGCTATTTAACTTGACATTAATTAAAATTGAATAACATTTAAAAATCAATCCCTAGTCAGCCTGCCACACTTCAGTATCTACGCGTGATTAGCAGTCTTCATATTGGGCACTGCAAACTTAGGAGCTTTCCGTCATTGCAGGAAGTTCTGTTGGAAGTGCTGACCTAGCGACTCTACCCCAGGCCTGACAAAGGACAGGGTGGTCCATCTTTTCTCTGCCAGAAACCCAAATTTCATTTGCATCTACATTCTCCTCCTTAATGGGGATTTTTACTTTTCCTTCTAACACATGGCAACTATCACACGGTGACAAAGCCTGGATTACCTTATTCGCAGTGATTCTGACAATGATGAGCTCCCCGTTGATCCTATTAAAACTAGATTCCTCTTAATAACTTCACGACTGTCCTCTTCTCTCACAGGAGGTACAGTTTGAACCGGAACATTTCCACAACACCATCGTGTGTGAGAAACCCAACAACCATCTCAACAAGTTTAAGGGTTATATGTAAGTATCGAGAGCCCATGCGCTGCTGGTAAATATCTCCTCTGTGGCTAGAACACATTTTTTTCCTGAAATGGCCAAACAGATAAGCATCTGGGTCCTGCAAAAGTTTGTTTCTTTTTGTCATAAAGAAGGGCTAGAGAAACCTAGGTTGTAAAACTTTTCCTATTCTTTTTTTTTTTTTCTGGAATGACAGTTAATTATCTCGCAGGGTTAAATTTACTAATGTTGTTTTTTAGAACTCTGGTGAAATAGCGTCAAAATCAAGACCACATTTTGACTCAGGGCAGAGAAGTTTATTTAATTAAGATCAGTTTTCTGAAAGAGCCCGTGTTGCATTATAGGTAAGAACAAGCATTTGGGGTTTTGACAGACCTAGGTTTCAAACCAGATTCTATCGCTTACAAGCTGTGTGACCTTGGGTAAATTAATTAACCTTTCTGGGCCTTGTTTTCCACATCCATAAAGATGATAATAATATCTACATCGTAAGATTTTTCTTTTCTAAGAATTAAGTTGTTTATCATATGTAAAGTGCTTAGCACAGCAGTGAGCACAGAATAAATATTCAGTAAGTGGTGGCTGCTACTGCTACAATTACTATTATTCTTATTCCTCAACTTTGGTTCGACCTGAGAATTTTACTATAATTCTACTCCTACATCAGACTACTACTGATCTTACTACAAAAAAACAGCAGTGACGACGGATATGAATAAATGCCCTTACACAGTGCTTTAACAGTTTTAGAGTAGTTTCACAGAACATCATCCTGTTTAATCTGCACAACAACCCAGGGGAAAATGATCCTCGTTTATCAGATAGGAAATCTGATGACCTAAGACTTTTTAGGATTCACCCAAAGGCACACAGCAAGTCTGAGACCCAGCCAGGACTGAAACCCGGGACTTTTCACTGCCACCCCAGTGTGTTTCCCATGATCCAGAGCTCAGCCTTGTCATGGCAACTTCTCTCCCAATCCTAGAGTGAGGCTTAAGAAAGCTTCTTGGAAGGCAGATGTCTGTGCTTTCCCCCAAGTCACGTTTTCTCAGGGATGTCAGGAGGAGCAACATGAGAGGGGAAAGGGTAAGAACAATACCAGAGAAATGGCAGCTTTTAAACACAAAATGACTTTTTAAAAGCACAGCAAGAGCAGGTGGAGACAGAGAAGGGCATGAACTCCTGGGGGAGAGGAGCATTTGTTGCAAGGTAGAGCTTGCCACCTGCCCAGCAAGGAGTCCACGCCTCATGCCTGCGGTTTGTGGATTTGGTTCATCCCAAGTCACCGGTGCCTGGAGTCATTCTCCTTCCTCTTAGAGAACAGATAGGGTTTCTATTTGTCATCCTTTCTGCCCCCAAAGAGCTTGTGCCAGTAGCCAGCCTTTCTGAGCTTTCAACCTTGGCTGTGTTCCCCCATCTCAGACAGAACGTTCCCATGTCCACTTAACCTCCAGCACCCCTCTTCCTGGTTGCTGTCCCTAGGGACAGCCTTCCCCCACCTGCCCCGGCCTCATGAATGAGTACTAAAGGTCCAGTTGGTCAGCCCAGTAGCCACCAAGGGTATGATGGAGAATTCTCCACTGTGGTCCTGGATCCCTTTCAATGCTCTGTCTGCAGGTTAGGGCTGTCAGATTGGAGAATACAACTTTTCAACAAAAAAGATCTCTATACAGCTTGGTTCTCAACCCCATGAAGTTCCTCTTACCCTCTCTTCCCCCACCTCCACGGGAATCTTTACAATGTCTGGAGACATTTTTTGGTTGTCACAATTAGGGAAGGGTTCTGATGGCATCTAATGGGTAGAGACCAGAGATGCTACTAAACATCTTACAAAGCACAGGACAGACATCACAACAAGGAGTGATCCCACCCAAAACATCAGTGGTCCAGAGTGGAGAAAGTACTCCGGAGTCAGTGAAATTACACATCCCTGTAAGAGAAGCACTCCATAGAAGAGCAGCCATGACATGTTTATCCTGTCCTACCTCCCACTGAAAAGGGAACATTCTGACTGGGAGCCAGAGAAGCTACTCTCATGTTATCACCTCAGGGCAGTACCAAAATGCACTTTCAACCACTAGCCACTGACAGGGAACCATTCGAGATTCCATCCCAATATTCCATCCACAGCCAAGGAGAGGTACATCCTAAATGTCAGCCATTCTTGGACCACCTTTATGATTTGTATCACAGTCACAAAACACCTGTACTTTTTTCTACCAAGTTTTTAATTGGCTTATTTTTTTTCTTAATTTATTTTAAATGGGAAATGTATATTGCTAGCCCTGTGGGAAACCCGTATCTCTTGCCATGTAGATAAGGTAATATTAAATTTAATAACGTGAAATCAAAACAGGGGTCATTATCTTTTAACTACAGACTGTATTATTTGCTAAACCACCTCTGTGTTGAAAAATTAGATAAGTGCTAGAAACAAATTAACGATATACTGACACAAAACGGAGACATCTCCTTGTTGGATTCAGACAAATAACAAATGGAAATGACTCTGATTCAGTGAAAGTTAACGGGGCACTATGTTGGGAAGCCTCATGTAGTGAAAACCGCATGAGGGTTGGTGTCTGTGGCCGGGGTCCCCGAGTCCTACAATGTCCCATGTACTAGTTGTGTGGCCTTGGGAAAATCTCTCACCCTCCCTGAGCTTCACTTGTTTCACAAGGAAGAATAATCACCCTGTTTACTTCCCAGAGCCATGAAGAGTCAAATAAAATAACGTAAGTAAGTATAATTTATAAACACAGTGAAGAATAGTTAGTACTAAAGGCATATCAAGTGGCAGTATAGAATTCTGGAGCCATGCTTTCTGGGTTTGAATCCCCATTCTTCCCCTTACTGGCTCTATGACCTTACCTCAGTTTCCCTGTCTATAAAGTGGGTATGATAATGACCTATCTTACAAGCTTGTCATGATGATTGAGTTAATACATAAAAAACACTTATAACTGGACCTAAAGAAATGAAAGAATGAAGCACTAGAAGGACAAAAATCCCAAAGGGTCCTGATTATTGTTTTTCTGTTTTACCCAATGTCATAGAGAAGTTATATTTAAACTTCTTGAAAATCCCAAAGGAAAGGCATCAGGATAGAATAAGGGTCAGATACCAAGTAATAACTTGGTGAGTCGGACTCAGAAATTTCTAACGTGAGGTGGAAAACTGCAATGCTCCCTGAGGCTAGAACAAGAAGAAGACTCTATCTCACTTTAAGAAGCTGCCTCCCAGGCCATTGCACAAAGGGCCACTGTCTACTGCCTGTGAGGTCTGTTTATTCTATAAGAGACAGAGCAAGAGGAGGACAGTACAGGAGCAAGGCCCAGTGAGAGATGGGGCCAGAACCAGAGGAACCTGCGTGCTGCCCTCCCTCACTGTCTCATGATACGAGAGGCAGGCCTGCCTGGTGTCGGCTATGGATGGGGACATTCTGCTTGTGCAGTTCCGGTCCCTGCAGCTGGGTGAGAGTGAGCGTGTGAACGCAGCCTGAAAGGAACACAACCAATGTAGTCCTTGGAGGGCCAGAAGCCAGTTCGCCCGCAAACCATTCCAAGGCTCTTTCAGCAGAGATCTGCCTTTTTGGTGGATAAAGGACATCTCCTTAGGGATGGGTAATTCCCTTCTCAGGGTTCAGTCCCCACCCAGCCTCCAAGGAGCATAGAGAGTTGCACTTGCACATAGGAATTGGATTCCCACTTAATATCACTCTTATGAAAAGGAGGGCGGACGGATTGTACTCACTCACCACTTCTAGTTATGTCATCCCATAGAGATGCCATTCTAACCAGTGACAGCGTGGAGAGGCCACCAAATCACTCCCTGTCTTTCCTCGTCCCCAGGGAACATCCTGACCAGACGCGGACTGGCTTTGGCAGTGAGAGTCTTCTCCTTCGAGGCTGCACCATCAGGAACACGGAGGTGGCTGTTGGCATTGTCATCTATGCAGGTCATTGTCCCCAGACACCTTCTTTTGTCCCTTTCCTTTATCCTCCTTCCTCCATCCCCTCCTCCACATCCATCTCTAGTCAGTGGAACTCATATCAGTGCTAAGGGGTGGAGTCATGTAACTTCCCATTTCTCAGCTAAGCAAACTGAGGCTGGAATCACAGCAGCTCCCTGCTGTGATCATGTCTCCACAGGAGACAGAATTAAACGTCAAGTTACTATCACTCAGCTGAACAAGACAGGAAGGAGATTCCTACTCGCTCACCCCTAGTGTAGTTCTACTACACTAACCATAGGCAGGGTGAACAGTATCTTCTTGAGCCTGAGGGATAACCTCACCAAACTTAACAGCCTCACCTGGGGTGCCTCAGTTTCCTCATCTATACAATGGCAAAAATATTCATATATGCCTCATAGAGTAGCCGTGAGGCTCCAATGACCCAACACGTGAAAAGCACTGTATCTAGCAAACAAAGGCAAAATGGGTTTCAGTTGTGTTGTTTTTGCAGTGACGTTTTTATTACCTTTCTTTATTTTATGGCTCAGTTATGGTGGTCTTTCTCTTGTTTGCACTGTAATTTTGCTTTCCCGTGGAGAAAAGAAAAAGGTAATAGCAGCATTTCTCACAATGCAATCTAACATGTTAGAGGGCAGTCTGAAGACTGCTGTATTCCCAGGACCTCCTACCTGGGGTTCCATGGGTTCTTCATAAATATATGTTGTTATGTCAACAGCAGAGGACTTCTTACTCTGTCTGGGATACACAGTCTTCCTAGGGTGTCTTCCTTCACTGGAAGACTCCAGAATACGTTTCCTTGGGTCCTTCACTCCCTTGTAATAATTTGTTTGCTTATTGCTTTGTTTGCTTTGATTTGATTTTGTCTGAGTAGAACCCCACTTTTGATGGACATAGAAGAGCATTTAAACATCAAGCTACCCTAAGATTCACTTTTTAGGGACTGTCAAAGAAAAACAGGTTTGGGGATTTTGTTTGTTTGTTTGTTTTGTTTTTTAATAATGTCACGGTCTAAATAGCTTTTCCTAATTTGGGGGAAGGGAGGTGGAATTTCGCAGTTCAGGGGACTGTTTTCAAGGGTCTTTGGCCATGGAGTTCAGTGCTATCTGGTAGACTGACTAACGACGAACTCTACAATAATCGCTGCCCCACCCCGAAACAATACCCATATAGGTTTAGGATTTGCCTCTCTGCATGATCAGACACAAAAGAAACTCTGAGTGGGTGATGGGAGTGGTATGTGAGGGAGCAGATGTGGAGAGAATTCATCCTGGCTCTAGGGAATCAGGCTGCTGGGTTAAATACACTCACTGGCTGGCTGCCTGTTTCTGAGCTGGGTGGCTAAGCTTCAACCCAAGGGGACTAATAGTTCCTACCTCATGGGTTATAACGTTCCAGTGAGATGATCTGTGAAAAGGGCTGGAACATATCAGGCTCTCAACAATTGTGAGCGAAAATGGTGCTAATTGTTTTTGGCGTTATTATCTAGAGCAGGGGAGTTCAACCTTGGCACTATTAATGTACTGGTCCAGATTGTTCGTTGTGGTGGGGGCTGCCCTGTAGGGTGCTGGAGCCTACCCACGGAATGCCCTTAGTACCACTTTCTTCAGAGGTAATAACCAAACACTTCTCAAGACATTGACAAATGTCTTCTGGAGGTGTAAAATCCCCGTGGTTGAGAACCACTGGTTTAGAGTCATATTCTCCCCGTCGGTAACATGGATGGACAAAATAGGACCATGTCAGAGTCAAAGGCCCAAACAGGCCAAGCGGAGCTTCCATGAAGAGATTCAGAGTGGAGGTGTCTGCTCCTCATAGCGAACATTCATTGAGCTCCTACTGTGTACAAGGGACTCATTTAGGTGTCCTGTGTCTATTAAGTCACTCCCCCACCCCAAACACACAACCATTATCGCCCATTTTGCAGATGAGGGACTGAGGCACAAAGGGATTAATTTACCCAAGGTCACTTGTCTCCTGAGATGAATTCCACGTGATCCACGGCCAAGTGTCTGCAGAGTCTGGCTCTGACTCTAAAGCCGGTGTTCTAACCACTATCCCAGACTGCCTCCCCCTTGAGTCCAACTCTTGCCCAAAGAGCAGAGGGGTCTCAGAAAGTGAAGGACAGGTGTTTGAAGAGGGTAGACACAGGACCCCTTGTACGGGGCGAGCCTGAGACACGCAGGAAGGCACAGTGGCTGTGGAAACCTCCTCGCCACTGCAGTGACTCAAGTCTAATTTAACAAGCCCAGAGTCTGCTCACTCCTACTGTTTTGTTGCCACTTTAAATCCAGGGGGCAGCCAGCTAAACAGCATTAAACGCATTCACTGCTAGAGCTGATAGATTGGTTTTCTTTAATTTTGCACAGAAAATAAGTGACTGGTGTTTTTTAATTCAACTGCTAAGGAGTATAGCACGGTAGTTAAAATGTAGCGGCCCCAAAGGACAGGTTCTTTCTCCATTTGAGTGTCAGCTGTTCGCTGTGTAGCTTGGGTGTGAGGGGGTGGGGGACAGTGGTGGAAGGAGAACTAGGCTGGGAATCCAAATCCTGGGTTCTCAATGAGGCTCTGGTGTTCATTTATTCTTTCATTCTGGGAAGTCCCTTCTACTTTTCGCTAACTAGAAAAGGGTAACTGCTGGATGAGGTTGGTAGTTTTCAAATTTTGTCCTTTCTTTGAACAAAGTTTCATGTAGAACTCCAAGATAGGAGTGGAGCTGCACCGGGTTCTGCTGGGATGAAGGTCTCTGGCCCCTATGGCTCGTGCACCAGCACCTTCAGCAAAAAGACAAGTGTGAAAATCACCGGCCTCAAGCCATGTCCTACCCCAGGGCCTTGGCACGTACTCTTTCCCTGAGCCTAACACCCTTTTCTCTCAATTCTTCTCTCCCCTTTAAGTCTTCCTTAAACGTCACCTCTTCTAAGAAGCCTTCCCTGACCATGCCTTCTAACACCATCTCTTATTTATTAGCCTTTTGTTTGTTGTTTGTCTCATGGGACTTATTACTAACTACAGTTATCTTGTTTCCGTGTGTGCTTTCACCAGAATGTGAGTCATTTGTTTTACCACTGTATTCCAGCACTAGCCCAGAACAGTGCCTCTGTGCAAATTGGAAAAAGATAGCCCTTACCATCATTTGCCAGAAATGTGTCATAATAAACTTACAAATCTCTAACAACTACAAAATGAGGAATACTGCTAGAGTTGTGCAGTGCACAACCTGTGCATTGTAGCTCTGCAAATGCCCACCAATGTCTGGTCTACCGAAGATGCTCAATAACTACATGCTGGAAAATTGGGTGAGGCCTCGAACGCCGTTCTCAGCAACCTCCCTGAGGAAGGACCGGGTCAGGTTACAGAAGGAAGCCTTCTTTTCCTGTACGCTCCTGTGAGAAAAGCCAGGGCTGTGATCCAGGCCAGAGGGCAAACAGCGGTCAAGGGACTGATAATCTCTTTTTCTCTCAAAGGCCACGAGACAAAAGCCTTGCTGAACAACAGCGGCCCCCGGTACAAACGCAGCAAGATCGAGCGGCGCATGAACACAGACGTCTTTTTCTGCGTCGGTCTCCTCTTCCTCAAGTGTCTCCTGGGAGCTGTAGGTATGGAATGTTCTAGAAAGAACACCACCCTGGTATTCTTTTTTTTTTTTTTTTAACTTTTGGGCAAGTTGCTTGAACTCACTGAGCACTCCGTTTCCTCCTCTATAAAACAGAGTTCATAAAAAAATAAAGCCTCCCGTGTATTTTAACAGGATGCCAGTGACATTAAAAGCACGTGGGGAAAATCTCCTGAAAGTATTGTGTACTCGAAATATTGGGAATACCATCTATCACTTATTTGTCCCAGAAATACTTACAAACCCAGGCACTGTCTTGGTGTAAGAGGAAAGCAGGATGAGTCGGAGGAGCTCCGAGTCCAGCAGGAAGCAGTCCAGGAACAGTAACACGATCTCTCCCGCTCAGTGAGGACCACACACCAGCACTGTATACGTCTCCTGTTGCTGCTACAAAAAGTTAATACCAATTAAGTGGCTTAAAACAACACAGATCTATTCTGTTAGCTTTGGAGTTCAGAAGTCCCAAATCAGTGTCACTTGTAAGAGCGAAGTGGCCACGGGGTGGGCTTCTTCTGAAGGCTCTGAGGGGAGAATCTGTCCCTGTCTTTCTCAGCTTTTAGTGGTGTCTCAGCTCCGGTATGCTGTGATTTAGCTACTTCCTCCATCTTCAATGTGTATTACTCTGATCTCTGCGCGCATGTTTTTCTCCTTCTCTGCACTGGTATCTCCCTGTGCCTCCCTTTTATACGGACACTTGCAATCACATCACTGGACCCACTGATGACCCAGGATACCCTTCCTCATCTTAAGATCCTTAACTTGTTCACATCGGCAAAGTTCCTTTTGCCGTGTCAGACAGCATATTCACAGGGCCCAGGGATGAGGGAAGTGGACACCTTAGGGGGCCGTTAGTCCGCCACCGACTACAGGTATTATGGGAGCATCAAGGAAGGAAGTCTTCCTTAAAGCGGCAGCTGCTAGAGCAGTCGGCGTTTGCCAGAGGAGGTGGGTGGCAGGGGCAGGGTGGGGTAGACAGCTGTGAAAAGAGGGACAGTGCAAGCAACGCACAGAGGCAGAAAGAAAAATCATTTTAGGCATGTTTAGGAGCATTGGACTGTGTGGTGTGGCAAGAGCAAGACCAAGAACGGAGACGTGATGAGAACCAGGCTGCAGGCAAATTCCACAAGGGCTAAGTGTGGAGAGCTGTGGGAGGCGTGGACACGAGTGGTCCCAACCATTCGATCCTCAGAGTCGAGGCACAGAGGGCCCCTCTCTCCTCCCCTCTCCCCCTCTGTGGCTTAAGTCTAAGGACCCCAAAGAAGACCTCAGAAAGAACCAGGGAAGATCAACGGGAAGAACTGTGATGAGTCAAGGACCCTCTGCTCACCCCGCACCAGTGAGCAACGTGGTGTTTGCTCTTTACCCGCCATCGTCAGCAATCGTACCCATCACTGTTTTTAAAAGTAAATTTTTGATTAGTAAATGTTCAAGTGAAAAGAGTCATTATGCCTCTCAACTCTTAATATTTATAACGAGGAAGTAATTAAAGCACTTGATATAATCTGACTTTGGAAAGCAAACTTTAAAAAATGAAATTTCGAGGGTAAGGGGGATCAAATATATGGTGATGGAAGGAGAACTGACTCTGGGTGGTGAACACACAATGGGATTTATAGATGATGTAATACAGAATTGTACACCTGAGATCTATGTAATTTTACTAACAGTTGTCACCCCAATAAATTTTTTTAAAAGAAACAAAAAAAGAATTAATTATACACCTGAAATCTATGTAACTTTACTAACAACTGTCACCCCAATAAACTGTAATTAAAAAAAAAAAAAGAGCACGTCGGCAAGGCGAAGACCTTCTTAGGGCCCCAAGACCTTCCTAGAGCCCAAGAGATTTTGCGTGTCACCCCACTGAAGACGATGAGATTTAGTCTTACGGGGAGCCCGGAGTGTTTAAGGAATACAGTTCACGGATGATCTAATGGCCACCCATGTGAAGGGGCTCACAGCTGGGAAGGAGAGCACCTGGAGAGGAGGGAAGCAGGCCGGCCAGAAAGCCATCCCTGTGTGGCCACCTCCGTGCCCTCCAAGAGGCTGCAGGAACTGTGTCCTCTGCTTCGGGATAGGTTTTTCTAGGAACATCAGAGCTGGAAAGGACATTTGAGATCATCTCACTGTGTCTCCAGGGCAAGGAAGTTAATGATTAAAAGGTCACGCAGGGAAATAAGGTACAGATAAGCAGGAGTCAGCTTGGCAGATTGCCCACATGATACATTGAGAAAGTGCTGGGGAGGGGCAGAATTCTGTTCTTTCTGAGAACGGTGACTCAGACACAGTGAGGGGCCCCTGCTGGCACTTGAGTACAGCGCTGCAGGAAGTGTAAGCTCTCCCTGATGACCATTGCCCCGTACTTTATCACATGTTTACTTCGATTGTGTGACAGCAGTGCTTCTTTTTTCTCTGCCCAGAATGTCCTTCCCAGGCCTTTCTGATCAACCCACACCCTCCCAGGTTCCAGGAACCTTCACGGCCTCCTCCTCCATGCAGCTTTCTCTGGCTTCTCCCAGGGTCTCAGACTCCTCTGAAGGCTTCTGGCCCTTACGTTGTGCCATACGCTGTCCCTTAGCCATTTGCTCTATAATAGCCCCTTCAAAGAATTCATGTCTGTAAGTCTCTGCTACCACATAGGACGGCATTTGGCCTAATACATCCTGGGCAAAGCATCATGGGGACACGGCAGTATTGCCTATGTCTTTTATTCCCTGTGGTTCCTCTCCTGGAGCTGAGCATTGTGCACATTAGGTCATCCTATTCCCACCGCAACCCTGTGGAGAAGGTATTATTACTGAGTGACAGATGAGGACACTGAGATGAGGAGAGCTCTGCAGCAGGTGCTGGATGCACTTCATCTTTTCGGTCCTCGGGTGATAGGCGTTCTTATCCCCATTTGCAGTCAAGGAAGCAAAGGGTTCAGTCTGCGTCAGATGCTCTGACTATGAGTTCTCACAGCATTCCAGGCTCTGGCACAGCACCTCTAGCACTGAGTGGGGTTTGTCCCTTTACCTCTGGCTCCCTGACTTGGTGCGGAACTCCGTACCAAGGACAAGAACTTAGACCAAGTCTTTCTTGAATTAATAAAACGTTGGATAGAGAGGAGACAGGAAAAGAGTCAGGCAAGAGTGGATAAACAGACGGAGGGAGGGAGAAAGGAAGAAGGGGGAGGGCGGTAGGCAGGGGGGAGGGAGGGCCTGAAGGAGGGAAGGAGGAAGGAATAGATGAAAGGATGAATGAATAGATGGATGGATGAATAGATGAATGGACAGAAGGGTGGGTAGACAGATGAGTACACACATGGGGGAAGAAAAGGGACTAGAGTAAATTTCTGTCAAGACTCCCCCGCCATGCATTTTCCACCTCACAACTAAAAGGAATTTGTGTACTTTCCTCTCTTTCCAACCCCTATATAACAGAACTTCCTCAAAATGTAAGTAATCCCCATGCTAGTCACTCTGGTAGGACAGACTTAATGCCTATCAAGAGACTGAAATGTAGGTTACACAAAGGACCACTTTGGAGCTAAATGAACACACACACGGAGCTATGTTGTGTAGAATAAAGATGGGCTCCATCAAAGCACCCTCATTGCTGGGAATAGGCCAAGGATTGATGGAATTGATCGATTTTAGGACTAAGTAGAGATTCTGTCTCACCCTGGCTTTGCCTCCTCTCAGGTCACAGCCTCTGGAATAGAAGCTTCAGAGAACACCCTCCTTTCGACGTGCCAGATGCCAATGGCAGCTTCCTTCCCCTTGCTCTTGGTGGCTTCTACATGTTCCTCACAATGATCATCCTGCTCCAGGTAGGAAGACCCCACACACACACACCTAGGGGCTTGAGAAGACCTGTGGCCAAAGCCTGAGCAACTTGGTGAAATAAAGAAAAATCATTGCTGGCCCCAACACAGAACTAATTGGACGGAGATGGGGAAATGTTCATTGCTTCTTGTGGGTCTGTGAAAGTATTCATACGTGGGGTAATGTCAGGACCAGCCCTGCTTGGTGGAGGAGTTCCTGCCTCCAGATAATAGCAGAAGAAAATATTTATCAGGCTTTTCTATGTAAGAGTAAGATTCCAGCAGTGACCCACATGTAACTGGCACTTTGCTAGATATAGAACAGGTAAAACCCTAGTGACCTGAGAACAAAAGAGGATAAAGTAGCACACAGAGAACTGTCAAGCCCTAAGCATTGAGAGAAAGAAACCACAGGTTAGTGTTTTAGCACTTGGTAGATTGAGATGGAAAAAAAAAAAAATAGAGCACCTACACTGAGAGAAGCAGTAAGCAATAAAGACATAAATTTTTTAAAAAGTCTTCAGGCTCTATAAGAAATTACAATCTATGAAAAGATGAGGAACTTTCTAGTTTTGTGTTGATGAAGTTTCATCTACATTCAAATTCTTGTACTATATGAGGGTGTTTCCACATCCTCTGATTGGTGAACCTTTTTAAATCACTAGTTCATTCATTCATTTAACAGAGTAATGCTTCTTCCTTGTGAATCAGACCACTTCCCTGCTCTGCACAGAACCCTCTGATGGTTTCACATCCTTTAACGTGAAATCCAAAGTCCTTCCTGCAGCAGCCAGGCCCTCAGTGATCTTGACCCTGACTCCCTCCCTGACCCATCTCCTCGCTGTGTCCTGCTCACTCACATTCAAGGCCTGCTTACTCTTACCCCCTAACCTCCTGACCCGCTCCCGCCACAGCCTTTGCTGGGAACACTCCCCCTCCCACATACAACCTCACGACTCACCCTCCTTTCTTCGATATCTGCTCAAAGTTTGTGGTTTATAAAAGAGTTCCTCTCGACCATCACCATCTACCTTCTTGACCGTGTCTTCATGAGACTTAACACCACCCCGTGTATATGTATTTGCTCATTTATTGAGTGTGAGGTTTTCAAAGCCAGAGATTTTGTTGTGCTTAGGACTGCCGTGTTCAGGATCTGGAGCAACACGTGACACACAGCAAGTGCTCAAAGGATATTAGGCACTGAGTCAGTGGATGGTGATCGACAAGGGATCCGAATACCTGTAAAAGTGGGCGGCCACCCACGGTGGCCTAGGGATCTCCGGGGGTCAGGAGACTTTCCGAAGAGGCAGCAGAGCTCCTCGCCCCTCCCACTCAGCCATTACACAAACAACGGCGAGTGCCTACCTCATACCAGACACCCTGGGTGAAGAAGGCATGTCCCTTTCTCAGATTCCCCTAAGAATTCCAAGAAAGGCATGAAGTCACTGACCTTTAATTTCTCAGGGCAAGTCCCTCGTATGAGCTGACCTCAGCTTTCCATTGAATGCCTTTTCTACCCACCAGTGAGGGTCCTGAGACAGGGTCCCCACTTGTTCCTGACTCGGGAGTCCCTCTCCTTGTAGGTGCTGATTCCCATTTCCCTGTACGTGTCCATTGAGCTGGTGAAGCTCGGGCAAGTCTTCTTCCTGCACAACGACCTTGACCTGTACGATGAAGAGACCGATTTGTCCATTCAGTGTCGAGCCCTCAACATCACAGAGGACTTGGGCCAGATCCAGTATATCTTCTCGGACAAGACGGGGACGCTGACCGAGAACAAGATGGTGTTCCGGCGTTGCTCCATCATGGGCTGCGAGTATTCTCACCAAGAAAATGGTACGAGGGCTCCCAGGGGCCCCCCATCCCTCTCCCTAAAGGAAGCACCCTACTCTTCTAAGACAACAGCAATAAAAGACATTATCCTGGCTCCCCACCGAGGCGGTGTGGCTCTGTGGAAAGTATCTTCCTATAAACTTCTGGGCTTCCTTGTCACAGATCAGTGCTGTTCTTATCACTGGTAAACTTGCATTTCTTCCCAGAGCTATCAGTGGTCTCCTGCGCAGTAACCCTCCACTTGATCTTTGGTGCCATTTACACACAGGATTTTTATCTATCAGGAATGGACTGGGGACATGTCCCAAGTATGTACCAGTCATACAGCCAAGGTTTAAGAATTTCTCAGGTCAACTTACCTGAAAGGGCAGGCATAGGTCTCGGCACTGTCAGATTTGGTCCATCCAAGATGCCTTCCATGCAACTCATCTCTTGGATTTTGACTGAGGTAAAGCTTCAGCTTAGGAGATATGGCTGTACAATGCCCGGACTGTCACCCTGCATGGACTGAAAGTGACCTATAAAGCTGATCCCCCTCAGTTCTCACCTCCGCCACACACAGACTTTCTAACTAAGAGAAGAAACTCTCCAGAGAGCACCATTCATTCTTTTGAGTGGGAGGGATAGAGAAAGACAAAGAAAGTGATATTATAGGTAACCCAATTCCTCTTGCCGTGGTGGTAACCATTGACATAGGAGCTCCGAATCCTTTTCAATAATAAAAACATCAGTACGTAGAGTGTGCTAATCACTTGAACACACGATGTCATTAAGTCTTCAAACAACCACATGAGTTAGGTACTTTTTACAACTCCTATTGAGGAAATAGAGACACAGGTTTCGTCAAAGCTCAATGTAGCTAGGGGGGAGGAGAGCCAGGATTTGAACCTGTGTGACTTAGTTACACCCCTCCTTCTCCCTAGTTTCCAGAGCTGTACAAGGTTCTTCCTCTGTGTTCTTATCTGCACCCCCAAAGTCTGGATCTCCCCAACCATGGTCGGCCAAGGTATGACAGGCGCAATCACAGGACTCCTTTCTTGCAGCCAAGCGACTGGAGACCCCAAAGGAACTGGACTCAGACAGTGAAGAGTGGACCCAGTACCAGTGTCTGTCCTTCCCAACCAGATGGTCCCAGAGCCCAGCAGCAGTGAGAAGCCAAGGAGGGGTTCAGCCTCTGAGGAGGTGCCAGAGTGCCCGGGTACCCATCCAGGGCCATTCTCGACAAAGGTCCATGGGGCGCTGGGAAAATGCACAGTCTCCTGTGGCCTTTAGCAGCTCCATAGTAAGTCCCTGCCTTTCCTCTTTGAATTGCAAGCGGTCTCTACTGGGGACAAATAGGGGTGGGCTTTGGAATGTGAGAGAAAAGACCGTATAAATGCTTAAGAGCTTTCAAAATGGCAGCGCTTGGTCTTGAATGTAATTCACATACAAATTTTGTTGGGTATATACAATTTGTGTTCATTTCAAATGTTCAGTATTTAGAATTTGGGAGATTTCGTATAAGCATGTAGATGCCTGGTCTTCTATTTTAAAATGGAATTGGGAAAATTCTCCACGTTAAGCCAGCATTTCATTGTGGCAGTAATTGGCTTGAATTAAGAAGTGGATGCCTCTTGACTGGGCATGTGGTCTTCTGTTCAGCATAGCCTCCCCGACCCTCCGACTCTGTTTATCCCTATCACCGAGCTGAGAGGGTCAGCAGTCTGCCCCTTAGGCATGCTGTATGTTTTCCCAATATACAGTTAAGAAGAAAGAAAAATATATGTCATGCCCATATTGCTATAAAGTAGAAAAACAAAAGATAAGCCTACAGGCTTTTGCATTTCAAGAGAAATGAAAGAATATCTTTTTTTGTGATCATCAAATAGAATCTTAAATTGTTATGAAGCAAAGATATGTATCAAAATCACCTAGCATGCTTCACTCCCTTAGATTAACTGCCTGGCCTCTATGGCCATTTAACTTTGCAACTTTGGTCTGGGGCTTTCTGCTTGTGGTCCCTTCACGTTTGGTCCACTGGGACAGCTGACCCAAAATGTCCTGGTAGCAGATTGAGTTCCTTCCCCAAGATTCCACAGCATTCCCTAGAAGTCAAGGCCAGAACCAGGACCTTCTGACTTCTGACCCATTTCACTTTCCATCACACCATGCTCTTTCTCTAGGAAACACATCATCTGGAGTCTTCTGCACTTACAGAAAAATCTACAGCTATCTTGAATAAGACAACACAAACTAAAAGAGGGACGTAAAATTTTACCGTGTTTCCCCGAAAATAAGACCTAGCTGGACAATCAGCTCTAATGAGTCTTTTGAAGCAAAAAATTAATATAAGATCCAGTCTTATTTTACTACAATGTAAGACTGGGTATAATATTATATTATAATATAATATAATATAATATAATATAATATAATATAATATAATATAATATAATATAATATAATAGACTGGGTCTTATATTAATTTTTGCTCCAAAAGATGCATTAGAGCTGATTGTCCAGCGAGGTCTTATTTTCGGCGAAACACTGTATTATCCCATTATTAGGATATCAAAAATGGATCTTTAGGTGAATTCCCTTCTAGTCTTTTATTTCCCCCATTACTAACACACATAACTATATATATTTAACATTTTTGCAGTTATAGTACATACAAATGGTAGGTGCTGGTTTTTTGTTTTGTTTTTATTTTTTAAAAAATCTGGCATGATATCAAAAGCATTGTCCATGTTGCTACCTTTTGTATTCATAACCCAGGACTATGTTTTCTGACTGTAACAAGGAAGAAATGCTTGAGTCTGTGTTTTCTGGGTTGTTACCTCTCTAAACCTTCTAGTGAGCACAAAGTTGCATTAACTCGCTTCTATTATCACGCACAGATAACTCGCTTCTATTATTACGCACAGAAATGCAACATTTGGCAACCAACAACAATGTGTTAAGACATGATGCTCATAAACGTCCAACAGGAATGATCCATAGATGCCTTCAGGAAGATTTTTGGTTTGTTTTCTTTCTCTTTGGTTTTCCCATCTGAGATAACAGGACATGCATTTTGTCAAGTCATTCTCTTTAATTCTGTCCCCTCTGAATGGAATGCTCTTCCCCCAGCTTTTTACCTAAATACTTGAACATAAATACTTGAACAGCGAATTCAGTAATTTCTCATTAGGCACACATTCTAGGTTTGCACTGTGTGTACCTTTTGGCCCTAACCACAGGTATCCCGTGTGTCTGAGCATGTCTCCCCCAGGACACACGGAGAAAAAAGGAACCTTCCTTTGTGGATCTCAGCCGGGATACACAGATTCACTGCCCCCATGTTCCACCTGGCAAATCTCAGTCGCCCAGAAAGACTGCAATCCTGAGCGAGCCAGTATAAGTTTTATTCGGGGCCCTTCGCTGAGTCAATGAAAGGGACACATGAACATAGCCTCTGAGCCATCGCCAGTCCTGGATGTCATCATATGCCCTGGCTGGCACTTTCAAAGGCAAGTCTAAGTTTCATTCAGGAACACTAAGGAAATGGACACGTAGGTTAAGACCATATCCTTGTTGCCTAGACAGGTAAGGATGGTGACGTGTTCTTTTTATGAATTGCCATATAGGTCATTCTACCCTCTGGTTGCTTGATAATCTGGGGTGAGTGAGACAGTGGCACCCCCAGGTAGTTGTTAGGGAGGGCACTGGGCTAAGGGTCAGGAAGCGTAGGTTCTGGTTCCATCTCTGGGTAGCCTTAACCTGAGAACCCTCTGTCTTTATTTGATCTCCTGAAAACACTTTGCTTACAACTCTCACCAACTGTTCTAAAAATCCAATAACATCATGTTTGTGCTGACCTGCAAAGTCCCTTCCAGCTACACATTAGGCACACGTGGGGTCAAACGTACCAGGCTTACATCTCAGGTCCACCATGTATTAGCTCTGGGACTTTGGTCAACTGACTGAGCTGGAAGTTTCAATGTTCCCATTTTAAAAAGCATTATTGTTCTGCCTCATGAGTTTATTTTGAGGATTTATTTCTCAAAATAATGTGTCCTAGACAGATGGATAACTAATAGAAGTTGTAAATGATCTTTCTGAAGGAAAACCCGCTGCTTTGAACAAATGGTCACATATCTAGAGACTTAGAAGCAACATGGGAATTTTTGTAAATATAGCGTCAAGCCCGCTCCCTTGAGATTCTGGTATATTTGGTTGAGGGTAAGGCCTGAATATTTTTATTTCTGATGATTCTAGTGAGCATCCTGGATTGAGAGCCTCTCAAAGCAATACCATCGCCCCACTAGGAAATCATCTACATTTGGCTCAAATAGGCACCTCCTACAGCTTAGAGGGCATTGGCCAAAAGGAGTGATTTATGCTGCCCTAAAGGGATCTGACGCTAACCTGTAAAATGTCTGTGGCTGGAGTGGCAGACCCTTGACTTAATCCATGGACAGTGTCTGGGGCAACCCCGGTGGATCTCCTGCCCCACCCCACCTCAGCAGACCTTTCCTCCCCTTCCACCTGCCCACCTGGCATTCAGCCCAGTCTGATCACCTCTTGGCATCATCAGCTCTTTACCTTCCCTCTGGAAACTCAGTCAGAACTTGCTTCTGAAACCCCATGAGTCAGGGCGTGGTAGCTCACACCCTACCACATTCTAAAGAAGCCTGTTCTTGGGTTCCTTGGCCCCTCGCCCTAAACCAAAACTAAAATGAGCACCAACAATAACAACAAAAGCTGGGTTTTTTTATTTTACTACAAAGAACAAGGAAGCATTGGTCATTTGTCACCTAATTGGCTGCTATAAAATCTGTGGCTTTAAGGTGGGGTGACATACTTATGAAAGTGTGGATTGCTGAGCCAGGGTTTAATCGTACTGGCAGATGGAAAATGAACTGCCTTTTTTTTGTTCCTGGTCTGTGCGCAGCCAAGATTTGAGCAAAGAGTCTTTGTTTAGAAGTGTTACTTGCAAAATGTTTTCCAGAACCATCAGACCAAAGAATATTTTCCTAATCATGAAATTTGCTTTAGAGCCAGTTAGGCTGTCCTCCAAACCTCACCATCACTTCCTTCTGCGGGCATGTCCCCTCCCATCCCTCTGGAAAGAATGCAATAGACAAAAGTAAAGGAGGTGTGTTTGGCCTTCTGCTTCCTTTCCTTAATCTTGGTCTTCCATTCTTTCTTTGGAAGAGATTTGTGCAGCACTTCCGGTCTGTTCCAGGTTGGTGGGGACAGCCCTCGTGGCCAGGGCCAGGGGCTGGGGTACATGTCACAGACAGTCTCTGCCCTCGTGGCACTTACAGACTAGAGGGTAAATGGACAGGCGCTAAATAACCATCAAATCATTTTAACTGTGTCTCCGGTTGGAAATGCATAATGCATAGCTGGGAGCAAAGCAATGTGTTGCCAGAGGCTGGGAGTCAGGTGGTACGAAAGCTACCCTAGTTCTGAGCCCAGTTCCGTGTACAATCTTGAGTAGTTCACTTCCCTCCTCTCTGGCATTCAGTTTTGTCATCAGGAAAACAGAGGGTTTGGCTTTCATGACCTCCATGCATGTTCCCAACTCTGGGTATCTGTGGTAAGGGTTCAAAGTATCCCGTTCCTGTGCCCCCCAACCCCACACTCTCAATGAAATCTATTTCCTGGAAAAGGAAGATTCCCTTTAGAATCTCATGGACTATCTGCTGAGCCCTAAGGATTAAACATACAAACCCATCAGTCGTGCTTGGGATGCCAGAGACCAATGACAATGGCTGTCAGCAAGTAGCAGAAGCCACTTCCTTCTCATAGGGATCGTCCCTGGCATGGAAATTGAGCCTGAATTCTAGAGTGAGACTCTCTCAAATCAACTGAAGGAATCTCTCCCACTTACTGTATGACCTCAGGCAAGAAACTGAATCTCCCTGGGAAGCAGTTTCCTCATCTGAAATACAGAGGGACCTGGGTGTATCATTGTACTCAACAGATAATGTCTCTGAGAGGCAATGAGATGATGGGTGTGCCCAGAACATAAGACACACTATCTGGATAGGAGCTATCATTACTATTATGAGAAATGGGCTCAGGGTTCCTTGAGTGGTGTGGGTAAACTGATGACAGGCCCTGGAGGAGCCTCGAATCTGGTTACAGGAGTTTGCAGGAGCATTAATAAGGGAATAGAAGTACTTTACCATGGCCACAGTAAGGAAAAACCCTAGACTCGCAACCCAAGGGTCTGACATCTGATCCTGACTTTATACCCACTTACTGGGTGCCCTTGACCAAGTCAGCCCATTTCTCTGAGTTTCAGTTAAGTTGGGACTGGTTCCACCTCCGCTTGGAACTGTAAAAACCCAGCGAGGTCACATAAGTGGCATTGCTTGGAAAGCTAGGAAGAGTTTCATCAATGTGAGCTTCTGCTACAAAAACTGGCCTCGAAGGCAGAGAGAATGGATGGTGCATTGCATGGGCGTGGGTGGTTCACCAGTTCTTACTGGGCAACGAAAGGAAATGCAAATGATGCAGTTTTACTAACAGCTAGCATCTACTTTTGAATAGATATTGTTCTGAACACTGTCTTCTTAAAATAATATGAGCAAGATGCAGGTGTTGACTCTTGGAGAGCGTTCCCAATGAGGGCTGAAAGTCTTTGGGAGCATGTGCTCCACCACTCCTCACCTCCAGCCCGTTTCCTTTAACGTCCTGTGCTCTTGGAAAACCCAGCACTCATCCCTCCCCCACGTGCCTGGGTTTCCTCCCCTCTGGCTCTCACCTGGGCCAGCAGCCCCAGGGAGGACAGACTCTGACTTCTACAGTCATTGCTTTTCGTAGTCAGAGGAGAATACAGTCTGAGGACTTTTTTCTCCACAGGATTTTTTTTTTAATCTCAATTTTAGTTTTTATCTGTAAAGCCTGCTAGCTCTTTGGCCCTCGGTCTTCACTCTTTGAATCAGTCAAGATTCTCTTAGTTCATATTTTTCAGCCATTGACTCTCTTTTTTCTAAATATTAAACCGTGAACTCTGACCACTGATAGAAATGGTCTTATGTAGAAACTTCTTTGCAGAATGGGTTTTCTCATAGCTAACTATTGAGAGCCGGTGCTTGTTGAACTTCTGCTTTAAACAAAGCAATAGTCGGAGATCTCGAAGACAAAACTTTGTGGGAAATGGCCGTCTCTGTCTATGAGTCTCTAACCTCATCTGTAGAGAGGAGATAAGAGATTTGAATTTAAAACATAGGTCAATGTGTGGTGAATTCCAAAGGATAGGACAAGTGGCAATTTCTACAAAGATGTCAAAAATGTCAGTCAGTCAGTCAGCTTCAGCCCACAAATTAAAAAAAAAAAAAAAAAAGGAGAGTTCTCACATCATCTCTGCTTTATCCTGAAAAATCAAGAGATTTGACAAACTTAACCATCCCTGAAGCATTTCACTAGCATAGCAGTTGCCATCTTTTAGACGGCGCAGGACTTGCCGGTCTCCCAGCCCCCACCACCCCAAAGTGTGCTCATCTGTACTATGGAAATGTACTCCCGTGACACTGAGTTCAGGAACTGCTATGATGGCTCAGAAGACAGAGTCTCGTGGACAATGGGGGACTTCTCGTGGTTATTCAAGTCGAGGTAGGATTTTGGTAGACAGGAGAGGACGTATCAAACCAGGTGAGGTCAGAGGTGGAGAAGGGGAGTATTTATCCAGGAGGCAGCAAACAGACCACCCGCTAAGCGGAGGGTCTGCATGAAGTGATGGGAGTGAGAGTGGAAAGGCAGACTGTGAAGGAATTCAGATGACAGGGTGAATTGATTGTGCTAACAGGAGGATCGCCCGAAGTGTCTTCAAACTCAAGACTACCCTGGGGGAAATGGTGTTTTAGGAAGATGCATGGGTGAGACATAGGAAGGGTCAGAAGGAAAAGAAGTGAGAGGCAGCAACATCAGTTGAGAGGTGATGCAGAAATCCAGGATTGAGGGCTAGAGGATCTGAGCCTGGCCAAAGCATCAGGAACGAGGGCCAATGGAGGAGACACTGCTGGGAGGGAAGAACTGCCAGAGCCTATAGCGGATGGACATGTGGGGTGAGTGACAGAGAGGAGTCCAATAAGAATCTGTAATGACCCAGCTTGCAGGAGAGGGAGACATGCTGATGCAAGACTGCAGGGACGACGGTATCATCCTTTCCCCAGGCGTGCACAGAACCTGGAGGGGGCCTTCCTCCCGTCCCTTCAGGAAAGACTCACCCAGGCCTTTCTCTCTCAGGAAAAAGATGTGTCTCCAGATAAAAACCTACTGACCAAGGTGCGAGATGCTACCTTGTGGCTGGAGGCCTTGCCAGACTCCAGACCTGCCAAGACTTCCCGCTCCACCACTGCCTCCATCGCTGACTTCTTCCTTGCCCTAACCATCTGCAACTCTGTCATGGTCTCCACAACCACCGAGCCCAGGCAGAGGGTAAGGACTGATGATGGTGAAGGTGGGAGGGTGGGGTAGGGGCAAGAGGTGAAGCCCCAAACAGGGAGACAAGACCCTTGGGCCCTAGCCACTCACTGTGTCACCATTTCATCACTCTGAGACCTTGAAGAGATCTTTTACCCTTTCTGGCCCTCAGGTTCATTTTTAAATAAAATTGAAAAAGTTATACATGAGCTCTCTGTGTAGCTTTCAAATTTGGTGTCTATCTGCCTACAGGGTAGATATTCAGAGTTAATATTTACTGAGCACTTGCTACATGCCAGGTTCCATGCCAAATACTTCAGCTGATTTATCATTTAATCCTCACAACCGAGCCACCCTGAGGCATGGCTTCAGATTTAATAAGTGAAGACACGGTGACTCAGAGAGCTTGAATAACTTAAAAGATGTATAGTTAATACATGGCAGAACCATCTGTATGACTCCATAATACCATATTATATACCGGTCTCTGCTTTTGTATGGTGCTTAAAAGAAACCATTAACACCATGTGTGGTGTTTTGTCAGTTGGGAGATAATGCTGCTGGATGGCTGTTTATAGAAAAGTATACTTTGAATTATTTTTCGGTACTGAAGATAGCTTTGTCTTTAAGTATTCACAAATTCTCACCCAAGCTCCCTTGTGACTGATGAGAGTAATTGGGTGTTACAACTTGTGGCTGTGAAAGCAAGAAAAAGAAGGTTCACCCGGGCACCAACCCAGAACCTCCCCGTAATACGCCCAGATTCCAAACCACCCTGAAAAGTCACTCCAGCCACTGAAAAGCCGCCAGGTTATCAGAAGTCTTCAAGGAGCTTTGAGAGGCAGGAAGCGTTACCTGAGAAATTAACTCCATTTCCAAGAGGAGAGGAAGTACCGCTGTAGGAAGGACAGCATCCACCTCTCCATTTTCAACTTAATGAGGAGGCTTTAGCTGGTCCATCAGGAAGACGCCAACCTCTGGGGTCAGAACCAGATTGGAGTGCCAGTGTTACCACCTACACACTGGCTGATCATGGCCAATTTATTTAACTTCTTTGTGCCTCAATTTCCTCATCCATAAATTGGGATGATAGTATCCCACAAAGTTGCTGGGAGGATGACACAAGATGCTGCGTGCAAAGATAAAGGCTATGGTAAGGGTGTGGGGAATGTGAACTCTTATTATGGGGCTGGCTTTTATCTCCCTTCTTTCCTTTTCCCTGAGTAGAGTGGGATGGTCATTGCCCAGCCCAGGAATGTCAGGGATTGAGGAAACAGCCGGCCTAACTCCCTCACTTTATATGTGGGTAAACTGAGGCTCACCTCGGGGAGAAGACTTGCCCACAGTCACAGAAGACCCAAATAATCCATTCATTGCAAAAGGGCCTTTAAATTCTACCAATGGAGAACCTGGTAATTTTTTCCTAACATTGAGAATAATGTTCTCCTTCCCTCCTTTGATCTGAAGGTCACCATGCCACCCTCGACCAAGGTTCTGGGGACGTCCCTGGAGAAGATTCAGCAGCTCTTCCAGAAGCTGAAGCTGTCAAGCCTCAGCCAGTCATTCTCGTCCACTGTGCCCTCTGACACTGACCTGGGGGAGAGTTTGGGGGCCAACGTGCCCACCACAGACTCAGAAGAAAGAGACGACGTGTCTGTGGGCAGTGGAGGCTACTCCACTGATGGCGGCTACAAGAGCAGCACGTGGGACCAGGGCGACATCGTGGCATCTGGGTCTGATGCTTCCTTGGAGGAGGTGCTGGAGGCCCCGGCCCTAGGCCTGGCCAGCCCCGAGCTCTGTTACGAGGCCGAGAGCCCTGACGAAGCTGCCCTGGTCCATGCTGCGCATGCCTACAGCTTCACACTGGTGTCCCGGACACCCGAGCAGGTGACCGTGCGCTTGCCCCAGGGCACCTGCCTCACCTTTGATGTCCTCTGCACTCTGGCCTTCGATTCTGTCAGAAAGAGAATGTCCGTGGTTGTGAGGCACCCGCTGACCGGTGAGATCGTCATCTACACCAAGGGCGCCGACTCGGTTATCATGGACCTTCTGGAAGACCCAGCCTGTGGTGAGTACTCCTAACCAGGGCTCCAGGAAAAGAGGGCTCTGTGGTTTAAGACGCAGCATAGAATGGTAACGAAGAGCTCAAGTTACAGAGTCACTCAGTCCAGCGGGTCCCAGCTGGAACACTGGCCCACAGATGCCCTCCCCCAAACAGGTTCCTCAACACTTACTACATTCTACACCTCCTCGACCTGGAGATTTCCAGTGCTCGTTAGCTGATTAAAGACTTTCTATTACTCTTGTAATAGAAAGCCTCTTAAACTTTTTTATCCCAGTTTCTAGTTTTTCAAACCTATTTAAATATTAATTCACCATCCACGATTTTTTGCCAGGGCATCCAGTAAAATACCCTACAACACAGTCTGGTCCTAACTCTTCGTTTTGAAGAGAGGCCAAACTGCACCCGGAGAGGTAGGTGACCTGAGAGGGGTGGCACAGCTAACTAGAGGTGAGTCCTAGGCCCAGGTGTCCTGAAACCCCCATCAGAGCTCTTTCCACGCCGCCAGAACTCCACGCCAGGCTCTGCTCACTCTCAGAAGCCTCAGGTGTCCCTCTTATCATCCTTTTCCCCAGGCTCCCCCAAATGGATTTTCATAAAGTTGCGCTTAAGCCAAAAAAATGTTCCAAAGTCCCTGCATATCAGTGTCCAATTTTGGAGCAGCCTGAATCAGTGCGCAGCCACTTCCTGGTCACTAACCAGGAGAAGACCGTTATGGGGCTATGATTCTCTCAGGACGGCAGATTCCAGCCAAGCTTTAGAATTGCATAGGCAGCCCTGTGCTTCTTGCATTATTAGCTATGGGTCAGAGCCAAGAGTGTATGGGGACTGATGAGTGTTGAGAATGGGGAGGGAGCTAATTTGGTCTCTTCATCCCCAGATTCTGGCAGTCAAGTGCTTTCAGTGTTTCTGAGTCAAGGGAGCCATGGCACTCGATCCCTGGGCAACCGCCATCCAAGCCACCTTGCACTTTTTTTTTTTAATTTGTTCCTCACCTGATTGCAAAATGGATAAGGAATGCTTCCAATGAAAGACACATGAAAAACGTTCCTATTAAAGTAAAGCTTTGGGGAAAAAAAGAAGAGGGAAAAATAACCCTGGGTTTAATATAGTTACCATGTTTGAACCTTTGATTTGACCCTGAGGTTTCTGGGAGCCTGAGCAAAAAGATCAGCAACTCCAAGGCACACAGGGAAGAGGGTTTAATCTCAGGAAATGATGTCTTCGAAAACAAAACATTGCAAATAGTACACAATAAGACAATGCCTAAAGACTGCTTAAGGCACCAGAAACAGTAGCACCTGAAAAAGTGAGAAAATAATCTTTGAAAAATATTTTTCGAGTGCATAAAAACAGCCTTAGAATAGTATCATGGGAAAAACCCGAGCTTCTTGGGCTTTCTTATCTAACGGTTGAGAATTGTATTTTTAATTTTGCATTATGTGGAGGGATGGATGAGGGGCACAGATTCTGTTTATTATTGAGGGCCTCTGAAGATCTCGATTTAGCACTGGCAAAGGGTTCTGAGGCTTTTTCCATGCTCTGCTTTGTAAAGTGTTGCAACTGATTAGTGACATCTGTGACATCTTAAAGAAAGTGGTGATGGCATCAGTCCTGCCACATACCCACCAACCCAGCACGAAAAATTCTTTTTATCTGGTAGATAAAAGTACTGAAATTTCCAGAATAGCAGATAAATTTCTTCTCACAGAAATGTATCACATAGGACTTCATCAACGGGACTTTGTGCCATACAATTAAATAATTTTTCATCCTAAACACTGGATTTATAGGAAGTACAGAAAAAAATTTTTTTTTCTTCTAAGACCATTTGTTGTGTAGAAAGAAAGCCTGACTCAGCAAACCCTATTGGGTGAACAACTTAGCAATGAGATTCAGGTCCATAGCCGTCTTGGGACCTAATTTGCTCAAAGGACGGAAATAGATGACAGAGAAGATGATGGATAGCATGCCTAACACTTAGCAAACCATTGCTCACCCAGGGCTAACCTGGATCCAAAGGAAACACCTTAGGTAATAATAAAGAGTCAGATTCCTGGTCTCTGGTTCCGCAGGTCTTCAACTGGGCCTGGGAAACTCTATTATTTGTTGAAGTTCCCAAGTAATTCTGATGCAAACAGATACTTGGGAACAATACCTCAGACCACCTACCCTCCTGAAACAGTACTCTTCTCAGCCAGGCTTTTGATTATCAGCTATGGAGAGCAGGCAAGTGAAGGCCTCCTGGAGTTATCACCTTCCTGGGCCCTCTGACAGCCAGGAGAGCTCCTCCATGTTTCCGGGGAAGGGCCAGATGGGGATTCCTTCTCTAAAGATTTCAGTGTGAGGAACAAGGCTCCCCTAAGCATTTGTGCATGACCTGATGGGGGGCAACGACTATTTCAGTGACGGAGAGTGATGTGGAAAAGAAAGTGAGGAGAATCCGAGCCCGGACCCAGAAGCATCTGGACTTGTACGCGAGAGATGGGCTTCGAACACTGTGCATTGCCAAGAAGGTAAGACCAAATTCCTCAGGGAGGAGCGGAATGCCTTCAACCCTGGTTCTGTCTTTTCTAAGACCTTCAATGTGGGTTGCTGTAATATTTTCAAAATTGGCTATTTTGACTCACCGCAGAGGCCCATGACTTGGACAGGTTTGCTGGGGCAGAAATCTGAATGGCAAGGTTCCATATCCGTGTGGTTTTGTGGTTTCCTGCGTTTCATTGTGTGTATCGTTGGTAACCATAACTGACAACTTTTAATGTTAAGATTTTGCCTTCATAGTATCCTTTTAATTTTTGCATTATTTGCGTAGATTTTAAATGTGGGCGACTTTATGTGATCACATAAAAATCTTGATTGCTGGTTTCTCTGGAAAATTTAGAGGATCTGGCAAACTGGGCTCCATTCGTGAATGGCAGCAAATGGCTACAGCCATGTAGCATCTGATCCCTTTGTTAAGGATTGTGTTCTGCAGTTGGTCACAGCCCCTACCATTCCCTATAGCCTTGCCCTCGGCCCAGCTAAGTCCTGCAGATTATCCATGTCCTCCAGCTCTTTGACCTTGAAGTCCCTGCAAGGGAGGCAGGCAAAGAGAGCTATGAATCCCAGAGCAGGGCCATCTAATGAAGCACCTAAAATCAGGTAGGGGAGCTATGATGGCTAGATTTATTTCTCCTCCATACATCCCCATAGCTCTTCATCTCTTTGATGGTGCTTAGTGCAGCATAGAGTTTAAGAGCACGCACTTTAAAGTCAGCCCCACCTAGGTACAAGTCTTATCTCACCACTTATCTGTTGTGTGACCTTGGACAAGTTTCTTCACCCTTCTTAGTTTCGGATTTTCTTACCTGTAAAATGGTGCTAATGCCCCTATGTCATACAGTTGTCCTGGAAGTTAACTCAAGTAACACACGTACAGCGCACACTAACAGTGCTTACTACTCTGTACATTATAATTATACCCTTACCACCTTCTATTTTCCATCGAAACTATTGTGCCTATTTCTCTGCCTCTCAGAAGACTGTGAATTCCACAAGAGTGAAAGGCCTACCTGTGTCCCCTTGGTTTTCCCTATACTGCCATGCACAGAGGAAAAACCAAGGAACATTTGATGCTTGAACAAAAGAATCTTTCATTGATATAAGAGGCAATATGCATGTAATGCCAACGGCAGGGTCTAAAGGTGCTGCGGGACTCCCAGGGAGGGAGACATGACCTCTAGTTGGATTCTTCAAGCTTTGGGGCACCACCTCCAATAGCTGGTAGAGCAGTCTACCAGGCTGTGCAAGAGCAGGCTGCTGCTTACCTTTCCAGCCTCATGGCTGGTTCCTCTCTACCTGGCTCACCATCCTTCAGCTAACTGGTGTGTTCAAGGAAGAAAGCCAAGTTCATTGCTGTTTCACAGCTTTTGCCCTTGCCCCACCCCATAACTGAACGTTTCTCATCATTGGATCTCAACTTGCACGTCTCAACTTGTCTAAGAGATCGGAAGGTCCAAATGAAACAGCCCCTCTCCCCAACAGCTATCACCTTACCCAGTCACACTTCATCATATCACCCTCTTTATTTTCTGTATAGAACTCCTTGAAATGACCTCTTCTTTTAAATTGTTACTTGGATAATGTCTCTCACCCTCCAACAGCATCAAAGCCCAGGCATGCAGGGATCTTGTTTGTTGATCACTGCTGTATATCTAGTGGAGCAGGGGCTCAACGGATGTTTGGTGATAATATAGTATGAGGATCAATCCTTCACAGATTCAAGAAAAAAAGATCATTGATGAGAAAGCCCCATCTAATAGTGTAGTGAAGTTCAAGCAGGCCCGTAGGAGGCCCACACGTGGGAAGGAGGAGGGATTCACCCAGAGCTGTGAATGAGCCTGTTCCTGTCCCGTAGGTTGTAAGTGAAGAGGACTTCCAGCGATGGGCCAGTTTCCGGCGTGAGGCCGAGGCGTCCCTCGACAACCGAGATGAGCTTCTGATGGAGACCGCACAGCGTCTGGAAAATCAACTCACCTTACTCGGTAGCTAAAAATAAGTCTCATTAAATGAAAAATAGGAATTCTACAACCTAGAAAGGGAGTTCTTGGCCCTGATTCTGACACTGCTACAAAGCTGCCTCACTGCTACAAATCTATCTCAATTAGGAACCTTCCCTGGGTGCCCTTCCAGGTATTTGGCTCAAAAGGTTTGTGCCAATACCCAACCCAGACTCCACATGCAGCTTCCTAAGGCAGGAGCATACAGCACCCTGCTGTATGAAGCCTAGGACTTTGGTTGCTTCTCCTTCACTCAACCAAATGCTTATTGAGTGCCAAGTAGCATGGTGGGCACTGGAGCTACAACAGGGAATAAGAGCCCCAGGCCCTGCACTCCCAGAATTAGAGTCTAGTGAGAAAACTGGATGATTAAACAAGAAATTTCAACAGTGTGATGAGTGCTGGGCTGGAAGGTATACCGGGTAGGATGGAGGCACAAAGTAGGAAGTTATAGCCTTGCCTGGGATCAAGGAGGGTGTGAGAAGGCCAGAACTAAATGGAGAAGAGGAGCTTCTGCTCAGGCCAAGGAGGAGAGTGTTCCAGGTGGAAGGAAGGGAGAAAGCCTGGGCCAGTTGCTAACTCAGAGGTCCGCCATGGCTGGACCACGAGTGTGGGGTAGAAAGGATGTGGGTGAGAGGTCAGCAGGACCCAAATTATGAAGGGACGTGTAAATCACATGCTAAACATTTGGTGAGGGGAAAGGAATAAAAGCAGGGATAGATTTGTGCTTTATGAAAATTACTCATGCTGCTGCTCTATAGAAGTTAGATTGATTGATACGCTGGGGGAACGATGAGAAGCATGGAGACCACAGTTAAATGACAGTGTTATATTTCTGTTGGAGGTAAAGCATTGTCGAGGGAGAAGGGGGAGAGAGACTTTATGTATCAGGATTAATCCCCTCACAGCTCAAGAGCAAAATCTGGGAAAGGCCATGTGGGAACAGTATGCACACACTGGCCACATGACACGAGCTTTCTTTCATCCTGGAAGGCAATGCTGAGCTGGAGACGAGGGCCAAGTTTTGCTGTGTGCCCAGGGACACATCCCCTCCTCTGAATAAAACACACTTTCCCAGCGGCCCAGCCATGGGGAAAGGTGCATGGGGAAAGACCCAGTGTCACTATAATAAAAAAGTCTTCCCTTTGTATATAAAGCTAGCAGCATGATTTGGTAAGATGGGTGACGAGAGTTTTGCTCCCCACCTCCTCCAGCCTTTTGTTTCCTGTGTTTTGACTGGGGGGCCTTTTCCAGCTGCCTCACAGGCCTCCTTGAAAGCTGGCCACGGGAACTCACGTTAACAGGAACCAGAGGACAGCTAGACCAGACAGCTCTATCCCACCACACCAGGCCACCATAATGTCATCCCATTAGGGCACTGACCCGGTCCTTGCCCCCTGAGGTTTCCTTTGTTTGGGGGAGCACTGGTCTCGGGGTGAGAAGTGCTCCTCAGCTGGTCCTGCGAGAAAGAGAACACACTTGTCAGGACCTGTCAGCTTCCTTGGCTGGGAAACGCTTTCACAGCCTTCCTGTTTCATTTTCTCTTTCACACAAATAAATGTGTTTTGCCTCCTCTCCCCCTTCACTCTGCCTCCCTGTAATATAAATCAGCTTCAGAGTTTCACCCTCCAGGCTAACCCTTGGAGCGAAAGATGAGGCTCGAACCATCGCTCTTCCTGGGGTTGTTTACCTGCATGTTTGGGCCTCAAATAGAAAACAGGCACATTTCAGGATAGTGAGGTGGTTTTTCTTCCTTCAGGGTGGCTTGGGAAGGAGAGGGCTGGGGGAAAAGGTTTTCATCTTGCCACCAAGAAACTGCCATGCCATTACAAAGCTGCCCTGCATTCACGCTCGGTCCCTCAACGTAAAATGACCTTTTCACCATGCATCCCGAGTAACTGCTTTGCCAACCTGTTGTCATTCGGAATTATTAAAAGAAATGAAATGCCTTGCCCCTGCCCAGAATGAAACGGGTAGCCATTCGTCTGTGATCTGAAGTGAATCTCAATTTCAGTGCTGGTTTCTTTTTGCTTAATCGCTGAGCGCCTATTCAATATTTGGGTATGTATTCATCAGGGTTGGTGCAAAGCTTGAGGTGATTCAAAAATTATGGAATCTGCATGTTTCATTGCTTCCAACCGTGGTGTCCAAAACCTGAGTCTCTGTTAATTCTGCTGTGATCAGTTGCAGAGCAAAGATTTCAGTCTCTCCACTCCCATTTCCTCTATGCCGTCAGCTCTCCTGCTCAGCCTCCAACTGTTAGTCCTGAATTCATCCTCCTTCCTCCAAACTTTAGTCCTTTCTCTAGAATGATCTTCTTAAAAGTCAAAACTGATCCTGTCACTCTCCAGCCTAAGTCCCTGTAATAGCTTTCTTGGCTGTCACATGAATCCCTTCGCGCCCTGACCAGGCTCTGTGAGATGTTCTCCTGGTATATGTTCACGTGACACCCTGGGCTTCTCTCCTCGCACAGCTCAGTTATAAATCCTCATTCAACAGGCCTTTAGCCCTGAGAGGGTAGGGGCCAGCTCTGTTTATTCCCCTGCTGTATCCTGGGTGCTTTCCACAGCCTAGAACATGGAAGATACTTCATAATCTTTGCCTGGCTTGATAGGGCTTTGGGGAAATTAAGCAGCTACTTTTTCATGATAAATGGGATCTCTGGTGTCCTTGATCACTCCAGGAGCCACTGGGATCGAAGACCGGCTACAGGAAGGAGTTCCAGACACAGTCGCTGCTCTGCGGGAAGCTGGGATCCAGCTCTGGGTCTTGACTGGAGATAAGCAGGAGACAGCAGTCAATATCGCCTATTCCTGCAGACTGTTACATCAGACCGACACTGTTTACTCTATTAACACAGAAAGTCAGGTGAGGCCAAAGTTTCTGGGCCCATGCAGAGTACCTCCTAGGCCAGCAGGAAACAGACTAAGGGTGGGATTGGGGTATGCGGGGAAGCACCCCTACCCCAAATCTCAGAGCTCAGAGGGCCCTGGCAGTCATCCTCTACCTCATCCCAACATATGGTTGACCAGTATATTTACATTATGTCCAGCATATTAGAAAGCGTTGCCTCTCCCGAATTCCACCTTAGGCCCAGTCTCCGCATTCTACAGATGAGGAAACTGAAGACCACTGAGGCTAAGTCACCTGGCCAGGGTCACCCATGTAGTTTATGATTGACTGAGTCTAGAATGCTATTCTCCCACAGGCTAGTACTGTTTGCCATACTGTTTGCTCACAGAACCTCAATTGTTGGTTTATTATACTTTAGATTAACTCATCCATTGAAAACGCCCTGATTCAATTGAAACTATTCTGAGTTTAAAATTCCAGCTCCAATTAGTAAGTCAAATTGGTTTGTCACAGAATGAAAGCTGAAAGGAATGACACATGAGACTAGTACATTTTGATGGGATGGGAGAGAGAAAGAGATAAGCAAAGTTCTAAAACGGTGGTGTTTCAGCCCAAATAGGTTGTGGATGACAGGGAGCAAGGTTTAGAGAAAAGACTGTGTACAGTCTGAAGAAATGTATTCAAAGTTGTAACAATTTTATATTTAGAAGGAAAAATCTGTTTTCACAATGCAAACTGCAGAAAGTAAACTACCACCGGCTTCTTGGCTGATGAATATGGGAAGTGGGCATTGAGTTGTATGCTGCAATCATCAGAAAAGATTGGATTATAGGTGGAGTGTTAACATGGAAAGCACTGTGTTATAGGGGTGGAGACCTAGAGCATGCCATGGGGAGAAGGATGGAGAAGAGGAAGTTGGGAAAGGGAGAGACAGGCACTGAAGAAGAGGCTGAGGGGTGATAGAATCTCACACTTTCGATTTTGCCTGAGGCTGATCTTGACTCAGAATAAAAGTTTCCCAAGTTTAAAGTTAGTTTTTATTCCATGAAGAATCCATATACACATATTAAAAAAAAAAAAAAAAAGGTAGTATATACTATGGAAAGTGCCTGAGGCCCTTCACATGAATTGGAAAAAGCATTCACTTTCTTGTCAGGTACACAGATTATGCTATGATTAGATTAAACCTCGATGAATTTTCAAAATGAAAATAATCTCAGGGAAATATATGACGTTAATATTACACTTAGGAGAGAAAGTAATTTGCATTTTGCTTGAGTGCTTGATCTCTGTAATAGTGTTGATGTCTGCCTGCCCCGCTGACAAAGGAAATTTTGTTTGCAATGATCATTTCCCTCCAGGTGATTCCAAAAGAAGGATCTTGCAAACCTGAGTCAGCCAGTCTGAGGGGCAGGCGGGGTGGAGTGGGTTTCTGTAGGTTGTTAAATGCAATGCATTCCTGTAGGAAGCTGAAAATGCTTGCTCATTAATTAGTCAAAGTTCCTAAGGAACAGTGGGCCACACTCCATGGTGAGTTCAGTCACTGTCAACTGTTTTAAAGCTATCCAAGACATTCCAATGGATGTTAGGACCTGGGCCCACTGAAGTGGTAAGATGAGTCGTCTTCATCCTCTGGTCTGGGGAAAAGGTGTAGGTACCTAGATATGTTAAGACAGAAACTGGGGAAATCCGTTCTAACTCTCAGATTTATTTAAACCTCAGTTTAATGTACTTACATATTCGGTGGAGATTTCTTCCATGGGTTTTAATCTGCCTAATTCATTATAAATTTATTTAGGGCTACTGTTTCCTTGTTGTGCATCTTAAAGCTATAAACAGGTTAAAGGACATATCTAGACCTCAGGGTGTGTATCTGTAAGATGAAAGAATTACTAACCCATCATTGGAAGTGGTAATGTCAAGAAATATTCTGAGGAACAGAGAAGAACTGAAATGACTTGTAAGAAATAGAACATGTTATACCAGCATGACATGTTGTTACTTACCATCAGATTAGTGTTACGTATTCTCTTTTACCATCCCCGTATTAGTCCCTATGTTGCTGAGCAATTTCCATTCCCGTTCCCAACCAGTCCCTCCTCTTCGGGCCATTAATTTGATTCCAAATTAATATTGCTTTGATGCTGTTTGAAATACTACAGAGAAATGTAAAATAAGAGAATGATTCCTAGATAATCATTCCTAGGTGGGTAGAGTTTTGTGGTGGGTATAGTTTTATAACTGTTTTGCTAAGTACACAAGGAGATTGCCAACCTACATTTCCAACATTGCCTACTAATACCAAATTTATTATTCTGACTCTTTTTAGGAAACCTGTGAATCTATCCTCAACTCTGTATTGGAAGAGGTAAAGCAATGTCATGGACCACGGAAGCCAGACCGCAAGTTCTTTGGGTTCCGCCTACCTTCTGAGACACCTCCCCCCACCTCAGGAGCTACAGTGCCAGAAGTTGGATTGGTCATTGATGGGAAGACACTGAACGCCATTTTCCAGGGAAAGCTGGAGAAGACATTTCTGGAGTTGACTCAGTACTGCCGGTCTGTCCTGTGCTGCCGCTCCACCCCCCTCCAGAAGAAGATGATAGTCAAGCTGGTGCGAGACAAGTTGAGCGTCATGACCCTTTCCATAGGTACCTATCATTCTGAGATGTGGGTGGCGGCTTGGCAAGGCTGATTCAACAAGAGGCCTGGATCAGAGGTGGGGGAATCAGGTATCAAAGTCAAGCTGCTGAGGCTGAGGATCACTGTCTTAGAGGTAGAGAGTTCACAGTGACAACCAAGATGAAGGAGATGAAGCAGAAGCTAAGCAGAGTGGGAGAGTGAATCAAAGCTCTCAGGATTAGCAGGTCAGCTAAGGAAAAACAGGACTTAGAAGGAGGGCAAAGCCAAGAGGGACCTCAAATTCAGAACACCCAGGTAGCTCAATAACATACACTCAGCCAATTCAATTCTGGAACATAAACCATTTCTACTGCCCCTTCAGTACGTAACACATGGCATAATACTGAACCTCAGATGTTTGTGAATTTGATATTCTGCTGAGTGTTGATGGCAGGTGGGGAGATTTTACAAACTGGACCTGTCCCGTATTTAATTTTGTGTGTTCTTTCCTAAACAGAAGGCCCAGCACAAAGCATGCTTTCAATTAAGTGCTGGCTTGTGGCTTGATGAAGAATTCTTCATAGGAAACTACATTTTAATCATGGATGAGGCAGATAAATGAAAACTGTACTTGTTACAAACCTTCCAGGAACAACCAAACATGATTTACAAAAATCTTCACGATCTGGTCTCCATTAACTCTCCAGCCATTTTTCTCACCACAGCCACCTTCCTTCCTCTCCCCAACAGTCAGCACTCCACGTTCCAACCAAATGAAACTACTTCCTGTGCTCCATGAGTTTTGTCCTATATCTCTCATTTCCAAGCCTTTGCACCAGCTGCTTCCTCTGTAAAACCCTCCTTCTTCCACTCTTACCTAACATTCCTTTTCGCTGGGAGCTCCCACAGCACACAGCCTTCATAACTGCAAAATACTATCATGCTTTCTATGGCCTGCTCAGGAAACCATTAGTTCTTTGTGTAGAGGGACAATGTCAGTCTTATTCACCATTTCATTCTACAATCAGCACATACCAAGAATATAGTAACGACTGCATTCATCTGGGGACATTCTTACAGATAGTTCCTGGTTCTCTTCCTCTATACAGACATGGAAAGAAGATATTTTCTTTCCTAGAATTCCAAATAAGAGGCTTATTATACATTGTTTTTTTCTCCTGGTCTTCAGGTAAAAGCAGTTTAAAAAGAGGGGGGTTGGGGAATGGGGATAGATAGAATACAGGCAGCAGAGTTTTAGGGACTGCATTCTAATTTCATTCCCCTGAATTGTCCTCTTCAAAACTTCAGACACACATGCGTCAATAGACCAGGATTGATTCCCTGAGGTAAGAGATTGACTTCACTCCTATAGGAACAGAAACAAAACCAGCAGGGCGAGAAATAGCATGATTGTACACCTCTACTCCTACTGGTCTGCTAACAGAAGAGGTTAATGGGTGGATTTGTTCTGCCCTGCGGAAGATTAAAAGTATGCATTGCTCTGTTATCAAGAAAAAAATCATTATGAGAATAATGGCTACTTCTAATGACAAAATTTTTAAGATCAATCAATTTTGTTGCCAAATAATTAGAGGAAAAAAATTATCTTCCCCCAATTCCATATTTTCTACAACGCCTAATAGAAATGTAATTGCAGATTAGTATGAGAGCCTTCTGGTAAAAGAGGTGAGGTCAGGAGATGAAGGCAATACCGTCTACAAACCATGGTCCACAGGCGGAATCCAGCCCACTACGTGTTTTTATAGGGATGCTGAGAATGGTTTTTATTTTTCTAAATGTAAGGACAGTTGCTCAGTTTTGCTACTTGGCTCACAAAGCCTAAAATATTTACAATTTGGCCCTTTACAGAAAAAGTTTGCTCAACTCTAGCCTCAAAGATAAAGCGTTAGGAAGAGCCAGTTTTGTGGGAAAGGCCTTGCTGTAGAGAGCTGTGCCATCCAAAACAGGTGCTACCTAACTATATGTGGCTATTTAAGTTTACAATCAAAATCGAATTTCCCTAGCCACGTTTCAATAGTCAGATGTGGCTAGTGGGTTCCATACTGGACAGTAAAGACATAGGACATCTCCATCATTACAGAAAAATCTGTTTGACAGTGCTGGCCCTCACTTCCTGTTTTCTGAATTAGTTCATTGGATGGGAACTCAGTGTGACTAAGTTGAGCTCAACCAAACGATTAGTCAATCCCCGTTTTCTATATTCAGAAACTAAACTGAATGTCATCCCTGTCCGTGGACATCACTGACGATCTCTGATGGTCAGTAGTTTATGTTAAACTGAGTTGGGGAAGGTATTCGAGCCTTGGGATCAGATCTCAGTTCCAATTTTCCTGGGTCCCTTCACTAGTTGGATTACTCTGGCCGAATCCTATATTGCTCACATTTTCCATTTGCTCCTCAGTAAACTCCATTGTAGCATTTGTGAAAGCTTTTTGTGTAAACTGTAAAGCACTGCTCAAGCCTCACTTATTCACCATTGTATTCCCAATACCTAGCATTGTGCTTAGTATTTGCTGAATGATAAAGAAAAAGTAGGGCTTCTTGTTGAAAGAAGAAAAGACATCTCTCAAGCCAAAGACTGTAGCAATTCACTTTTCCTGTAACACTATTCAGAGCAATGTTAAAAGATTCAATTATGTATAAATAGGACACTTTAGAACCACTGGTATAAAACCCTTCTCAGGGTCCCACAGCAGTTGGACCAGGAATAAAGATACCTCATGACCTCTCTTCTTTCAGGTGATGGAGCAAATGACGTAAGCATGATTCAAGCTGCTGATATTGGGATTGGAATATCTGGACAGGAAGGCATGCAGGTACTGTTCCCTTCAACTGTCATTTTTCTTCCTTACTCTCCTCTATCCTTATTGGAGAGTGAAGGCATTCCTCTCAGCGTTAGGGGAAATTCTCCCTGAGAGCTTTGCAGAATTATCATCTGAAAGTCAGGGGGCTTCCCATCTATACATACATAACACCCATTACCACCTCTCTGCAGCTCTGTCCTTCAAAACACAGGGAGACCAAAGGATGCCGGCCTTTTACAAACAGCTGGTGATACCCGTATTCTAACGCCACATAGTACCCAACCATTCAGGGAAGTCTAAGCCTTCCTCTGATTCCATGCTTTCCTCCCTAGAACCTTCACCCACATCCAAAGTTACAATGTCCTCCATTAGCAGTGCCAGAAATAAGGACACTTGAAAACATTTCTCAATTGCCTTGTTAGTCTGGATGTTTAGATTGACCTATAAATTGCTTGGTACACTTCAATAGTGTACCTAATTTATTGAAAATCCAGCTTGGAACAAGCATACCAACTTGAGCTGCTAAGGCTTCCTATTAAAACAGACCCTACGTGTGTCTTTGAACCATTAACAACTGTATTCCCACCACCAGTGCACACAGTAGGCATTGTCTGAATTTGTTGGTGAGGGTGAAAAACACTGCGACCTTTTGAGTACCTAGTTTATGCCGGCATTCTATTAGGTGCTTCACATTTATGATCCCAATTAATTTTGACAATCACCAAAACCCTGTGTATTAGGGATTGTTATTCCATTGTTTTCAGATGAGGAAACTGAGGCTGAGAGAGGTTAAACAGCCTGACCAGGATTCATACCAGGGTTTATAACCAGGATTGTCCAAACCTCATGCTCTTAACAGTTCTAGGAACTGTGTCTTGTTCTGAGTAATCCCAAGGGCAGAAGACACATTCCAGCTGAGAGTGGAGCTAATGGCCTGCCTCAGGTGGTGGCCAAAGGGGTTCAGAGGTTTAAAGATTACTTGCCTGGAAGCCCCTACTCTCTGGTTAATCATTGAATCCTTAGCATGGTGCCTGCCACAGACTGGGCTATGATAAATGCTTATTGGATAAATGATGAACAGCCAAAGGAGACCACTGGCCCCTTTTGACCTCCGCTTAATGGAATCTAGTGAGGTTTGGATTTCCCGGAGGAAAGGGTGGGGTGTCAGTATCCAAAGAGCCCCATCATTACAAAGGGCTTTCAGACCCTACCAGCTGTGGCTCCAGAACAAAGCACCGCCCTCAAGGGAGCCTCCTTGGTGCACTGGCAGCCATGGGTGGACACTGATGCCTGGGTTCTGCCTCTCAGGCCGTCATGTCCAGCGACTTCGCCATCTCCCGCTTCAGACACCTCCAGAAGTTGCTGCTCGTGCACGGCCACTGGTGTTACACGCGGCTGGCCAGGATGGTGGTGTACTACTTCTACAAGAATGTGGTGAGCAGCCTATGGGGACCCCACCCTGGGTCTTGGAAGTCTGTGAGGGACCAGCTCTGCCCAGTGGTAGACAGACAAAGCATCTCGGCATGAGGGAAGGAGTCAGGCTGACCCAGATTTTGAATCCCGACACTGCCCCTTACTAGCTCTGTGACCTTGGGCACGACAATGCACTTCTCTGGGCCTCAATTTCTTCCTTGATAAAATGGGGTGAATACCATCTATTTTGTGACGTCATTGTGAGGATTGGTGATCCTGTATGAAAAGCACCTGGCACCTGGGAGGCAGCATGAGTAGTTACAAATATGGACTCTGGAGTCACACATATTTGGTTCAAGTTTAGGCTCCTGTATTTGTAATGGCCCCATACCCTAGTTCCGCCGTCTGTAAAATGGGGCCGGTAACAGTGCCTTTGTCATGTATTGCCTATGAAGGTTAAATGAGAGCTCGTATAGAAATTGATTGACACATTGTCATTGCCCTCATAAAGTTAGCCATTACTTTTTTTTCATTGTACTGCTGTTGTTACTCTTAGAGGGACTCCATAAAAGAGATTTATTTTCTGACTGCAAAGGAGGCGTTGAAGAACTAGTGTGACTTTTCTCTTAGATTCCCTCCCCAGAGAGTGCCACCTGAATGCAAGAGTCATACCCTATCCCTTGGGAGAATAAAGGTAAATGTTTAGGACAGTCTTTGGCTTCTACCTGAGACCCTACATATCATTTCCCACAGGGAGTTCATAGAGGTCAGGACACTGAAGGAAATTCCTATTGGCAAAAATGTTTAGAGGAGAGGGAGGTCATCTGGGTTTTAGTCTTGCCTAACTCTAGCATGCTGTGTGAACTTGGACGAGTCAATTAACCTCTCTGAGCCTTGGTCCTCTCACCAATAATATGAGGAGACTCTGACTCTCTGTCCCTAGAACTATGATCAAGAGGCTTTAGTTTCAGAGCTCTGGAATGCAAGTAGCCCTATACAAACACAATCATGTGAAGATATTGTTTCTCCTAAAAAAATATGTTGGTTTCTGTCTTGTGATGAGGGTCCAAAGCAGGCCCACACCAGCTGAGGTATTAAAACTTCAGGGGCTCTTGTTTGAAAAGCCTTGATTAGTGGTAGGTACGGGAAGCAGTTAGTAGCATTGCTGTGCTAAGGGGGCAAACAAGGGCCTGGGCTTTTCATTACCGAGTTCAAGGACTTTTGATTTTTGAATAATCCCCAAAAGTCTCCAAATAGAACCCATTCCAATTTGCATAGGGAAAAAGGAAGGATTAATACCAGTGATGGAAGAGAGACACATGAGCCAAGTGGCTGCTAAAAAGTATATGATTTTGCCTCTTGCCCCATTCTCCCAGGCCTGCTTTCAGGTACTGTCAGTTATCCTCTCAGGAGTGACCATTTTTGTGCAAATATATATATATATATAGCATATATATATATATAGTGTGTGTGTGTGAGTATATGTGTATATATACATATACACATATATACATATATATACATATATACATATATATACATATACATATATGTATATGTGTACCTGTACATGTATATATATGTAAATACATATGTATGTGTATATGTATATATATGTATATATATGTATATATGTGCATATACGTATATGTATATATACACACATATACATGTATATAGAAACAGCATGGCAAAAAACGTTAATTGGATACGCTGAATGGTAATATTTCAGCACGTCTGTGCAAAGCCACTCACTTTGACTTGAAATCATTCTCAGCATGAAAGATTATTAGAATTCAAAATGCCCCTGTTTATTTATTGATTTTTTTTTTGGGGGGGGGGGCTTCCAAAGGATTCATTCTTTTGCACAAGTACTTCTCTGCATTAAATTTGTGAAAAGGAAAGGAAACGTTTTCAGCCAGCCATGCTTTCAAAGCCCAAATGACATTTATTTCCAGCCCAATGCCATGCTCAGAATTGTGACACTAACGCCACATTATCTTCCTATTGCAATTAGAGGGGGGAGAACTTCCACATTCGAAACCAATGTCAGAGGGCATTAACACCCTGCCTGCTCTGAAATGGGAGCGATGAATTTATTACTGCACTGGGAGCTTCTTGGGAGGCCAAGCAGGTGCCCAATCTCACCGATGCCACCCCCGGGTTCAGTATATTCTCTCCAAGGTGGCAAGACTCCAGCCAGGCAGAGGAAGTGGAAATAAGTAACAGGGCCTCGGAGGAGGAAAGCACTCCTTCATGTTAACACTCCAGCATGAGTGTGAGGAGAACAGAACCACCGAATGGTTGTTCAAATCATTACTGGCCATCTACTGTGTCAGGTGCCTTACCAGGCACTAGCTGTACAGACAGAGGCGGTCCCTGCACTTAGGAGGCTTACAGCCTACATTGGGGTTCAGCAAACGTACTCTGCAAAGGGCCAGAGAACAAATGTTGTCAGCTGTGGGGGCCATCCAGCCTCTGTCGCACCTACTCAGCTCCTCTGTGGCGACAGGAAAGCAGGTATAGACAAGATGCAAATGAATTGATGTGGCTCTGTCTCAGTGCTCACGGCTGGCTTGGGCCTGCAGGATGTACATTGTCATCTCCTGGTCTCACTAAATCTTGCTTCTCAAACTATGGGCTTTGGACAGGCAGCATTAGCATCACTTGGGCACTTGTTACCCCAGACTTGCTAACCCAGAATCTGCATTTTTTAATAAAATCCCCATGGTTCCTGTGAGTCTTAAAGATGAACAAGCGCTAGCATAGAGGAAAAGAAGTTAATTTTAAAACTATCTCCCTAGGGGGAAGGCAGGGTGCTATGGACCTATCGTCAGGAGACTCTGAACCTAATCAACAAAGAGGAAAATAACATTTCACGTGCTCGCTTCGGCAGCACATATACTGAAATTGGAACATTTCACTTATCACATGAAAGATGGTAGAGGTAACTGAGTTAACCCGTTTCCCTACTAAGGAGAGGCTTGACAACCTGAGTCCTTACAGGAAATGTTTCAGGCAGTTTATTTATAATTTTATAGCATGGTATCTAATTCCAAAACAGAAGTGTAACTTACAGTAAAAATATGAACGGCAATAGGGATGCTGTAAAAGAAATACAAGCGTATAGAGCAGGAACCACAGAAAGGAGAGTTAATTGCACCAGGACCCTGGGATAAGACACTAAGTATTAAATATCTGGTTCAAGCAAGCAAAGCAGTTCTCCAGGAAAAAGACTCTCCCTTTGCTCTAAATTCAGAGATCCATTTGTCAAGCAAACTTTAGAAAAAGGCCACACAGAAACCTTCAGGAACTTGTCTTCCATGGCATTTTTGTAGGAAATGAAAATTAACTTCCACAGGCTCACGCTTTTCTTCTAACGAACCTTAATAAAAATCAATACAAAATCATAATTCAGTAAGGACCTCTCTACGGGAAACCGGGCCAAAGATATTCAAGCACATAGCATTTTTTTGCTTTAACTAGGGCTTAGTGTGTGGTGTAGGGCAAGGCGCTCGGGGAAATGATCGTTCTCCGACTCCCAGCTCACCAGAGTTCTCCATGCCACCCTGAGTTCTGTACTTTTTCCTTGGTACTTAGTCCTGCCTGGCACTGTTTGGCAAAGCATTACCAACAGTGACATCCACCACCATCTATAGTGACGCTACCATGTAGCAGACACTGTACTAAGAACTTTGTACAGACATGTATAAGCAGGAGAGTAAGTGGAGTATAGGGGTTCAGAGCATATATGTTAGAGCCAGACTGGGTTCCCATCCCAGCCCGGCTCTTCTACGCGATAGCACTGTGGCCCTAAGTAACTTCCTTATGCTATCTCTCATCTGTAAAGTGGGGCTACTCTCCAACTCACAGGGTTGTTGTGTGTGTAAATGAGTTAAGATGTATGAGGTGCTTAGAACAGTACCCCGTGCGTAGGAAATGCTTAATTTGTCCAGATTACACTAGATGATGGGACGATGACGATGACAATAGCAGGTGCTAACAGCCTTGTGGAAACAGATCTCTTTCAGAGCCAGGAAACTTCCCACTAGTCATCTGGGGAGAAAAGCCAAAGGATGGAGCTCCTTGGCTGGAAGAATCTCAGTCAGCATTGTTACTGCATAATCCAAAGATGGGCCGGAGAAGGCTCGGGGTGGTAGAAGAACTTTGGAAAGTCAGGTGCTCGTTGTACCACTTTCTGGCTCTGAACTTGGGCAAGGGGTCACTGAGTATCTTAGAGCCTCAGATTCCCCTTCTGTAGTAATATTGTTAACATATAACATATTAATGTAATAAATATAATAGAATTACATTATTAATAATAACAATCTTGCAAGGTTGTTGGGACCAATTATAATGTATATCCCATACCTGGCACAAATAGGAGCTCAAATAACAATTATTGGTGTTACTAATAGTCATAATAGTAACAGGTTGTTATTATTACAAGGAGAAAGCCTCTTCAAAGTAGTAACACTGACCTAGCAGTTAGGGAATGAGAATTTTAGCTTGAACACAAACTTGCTGAATGGCTTCTAACTATACCCTTCACCTCGTGTGCCTCAACCACACAGAGTGGAGACATTCTAGTCCTAACTCCAGGACCAGCTGCTTACGTGACTTTGGTCAAGTCACCAAACCACACCACTATACAGTAAACAGTAATAATGACCCAGCCCATCTCAGGTGGGGCAGTCTTGAGTGGGAAATTGCTTTAGAAAGCATAAAAAACCAGTTAGGCAGAAGACGTTCTTATTCACCCTTCTGAGTTCCATGACCATTAAGTAAGTATGAGATAAACCTTCTCGTAAGGTCATCTTGCCGCCTCTGGTCCAGTCTTTCCATCATCCCTTCCTCAAGGTCATCTCTTTCTCTTATCATACCGCTACTACTAACTGCTGCCTTTCAGAATCATATGCCATAATCTATGTACCACCATTCCCATCTGAGAGATGGCAAGATGATGTTCAGAAAGGTTAAGCAATTTGCTCAAGGTCACACAGCTGGTAAGCAACACACTGGGGAGTGAAAACAAGTCCTCTCTGCCTCCAAAACCTGTGCCCTTAACCACCATAGTATACTTATTCTAACAAGGTTCTGAAGAACGTTTAATAACAGTAGTAGTAACAGTAGTAATAGCATCAAGAGCTGCTGCTCGATTGGAGTCGAGTTATCTCCAATCCTTACCACACTTCATACGTCACAAACGAGGAAACTGAAGCTCCAAGGCAGTGTGGTAACATGTAAGAGGCTCAGCAGCAGCTGATGAGCAGCTGGCTGCCTGTGGGTCCCCACTCTCAAGGCCATACTCTCTGCCTGCAGTGCTATGTCAACCTGCTGTTCTGGTACCAGTTCCTGTGCGGGTTTTCTGGCTCCACCATGATCGACTACTGGCAGATGATATTCTTCAATCTCTTCTTCACTTCCTTGCCTCCTCTCGTCTTTGGTGTTCTCGATAAAGACATCTCTGCGGAAACACTCCTGACATTGCCTGAGCTGTACAAGAGCGGCCAGAACTCCGAGGTAAGGGGCCCAGGCGGGCAGAGGGAGATCACCTTGGCTTCTCCCTGATCTCCAACTCCTCCCTGGAGGTGTCAGAGAATATACATCTTCTTTATCCAGTCGTCTATCAATGGACACTTAGGTTGCTTCCATATCTTGGTGATTCTAAATAATGCTGCAATGGACATAGGGGTGCACATATTTTTTTTAATTACTGTTTTGGATTTCTTCCGATAAATATTCAGAAGTGGAGTTACTGGGTCATGTGGTAGTTCTATTTTAAATTTTTTGAGGAAACTTCGTATTGTTTTCCATAGTGGCTGCACCAGTTTGCAATCACCCCAGCAGTGTGCGAGGGTTCCCTTTCCTCCACATCCTCACCAATACTTGTTTATTGATTTATTGATGTGGTTTGAATTTGCATTTCCCTGATGATTAATCATATTGGACATCTTTTCATGTCTGTTGGCCGTCTCGATGCCTTCATGAGAGAAATGTCTATTCAGGTCCTCTGCTCATTTTTTCAATTGGATTGGTTTTGGGGGTTTTTTAAATTTTATTTTAAGTTATATGAGTTATTTATAAATTTTGGATACCAATCCCTTATTGGATGTATCATTTGCAGATAGCTTCTCCCATTCAGTAGGTTGTATTTCCATTTTGTTGATGGTTTCCTTCACTGTACAAAACCTTTTTAGTTTGATGTAGTCCACTTGTTTATTTTTTCTTTTGTTTCCCATGCTCAAGGAGATATATCCAAAAAGATATTGCTAAGAGCAATGTCAGAGAATTTACTGCCTATATTTTCTTCTATGAGTTTTATGGTTTCAGGTCTAACATTTCAGTCTTTAATCCATTTTCAGTTTCTTTTTGTACCAAGTTTAGATAATGAACTTAGATAATAATTAATGATGAGCACTTACTAGGTAATAAAACACAATCACATTCAGACTTTTTGAAACCCAAGGAGATAATTGGTGGTGTGTTCACTCACTTTTGGTGGAAGGAGAATTAATTTTCAAAGCAGTTTAGTGACTTTCACAGGTCACACAGTTAGTGGCAGAGCTGGGACTTGAGTTCAGGTCTGTCACCTCCAGGTCCATGCAAAAAGAACAGTGTTAATTCTTGATTTTGGTGGTGGTAACTGTTGATGTATTCTTTCTCGGCAGTGCTATAACCTGTTGACTTTCTGGGTTTCCATGGTGGATGCATTTTACCAGAGCCTCATCTGTTTCTTTATCCCTTACCTGGTAAGTCATGTAGTCCATTCTAACCATACAAGTCGCAGGGTGGAACTGGTCCTATTTATATGAAATCCTAGACTAGTAGTGTCTTTCTGTGTACTTCAGACCAGAGGCTCCAAACAAGTGGCATGCAGACTACATCCAACCCAGAGTATTTGAAAAGTCAGAATGCTTTACCCAAACATTTTAATTTCTGCCAGCTTTTGAAAACTTAAAAGCTATCATTATGATGTGTATCATTTTTCCCTCATGGCAAACATCCCAAGTTGTCTCACACCCCGCTTAGATGGGGTGCATAGTCTCCAGTGTACCATAGTCCCCACCACCCCCTTTTGTCTTATACCTGGCCTTCTTTACTCATGTACTGTTTCCTGCTTGTGCACTGAAGGTATTCACATTTACAACCCTTGATTTATATTTAGATTTGTGCTTCCAAGGTCAAGGCAGCAAGTCTAATAATAAGGAATACTATATTATCTGCAATAAAAGCAAGACTGTAGATAAGAAGAATGACAACCCCATTTCCATCTGGTTCCCCAGTTTAGAGTGAGAATTTAGAAAGTGAAGGATATCTGTATTCCTCCTGGATAAGGAACCAGGATGTGAGATCATTTCTGCCAAGTAAACAGTAATGTCTATCCAGCCTCTGGGCTCACAGCTTTTTGCAGTGAGCAACAAGACGGGAGTCAAGGAAATGGGCATTTTGTGCTTTGTTTGAATTTCCTGACTTACAATACCCTCCCTGGCCATGCCTCTGTTTGTCTTTCCTGCTCAATCTTTTGCTCCCATTTGTGTGCTCAACAGACCTACCATCTAGGACTATGTGCAGTTCTCCAACCCACCATGTTCAACCTCAGTTCTGGCTTTTGGCTGGACTGCTCTTCTCCCTTCTCTTCAAGAGATTAACTCCTCTTATTACGGTCTAAGCTGATATACCCCTCTCCTGTACTCCCAAAGTACCTTGTACCTGCCTCCATTATAGCATTTACCCCCTTAAATTGTACTGAATTTCCCCACCAACTAGACTGTAAACTCCTTGAAGGTGGAGACAGACAGAAGTATCTTTAGCAATTGGCATGCCTGGTGGGTGCTCAATAAATTATTTGTTCATTCATTCCAAATGTTCTGGAATTACCATCATGGCTTCCTGTGAAAATGTGTCGCTAAGTAATTTAGCCCGTCAATTCACGCCTCATCTTGTCTATTCTGTAGGTCAGTTCCACACGGATGACAGCTGGGTATCTTCTCCCCATTCTTCCCAGCCCCCCACCCTTCCCTGATACTTTATAATCACCATATCAACGCCAAGGCCTTGAGCCCATGGGTAGATCTGCAGTGCCTGTTTGTTTCTCCTCTGCAGACCTACAAGGACTCTGATATCGACGTCTTCACCTTTGGGACATCCATCAACACCATCTCCCTCGCCACCATCCTCTTGCACCAAGCAATGGAAATGAAGACCTGGGTAAGTGCCCCTTTGGCTTAAAATTTGTGTTCCTGTTTGTTGACCACGTTCAGATTTCTGAGTTGTTTTACTTTATATATCATTGATCCACTTGATAAATACATACTGCGCTCCTACCTGTGTCCCTCCTATACAGGGATGACAGAGGTATAGAAGATAAAACTGTTGGCCTCAACACGCTTAATCATCTAGCCAGGATGATGAAACTAACATATATGAAACAGATTCCTAATCTTTCACCCTGAAATGTAAGGGGGAGCATACCTCCCTCGTAGCTATTAATAATTGATATTATTAATAATATCAATTAGTTGCAAACATAGGTATTAATTAAAAAATTCAGGAATGTCTTCAGAAACAAGGAGAATATTAGACTGACCATATTTGACCATGCTTTCAGGGAGGTATGCTTCCCCTTAAATTTCAGGGTAAAAGATTAGAGATCTGCTTCCATGTAACCACATCTCAAGCCCAAATATCTCATTTTAGTATCTGAAAAGGAAACGCCCGCTATCTAATTAGGTTCTTCTAATCAATAATTATAAAAACAAAGACCTTAAAATTATATGCCAGCTACCTAGCTACATGAGTTTAAGTATGATATTAACTTCCCAGAATGCTTCGTGTCCAGCAGAGTTTTTGTTTTGCTTTTATTGAGATATAACTGACATACAGCACTGTATAAGTTTAAGGTGTACAACGTAATGACTTGACATATATATTGCAATGATGGATGTTAACTAAACTTATTGTGGTCATTTTGATTATATATATATATATACATAAATGAAAACTATATATCTATATATATTTTGTTTTCATTCCCTTTTTACAGGTATAGAAATAGATACAATAAGGTTAAGAAACTTGCCCCAAGTAGTTCAAGATAAGCCAGTTGAAACCCTGGCAGTTTGACTCTTGAGCTTTTAACCACTGTGCTAATAGTGTGAGGAAATAAGATTCGATGGTGTGAGAGACGACTTTATAGAAAGATTAGTCCTTAGCCAAGCTGAAATGGCTCTTTCTGAAAAACATACATATTAAAAATTTAGAGAACTGCCCCAAGTTGGCTCAATGTGTTCCCTGCATTCTCCAAGGGAACTTCCTTCTCCATCACAAGCAAGACCAGGCCCTGACATGCTAGATGGTGGCTACCCAGGGCAACTTTCAGATCACACAGTTCCCATTTTGAAATGCCCCTCTGCTACAATTCGTGCCAGTCACAGACAGAACAAAGTGATAAAAACCAAAAAGGCATAGCCAAGCTTAAGTACTAGATAAATTTCTCCAAGAAACCCCGGAAGAGGCTGCAACACACGAGGGAGGGAGAGGTAGTGGACAGGCTCCAATTACAGGCTTTCTGGGAGCCAGGATAGGAAGCAGACATGGCAGAGGGGAGTATGGCTCCTGTGGGGGAAGCCCCATTCACTGCGGGGTCCTGGGCTCGAGAACACAAGCTGAAAAAATAAAACATGACGAGCATCTGGAGTTAGTTTTATCAGAAGCTGTGAGGAAGGGAGACAAGAGCAAAGGTGTAACTTTCATACTAGGAACCAAGCCAAGCTAAGGAAACTTTTAGAACTCTTGAAATTGAAAAGTGGTCACTGAAATTAAAAATGCAATTTGTGGGATACACTCTAGATTGGACACTGAAGAAGAGTAAATGGCCAAATGGAAAGGTAGTATTGGGACCTCATCCAGAATGCTGCACAAATTGGCAGAAGTAATTAAGAGGAATGGTAGCTTGAGTGGGTAGCCCCAGAACTCACATCATAGGAGTCATCGAAGAAGAAAAATGAGAGACAGCATGGTAGGGAGGCAATATTTGAAGAGAAAATCATTAAGAATAAAAACGAATCAAAATAAATCTGTTTGTGTTACCTGGATATATCATAGTAAAAGTGTACAGTGTAAAAGACAGAGACAAATGTAAGGTCTACCACAGATTATGGACAAGTTCCTTGAAAAGGAACAGCAGTTGAACTGACAAACAACAGAAGCTAGAAAACAATCGAGTAATTATCTTCAAAGACCTGAGAGAAATAATAGAAACAGCCACACTATCATCACTTAAGTCTAGGGCAAAATAAATGACATTTTCAGATAAATAGTTTATGAGGTTTATCATCCATAGACCCTCCCTCACTAAAAGAAGGACTGTAATTCTGCAAGAATATACAAGCTACAACTGTAAGAAATATGCTGATGAGGAAAATATATGTATTAAAAATTTACCAACTGCCCCAAGTAGGCTCAGTGTGTTCCTTGGTTTCTGTTCAATGGGTAATTTATGCAAAAGCTTTCATTAAGGACAGCAAGAATCTAGAAATACATATGTACCTGTAAATTTTTCCATAAACATCTACATTCATTTAGTACCTTAAAATATTAAGGTTAACCATAAAGGAATGGAAAGAAATAAAAGATACAGGAACCTATCCATTCTGTAAGATGTGGGGAAGATGAAAAAAGGTAAGAATAAAGAAAATGACGACACACACACACAAAAATAATAATAAGATCTTCAAATAAATCCAAATATATCAGTGCTCAAAAAATGTAAATGCCTTATTCACCTATTAAAAGCAAAAATTATCAGATGGAATTTTTTTATCCAGCAAATACAAGGAGAAATGGAAAAACTCACAATTATAGTATGAAATTTTTACTCTCCTACTATAAGAAACAAATATAGATCAAATAGACAGGGAAAAAAAGATACAGAAGCTTAGAATTAATACACTTGATTTACTATAGTTAGATCTTTAAAATCCTGCTCCAAACATGCATCTATTCAAACACACAGACCATTCATCAACAATTAAAAAGACCAAATTCTGAATCACAAAGGAATTTGAAAGAATCAGTATCATAAAGACCATCTTCTCTGACAACATTTAGGTTATAAACAAGCAATAACAAGACAGCCAAACGAACCCAACATGCTTGGAAATTTCAAAATGCACTGCTAAATAATTCATGAGGTCAAGAGCAAACTACAGTGGAAATTATAGTTGTGGCCGAATGACTATAAAAATACATATACAAATTTGTGAGATGCACCTAGTTTTATTCTTAAAAACAAAGAGATAAGAAATCAACTTGAGGTACTTAAAAACTTACCATGTAAACCTAAAGAAAGCAGAAAATGAAAAAAATAAATAAATCAAGACAACCATAGAAAGAATAAGACCAAAATTGAGCTTCTCAAAAATCTAATGAGGGGCCGGCCCGGTGGCTCAGGCGGTTAGAGCTCCATGCTCCTAACTCCAAAGGCTGCCGGTTTGATTCCCACATCGGCCAGTGGGTTCTCAACCACAAGGTTGCCAATTCAATTCCTCGAGTCCCACAAGGGATGGTGGGCTCCGCCCCCTGCAACTAAGATTGAACACGGCACCTTGAGCTGAGCTGCTACTGAGCTCCCAGATGGCTCAGTTGGTTGGAGCATATCCTCTCAATCACAAGGTTGTCGGTTCGACTCCCACAAGGGATGGTGGGCTGTGCCCCCTGCAACTAGCAACGGCAATTGGACCTGGAGCTGAGCTGAGCCCTCCACAACTAAGATTGAAAGGACAACAACTTGACTTGGAAAAAAGTCCTTGAAGTACACACTGTTCCCCAATAAAGTCCTGTTCCCCTTCCCCAGTAAAATCTTAAAAAAAAAAAAAAATCTAATGAAAACTAACATCTAGCAAAACCAATCCAGGAGAAGACACAAAAACACCACAGAAACAATAGTACGAATGAAAAAGACTAATTATAATCAATTTTTAAAAACAGTTTTAAAATATAAACGAAGTTGATATTTTTTTATGTAAAATTTACCAAAACATAGTCAAGATCATTCAGCAAACTCTATAAACCAATCACCATTAAACAAATTGAATTGGTAATCCTGTTCCCAAATTCATCATGCCCAGAGGATTATAAAGGTGAGTTTAACAAAACTCATAAGGGACAGATAATCTTGATTTTACACCAAATTTTTCACAGATGAGAAAAATAGGAAAGACAGGTAATTGTTTTTTATGCCTAGAACAGCCCTGATATCAAAATTGGCATGGACAGTTCAAGGAAAGAAAATTACAGACCAATCTCACTAAATGAACATAGAAATAAAAATTCTAAGTAAATTATTGGCAAAGCAACTCAGCAGTGTGTTAAAGACGATAAAACACAACCAAGGAACTTTTATACCCTGTCAATAGACTGTAAAGTGATACCTCCACTCTGGAGAGCAATCTGAAAACAGCTAGAGGAGTTCAAGTGCTCATATGTTATGACACAATTCCACTTCTAAGTATGCACCCTAGAAATACTCTTACATGTGTATACATGGAGGCATGTACAAGAATGTTTACGTATGCCATTGTTCTTAATAGAAAAAAATAATGATGATTGGAAAGAGCCTAAATGTTCATCAACAGGAAAATAGATTGTGGCTTTTTTATATAATAAAACAGTTAAAATGAATAAACTAGAGCCATTTCTATCAACATGGATAAAACCCCCAAAGCATACTGACTAGTTTAAAAAGTTACAGGGGAAAGATGTACATGATAAAGTATAAAAGCATCCATAAACATAGCTACATAAACATGTATAAAATACGATAAGAATGATGAACACTGGATTTATGTTCAAGATTAAAAAGAAAGCATTTGCAAGGGATACGTGGGTGCTTTAAACATATCTATAAAACTTAATCTTTTAATAAAAATCTGAGGCAAATATTACATAAGGTTACATTTGATAAAGCTGGATGTTGGATACATGAGGTTTATTGTCTGTGTGCCTGAAATATTTAATAATAAATTGCATTTTTTAAAAACTAGCCGAGATAGTTCCCACAAGGAAGTCTGCCCTCTATGATCCTCTTAACTATTGTGTTTTTTTTTTTAACCTTTCAAAATGCTCTGCAAAATATAATTAGTCCTTGATTGGATTTTAAATGGGTGATAAAACTAAAGATTCTGTATCTTCTGCCTGATCACGCAGCCCACTTTCTCAAAGCACTGAGTCCATCTGCTTCGAAAGAGGGACCGTGTTCCTTTCACTCACCATCCAGCATCATTAATGCACCTGATGCATTTCTAGAGCAAGTATCCCCATAGTTACCGGTGATTTCTGGTGCTCTTGAGAAAGGACTCAATTACTAGCATTGTTATGAAAAATGTATTTCTTTTTTGAAAGTGCTTGAAGCATGGGGATAGTCAGTTTCTTCCCTTGATAGAAATCTACCATGAATTTTAATGGCTGTGTCAGTTTTCACAGTCCCCACCAAAACAATCGAAGAAAATTAGCTAACTGCTTTCTTCTGGAATAGGGGCTGGATTGTCCACATCACCCCACCCACTGAAAACAACTGAAAATAATAGATAATTTTCTTAAAAATCACCACCTTAAACGCATAAAAGAGCTGACAGGATAGCAAAGACAAAAACCTCTGGGAAAAGGGGATTCTAGAGACACAAACAGCCTCTGTTTCCTTGAAGCTGTTTTCAATCCCTCACAAAAAACAAAACCTGAACTTTTTCTCAGTCTTGACCAAGCAAAAGTTTCAGAAATCAAAACCCAGGCACCCAAGGTGGGAGTCTAATAACAGACCGCATTAAATTAGGATCCCCAAAGGCTAGAGCTTAAGGGTAAGGGGACACGCAAAAATGGACGTGCCTGTGCACCCTCCCCAGCAGGGACTGCAGATTATTCCCACTGTGCCGCGCAGGGCAGGGAGAACCCGTGTAAACAGCCTCCTGGGAAACGAGCATGGGCTGACCTCATAACAGATTTGCAGCGCAGGCTCGTATCACCTGGGTGAGCCAAACTCTAGAGAAAAGTGTCTCATCCTAAATCTCAAATCGTCCCTATTAACTTTTCAAGGGCAATAAGCATCACATATTCAAAAATAACCAAGCTCTCAAGGAAACAAGAACTCATTAGTGAGGATCAAAAAAAACAACAACAAACATTCACAACAAATATTTCAAGTTATAGAAAGCTATGTTTACTATGTTTCAAAAAATAAAGAATAAGCTTTAAAATATCTAGAGACTGGTAAGTTATATAAAACAACCTAGCAGACTGGAAAAGAGACCAAAAAAAAAAAAATTTGAGAAATAAAAAATACAACTATAATTTGTCTCAGTGGCTGGCTTAACAGCAAATTAGATACAGCTGAAGGGGAAAATTAATGAACTGCTCAAAAGAAATTATCCAAAATATAAAACAGAGGAAAAGTAATAAATATATAAAATATAGAGTAGTATCTTTAAATGTCTGACATATATTTGATCACTTTCAGAAGGAAATGAGAGAAAAAAATGAGACAAAGGGAATATTTTAAAAGATAAGTGAGTGACTTGAGAACTTTGCAGAAGTAATGAAATGCATCAATCCACAGTTTCGAGGTCAGCAAAACCCAAGCAAAATAAAAAGAAATCCACACTTATCCTAAGGAAACTAGAACACTAAAGACAAAAGTCATAAAAGCAGCCAGGGTATATGAGATCAAGGCCAACAAAACAGATGAAGAATTGCTAACTTCTCAGTAGTGACAATGGAAGCCAGAAGACAATGGGGTGGTATTTTACATATGCTGAAAGAAAATAACTGCCAAATAAGAACCCTATATCGATCAAAAATATCTTCCAAGAATGAGAATGAAATAAAGCATCAGAGAATAGATTACCGGCAAACTCCCACTAAAAGTAATTCTAAAGGATGTACTTAAAGCAAAAGGAAAGAAATTTCAGATGGAAGGTCCAAGAGGCAAGAAGGAATTAAGGCATTGAAAGTGGTAAACATCTAAGTAAATCTTAATGAATAGAATATTGACAGTATTAAACTATAATAATGACATGTGCTTTAAAAAGATGATAGAATTAAAATAAACAGTAGCAATAAGATGTCAGGAGGAAGGTAAATAAAGTAGTCAAAAGCCCTTGTACAATTCAGGAGGAGGGAATAGTAGTTACAAACATTAGACTGTGGTAAGTTAAGATCACTTAATATCACTTATTGAATAATCACTGAAAAAATAGCAATGGAGAGTGTAAATTTCAAACTAGTAAAGGGGGAAAGTAACATTATACAAAACAATAATTTTCAAAGAGGACAAGAATGGGGAAAAGAAAGCACAAAACTAGCAGGACAAAATAAGACTAGACAACAGAAAACTGAACTGCTTTGAACATAAATAAACTACAGCCACAAGTGGAAACAATGAATTCATCACACAAACATAATATTGAGGTTAAAAAAAAAAATCACACAACATATGATTCTATTTACTAACATTTCAAAAACAGTGTCTCTAGAGAAACCTAGAAAGGTGGTAAAACATCAAAGGACAGCTTGGAATTGTCACCAAAGTCAAGGACGATTTAGGGGTTCTTGGGGGTTTGTGTATTCAGATTCTGGGTGATAGCAACATGGCCGTTTAGCTTTATAATGATCATTAAATGGCACACTTTTTTGAACGTTTTTTTAAGTGTGTTGCATTTCCCAAAAAGAGAAGCTTAAAACAAAGCCAAGCAGTGTGCTTGCAGTGCCCCGTCATCTGAGCTATACCTTCTACAGTGTTGACTTCTTTCCTTCCAGACCATCATCCACGGGCTGGTGCTCGTAGGCAGCTTCCTGATGTACTTTGTGGTATCCCTAGTGTACAACGCCACCTGTGTCACCTGCAACAGTCCCACCAACCCCTACTGGGTGATGGAAGGCCAGCTCTCAGACCCCACTTTCTACCTCGTCTGCTTCCTCACACCAGTCGCGGCTCTTCTCCCAAGGTTTGACCACGGGGGCCCTCTTGTTCCTAGAACTACCACTCTCCCCTTCATAAGCCATTTTTGTAATCCAAGAGGCAGGAGTTTGACTCCTGGCTGGGATTCTTGAGGCTATTGTTTCAGTGATGGGGTGCTAGGACAGAAGAACAATGGACTCTAGTCCCAAGTCAGCTACCGAGGAGCCAAGTCACCAAATCTGGCACGGCCTCAGTTGTGACATCTATAAAACAAGTGATAACTCCTATCCTCCTGCTTTACAAATTTTCTTGAGCATTAAGGGATCATTTTGAAAAGCTCTGCAGTCCTTTATTAGCCCAAGAGTCTCACACTCAAATGCCTACAGGGAAAGGCAAACAACCACAGCAAACCAGGAGAAATGCAGACAGGGAGAAAGACCTTGTCAGCTTCACCCTGTCATTGCCACCAGGAAAGATCAAGTTTAGCATTCCAGAGCTTCAGATTTTTCCCCGAAATTCAAATTTTGCATGAAACAGCCTATTTAATATTACTCAAATTTACACACACACACACACACACACACACACACACACACACACACAGTGTATTAGCCAAATAAATCATTCATGCCCAGGGACTAGTTCTAACATTTTCAGCCGAAACCCTCTATATTCACCTATTCCAGAAAAAGAGCGACAATGCCTTGTGTTTCCTTGGAGCTCGCTCTTGACACACACTGTCCTATCTAGCCTCTCATTTTGTTTTTGTTACTTAGAAGTCAGGCACAGCTGTGGTTCTCGTCCCACTTGCTCTTGGGACAACTCAAGTGCCAAGAGGGACCAGGATGTGGCCACAATCCCACCACGCATTCCAGGGGGAGCTGGTTGGCCATTTCGGTGGCCAGTGTTCTATTCTCCCTGCACACTCTCTATTCTCCCTGCACAGTCAGAGCAGTCGGCGCACTTGACAATGAGGTACCCACAGACAAGTGAGCCCCTTTATCCTCACGATGTCACCACTCTGAATATCGAAATGCAGCCACTTTATCATTATAAGCTGTAGTAAAAGCAGGCCATCACAACATTGTGCAAAACATTTTCTAATCCCATATCAGCAGAGTACTTCTTTAATAAGTTTGGCAGGTTGCTTTCTATGCCCTCCTTCCTAAGCCCCGTGAGAACTTTGACCTCTGGTGCAGGGCTGCAGGCTAAAGATAACAAGATGTCAAACACAAATGTTGGTGGGGTTCTAAATGTGTGCTGTGTGCCTGGCCTCCCTGCTTGGTGGCTACTGGTCTCTGCAGCCTCATGTCCCCACTCCCTGCCTCAAACTTTGGGCTCCACACCACCAGCATCTTGTACTTCCCTAAAGGCCCATATGCCCTCTCACCTTTCTTCCTGGGCTCACGCTGTTGCTTCTATCCAGAACACCTTGCCCGTTACCAAACCAACTCACCCTTTGACATTATTTCAGACATTACCAATTCCGAACCTTCCCATGACTTCACCTACATTCCTCAAGCTGAGACACGTCCCCCTCTCTCATGGGTTCCATCACCTGGGTGTATCTCTGTCACCACCTTTATCCCACTTGTTATAAACTGTCTGTTTGTCTTGGTTTGACCATTAACTCCTGGACAGAAGGTATCGTCCTTATCATTACATAACCAACACTTAGCACTGTTCCTGGCACAGTGGCTGTACTCAGATAAATGAGCAATGGATGTTAAAAACCAGAACGATGGATACAACAGGACTCTTAGTATCAAGAAGCTTGTAGTCTAGTGAACAATTCAGACATGTTTGACTATAATACAAGAGTCAAAGAGACAAGTATCCACAGAGTGTCCTGAGAGTGAAGGATGGGAAGCCATTAAGAACAAGCCAAGCCTCAGAGGACACATTTCCCACCAAACCCCTTCACTCCAACCCCTTGGGACACAGACCCTGGGAGAGACAGTGAGGATTGTGCCTTCATTAGAAAAGGGCATCAAATATGAGAGTTAAATACTTTTGTCCACATTTTTCAGATTTAACATGGTTGGGATCACCACCGACCATTGACTGAGCTCCTCTGTTCTGTTCTGTGTCTTACTTGGGGTATGGAAATAAAAAAATTATCAGCCCCCTAGTCTTCTTCTTACTCTTAGCTAGAAAACACACGTGGAGCCAAAATTACCGGCTTGATGAGGATCCTTGAAAAGTATAAAAAGACTATTGACATGTGCTTTGAAAAGACAAGCATTCCACATTACAGCTTGTTAAACAGAGACAAATTAGGAAAAGTTAGCAAATATTTACTTGTTAGTTACCATAGCACACAAGCTAAATCTTTGCTTATTACATAGCATCATCATAAAGTTGAATTTCTGTTTAATTCTGTTTACTAAGTAAAGAGATTTCTTCTGAGAAAGCATTATTTTAATAGTTCCAAGGACTATTGACTTGTAATCTTGAAAAATTAATGTTCATTATAGAAATCTACATACTGGAATGTTTGCTGTAGAAAACTATTTGTTCACTTAAAGTTGTAAGCTATCTTTATCCTAATGGAGATGGATTTCTCTCACCAAACTTGTGATAATTAGCCCACTAACCATGACCTCACTAATCTTGGTCTAAGTAATACAACCCGTATAAAAGAACTGTAGAGATTCTCTCAAACTCAGAACATGCAAATTGTTTTAAGATAAAACAAAAGAAACTAACTTTAAATCACAATGAGTGTCTTAAATAGCTACCATGGATAATACCAGTCCTGGATCTTCTCCTCTTAGCACTAGTCATTCAACTGTCTTGGTTTTTCTCCTTCTCGTTCTTTGTTTTCTTTGCTGGGTTCATGTTCTTGACATGGTATTGGTCAAGCCTTGGTCTTAGGTTCTTTTGTCTTCTAACTTTATAGTCTCCCCATAGACATAGCAACCGCTATTGTGAAGTTAAATATTTTTAAAGATGAATCTCCAATACAAAATTCCCAGCCTTTCTTCTGAATTTCAGATACATCTTTTTAGCTATCTATTTGTCACCTCCAATGGGCATATAAGTCCAAAGAAACTGGGAGACATCGATAATTTAATTCATGATCTGCCCTTTATCACCACTACCATCTAAGAAACCTAGATCTCTCCTAGAGTTTCTTCCATCAAATGCTACCCACTTCCACTTAGGACCCAGGTAAACCCCTGGGAGATATCCTTGATACCACTCACCACCTCGTGCCCATATCTAGTCCATCACCAAGACCTGACAATTCTATATGCTACATATTTCTCAAGTGTATCTACTATTTCCATTTCTACAGCCACTATCATGGACAGGTTATAATCCAAATTACTTTAATAGTCTCCTATTAGGTTTCTAATCCATTATCATTGTGTCAAAGTATAATCGTGTCATGAAAGTTTAATCCTGTCCTCTGTTTATAATCCTCCAAGGGCTTCCCAAGGCCTTTACAATTAAACACAAAACAAAAACAATGGCTCAGTCCTTGCCTGCTCTAACCCTGCCCACCCCTTCTGTGTCATATTTTCCCACTCTTGTCCTCGCTCTCCACATTTCAGCCATTGTACTGGGGACTTGGTTCTCACCCTCTTTTTCCTGGCTACCTCCTCTACATCCCTTAGTCCTTAGTGTCTTCCTCAAGGAAGGCGCCTCATGCCAGATCAGGTATCTGACATTCTCACTGTTCCCTCTGCTTATATATAACTCTGTTCAGGTGCCACATGATAGCAAGAATTCTGTCTGTCTTGTTCTCAGCCTAATCCCCTGGAGCCTGGCCCATTGTAGGGACTTGCCAAGTATTTCTTGAATAAATGTACAGACAAGGAAAAGTGGTGGCTTGGGGGAAAGGATTAAACTGAGAAAAGTCCAGTTTCCAGGCAAGAAGTCGAGTCTTTCCTGAAATATGTATATGGCCAACTGTGCTGCTTCCCTGGGTGAAATGAGAAATAGTGGGGGAAAGTTCACCTGATGCCATGGGTCTTCAGAAACCCCTTGCCCATTGAGAGGTCACCTTGAAGCTATCAGATATAATGGAAGGATGGGAGCCTCTCTACTTATAAGGCTTTAGAAATAAAAGTTTTTGAAAGATCTTTTTGGAAAAGATCTTAGAGGTCTTCTGGACCAATTGGATTATTTTTACATAAAGAAACTGACACCCAGAGAGGGGATATGAGTTGCCCAGTATCACAAGATGGTATATGCTTTCTCCATAGACCACACGATTTTATTTACCCTCTCATTCCTTCCCTTCTCAAACTTGGAACAGGGGAAAGATTCCAGACACAGACAGAGAGAAACTCCCAATTCAAAAGAGAGTCCAAGACAAGCTACACGTAGCTGGGCCGGGAGAAAGGAATCCTGAGTTCCTTCAGGGAGATCTAGTAACTTTTCAGGAGACCTTGAAAACCCATCTCATCTCTTGGTGCCTAAGTGTCTTTATCTGGCAAATTGTGATAATACCGTGATGCTGTGAAGTTAGCATGGCTGATGGATTCAAGAAAAGAATATGTATTTAGAAACTACTTATTAAATTCCACAAAGAGTTGACATTGCAAAACAAGTAAATTTGCCTAAATCAGAAGAGCCCAGAAATAGAATGGACTGCCCTTGTACATGGTAGATAAAAGCCTAGTGATCCAGATTGCTTCGTTCTGACCACAGCTCGACCACTGTGTGGCTCTGGAGAAATCACTGAATCACTCACTGCCTCAGTTTCCTCCTGTGTGACAGGGGAAATAAAAGTACCAGCTGTATTGGGAAAATGAGATAATAATACATAAAGCACTTAGAAGAGTCATAGTACATAATAAATGTTAGCTATTATATATTGTTGTTATTGAATTCCCAAATCCCAGAGGTGCTCAGGCATAGATTTGATAACCGTCAGTCGGGAGTACAGCAAAAAAAGGAGCTTGCCCTGAGTAGGGAATTGGATTCTAAGGTCCCTTTCAATGCTCAAATTCAAGAAGTCAATAAAAATCAGAAAACAGCTTTATTCTGCTATTTCTTATTTCCTACCAGGTACTTTTTCCTCTCTCTACAAGGGACTTATGGGAAGTCTCTGATCTCAAAAGCTCAGAAAATCGACCAACTCCCCAAGGACAAAAGAGACCTGGCAATCCAAAGTTGGAGAAGCAGACACATGCCTGCCCCTGTCCCTGGAAAGGCTCAGCCCACCCACCATCCAGTCCCTGAACAGGACTTGAGAGCCAGCACCTCAAGGAGCTGCAGCACCTCCAAGCAGAAGTGCAAAGAGGACGGGGTGCTGTGTGGAGAGAGAAGCAGTAGAGACCACATGAGGGATGACCCATGCTCAGCAGACTCCTCAGCTAAACTCTCATCTGGAGATCACCTTCTTCCGGGGCCTAGTAGCACAATGGCTTTCGGGGCTGACTCAAGTGGACAGGCTAATGTCTACCAACGCTCAAGCAGGGGCAGCCATCGCCGATCTCAGAGTTCACTGACCATATGAGTGGCTTGCAGAAATGTGTACAAACTCAGAGGAGGCTGCCAATCAGTGGCCTAATTAATCCAAGACTCTTCCTCTCTCCACGCAGGAAAGAATTTGCCATTCTTATTCTGCTCTCCCCACCAGACTTGACTTCCTTAGAGAAAGTGCTGGCACCAAGAGGTTCAACACCAAAAAAAAAAAAAAAAGGACTGGAATCCAGTTGACCTCTAGTTTTCTCCTGCTGCCAGGCAGCACATCTTACAGAGTTTTTATAAAGAGGCCTATGTTTCCATGGCATTGAGTTCTCAAATTTTTTATCCCAGAGATGTTCTTCTGATCCTCTAGATAAGTACAGCCTACGGCCCAGTGCAACTGGGCCGTAAGTTTCTAAGATTCCAAGAAATGTTTTCAACGCAGGTGATTTTTCAGACTATGGAAGCTTGTGGGCTTGTCCCATTACCTCACCCCTCAGTGCCAGAGTTTAAATTTCACAAGAGACCCATACACACAGGTGCTTCATCTTGATTGTATTGCAGTGATGACCATGTTGGGGTTAATAATCCCTTCCATTTATAAAGAGTTGGGTAGCTTTTTGTCTGTCTCTAAGCCAAAGAAAACCACATGTAAAGATTAACTAAACTTGAACTCAGTGCCACCAACACTTCTGAGGGTTGTAGGGCCACAGCTAGTGTAAGAGGAAGAAAGAACAGAAGCATGCTGAGGGAAATGGTAGACCAGAAACCCCATGCTTTAGCTGATGGACTCTAGGTCCCACCGTCTGAGAAATCTACCTAGACGACATGTGCAGCACTTTTTAAAAGCTATTTATTTCATTTATTTTTAAATAAAAGTACCCATCCTCATTCACTCTCATAACAGGAAAACTCTTAAGATCGGTAGATCTTAGCACACCTGCACCCAGAATAGACCCTTTCGATAGAGCAACTCTGAGCCCAAACAATGACATCTTAACGGGTAGGGCCAATGTTAGGCTCTAGTCATTAAGCCTGCCCCAGAAGAGCACCTTCTGGAAGATACTAGCACATGCTTCCATTAAAAAAGGGAGAGTCAGAGGAAGTCTCACTTCACCAGGAAAAGGATTCCATAGACTTCTTACTCCTAGAGGTGGTAAATGCCAAAAATGGAAGAGCTCAAAACAGTGTTGAAATAAAAGAATGGTTGATAGAATTGTAATAGGCTGTCGAGAGAAACTAGGTCTACTATATATAGGCAAGGATAACCTGTCCCTAATCTTTTAAGATAAATCAGGGAGGACTACCAAAACCCTTTACCCTTTCATATATATATATATATATATATATATATATATATATATATATATATATATATATATACACACACACACACACACATATTTGGCAAAATCCCTATAGATTAGGAATGGATGCAACAAGTCTTGGAGCCTGAGTCATAGCCACCTCACTTGAGTAACTTTCCAGCAAAGATGCCTAAAAACATCTCAACAATCAAGTTGGCAACTGGAAGACTGAGCTGGTCCTCTGACTACCCTGCTGACAAACCTGAACTGGAGGTGCCACTTGGAACATTATCACTGTATCTCTTTCACTAGCTCTGCCACATAATGACACCAGCAATGGCTAGCTGGTGGGTGTTCAGGGGAATCCCACATGAGGACTGCTAAAGGAGGGGCAGGTAAACACATCAGGCACAGCAGTGATGATGCAAATTGTCCCAAATGAGGGGACGGAGCCAAAACTTGGATCTCAGGGTCCTCCCTTTCCCCATACAATTCCTGAAAGCTCGACGAGACAGGATGTTTCAACAAAGAACAGAGTAGTGAGAAGAACACTGGCCTCAGGAGATCCGGGACACAGATCTTTGCTCTGCCCCGTACTCTGTGGGAGCCAGGAGCCTTGAAGCAGGATACCACACCTACAAAACAGGTTAGAACTGCCCTACCTCCCAGGCTTGGCATAAGGATCCAGGCAAAATTACATGGGGGGGGGGGATGTAAAAACCCTTTGAAAGTGGTAACACCCTTGATAATAACACAGGGATTTTTATTTCAGAGTTAAGAGGAAAAGAGGTGATGGGGAAGTCGAGAAAATGTCTGATCTCAGTACCTAAATTCCAAACCATACCCATCATTGTGCTGCTGCTCTCTTTCCGACATGACCAACCATCCCAGTGTGTCTAGAATTTTCCCAGGGTTAGCACTGAAAGTCCCACATCCTGGGAAACTCCTCAGTCCTGGGACAACTGGAACAGCTGGTCACTTACTGTGGCCCTTCTTTGTAAACCAAATCAACTGTGACCCTCCAACATGCCACCTTAGGGGAGAAGGTTGTAACAACTCTTTCCCTATAACATAATGCTAATGATAGTACTTAATACATTTTTATACTTTTATGACCTTTTACTGATGGACTAGAAATGTGTCATTCTTTATTAGAAGAAAAAATAAACATGGTTTTCCATAGTTGCTTACAGTTCTGAGTATGCTCTCATCCATCCTTTGCATTCAGTCATCTGTTAATTCGCTCACTCATCCACTCATTTATCTATCCCATAAACTTCTGTTAAATCCCTACTAGATGCCCAGTGATGTGTTAGGGGCTGTGAGGAACTTATCCCTGATCTAAAGACGTTCACAGCCATGTTGGACATAGAATATCAGGAACATATTTGATCCAATGTAACAGTGTGACACAAAGCGAAATGGCTCTACAAATTAGAAGCAGCACACATGGTCCTCTCTCTCTGAGACTCTAACCTGGCTACTCCCCTCTTTCTAGAAGCCTAACAGCAACCTCAAACCCATATATCTATATTGATTAGGTGCCCCGTTCCATTCACTTATTCACACTGACTGCCTGCTGTACACAGCACTGTGGTAGGTGGTGAGCATAAAAGAGGGAAGAAAAACAGGAAGGGAAGTGGTGGTTCCCAGGGTAACCAGAGAAGGCCTCTCCAAGAAGGAGAGGCTTCAGCTGAGACCTTAACCGTGAGAGAATTAAGTAGGAAAGCCCTGGGGAAAAAAATAAACACTTGGTGTATTCAGAAAATTAAAGAAGAAAGAAGGTCAGTGTGACTAGAACCCAATGAGCAAGAGGAAGTACCCCATGACCATATTAGTAACAACGGTAATAGCTTACTATGTGGAAGTGCTGGTCTAAAACACATCATCATAAACCTCACAGCAACCCTACAAGGTAAGTACTATTATTCTCCCATATTTCACTTAGCTTTGGAGACAGAACAAAGCACCCCCAAAATTTAGTAGACTAACACAATTATTCATGTGCTCACGATGCCATGAGTGGGAAATTTGGGCTGGGTGGCTGGGATCTCCCTTCTCAAGGTCTCCCTTCATCAAGGACATCAGCCAGCCTCATTACATAGCAGCAGTGTTCTGGAAGTGAGCACAGAAGCTGCAAAGCCTCTTGACACGTAGGCTCAGAACTCCCACATCATCACCGCCACCATAATCTATGGAAGCAAGTCACAAGGCCAGCCCTTTTCAAGGGGGTGGGAAAATATATTCCCTTTTTAATGGTGGGAGCTACAAAGAAATTTGAGGTCATTTGCAATCTACCACATCCCATTTACAAATGGAGAAACTATGAAAGGCAGAAACTGAAAAAAGGCAGAGAGAAGTTACATAAATTTGGCAGTCACACAATTAACAAATGGGGAGGTGGCATTCTACTCCCAGATGTCTGAAACTAGAACCTATTCTTTTAGCTACAGAGCCATACAGCTGTGAGATGGGGAGGCAGGGGCAGGAGGGACCAGACAACAGAGGGTCTTGTCTTCTCGACATTCTCTTGAGAGACAAGGTAGTGCGGTGCTGGCAAGCCTGAGTTCCCTCCCCACTCTGTCACAGACTGGCAATGTGACCTGGGGAAAAACCACACTGTGTTTAGCTAGGTTGTTCACCCAGACAAAAGCTTTAGTAAGGAAAGAAGATAGCAGCGCCTAAGAATATTCAGAACTCGTGCCTGTACTGCCCTCAAATATCTGCCCCTAAGCTGATCACCCAGCCAGAACATCCCATTCTGCATAGAGAGCCTCCAGGAGAAAAGCACAGAGGAATGAATTCTCCCAGGTAACCAGAGAACCCAAGGGTGTGTGGGACCCAGGCAGGACTGCACTGGTAAAGAATGTGAGGAGCATGAGCGGGGGCAATGCCCTGAGCAGGCAGACCTTTTGAGGGTCTTGCAAGAGGAGTGCTGCCCAGTTGAAACTTCAGGAAGCCCACAAGGAAGATTCCAGCATTTTCAGACAGGACCCTGGACCTGCAGCCTTTTTATTCAAAGGCGTTCTGGTGCCATCTAGCCATCGGTGGAGGAGCTACTACACCTGAGGGCTCTTCCTGCAGCCAGAACAAGGAAAACAGGGCAGAGGGGGAACCAAGCCAGGAGCCGGGAGGCCAGACTTCAGGTCTGACTCGGCCAGCAGTTTCTGCTATGACTCTGGACAAATCCCTTTACAAGGTTTCAAACTCAAACTGAGGTTCAGTCAGTTTCCCCAAATGCTCAAGGTAAGAACTGGATTGATTCTAACATTCTGTGGCTCTAAAAGCCATGTAGAGAGGTTGGTTACAGTGTAAGAATGACCGTGGTAAAACAATTTACTACTTGTGCAGTTGTTTGACTTTCATGTGTGTGGGCACGCACACACACACACACACACACACACACACACACACCATGAAAGATTCCATGAAGGAGGAATCCTGTGATGTGTTCTCTGCTGGGTCCCCAGTGCTTGGCACACAGCAGTAAGACTTGTAAGGAATAGGGGAAGAGGAGCTTTAATCTCCTATAATCTCCATTAACACCCCCAACCGCCCCTCCCCACAAAAAAAAAGAAAAGAAAAGCTACTTACTTAAATAAAGCTCCAAGAAGAGTCTCTACTTCCACACACATCGATGTCCCTAAGCCCCTCCTCTGTCCATGTTTGGACTGCTACATCTCTCCCCTGACTCCCAGTCTATGACAGGGCCAGCCCCTCACAGGTCATGCCTGGGAACAGGTAGGCCCAGGCATCTCAGCGACTGAGATGGCCTGGAGGCAGCAGAATCCTCAGAGCCTGTCCTCAGACCCCAGTTCAGCAGAGGGAGTCTGGCTGATAGACACTTGACTGAACTTTGAGGAAAACTGGGATTTTTTTTCAGTGTCATAAGCCCTTCCTATCCCAACTAATCTATGTTCTCACAAGATGAGGTGAAAGATACTCCTGCAAATGACAAAACTCAGGTAAGAGATAAGTGGACGAGCCCAGGGTTACCCAGTAATTTATAAAATTAGAGCGAAGACTAGAATGGAGTCTCCTGACACCCCTCAATGGGGGCTCTTCAATCATCTCATCAGCCAGAAATTAACGGACAATCCTTTCCAGGGCTATTTGGACATTTTAAAATGAGATTAACATAAAAGAATAAAATAAAGCTAAGGATTAAATTGGCGATCTGGAAGATAAGGTAGAAAAAAGCACCAAATTAGAACAGTAAAAAGAAAAAATAATTTTAAAAAATGAGAATAGTTTACGGGGCCTCTGGGACAATATCAAGCACACTAGCATTTGCATCATAGGGGTACCAGAAGGAGAAGACAGAACAAATGATTGAAAACCTATTTGAAGAAATAATGACAAAAAACTTCCTTAACCTGGCGAAGGAAATAGACATACAAGCTAAGTGCAGGGAGTCCCAAACAAGATGAACCCAAAGAGGCCATAACCAAGACACATCATAATTAAAATGCCAAAGGTTAAAGACAAAGAGAGAATCTTAAAAGTAGCAAGAGAAAAGCATTTAGTTACATACAAGGGAGCTCCCATAGACTGTCAGCTGATTTCTCAACAGAAACTTTGCTGGCCAGAAGGGACTGGCAAAAAATATTCAAAGTGATGAAAAGCAAGGATCTACAATGAACATTACTCTACCTGGCAAGGCTATCATTTAGAATGAAAGGAGAAATAAAGAGTTTCACAGACAAGAAAAAAACTAAAGTAGTTCATCACCATTAAACCAGTATTACAAGGAATGTTAGAGGGACTTCTTTAAGAAGAAAAGACCAAAGATATGAATAAGAAAATAAAGGCAAGAAAAACTGCTCATTGACAAAAGCCAACACATAATAAAAGCAGTGGACCAAACAACTATAAAGCGAGTACAAATGTTAAAAGGCAAAAGTAGAGTAGGAAGATCATGTGTAATTCCAAAATAAAATAAGGGATAAGCACACACAAAAGAAATAAAAAAAAAATAATGAAAAAACATAAACATGGAGGGGGTGAGTGAAATAATAGCAATTTTAGAATGTGTTTGAACTTAAGCAACCATTAACTTAAAATAGACTGGTATAAACAGTTTGGTATATATAAAGCACATGGTAGCCACAAACCAAAAATCTACAAAAGACATACAAGAAATAAAGAGAAAGGAATCCAAACAACACTATAAAAAATCACCAACATCCAAGAGAGCAAGAGAATGAGGAACTGAAAGAACTATAAAAACAATCAGAAAACAATTACTAAAATGGCAATAACTACATACCTATCAATAATTGCTTTAAATGTAAATGGACTAAATGCTCCAATCAAAAGACAGTATGGTTGAATGGATGAAAAAACAAGAACCATACATATGCTGCCAACAAGAGACCCAATTCAGATCAAAAGACACACACACAGACTGAAAGTAAAGGGGTGGAAAAAGTTACTTTATGAAAATGGAAATGAAAAAACCTGGGATAACAATATTTACATCAGACAAAATAAACTTTAAAACAAGGGCTGTAACAAGAGACAAAGAACGGCATTTTATAGTGATAAAGGGCTCAATCCAATGAGAAGACACAACTCCTGTAAGCATTTAGGCATCTAACGTAGAAGTACCTAAGTATATAAAGCAAATACATGTCAAAATACCAAGGGCATTTTTCACAGAACCAGAAGAAATAATCCTAGAATTTATATGGAACCACAAAAGACCCTGAATAACCAAAGCAATCTTGAAAAAGATTGGAGGTATCACACTATCTAACATGAAACTTTATTACAAGGACATAGTAATCAAAACAGCATGGTACTGGCATAAAAACAGACACATAGAGCAATGGAATAGAATAGGGAAACCTGAAATAAACCCACACTATATGGTCAATTAATATATGACAAAGGAAGCAAGAATACACAATGGAATAAAAACAGTCTTTTCAATAAATGTGCTGGGAAAACTGGACAGACTCATGCAAAAGAATGAAATTGGATCAGTTTTTTACGCCATATACAAGAATGAATTTAAAATGGATTAAAGATGTAATTGCCTAAATGTAAAACCTAAAACCATAAAACTCCTAGAAGAAAATATAGGTAGTAAACTCTTTGACATTGCTCTTAGCAATATTTTTTGGATATATCTCCTTGAGCAAGGGAAATAGAAGAAAAACTAAACAAATGGGACTATATCAAATTAAAGAGCTTTGCACAGTGAAGGAAACCATCAACAAAATGAAAAGACAACCTACTGAATGGGAAAAGGTATTTGCCAATGACACATCCAATAAGGGGTTAATATCCAAAAGAACTCATAAAACTTAACACCAAAAAAAAAAAAAAAAAAAAAAGCAAAACAAACAACCGGAATGAAAAATGAGCAGAGAGGACTTGAATAGACATTTCTCCAAAGAGAACATACAAATGGCCAAGAGACATATGAAATGATATTCAATATTACTAACCATCAGGGAAATGCAAATTAAAACCATAATGAGATGTCACCCCACATCTGTCAGAATGGCTATCACCAGTAAATCAACAAGTATTGATGAGGATGTGGAAAAAAGAAAACCCTTATGCGTTGTTGGTGTGATTGCAAACTGGTGCAGCCACTATGGAAACCAGTACGAAGGTTCCTCAAAAAATTAAAAATAAAACTACTATATGACCCAGTTATTCCACTTCTGGGTATTTATCTCAAGAAATCCAAAACACTAATTTGAAAAGATATATGCACCCCTATGTCCATGGCAGCATTATTTAGAATCACCAAGATATGGAAGCAACTTAAATGACTATTGATAGATGAATGGATGAAGAAGATTTGGTACATATGAGTATATACAACGGAATACTTCTCAGCCATTAAAAAGAATGAAATCTTGCCATTTGTGAGAACATAGCTGGATCTAGAGGGTATTATGCTAAGTGAAATAAGTCAGACAGTGAAAGACAAAAATATCATATGATTTCACTTTTATGTGGAATCTAAAAATCAAAATAAACAAAACAGAAACAAACTCACAGATGCAGAGAACAAATTGATGGTTGCCAGATGCGAGGGGGCTGAGGGGATGGGTGAAAGAGGGAAGGGATTAAGATGTACAAATTGCCAGATATAAAAACAGTCACGGGGATACAAAGTACAACATAGGAAATATAGTCAATAATATTGTAATAACTATGTATAGTGTCAGATGGGTACTACACATATCAGGGTGATCACTTCATAAGTTATATAAATGTCTAATCACTATGTTACACACCTGAAACTAATATAACATATAGGTCAACTATAATTGAAAATTTTTTTAATTAAAAAGAAAAAAAAAGAACCCCAGGCAGCTTAACATTTGTTAGGCTTCTAGTCGAGCCATCCTCTTTTTAAGGAGCAAAGGAAGCAGAGAGGGGTTGCAAGATCCAGAGGGGCATAAACTTGCAGGTTGGGAGTCAACTCTCTACTCTCACTTGTCCCATGAGCCTGCCCCAGGTGACCGAACGCGAGTGATTTAGAAGGTCTGTTCTATGTTGAAAGTGCAACCGCTGGAGTACCCTCAGTACATGGTTTTACTAAATGGGCCCATTGGTACCTTCCAAAGCAGGACGTCATATCAGCCTCCTGGCCTCACCATCAGTCAATTGGTTCAGGATAATCAGAGGATGTCACTCAGGTCTTAATGAACATCATGACCTAATTTGAGATCCCATCGTAGTAACTCATCTATTTTAACAGCAGCTCGGGGTACTTCAACCCAAGGAAGCAGGCATGGGATTTCTTCAGGCAGGGTGGCAGGCCAGAGTGGGGAGAGAGACACTTTTGGCCAGAAGACCCTTTCTTTAGAAGACCTTTGCTTCACCCCTTGGAAGTGACTGCCCACACATCGTGTGGCTCTTGTACAATAGGACCAATAGAGAATACATTCCTTTTTTTGTTCTCTCCAAATACTAACGTATTTTTCCATTTGGCTTCTTTGTTCCATTTTATAGATGGATAAACTGAGTCTTGATACCTTTCTCAAAGTCAAGAGGCAAGTAAATGGTGGAGAGCCAAGATTCAACCCCAAATCGCCCAACTTCAGGGCCCCAAATGTCAACCACTAGTTTATACTCCCTTCTACAATGTAGTGAAGAGCCCTGACGAAGTTTAGAGTGAGGAGATCTGGGCTCCCAAATCTGTCAGTTTCTTATCGTGAGACATTTCTTCCTCTTACCTTCTTCTCCATCTGTAACATGTTGGTCTAGAGACTTCCGAGGCCTCTAAATGTTCCTTAATTCATGATTCCCATCTGTAAAAACACATACTCCATTCACATCTAACTGCTCTTGAAGTTTTCACTCAAACTTTCAATAAGAAATCTTTTGAAGTAAATTTAGCTGTTAGAAACCAGACTGATCATCTCTTGAAAAGGAAATTAAAGCCACAAGTAAGGGAACTAAAAACTTGCTGATTGGTTAAGCATTAGCAAATCACAACTACAGTTTGGTGCGGGATAGGAAGAGTAAGTAGGCGGTAGGGGAGGAATCTGAAGGATGTTAGGGTAACTCTCAAAGGAAATAAGCAAGAGCCATGCGCTCTATTTATGCCCCCACTCCTGACCCAGGGGCTTACTGGGCCCCCATCACCTGACCCTCACCAGGCTCAGAGCCCATGCTTAAAGGAGCCTAACTGCTTACATTCTGAACACCTTTTATACTTCCCAACCTCTGTGCCTTGAGTTGAGCCATTTCCTCTACCTAGAATGACTGCTGAAAGCCCAAATTTCATATTCAGACCTCTAAAGACCACTTCTTCCTTAAAGCTACCTCTTGTCACTGAACTCCCAAAGGTCTTTGCCTGCCACTTACGGAACTCAACGTGAACTCACTGCTAGTCACTCGTGTCTTTTTCTTCCTTTTCTTTTTTTCCCTTTTTTAATTACTCCTTGAAGAATGTCAGAGCCTGAAGTCACAGGTCATAAATGATTCAACTTTAGGTCATCCTAGGGCTAGAACCAAGCCTCAGCCAAAGACAGTAGTGGACTGGCCCGTAAGAATGTTATCTCGTCTAGTCCTGACCACAAAGCCAGGAGGCAGAGGTAGGGACAGACTTTTCCTCTGCCTCTCCCCATACCAGAAAGTCTCTGTCTCAGCCTCCTCTCTTCCCTTCCCCATAGGCAAAGACCAGATGATGATCCAGAGATCCAAGTGCCAGGAAAATCATCAGTTCTTGAGGGCCTGTCTTAAAAGGGTTTCAAATATGGTCTGGGCTCTTCTCTGCCTTGGATTTCCTTTTTCCCATGCAGTCGGCCAGCACAAGCAGGCTGAGACTCACCTCATGAGGAAGCCAACCTCTCTTTTGTTCACTTTTCTCTCTTTTGTTAATACGTTGGGCCACTGGACTCAGTCATAAATAAATTATTTTTATTCCCATTCTGCTAATGTTTTTCGTGGTACTAGTCTGGTACTAGGAGAAGCAGAATGGAGAGGTGAAGGCCCACAGAGGGGAGAAGTGATTGTCCACATGGAACAGATATTCCTGAGTTCTACATCCATGATGCCACCAAAAATACTTCAATCTTGTTTTTATTCCCAATTTACAGGTAAGCAAACTGAGGCTTAGAAAAGTTAAGTCACTTACCCAAAGATGCACTGTTAATAAGAGGTAGACCAGTATTCCAAACCCAGATCAGATTCCCAGCCCACTGTAATAATCAACAACCAGCACAGCCTAGTCTTTGGGAAATAGCAGGACAGGTGATTTTTCCCAGAACAGTCCTATCTCACAAATTCCCTCACAGTCTGTACCTTCAGCTACTTAAACTTTCCAGCCTCCTTTCCTCCCAGCTTCTCCACAGGCACAACCTCCAAACACTGACATAGAGCTTGGGAGAAAGATTGGTACTGTGGAGGACATGTTGACATTGGCCCAGCTCTAATTACAGCTCCAACAGTCTATGCTGCACCTAGTAGACAAACCATACCAGAAGCACATTAATTTCTGCCCCAGCTGCCTCCCACGTGGGCATGCTCACACTGCCATGCTCAAAGGGGCCCTGCCTGAACCCCTGATGTGGGAGGAATGCCCCTAGCCCTGCTTCTCTTCTTATTTTTAATTAGAAGTTCCATTAAAACCACTACAGCAATGAGGCACACACCAGGCAGCATACTTCAAGACAATTAGCACACTCCTCAGGTGGCTCAAATGGCCTCAGCCCTGGTCTGAGCCGACATAATTGCACCAAAACATACAGCCTACCATGAGGTTTCCATTTTAAGTGGAAAGAAACAATTAGTCACACAATCTACCGGGCAGTTAGATCTGTAGGAAATTATTCTGTACACATAGAGTTTGCCAGGGGTTGAGATACATGGAAATGATTTCTTGCCCATGGCTCAGTGAGTCCATACACAAACCCTGATCCCTGCCCACCCCGCCCTCCATGCAATTAAACGCTCCATGTGTTTGTGTGTAGATACCTACTGCGTAAAGAGACTGATTGTAATTATGTGTCTGCATCACTGTAGACATGCACTTTCCATTCCTGGAATGTGGGAAATAACCAGTGAGGCAAGGAGGTTATGGGACCCCCCTACCTACTTCTCTGCCACTTTCTGAATCCCCAAGCCACTAATTAAAACCTGCCCCTAAGACAGCTCCTGGCTGAGTCATTCTGGTGATTCTGAGAAGTAAATAAAAAGAGCAAATTAGAAGACCAGGAAGACCTCTCCGAATACCAGGATTGCTACAGAAAACAGCCCGAGGCTCCCTGGGCTCTGTTTGAAGCCATACTCTTGGATTCCACAAGCAGACACATCTTGTCTCCATTTGATCATCCCTCTCCAGCTCTCATTGCTGAACCATTGCACCTTCCGAAGCACGCAGCAGTGCCACTGTAATTAATATTCAACTGGCATTTCCACTGCGCACTCAAAGCCTGTTCTTTCAGCCTTTTCAAATCCTATGCAGACCAAAGTAATCTTTGCCTTTGCATTTTGGTTTGAGCAGCAGCGATTATTAGGCTTGCAGATTATGGTTTATTAGCATTTATTGAACAGCAAAGGAGCCCTGCACGATAGCAGTTGTCCCTAGGTCTCTGACTCCCAAACTAAAATTAACAAGCCAGCAGGACACAAATACTGGGCAGGAAGGAGGCCATTTCAGGAGGAATTATTATTTATGATTTTTCATACAAGACTATGGAGGGAGTGGAGGGTTGTGAGGCTTTGGAAAAGGGTGTGGTCAGGCCAACAGGAGGCAGCCATTGTGTGGTCACCGGCTTTGGTGCCTCCACAACCACCCATCAGGCGACACTATTTGTGGACCTAGAGAAAGAGGTAAAGTGAAAAGAGGCCTTGATTCCGATCCTGGACTAGTCCACTGCATCACGTTGGGACTCAACTCCTCAGGTTCAAAATGAGAGTTCAGCGGAATCAGTGGTGTTTGTTACGGTGGGTTCTGCTAAGTGGAGGTGTGCAAGCACAGGGCGAGGGTGAAATGGCTCAGAGTGAGACATGGAGTCTTTGTTAATATTGGAGATTTGTGATTTTAAAAAAAGGATGCAAAAAGTGGCTTGCAAGGAAGAACTATTCTAAGGAGAAGGTCAAGACATCTAAAGGGAATGTGTATAAGATTTTGCCCTATAGTGCGTGTATAAGGTAGGCCTCTCTTCTAGTCACCCTGCACAATCTTCAGTTAAACACCACTTCTTGTGGTCACTCCTTGGAGTTGTATCTACTTGACAGAGGGATCAAACTTCCAAGTCGTGGGGCAGCTGGATGGCTCAGTTGGTTAGAGCGCGGTGCTCTTAACAACAAGGTTGCCAGTTCGATCCCCATATGGGCCACTGTGAGCTGCGCCCTCCACAACTAGATTGAAATAACTACTTGACTTGGAGCTGATGGGTCCTGGAAAAATACACTTAAAATAAATAAAAAGTTAAAAAAAAAAAAACACCTTTGATGTCCCACTTCAAAGGGGCATTAAGAGAGAAAAGAGGCTGCCAAATCCACCATTACACAGTTACTTACTTGTCTGTATCCTACCAGGACCTCTTGGTTGAGAATTGCTCACTTTAAAAATAACTAAAAAGACCCCACTCCCAGATGAAACCACCAGCCAATCAGCACCAAGAAATACCGGTGTCTGTATACACAACATATTTTTGTCGTTTGTGGTATTCTCTGAGAAAACTCCACATTGCCTCTTGCATTTTCAGAATGTGCATGTGAGTTCTGCACTGACCCCCTACATGAGAACCCACTGACCCTGCGTCCTTATAGATGGCTGCAGGGAATGTAGCTTGCTTAGAGCGTACTCAGCAACTTCTCCAGAAGGCTTTCAAGGACAGATGCATTGGAAAACAATACGAAGTCACGACGACAATGCATCCTCCAGCTGTCAGAGCCCAGGCCATTGCACATCCCTTTCTAACATCCACAACTATCGAGCACTCCCAAGTGCTTGGCGTTGAGAAGGATAACCGTGACCACAGCTGTGCCTACCATTTCTTGAGCGTTTACAGTGTGCTAGGCGTGGTACCAACGCTCCACATACAGCTCTTCTCTTCATCTTTATGACATCTGTACAAGGCATCACTGTTCCTTTTACAGAGGAAACTAAGGCTCAGCGATAGTAAATTACTTACTACTATAACACAGCTAGTATGAGGCAAAGCTGGATTTTTAACTTGAGTGCCTCCAACCTGAAGCCTTCTTCCTAACTGCCAAATTCTGGATGGTTCAGGCTCATTCTTAAGTTATCTCCAAATCACTGACCTTCTTAGAACACTTCAATAGCACCCAGTGCCTACAACAGTGGTTCTCAGACCCAACATTATGTCAGCCTGGGTCAATGACTCACTGTTGCCCAAAACGTCATATAGAAGTCCTACCTCTGTGCTTTTATGTACACCATTCCCTAGCTTGGAAGGCTGTCGGCTACTTATGGGCATATCGCCCATCTTTACGAGACCAGCCTGGGTCACACCTCCTCTGAAGCCTTCTGCAGAAATTTTCTGCCCTGAGGGCTCGCAAGACCCTTACTGAGTATCATTCATTCTGTTTTTATAATACTCGTATATCATCTTACAAGTTACCATGTCATGTATTGTATTGGCCAAGGTCCCAGCAGGAAGCACATTCAAATTGGAGTAATTTGAGAAGCATTTGATAAAAGGGCTATTTTACAAGGTATAAGAAGGCTATAGGGAAACTACAGCCAGCTACTGTGAACCCCAAGTCTGGCAACAGAGGCTCCTCTAGACACTCCCAGGCCTTAAAAGTTTGAGAAGAGGTAACAGTTGTACCTCATGGAACCCAACACAGAGAAGGCTGTGTATTTTTCTCCTGTGTCATTATGAGTTTTTTCCAGATCACTGACTCCTGATAAAGTTAGAAGCACCTTTCGAAAATCCACCCCAATTCCCTAACCCCCCACCAAGTTTAGCAGGTGGACAACAATATACTCCATGTTTATAGCACATTTCTTTTCAAAGCCTTCTCAAGTGTCTTTTATCTCAAATGAGCCTCAGAAGGCAGATAGCACAGATGTTACTGTTCCTCCTTTAGGTAAGGACACGGCGGCTCTGGTAAGGGATGTGCCCAAGTTCACACAGCAAGGGACTGGCCCAGCTGAGACTAGAACCCAAGTCTCCAGAGGGCAGTTGTTCTCCAATTTTAGAGTGACTAAGAAACCTGGGATCTTTGTCCCATGCGTGTCCTTGGCTTCAAACCCAGAGGTTCTGACCCAATAAGTCTGGAGTGAGACACAAGCACCTACATTATCACCAAGGTGATTCTGGCGCATATGGCCCCAGAATCTCAGCTGGGGAAACACTGCCACTGAGGAAATCATCTTTAGTCCATGCCTTTAAATCGTATCCTGCCCAGAAGCAAGAGACGGAGCCAGCTGACTAACTCAAGATGCTTTCCAAACCTATGGAATTTCATTTGCTTTTCCCTCATCCTCTTATTACCCACTAATAATAGCTTTCCAGAAAAATAATAGTCAACGACAAACTCCAGATCAGTGATGGTCAGTGAGTTTCAGTCCAACATGTCAACTCAGATCTTAGAGCCTTGCATTGAGAAGCAATGAGCCTATGTCAGTCACAGCAGAAAAATACACTGTGACAGGTGAGTGACATCTGTCATGACACAGTGAGGACTCTGGTGGCCTGGCCTCTCATTTCTCTAAATAGACCTCAATCCTGAGGTTTGGGATATTTTTTTTTGGTTTGTTTTTTTGTTTGTTTCTTTGTTTCCTACTTAGAGACTATTTCTACAAAGGGGAACCTAGTTTCTGACTACAGATAATGAGAAATGATTTTTTTAAATTGCTTCCATGCTGCTCATACCTCTAGGTTCTGTTTGCAACATTCTAGATGCGATGATTCAAATGTAAATATCCCCTGGAATCCATCAATGTCTGGGTAGCTGATTAAGTACCATGGACTATAACAGTGTTCCCTTTTCTGATCTTCAGGCATTTTTATTTTTGTGAGCTGATGTATTACCACGGTGAGGGGACTTTCTCACACATTCTGCTCATGATAACAGATGAGGTGTGAAATTCATTCTGAGCACCCAGGAGGGTTATGATTTATCATCATACATTAGGCCCTGTGGAGATTCACTGGATGAATCCCAACTACACTCGGATCCAACCACACTTCTGGACAGGGGACACTTAGTGACTCAGGGTACAGTAAGTACAGCTATTCAAGCAGGCACTCAATAAGCGGCTCCCTTTCATTCAGTCAATCAAAAAACATTTGCTGAGCTCCTACCATGTGCCAGGCACCAGTTTTGGACCTGCTGATGCCAAACTGGTCACAAGAGACTCACTTAACCCTAGACCAGCCTGCCCACCCCGATTATAACTTACACTCACCTTTGGGTAAACACGCCAACAGTCTGGTGCCAACGGGTCAATACTTGAGGTGAGCTGAACTGTTCATCCATACAATTTTCTGGACTACAGGTACGTGGAGGAGCCCACTTGACGATGGCTGTTGCTGCAGTCTCATCGTTGTTGCTGTCAGTACAAAGCATGGGCCCATAGAAAGCTCTAATGAGGGTGTACAGCACGTGAGCCCCTCAGGAAGCCACTCGGTCAGGAGCTCAAGAGACTCCAGGTAAACGTCTTCCCTAACTGGAAGTGTGTGGACGTCTGGAAAGAATTCTCTCTTCTGCCAATCAATGCCTAAAACCACATTCTTACACAGGGTTTGGCAAGGGAAAAGGGGGCAGGACGTAAGCAACACATAAGTAAGTTCTCTGAAAATACGTGTTCCTAAAGCTTTGTTCTGCCACCCCAGAATTCTTCTCCTGAAGTTCTGGGCTGGGCTCCAGGCAGATCGATTTTGAAAAAGTACCCATGGGTGATTCTGATGGCTCTAGAGAACACTGTTTAATTTTGACAGGCCTGGCCTCTGTCACAATACAAAATAGAAGTTATAGTAAACGGCATAGAAACCCATGTGACTGGGAACCACACTGCCGGCGTGCTAGTCCTGATGTTGTACTTCACCAGCTGTGTGAAGTCAGACCAGCCCCTGGGGCTTTCTGGGCCCCAGTGTTACTATCTGCGCATGAAGAGAAAGGAGTACATGACTTCTAGAATGCCTTAAAGAGCTAAGGTTATGTAGTTATGTTTTTTTCCCATTTGCAGGCCAATTTCAAACACTGATTAAGCCCGGTATAAATAATCACTATTGAATAGTTCTTAGAGGAAAGTAATGCATATGTAAAACACATTTGTGCCAGATTAGTCCATTGTATATTTAAATGTCGTCAGGATCCATAATTAAGCTTCTGAGGCGTTCAATGTAGGACTTTTATAAACCTCCCAGTAGAAGAGTCACCCTTGTACTCTTTGTCACCCAATCTTCTGCTTTCCTGCCCTTTGTCCTATCCTTTGGATGTCCCCACAACTGTGTCACTTTTAAAAGTCACTGTCTGACTTTTAAAGTGGAAGCTACTAGAGTTCTCTAGGCCTGTAAATTCCATCTTCTCATTAAAGAATCCAGAGTTGTAGCTCCTTACAGACCTTTAACAGACTGACTTTTTGCCTAATCATCTCCATTTGATTAATATTCCTGCACTTTTTTATCCTGATTGCCTGCCTCTCTATGCCCCACTCACGTACGTACACCTGCATGCAAACACTCTCTGGGCTGACAGCTACGCAACAAATCAAATGGGAGACATCGAGATTTTTATACCTATTGCTTAGGCAGAAAGATAATTTTCTTTGATGAATGGAACCGAAATCTAACTTTCTTGCCCATTCAAACTAATTATCTTGTCCACACCCCTGTCTTCAGCCACGGTACAGTTCAAAACCAGCAAGAGTAATTCCCTGGGAATTCTTCACCAATTAACAGTTGACTCAGCCAGTGTTCGTCTTTGCAGTGGGGCTTGTATGTCACTGCTGCCCTAGGATCACAGCATATCATAATAGAACAACAGGTCTCAAAACTTCCATGTGGAAGAATTCCACAGGCATGTGGATGTTGTTTTCCTGTCTGCTCACAGCCCCACACTCTCCCTTCCATTCCCTGCTCTATACTGCCAGCCCTAGGAGCCTGCAGGTGGAATTTCCCAGATTTTCTCACCAGGGGTTTTTGGTTAGGTCCACCCCATGTAAAACACTGGCAGTCAGAAAGAAGAAGTCGTCTGGTTCCAAAATGAGCGAGGAGGGGGGTGCCTCTGCAGCAATTCCAGCAGCAGCACAGCACACCTCCCTCAGAGTTCCCAGCTCTGCCCATGTGGACTCCAGACCAGCAGCTTCTTCAAGCAGCCTCAAAGCTCTTGGTTAGTCGTTAGCACACCCCTCCTTCCTTTTACTCCTCCAGGTCTCCAAACACCATCATCACTATGAAAGACTGTTGGCAAAATGGTGCCAATGCATTCCTTCTGACTATCTTCCCCTTTGCAACTACCAAGCCCCTCCCATCAAAAGGTGGAGCTTTATCTCTCCACCTCTTGAATCTGGGCTGGCCTGATGATTTGCTTTGGCCAATACATTGTAGCCTAAGCAATACTGTCCCAGCTCTGATTCTAGACATGAAGACCTTGCATGCTTCCTTGTGGAAGCCTGCAGAGCTTCTATGTGAATGAGCCTAAGCTAGCCCACTGCAGTGTGCAGACCTCATGGAGGTAAGCCAAGAGCCCCTGCCAAAAAGCAGCCAGAATCAGAGCCACTTTGCTGCCCCAATACCCACCACAGACGTACAAGGGAGCCCAGTCAAGACCAGAAGGAGAATCCAGTTGACCAGGACAGTGCTGAGCAAGAATAAACAGCTGTTTTTGTAAGCTACTAGTTTTAGGGGGTTTTGTTAGCCCACAGCAGATAACTGAAACAATAACTGATTCCTTTCATTAAACCTCTCGTTTCTATTGTGGTTTCTTCACTGACTAGACCATGACTGATAAATGAAACTTCTTAAAAATGCAAATCCCCCCTTGAACACCCCAGACAATTTTGATATGTGTGGCTTCAGTATATTCTTTGCCAAACACAGCTTTTGAGGGGCTTTCTGTACTCTTACTTCTCAGGCAGTTTACAGATAAGACCACTTTTAGGCAAAAGCTTAGTCTGATTAAATAAATATTTAGTATCCAAGTTCAGTGTCCAAGGAATGTCATATCACTGTCAAGGATTCTTTTTTCCATAGTGAATGCTAGCCTCATCCCCTCAAGCTGCAGTTTTTGCCTCTTTCCTCTTATTTCTTTCTCAGAAGAAAAAAAAAACATGTGGTTGGTAGATGTTTAAGTAAAACACTTTTTACCCCCTAGGTTAAATAGCCCCAGCCAGATCTTTAAGTTTTCATCTCTGGCTCCTTGGAATTAAAAAGAAAAAAGCAAAAACAGACCAAAAAAAAAAAAAGCCTTTAGTATCAGATTGATATCGGATAGTCCAGACCGACTGTGTGACTTTCTGCAAGTTATTAACCTCTCTGAACCTCAATTTTCTCATATGTTAAGTAATCTGTTGTGAGAAATAAATAAAACAAAGTTTACAAAAACTTAAAGTGTTAGGTCTTGCCTTTTTCTTCTCTAAGGTAGAATTACAGAATAAAAAATGCAAAACTATAAATCTGATATGGATCCAAATTCCAGACTCTTATTCGAGCATCATGAACAGACTCTCCCATAATGACAGCTGAAATGCACCCGTGTCTATGGCAACTGATGCAGGGACTAAAGCTGAAGCCAACCACCTGCCCCTGCCCCGTGGGGAGGGAAAGCCCTATGGACACCCTGTCTCAAGGGAAGAGGTCGACGAGGCTATTCAATTCTTCTGAGTTTACATAAGCAACAAGAAGAGGGTTTTTTTAAATATAAATTGATATATTTTATTTAGACAACAAAGAAACAAAGGAAATTAAATTTCTATTGCCCAAAACAATCACTGTGAATGCTTTAAGTATATTCTTCCACACTCTGTGAGCTGCTCCCTCAACCACCACGTCAAGCTCTCCCCAAAGACTCCACAGGCACGAAACACGCAGGGAACAACGTAGAGGAGACTGCAAATCTCAGAAGAAAGACAGCAGAGGGAGTTCACACCACACACTCCACAGAAGCCACTTCTACTTCCCCTCATCAGATCTGTTCTCTCAAAGTCCCTCCCAGGCTGTGCTGGGGGCAGGGGAGGGAGACAATCGGGGAGGAGGAGGGTGGGAGGAAGGCCACGGAAGAACAGCGAGTTTTCCTTCCCTTCCCATACTTAATGTCCAGCCTTGTTGGATCCTGCCTCCCTCCAATACACTCCTTTCCTATCGGGACAAGTTGGCAACCTTTTTTTTTTTAAGATTTTATTGGGGAAGGGGAACAGGACTTTATTGGGGAACAGTGTGTACTTCCAGGATTTTTTTCCAAGTCAAGTTGTCCTTTCAATCTTAGTTGTGGAGGGTGCCGTTCAGCTTCAAGTTGTTGTCCTTTCAATCTTAGTTGTGGAGGGCGCAGCTCAGCTCCAGGTCCAGTTAGCAACCTTTTTTTTTTACTCAAGATTTATTTTTATTATTCAGGAATCATACCCCATCCACAACCAAAGCATTTCTATCAAATACTTAAAGTAAGCTCCCCAAGAGAGATCCTAATGAATGGAGTTGTCTCCAATGATGTGTGTGGGGGCAGTATTTTGTAATCAAAATCACATAAACACACACAGTGAATACTGTACCTATATTGACATATAATGTAAATGTAGTTGACCCTTGAACAACTCAGGGGTTGGGGGCACCAACCCTGTGCCCAGTCAAAAACCCATGTATAACTTTTGACTGCCCCAAAACTTAACTACTAACAGCGTGCTGTTGACTGGAAGCCTTACCAACAACACAAACAGTCTATTAACACATATTTTGTATATGTGTTATATACTATATTCTTAACATATAGTTTGCATATGTATTATATACTGTATTCTTATAATAAAACAAGCTAGAGAAAAGAAAATGTTATTAAGAAAATCATAAGGAAGAGAAAATACTATTTATTTTTTAAAATTATGTATAGGTAGGCCTGCACAAATATTCTTTTACAATTTAATTTTCAAGGCTGTATGGAATCTCATTCAATACATGTATCAATTGGTTTAAGTAATTCTCTATTATTGAACAACGAGGCTATTCAACATTCTCTATTGTCACCACGTTTCCCCGAAAATAATATCTAGCCGGACCATCAGCTCTAACGCAACTTTTGGAGCAAAAATTAATATAAGACCCAGTATTATAGTATATTATATTATACCCGGTCTCATACCATATTAAAGTAAGACTGGGTCTTATATTAAGTTTTGCTCCAAAGGACGCATTAGAGCTGATGATCTAGCTAGGTCTTATTTTCAGGGAAACACGGTAGATATCTAGTTTTTCAAAATTATAAAATAAGGGAAAAAATTTTGTACCGTCTTTCTCACCTGCTCAATTATTCTCTTGGGATACATTCTTAAAGAGGAGTAGCTGCGTCAAAGGAAAATAATGTGCACATTTAATGCTTTGATATATTTTGCCACATTGTTCTCAGCTGGACCAGTGGACATCCCATCAGTGACATGAAAGAGTATTCACAAGAGAGAATTTGCAAGCCCTGGTTAAAAAGAAAGTACACATCAAAAATCCTGGCAGCCTCTCCTTGGGCAGTTTATTTTTTCCTCCAAACAAGCTGGTCTCCATCATGGTCCCTTTGTAGCCTTTGAATATCTCTGCCCCTGAATCTTTGCTCTTGCCTCTTCCATCTCCACCTCCTCCCTGACACTTTCTCAAGCAATCAAAATCACAACAAGAAATCTTTCATTATATCTTCTCAGGGCTTACTTACAGTGGTATGCACCTAGCTGGCCCTGTGTAGCAGACAGCTATTGCTGCCATATTTCTGCATAACAACACATTCCAAAACTCCGTTTGGAATAGCAAGCATTTATTTTCTCGCTCACAGGACTGCAGTTTGTTTCAGGTGTCAGGCCAGCTACGTTTGGCGCCAGCTTCAGGTCAGTTTCCATCTAATCCATCTGTCTCACTCTAGGCTCAGGCTGACGAGAGCAATGGGAATCTGGAGCACGCACTTCTCAGAAAGACCTGGCAAACTGTTAATTCTGCCCACATTCCATTAGCCAAAGCTAGTCACATGGCCAAGCCCAACATCAGTGGAATGGGGAAAAATACCTCTCTCACCTGGTGCACTGCAGGGTCCCATTGCAGAGAGATGGAGTAAGATCTGAGAGCCATAATTTAATCTACGATATCATGTCAATTGTTAAAAGACTGAAACACTTCCAGAGTGGCTGGTAAAGAAGAATTCTCTACTTATTGAGACCTTATACTAGGTGACCTTATCAATCACCTAGTAACCTTGCCCAGCTATAGCCACAGGAGAAAGTAATGGGGCCTGGGAGCAGTGCCTGCGTGGATGTGGGCAGCCTCTTGCAGCTGTGTGATGAGCCACAGCGGTGGTAGCAAGGTTGTTCAGCTCCACCTGCTACCCTGGCATGGCCCAGCATTGGTGAGGGCATAGGGCAAGCGGTATTGTCGACCTGTGCCTCTGTCTCAGCCTTCAGGATCAAGGCCATATGGGAACAGTTGGTATCCAGCTATGTACCAATCCCAAATTCATGGGCAGCACTCCTGATGACCCTCCTCTTAGAATAAAGTACAGGGCTCTGGGCCCTAATTACTACCCATTTATTGGGAAGTCATTGAAAGGTTTTGATGCAGTACCTCGTATTAAATGATGGTTCAGACAGGCATCATTCAGCCAGTGGCAGCTGCACTGAAAAGGCACATCGACAGAAATCTAAAACTTAGAAGAGAGAACACTTCCAAACTCCTTTTACAAGGCCAGCATTACCCTGATACCAAAAGCAGACAAGAAAGCTACATGAAAAGAAAATTATAGGCTCACATCCCTGATGAACATAGATGTAAGCATCCTCAACAAAATATTTGCAAACCAAACTCAATAATGCATTAAAAGGATCAGACGCTATAATCAAGTAGGATTTGTTCCAGGGATGTAAGGGGCAAGGACGGCTCAACACACGCAAAATCAATGTGATACACCACATTAACAAAATGAAGACTAAAAATCATGTGATCATTCTCAGTAACGCAGAAAAAGCATTTGACTAAATCCAACATCCTTTTATGATAAAAACTCTCAACAAACTGGACATGGAAGGAATGTGCTTCCACATGATAAAGGCCATGTATGACGAGCCCACAACTAACATACTCCAGGGTAAAAAGCTGAAAGCTTTTCCTCTAAGATCAGGAAGAAGAAAAGAATGCCTACTCTCACCACTCGTTTTCAACATAATACTGGAAATCCTAGCCGGAACAATTATGCAAGAAATAGAAATAAAAGGCATCCAGATAGAAAAGGAAAAAATAGAAGTGCCTCTTGTTGCAGGGGACATACAAGGTGTGACAATTAAGTCCGCAAACTCACCCTAGAAAAGTGCACTACAACTTATGTCATTTGCCAAACAGTTTTAAGAAATATATAGTATGTAGACTAAAAGGAATTGTAAAATTTAGCTTTGTATTATTTTATATTTTGGTTTATGCTGAGAAATAAGTTCTTAACTATGTTGCACATCACCTCTGCCAGTTGCATTATAATCTTATTTACTCCTGTATTTCTCTCTCCTATTAGAGTGTGACCCATTCCACTGCCCACCATGCCACTGCGTCCCTTCCTATCATAAGAGCACCATGCTAGGACACGTCTGTAAATACTTGAATGACAGACTCATACAAGTGGAATGGACTTTAGAGATTAGGTCCAAGTTTCACTTGCCCCATGAAAAAACTGCCATCTGCTCAGGGGAAGTGACTTGCACGAGGGCAGCCAGCTTTGATTAGAACCCAGACCTCACGACGCACACTTAGGAGGGACACAGTAGCATAAGGGTTCAGAACTCATGCCGAGAGATATGGGTTCAAGTGTCAGCTTTGCCACTTACTAGTTGTATAGCTTTTACTGCTTTGTTTCTTTCAGCCTCTGCAAAATTTAGATTCTCCTACATCCTAAGGTTGTTAAAAGAGCCAATAAGGCTATCCATGTGTGTGCATGCATATAGATGTGCACGAGCATAAGCTCTCATTATCATTGTGGCTTTGACTACTACGCCAAGGAAACCCCTTATTTTCTTTCTTTCTTTTTCTTTTTCTTTTTATTTTTTTTATAGAAGGAAAATTTATGAAAGTAAGAGAATGGTTGGCTGGGCAGAGTCTGCTGGAAACTACTGCAAATTACTGCCCCTTATTTTCTCATCCTAACCCAAATATCTCTCTACTCAAACGCCCTTTCCCACAGCCACAAAAAAACCTGAAACGGCAGGAAGTGGGAAATGAACAAGGGACTCTAACATAAGTAACAAAGCTTGCCTAGAGACATCAAGGAACACAAATGGCCATGACTTTGACACCTGCTGGCCCCAGGGCTGGCTCTGGGGCACCATCATGGTTTCTACATTACTTGCAAAATAATGTAGAAACTTGCAAAATTGTGCTCGGGAAAGCAGGCCGGCGTTCAGACATGCAGCTCAAAGCAGCCTGCATTGGGATCTCAAAGAGCCAGCTCCTGAGTGAGAGATATCTCACAGTCTCGCTATGGGCCCAGGGAACACTTTTCAGTGAGAGACTTGTACACAGACAATAGGACTCACCAATAGAGAAACACCCTAACAACGAAATTAACTTACTTAGGAAATATAATTAAAATCTGTAAGATTGGTGAAAACACCACCAATTTGGTTGGAAAGGTCAAAATCACCTAGAAAATACAAGACTAGGACAAAACTAGCATAATCCAAATAAAACTAGGTCTTCCAACTCCTGTTCTGTGGCTGTTCTCTGTGAAGTCATGTTCGAAATCAACACTAATCATTCTCCAAAAGCCTCAAAGAGTAACAAAATCTTTTTAAAAGGGTGTCTTGAAAATGCACAAAAGGGGACGTATACCACAACTAGAAAACAAAACTGAACTTCCTAAAAATCCTTCCTGGCCATCCACACCTCCTTCTCCCCAAGGTGCCCTGTGCACTGCACTATTCTTCCTCACAGCTTCTCAGCCGAACCCCATCGGTCCTTTCTCCTTGGTGGCCTCAGACATCTCCTCCCGCAGTTCTGCCCACCTCTTTGCACTTTCTACAGTTTCATGCTCTGTCCATTGCCCCGGTCAGCACTACAGGGGCGGGTGGCTGACCAGTGAGCTCCCTCCCCCTTAGCTGGCAAGAAGGGGACACTGAATACTGCTTCTTTACTACGCTCTCCTCTGAGAAGCCATTTTTGGTGCCAGTAAGTACATTTTCAGTCCGCATTCCAGTTCTAAAAGTTGCCATCACAAGCACTGAAAATCAGCAACTCGTTTTGTACATCACTTTCTTCTCCTGTTGCTCATGAAAGATCACAATGGTTTGGGAATGTCTTTGGACAGGTTTTATATTCAACAGACTGCTCTGATCTTTTTAAGGTTTCAAAGGAGCCCCTGTTGACTTGGAATGTAATCTTTTTGCTTTCAGTGTTTCTTCTTTCATCTTCCCAAATGCTTGGGAACCACATGACCTTTACTCACACCTGGTCATTTTTAAAGGTATTGTTTTCCTAAACCTTGATTTCTGTGAGCGATTGAGAGGATGAAACCCAAACAGATCTCTCTTAAATTAAACCACACGCGGGCACAATGAATCTTCTGGTAGGGAAAACCATTCCGTTAGGTTCTCATTTTAAAGGTTGCACACTGCATTACACTACAAATATATACATATAGTGTGTGTGTGTATATATATATATATATATATATATATACTATATATATACAATATATATATTTTATACTATATATCTTTATTTGTATATGAAAATACTATACATTTGTATACAAAATACTACATATAGATATTATTATATTATAGATTATATATATTACATGTTATATATATATATATATATATATATATATATATATATATATCAGTATTTTTGTATACAAATAAAGAACTATGTTATGTCCAAACCACAACGTCTCGGGATTATGACATTATTCAACAGACACATCAGGTGCCCAATGTCCCACGATGTCTAAATGCAGAGAAATCTTTGCCTCATCGCTGAGCTAAGTGTACTCTTGCAGTGAAGGTGGTCTTGCTATAGAAAAAAGGTCACAAGTCCTGGAGTCACAGGACCTAAGTTCAAGCTAGGGCCCTGACTCTTAATGGGCTCTGGGACCTCGGCCAAGTGCTTGTCAGAGATTATATTTGCTGATCTCCTAGTAAATTAAATGTAGCTACAAAATTCTTTACAGCTTCTGTCCTCAACAGGGCAGCTTCTCCAACCTTTGAATCTTAGCTGGTGTTGTGACTTGTTTTGAGTAACAGAATATGGTGGAAGCAACACTGTGCAAATTTCAAAGCCTTGCAGCTTCTGTGTCTGCCATCTTGGAAGGCTTCCCTGAGACCACCAGGTAAGGAAGCTAATCTAGCCTACTGCAAGAGAAGCCACATGGTGGGGAAGCAAGGCATAGCCCACATCTCGCAGCAACTGCCATATATACAAGTGAAGCCGTCTTGTACCTTCCAATCCAAATGACCCACCAGCGTCCAACATTTTGAGTCCAGGCAAAACCAGCAGAGGCACCCTGCCAACCTATAAAATCATGAAGAATGAATCGTTGTTGCTTTAAACTAGTAAGCTTTGGGGTGATTTGCTACATAGCAAAGGCTAACAAGTCCCCATTTCCCCTCATTCAAGTGAGATGATAATGCCTAACCAACTATTTATTTGTTCATCCAACAGTTATTGACGGCCTACTACAGAATATCCATGGAATATATATTCATATATAATTTGGAGAATCAAATGAGATAATGGATGTTAATATACTTGGTAATATTCGTTTTATTATTGTTACGAGCACCTCCTTTTCACTGAGCTCCACATTTTTTAAGCACTTAAATTCACTTTGTGTTTGATCCTGTCAAAGGATCAGACATCATTTCCAGCCCTTGCTTCTCTGATGGAACTGATCCTTTGACACCTGCCCTTCTACTCTCATTAGAAGACAGGTCTGCCCTTAAAGGACCTCTGGGACTTTCTTTTCACAGGGTCACAAATTCACTCATTATGGAGAGCACACAACCACTGCCATAAAAGGGCTAAGAAGGAGAGCTTTCCCATTACCATCCCAATAAGAGCCTTTTAAAACATTCTTCAGTAACAGTAATGATAGCTAAAATGTATTGAGCACTTACTAAGTGCCAGGTGCAGTACTAAGCTTTTTAGTGAAGTACAGTCTGGCTCGACACAACTCTGGGGTAGGTACTATGATTACCCCCAATTTGGGGTAAAAAACTGGAGCCCCAGCAATGTTAAATAACTTGCCCAGAGGCAGATGGCGTGAAGTGGGCTAAGATTTGATCCCTGGTAGTTTGAGCCCAGAGCAGCCCCCTTAACCACTGCCCTGGCCCCCTCACTTGATCGTCCCATGTCACCTTTCACTGTACTTGCCCAGTACTAAGAATGTGTCATTTTCAAGCTGAGTTCATTGGAAGTGAAGTTCTGGGACCCTGGCCAAACCATCTCCTACTCTGGATCTCTGCCCCACACCAGGTAAATTATGCAGGTTAGACCAGGTAATGTCAAAAATCCCTTCTAGCCCTGAAAATTAAGAAGGTAAATTCTTCTCCAGCATCTTGTTATGTTCTGGGTTTTAATTCTCTTTCTTACAAAAAGCACATGTTACAGCATGTGCCTTTCCTTTTCCTCCCTGAATGCTCTCCAACTGAGCATTCAGGGAGGAAAAGGAAAGGCACATGCTGTAACAGTGTGTGTATTAACTAATGTAGGGAAATGAATGGGCAGCAGAGGGGGTTCTGTTCATAGCTCCCTTGAGGATTATGCCATAATCTACACTATTTGATTTTCTTTAATGCATTCAGTCAGAGCTGAGACCCTATGCTCTTTAAGCCTGACAATGAATGAAATAATTTAATTAAAATAGGCTTGAGGCTTTTGCAAGGTATTAAATTTCCTGAAGAGAAGATTTAGGTAGTCCTCAAGGCAGGTTCAGCACCAGTGTTGGTGAGACAATGGGAAAGCCTAAGAAGGGCTCTCAAGGGGTGTTTCTGGAGACATTGAAGGAGGTGAGTTCCAGGCTGCTTGGAAAGGGGGCTGTCAGAGTGGGAGCTGTACCTCAGGGGAAACAGACTCTGCTCAAAAGCTTCTCAACAGTTCACAGGGTAAAACCATAGCAGGAAATGAAGTTTAACAACAATCATTAATAAGTACCATTCATTGAGTGCTCTCTATATCCCTGGTTAGGGTGTTGACATAAGCCCTTGTCACACATTATCTTATATAGTCTTCACAACTGTATGAAGTTAAAAATTATCAAGCCCGTTTTATAGATGAGAAAACTGAGATGCCAAGAAGTGCCGTGACTTACTCCCCAAATTACACAGCTAGCAAGTTGCAGACTCCAACTGTCCTCTGTGATGCCCAAGCCAATGATTTTCAGCACTTTGCCACTTAACAATGCAAATGGCATGCTACTGCAGGAATCTGAACTAGGAGAAGAGTGTGATACAAAGAAATGCAGTCCCTTTCCTCTGGTGCATGCAGCCTGGTCAGCAAACATGACTTCTACACAAACTAGATTACAGATGACTGAGGTCAGATCCCAACCTGAGAACAGGCTTTCACAAGAGCAGAGCAGAGAGAACAAGATTAGAGGAAGAGGAGAACGTGAAACAGGCAAACTGAGGACCAAAACACACCCTTCCCAAGTCTGCCTAAGACTGGGCCAGTTAGCCACTTTTTTTTGTTTTAACACTGGTAAAATTCTTGACTCCAATTCCAGTCTTGTGGGGACGTGAGGGATTCTTTCCCACACCATCTGGGTGTCCTACAAATAAACTCAATTTGTCACTGTTCACCCAGAGGTAGCATCAGATTCCACAAGTTTAGGGTTCAGTCCCACAAGACTGCCCACCCCCTGCCCCCATTTCAGATGCCAGACAAAAGCCCAAGTTTTCTGACTAACCAGCTGTACACTGGAGGTTCCACAAACCTCCTCCTTAAGCTCAATTAATGTGTCAGAGTGGCTCACAAAATTCAAAGAAAAATTTTACTTATTAGATCACTGGTTCATTGTGAAAGGATAAAACTCAGGAACAGCCAGGTGGAAGGGGTGCAGAGCTTCCATGCTCTCTGGGCACAAAACTCTCCCCACATCCACACATGCTCACAGACCCAGAAGTTCTCTGGAACCTGTCCTTCTGGACTTTTATGTAGGCTTCATAACACAGGCACGATTGATTAAATCATTGGCCATTGGTGAATGAACTCAATCTGCAGCCCCGTTGCCCTCCCTGAAGGTCAAGGGGTGGAATTCAAGTTTCAACCTTCAATCACAGGGTTGGATCCTCTAGCAAGAAGCCCCCATCCTTAGGTGCTTTCCAAAAGTCACTCATTAACATAACAAAAGACACCTTTATTGATCACCTTACCGGAAATTCCAAGAATTTTAGAAGCCCTATGGCAGATATGATGACAGAGACCAAATACATATTTATTATAAATTACAATATCACAACGGGCCATTCCATGGGATTAGGCCCTATGTCTTCCTTGCTCAGCTCCATTTCCGCGTATCTGGCACCTACATTTTGTTGGGAGAATGGAAGAGTACCTAAAAGAAGAAAAACAACACATACAAAATTAAGTAAGCTAAAGAACAAGAAATCTCAACCCTAAATCCAACTATTCTTCCCTAAAGGGGAAAAAAAAAAAGGAAGAGGTACGGGAGCTGGTGAAGGAGGTGGGCAGGGGGAGGATCTGAGACACCCATTGGTTCAGGTGCGGAATGACCAGCCCTAGACCAGCACTGAGGAAACTTGAGTGTTCATTAGAATCACCAGGGGAGCTTGGTTAAAACACAGATGGCTGATTCACCCCCAGAGTTTCTGATTCAGTTGATTGGGGAAATTTTGCGTTTCTCACTAATTCCACAGTGAGGCTAATACTCCTGGTTCAGGGTCTACCACTTGGAGAACCAACAGCACTGAACTGTCACTGCACGTTAGAATCATGTTGCGGTTTATAAAAACACCTATACTGTATCCGGCCGGACCAACTCCATCAGAATTCCTGCGGGTGGGACCAAGGTCTGAGTGTTTTCAAAAACTGGACCAGGTGATTCCAATGTGCAGGCAAACCCAAGAGGAAGTAAGCAGGAGAGCATATGTGGGCTTGAAGTTCGTACACCTTAAAAATAGCAGCTGAGCTTTCCTGAGCACTTGCCAAGAGACAGTCAGTCTGCTGAGTACGTTACTGCAGGATCTTTTTAACTCACACAGGAACCTTCTGGCAGGGACTACTATTCCCATTTTCCTGCTAAGGAGAGTCAGAGACATTAAGGAGTTGGTCCTAGGCCATAATCTGGGAAACGAGAACCTGGGAATCCAGTTCAGGTCTCTGCCTGTGTGGAGACTCCTAACCACTAGGGGTCTGTAGCCTCTTCCCGAAGCCATTTAGTATTCTGCTCTGCCTTAAACCTATAGTATTTGTTTGAGTCCAGATGTCAACAATCTGAGCTGGAACAATTGGAATCAGCTTCATATTTGGTATCAGATATAGATAGATAGGTAGGTAGGTAGGTAGATAGATAATGTAGAGCTGCATTCATAGATACATAAATAAACAAATGCAAATCACAGAATGGTTGTTTTAATGAATTCAATACTTTTTTTAAAAAAAAAAGCATTGTCCTGCTTATACTCCTTCAATGGCTCATAATCACTTCCAAGAAAAGTTCAAACTAACAAGATGGAGTTCAAGGCCCTTCATTATGGGGGTCCTGCCTTGGACTCTCCAGCGCCTTCATCCCTCCTCCTCGGCTCTCACCCATCTATTTTCAGTTTCCCAGATCCAACCAGGCCACCATGCTTTTGTCCACGTTCTTCCTTCTCCTTCCTTCCTCTTTGTCTGCCAGGAGAACTTCTTTCTACCATCCTTTAAATTTGCATTGATTATCACCTGCTACCCATAATTCTCCCCCACATCCCTTCTCTGAGCAATCACAGCAAGACGGTATCCCATTCCAGTTTACTGTTACTATTTATCCCTCCCTATAGCCTACCCTGTTAGCTGAATTTCCAAAGGGACATTTTTAACAGAATCCTGGCTCTGCCCTGAGAATGAGACTTTCCCTGAAGTTCCCTCAATTAAGGACTGTGCTTTCTCCCATCCACGAGGCGTGGAGGTAGGGTAATATCCTTCTTCTTCTCTTCTAGAACATTCTCCTCCCTTCTTTTGTAAAACCCCTACAGCTTTTAATCTTATGTTATCAGATTACACCACCAGTGCCCCTCCTTATTACAGTCCTACTCCCAGCCTCATACTCCTTATTTTTTGAATATTTAGCTCCCGGCTCTCTATCCCTCTTTCCAATAGCATCTCTGTCTTAACTATTGGTGATTTCAGTATCTACATTTTTGACCCTTCCAATATCCTGTTCACTCAGTTTCTTGATTTTCTTGCCTCTGATGAGCTCATTTCCCATCCCACTTCACCAGTCACTCCTATGGCCTCACCCCAGACCCTACATCTGTCATCACTGCCAGGGCCCAAGACGGGCTACCCCAAGGTATCCCACACGACATATGGATCACTTTGAATTCAAGTTACTTCAAAAACTGCCAATGCAAGCAGAACATTGTGACTTCTTTCTGTCCCCCTGAAAGCAGGAGATAAATCTGCCATGAGAAAGGTCCCTCGACCCCTGCACCTGGAAGCTGAGAAGAACACCCTTATCACTAGAGTTAAGGAATCCGAGCTCAAAACCTCTACATAAACAAAGCTTGTTTCTCCTTTACTAATTTACTACCCAAGCCCAAACTTTATTTAGATTCCTCACTATTGAGGAACCTAAGTGCCCTGGCAATTCTTCACAAATTGCCTAAAGAGTATAAAAAGTTGGCTGGTTCATCATTTTCAGGAGCACCATCTATGATCTCCCGGGTGCACATACTAAATTGGCTTTTCTCCTGTGAATCTGGTCCTGTGTCAATTTTATTAGTACTCCAGCCATAAGAACTCAAGAACGGTGGGGGGAATTCTCCCCCTCCCCTATATTACTAATCGCTAAAACCTCTCTGAAATCTCACTTTCAAGCACACCACTCTCCAAGTGAGGACATGGCATGGAGAGAGCGTGAGGGACAGTGACCAGAGGCTCAGAATCCCTGGTCCATTGTTATTATTGTCCCTCTTGCCCAGTCTCCTGGCCTCTTCTCATTTTGTCATACTCACTTGGCTAAACCACACATTTCTCGGTTAAAACCACGTCAGTGCCTGCTCGGCACCAGCAACCTGAGAGCCGAAAGGCTCTGAAGGAAAGCGTAACCATGCTGTCTGGGTCACTGTCCTGTCATGACTGGGAACCTCGAGCATCTCCTATCACTAGTCCATTCATTTTCCAATGGTCCTAGATGATTCTTGATGCCTTTTTCTATCATTGCAGACCTCAAATTCCCAGTCCCATGCTCCTGTAAATCACTAAGAAAATAGAGGCCATCAGATGGGAACTTCAGGAAGCTCCCACCTTCACTTCACTCTCCTGCGTCTGCGCCCAAGTTCTCGCCACCCCTCCCACTGTGGGAAGAAGACTCCCAGGACCTTCCCCAGACCCTGTGACACCACTAAGCCAATAGTCTGCTCTCTTTGTGTAGAATTCTCTAGCTCTGCTAGATTGAAGGCTACCCCTGAGACAGAAAATAAACTGTGGTGGGGTGTGGATCTCTGTTCTTTCGTTAAATTGGAAATTTAAATTATTCTTTTGTGCTTTGCACCCAAGTAGAGAATAAGACCCTTGATATGCTATTATTTCAACACACAAAAGACGAGGCAGCTCTGTATTGTTCTTCCAGTGGATGCCTATTTATCTGGTTTCTCCTCATTTCAGATACAGTGACCCAGAGAAGACAAAATAGGATTTGAACCCCTTAATGTGTTGTGTGTTTATTTGGATTTACAAAGACCAATTGTTCAATTCACTTAGTAAAAATAAAATTGCATGCAGTCTTTTTTCTTTCGTACTCATTGGAGGATCTCAAAAGTGAATAGTGTACGGGGGTGGGGAGTATGTGTGTTGGTGGGATGGGGATGGGTGAGATGCCATTTTTTGTCAACTTTTTCTTTTTGAAAAAAGTCTTCACTTTTCCCAGACAATTTTTGGAAAAGAGTACTATGGAAGATTTTTTTTCTCCCCTTCCTTTCCAGCCCAAACTGTCGATGATTCACACTCCCACTCTCAGTGTTATGTTAGTTAAGGCCATAAGAAAGAGTCTTATAAGGGCATTTGCAGCTTAATTTACATTGAGGACTCCCTATCTGTCTTGATATTATGCATGTGCTTTATATCTGTTATGTCAATCTTTGTGCTCATCGTCATAAGGTAGGTGGTACCTTATCATCATCCCCATTTACAGATTTGGAAACTGAAGCTTGGATAAATTCAGAGATCGGCCCAAGTTCTCTCTAGCTTCTAAGGAGGGGAGCTGAGAATCAAGCCTAGGTAGTCTGTCTCCTGAGTGTGTATACAAGAATGTCACACACCTTCCATTCATTCTCTTCTCAGAGATAAGAACTCAAGAACAGTGGGGGGAACTCCTTTGTATCCTACAGTCCACTGGGTATTTAAAAAGAAAATGGGGTGAAGGGAGTCAAGTTTTACTGAGAAGATAAAAGATGAGTAAGTCATATTGAATGGACGGACTTCCGCAGGAAGAGAATTAACAGGAGCAAAATTCTAATTCTGCTAGTGGAAAGGTTACATTTTAAATTCTTATCTGGGGGTCGGCCCGGTGGCTCAGGCGGTTAGAGCTCCATGCTCCTAACTCCGAAAGCTACCAATTCGATTCCCACATGGGCCAGTGGGCTCTCAACCACAAGGTTGCCAGTTCAATTCCTCGAGTTCCACAAGGGATAGTGGACTCCGCTGCCTGCAACTAAAATTGAGCACGGCACCTTGAGCTAGGCTGCCGCTGAGCTCCCAGATGGCTCAGTTGGTTGGAATGAGTCCTCTCAACCACAAGGTTGCCAAGGGATGGTGGGCTGTGCCCCCTGCAACTATAAAAACGGCAACTGGACCTGGAGCTGAGCTGCGCCCTCCACAGCTAAGACGGAAAGGACAACAACTTGAAGCTGAACAGCATCCTCCACAACTAAGATTGAAAGGACAACAACTCGACTTGGAAAAAAGTCCTTGAAGTACACACTGTTCCCCAATAAAGTCCTGTTCCTCTTCACCAATAATAATAAAATAAAATAAATTCTTATCTGCTAACACATTAGCATGTACAAGGTGACCCCAGTCTCTAAGTGGCTGAGGGAGGTAGCCTAAGGTAGAGTGATTTCTGGAGTGAAAACTGCTGAGGTTTAAAACCAGGCTCTTCTTACTGTGTGCTCTTTGGCAAGTTACTTAACTTCTCTGACTCTCGGGTTCTTCCTAGGTAAATGGAGATGACAATGATAGTAGCGAGTTCACGATCAAGTTGGTTCTAAATAAACACCATTAAACTTTGCAGCATGAGAGACTGAATACACAATGGCCAGACCATACATAAAAATAAAACTCTTAACCCTCTATCTGCAGCCAGTCCAGGAAACCAATCCATTATCTACAGTAACCAGCCCAGGAAGCCAGCCTACTTGCTATTTATAAGTCAGGCTTGTAGGAAGTCATGCCACTATCTCTAGGAAAAAAGAAAAAAAATCCGTGAAGCCAAACAATAACTCCTGTAACAATCAGTCCCGAACAGGCAGGACTAGATTAATAACTGACAGCTTCATAACATTTCCAAAGTAGGACCAACCAGACAAAGCCAAATATGTGCCCTTAACCAATCACGTAAGATGCCCTGCTTCTAGATAGCTCACCTACAACATCCCTGACAGCTCCTGATCAGCACATACCTGAAGTCTGCCTTCTCCTCAACTGGAAGGCTTGCTTCCCCACTCCTCTGCCTGCCTTTGAATCCAAAACACAAGTGACAGTGGCTGTCTCCCTTGTTATATAGCAAGCTCTGAATAAATGTTTTTGCCTGTTGTCATTGAGTTGGTCTTTGTTTATTTCCATAAGCATTAACTGAACTCAGTCTGGTGATAAATGATAGACACATTGATCAAGGTGGTAACCGTGAAGATGGCGAGAAAGGGATCAGATTCAGGATATATTTTAAAGGCAGAATCTTCAAAATGTAAGAGGTGAGGGAAAGTGAGAATCACGTTCTAGTTTAGGTAACGAGGTGGGCAAAACTGGAGAAGGCTGGAGTTCATACATTCTCAAAGTGGAGAGACTGTGCCTTAGGTTCACCTACTCCCTGCACTTTTATGTAAATAGCTCCCAGAATCTTCTCTAAGAGACCGTTGTCATCAGCCCAACATGTGGCCAGAGGATCATTTCTCTGGATAGAGGTACCTCTAGGTGGTTAGTTCACAGGTATCCATGAGCTCCAACTGCTCACTCCCACTCTCATTTACTTTCTCCACCATCAAAAAAAGAAAAATCTTTGCAATCGCCTGACTGATATGTGGACTGGCTTCAACCACAATTTAAAAGTTAATTAAACAATATAATCTCAATTTTTTTTTTAAAGAATGTGTATATCTGGAAGCAAATAGAGCAAAATGAAATGTTAACCACCTTTGTTATCTCAGGATACTAGGCCTGGAATTAGGTAATTTAAATTTTCTTCTTAATATATTTCTGTATTTCCTAAGCCTTTAAGAATGAACAAGAACTGTTCTCTTTTTTTTTTTTTTTTTAAATACATTGCTTAAAAAGGAGATCTCTGGGATAGTTAACAAATTAAAAGCTGTCAGTCACTTATTGCTAGGCACGAATGCATAGAGTGTGTCACCCAAGTGCAAGTTCAGATGGGGTGTGTAGAACATATGAGCACCCCACTGGGGTGGTGCTGTCTCACAGGGTAAGGAATAAGGAAGGCCGTGTTCCCCAAACACTTCACAGCATTGCCAGCCATGCAGCGCTGCCCTTGACCCTGCAGATATGTGGGAGAGAGTAAAGCCTAACACAGAGTTCAGCTCGGACATATGAGCGGTGAGAAACACAAATATATGCAGTATTTCCAAACACTGTTTCAGTGGGGTCATTGCCAGCCTAAGAACAAGGGACAGCCTATTTTTTTAACTAAATCGTTAAAAGTGTTTGAAATGCAAACAGATGCCAATTCAGAAATAGGCAGTCCCAAGAGAACACTGACTGGGGCAGATTGAGCCCTGACCAGACCTCAAGGCCAAGGTTTGGACTTGGACAATAAACTGCGTGGCCCATTTTGTCACCGAGGTGATAAAAGGAAGTGAAATGACTTCAGGTCTTTTCCCCCCTACCCCAAAATAGAAAAAGCTAGCAGACAGTGCCTAACCCCACCCCCAATTCAACAGGCCTTCTTCTCTCAAAACTTGAAATCATTGGCTTCCATTCATTCGCAATTAAACTGACAACAGTATCTGTTTGCTTTGACTTCAAGCCTTTGCTCGTCCCTTCTTCAGTCCAGCATTTCAAATACTCAGTAGTTTGGCTGATTGACACTGGGAGACTTTTTCTTTCCTGGAATAACTTCCTCTTGCAGAGTGTGCTTCAGAGACGGATGGATGGATGGACTCTCCATCAAAAATCATGGGCCCAGAGAATCCAGAAGCACATTTTCCTGCTAAATAGTACCATTTGAGCAACACTTCAGACAGACTTTTTTTCATCATCATATTAAACCCAAATAATCAAAAATTTATTTATAAATTTTATTTATAAACTTTTATTTTATAAATTTATAAAATTTTATAAAATTTTTAAAATTTATAAATTTTATAAAATTTATAAAATTTTATAAAATTTATAAAATTTTATAAAATTTATAAAAATTTATAAAATGTCGATTATAAATAAAGTCATAAATGCAAGTTCTTTCAATGTCATCGTTTAACAGATTCACCGAAGATGATGGCTTTCCCTCACTGTCCAAAAGTAGAGTTTCTCTGAAACCTCGCGTAAGCAGAAATGGCGTAAATTCACTTTCATAAAAGCAAAGTGGTGTGATGTGAACTTCAGAAAAGTGGGAGATACCTGCATTTAATTAGGGCTTTGTTTGATTTTTGCCATTCACGACTTGTTTAGAGAACAGACAATATGAAAATGTTAACTTGTAGATTTCTGTTTCAAAAGTTACGATTTCATTGCCCTGTAGAACATTAATCAATTTTGTATCTTCTAGAAAATTCATATCCACATTCATTTGACTTATTATATAAACATCTGTTCCTCAAATTTTCTTTTTGAACCAGCTCTACCTTCTCACTAAATCATTCATTAGTTAATGAGTTGAATAAAATCATTACACATTTATTGTCTTTTATACGAGTCGTGTCAGGGAGGTAAACTTTCCCTCTACCCTCTTAGTTCAGTGCTTGGGGCCTGCAAATGAAACTTAAAAGGACTAGTTAGCAAGAGGAAAAATAGATTTTAGTCATGTATGTATGTCAGTTCATAAAAAAGACAAGACTCAAAGAGGCTTTTATACTATCTTTTTTTATATTATCTTAATGGGAGAAGGGAGCAGGGCACTTGTGGGAAACAAGTGACTTCTTAGAAAAAGAGGGGAGAAAAGGCACTTCGTTTAGATGGGGAAATTAATCGTTTTCTGACAATGTCTGTTTTTATGTAGCGTCGTCTTCTGATCACCAAGAAGATTAGAGTTGATCCCAGGCAGGGGATTTATGACAATTAAGTTCTCGTGAGTTCTTTTGAAAGGCACTGCTTTGAGGCAGATATGGGATTTCAGGATCTCAAATGCCTTCGGCTCAAAATAATTTTTATGCAACAGTAGCATGTTCTGAACCCCTTCATCTCTTCTCACATTTTAATTTCTTTGAAACTTATTCCCCATTTTGCAGATGTAGAAATCTAAATCCCAAGGATACTAGAAGAGCCACACCTCATTAGGATCAGAGCTAGACCTTAAAGCCAGTTCTTAAAGTTCTTACCACATTGTCAAACTAAATTGCTGTGTGGCCTTGACCAAGTTGCTTTCCCTCTCTGGGCTCAGTTTCTTCAGGTGTAAATTGAGGCAGGTGCAAGAGATGATCTCTACAGTTCCTTCCAGATCTAGTAATCTCTGATAACGTTAATTACTTAGCAAAATGATAAAAACAGGCCGGACTGATCTTCAAGTCCCGTTCCCATTCCACCCCAATCCCTAACGATGTCACTTCCAGAGTGAGGCCTTTTGTCTCCAGGCAGAAGGCCATAGTCCTGAGTTTTTTCTCTCCCCATCAATACTGACCTTTCCCATCCATCAGGGAACCTTTCCAATAGGAAATCTGTTCATGTTATAAGCTGTATAGTAATCAATACTAAGGGTAAAAGCTATTCAGAGATTAAGGTCTCATGCATACACACACACACACACACACACACACACACACACACACTCCTTAAAATGGTATCTGAATTTACCTTCCACAAAAACATTAAGTATTTACTCAGGTGAGTGGTGGGGTCCCAGGAATGTGACAGGCAGGTGGGGTAGCTTTGTGAGAGCAGAGAATCTTAATGCCCATACATCGAATCTATTTGGAGGGCTGGTTTTCGGTCAGACCAGAGTTGTGTCCCAGCCAACACCAGTCCCCATGCCATGCCAGCTGTTACATATTTTGAACATCATCCTTGCTTTTTTGGCTTGATTCAGAGAGTCACGTCTGTCTCCAAGTACATACAACAGTGACAAAAATCTCTGCATCTGTTGCTAGTTGTTCGTCTCCAACCCAAAATGTCACATTTGTACTGAACACTGCTATGGATTAAGATGATTCGAGTTGATTTCGTTATTCTTCATTAAATAGAAAACAGATGCTCATGTATTTTTCTTTTCACTTATTAGTCTGTCCTAATGTTTCCACACGAAATATTTCTTCAATGCTAGAATTTAAATAATGAAAACAAAGAATGCAGAAACTCTCTTAAGGATAAGGAATGTGCTACCATCCTGATCCCTTCCATGATGCTTGTTTTTTCGTGCTCTTTGTCCCTCCTGCCTGGCAATTAAAAGACGAGCATCTGTGCTGGGGGAGCGTGTGCATGTTTTAGAGCAGAGGTGAACCGGTGAGACAGTGTTTGCAACCGCCAATGCTGCAAGACATGGTATGTCTTGACTGGTGGGAGAATCATTTCAAGGTCATTTTTTACAAAAATAATAAGGAGTTATTCTAGGTAGGCATCAGATCTCACAGGATGTCCTGGTCTAGGCAAGACACAGCAGAAGTAGTTAAAGGTGCATGTGGGACAACGGTCCTCAACCCTGACTGCACGTTAGAATCGCCTGAGGACCTTTAAAAAAAATACCCATGCCCAGGCAGCATTCCGACCAAAAACTATCAGAATCTCTAGTAGTGAGGTCCAAGCATAGGACTAGAAAAGCTCTACAGGTGATTCCAGGGTGCAGCCAGAAGCGGGAACCCTGGTATACAGGGGTGTGTACTGAAGCTTTGCTTGTAGAAGGAAAACAATGCAAATAACTTATAGTTTATTGATTGGGTGTGATTAATTAAATTGTGATGAATCCACACAATGGGATACCTACAGTTCCTTTTTTCTTTTTTTTTTTTTTTTTTTTTTTTTAGTAAGGCAAATATATAGGAATTGGGCAAAGCCATTCTCTCCATCAATGCTTTGGGCACAATAATTAAGGCCTATCAGTTTTGGGGAGGCTTATAAAAATTAGTTAGAGACTTGAAAAAAAAAATTGTTGATTACAAAATTAAAAACTAAAATTGCCAAGTTGCAACAAATAAATGTTTGTCTATAAAACATAGTATGATGTCAACTTCAGCAATTATTAGGATTAGCATTCATAAAATTTTTATCACATTTAAAAATAGTTGGTAAGTTATAGTCTCACCTCAAGAATTCCTGAGTATGCTTGGTCAGTGGTTCTCAAAATGTGACTCCCGGAGGAGCAACATCAGGCTGACCTGAGAACTTTCTAGAAATGAACTTTGAGGTCTCACCTCAGACCTCCTGAATCAGAAGCTCTGGGGATGGCGTCCAGTTATCTGTTGGCACAAGCTTTTCAACTGATTCTGACACATGCATAAATATGAGAACCATTGTGCTAAATGATTGCCAAAATGAAAGGATAATAAATAATCTTATGTAAATAAAATCATAATCATAAATTAAATAATAATAAGTAGTCAAGTAATTTATAAAGCACAATTTAAAAATTCTTTCAAAAATTGATACTGAGAAAAATATATATATACTCCTAAAATTAAACATAAAACTACCATATAATCCAGCAATTACACTTCTAGATGTATGCCCAAAAGAACTGAAAGAACGGACTCAAACAGAGACTTGTAGATCAATGTTTACAGCAGCATTGGTCACAGCAGCCAAAAGGTGGAAATAACCCAAGTGTCCATCAATAGATGGACTGATGATAAAAGAAAGCCGTCTATGTATAAATGGAATATTATTCAGTCATAAAGAAGAGTGAAATTCTGACAAATGCTACAACATGGATGAACCTCAAAAACATTATGCTAACTGAACTAAGACAAACACGAAAGGACAAATGTTGTACAATTCCACTTATACGACGTACCTAAAATAGGCAAATTCATAGAGGCAGAAAGTAGCAAAAAGGTTACCAGGGGCTGGGGCCAGGGAAGACATAGGGAGTTAATATTTAATAAGTACAGAGTTTCTGTCTGGAAATGGACAGTGACATGGTTGTAAACATTATGACTATGCTTAATGTCACCGAATTATACACCTAAAAATAATTAAAATGATTAATATTATGTTCTATATATTTTACCACAATTTAAAAGAAAAAAACCACAAACTGGAGAAGCAGGAAAGCCAGTGGTATAATTCAGTCCAAGCCCAAGGCCTAAGAAACAAGAGAGCCAACGATGTAAGTCCCAAAAACCAGGAATGCTTGATGTCTGAGAGCAGGAGAAGATGGATGTCCCAGCTCAAACAAAGAGAACAAAGTTGCCCTTCCTCTCCTCTATTGTATTATTCAGGCCCTCAGTGATGGGTGATGCCCACCCACATTGGTGAGAATGATCTTCTTTATTCACTCTACCAATTCCAATGCTAATCGTTTCTCTAAACATCCTCACAGACACATCCAAAAATAATATTTTACCAGCTATCTGGGCATCCCTTAGCCCAGCCAAGTTGACACATTAAAATTTACCATCACAGATGGTCTATTTACTATCTATAAGCTTGGACTACAAGCTTCTTGAGGGGAGGGACATTGTTCATGAGTCTCCAATATTGAGCATGGCACCTAAATCACAGCAGTTAACAGTAAATGAATGCACGAGTAAGTGAATGAGCCAGTAAATGAATAAATGAGTGTATAAATAAACCAATGATGACCACACATGTCTTTAGGGGGTCTAGTATCCACTGAGGTTGTGTGCAAAATTGTGTGCATACAGAAGCTTCCAGAGAAGGGGTCTGTACCTTTCATGAGATTATCAATGGGACACATGACCCCAAAGTGCTGAAAACCATGGGTATAAAGATGGAGACAGGATGGGGTGAACTCGAATGGTTTCCCATGTATGGCCCCCGGCAAGCATTTCAAACTGATCAAATAAAAGTGAGCTGCAGACAACCTGACAAGATAACACATCACACTGTGGACAAACAAGAGAGGAAATCAGACAAGAGGATGTACTCTTTTGTGTCTGGCTTCTTTGCACTCAGCATGTTTTCCAGATTCTTCATATGGTTGCAGGTATTCATGGCTTGTTCCCTTTCGTTACTGAGCATTGTTCCATTGTTCCAAACCACAATTAGTTTATCCATTCACCTTTGGCGTTCACTGAACTAGCCCTTAGGTATAAAAAGTTGGACCTAGAATTAGAATTTTTAAAATTCTAATTGAAAACTTAGAGCCATAACTGAGATATCACCCAGTCCATTTTTTCCACATCAAATCTTAATTGTAACTAACACCAAAAAAACAGCAATTAAAAACAGAGCTATTCTAGTGGAAGAGTTTGGTAAATGGAGACCCAGGGAACCCCAGGGTACAGTGGAGCACAGTTTGAAAAGCACAGCTCCTCCCACCTCTTCATCTTCCAGATGGGGACTGTGAGACTCAATGGTCTAATTGCTTGGTCAAGGTCACACAGCTCATCAGAGACAGACCGCCTGGACTAGAAGCTGGATCTCTGATATCAAGGAATTTACCGACTAACTGTGGAAACATGCTGGGATGTGGAAGAAAATTTGGGCTCAGTTTTTCAAGTTGTATTATCCAAGCCTGGGCCTTAGCCAATTCCCTCGTCCTTTGAGTTTCCATTTCTCCATGGAACTTTCTTTTCTTAATAATTTATGCCTTGGTATCCATTACCATGCAAAGAATGAACACTAACATGCTCAGCAACTCACACCAATTTTTCATTGACTATTATTATGAATTTGTGGATTTGTTATGAATTTGTTGCCTAAGTAAAATAAAAATACAAAGATGTTGACATTGTAATTAAAAAAAGTAGTTTTGAATAAAACATTATGTAATTTGGAAACACACCAAAAAAAGCTCAGAAAGCAAATATTAAATCTGATTTCTGTTATTTATCTTCTCTGTGCTTCAAACAATGAAATTTACATCATTTTTATGTAGCGCTGGAGCTTTTTTTTTTTAACTTATGAAGAAATATTTCAGATATACAAAATAAGCTCTGCTTGCTCTGACTCCTGATCCTGAGCCAGACAGAGTGACAATGAAACTCGTTGCTTTGATTAAATGCAATGGTGGGACTGAAGATTAAGTGATTTTGAACACTGGATGTCTTCATAACTTCCGACGAGGGCAGGAACAATCAAAGGGGAGTGAGACGTACTTTAATGCGACATTACCTGGGTTTGTCTGTTTGCTTCATAGCACTCACTGAATCCCCTCTTTAAATATCTCTCAATACTGCGTGAGCTTCCCTCGGAAAAATCCACTGGCATCCTAGTCTATGTTTAGAATCATATTTAAAAGGCCTCTCTGTTTCCATTAACAGAAGGGGCTTCCACCAGAGCTTGGAGCAGATGAAGTGGGGCGGTTCCCTTCCATCAGCATCTCCTCCTCCCACCCCCCACACCCCCCACTCCCGACCCCCCAACTCCCTCACCTTCTCTCCCTGGCAGGCACTCAACACAAAGGAAGATGAAGGCCCAGCCCCTGCTGGCAAATGTTTTCTGTCTTGTGGTTTAAAAAATACAAACACATAGACATTAGAAGGGAACAGATATTTCAGGGGAAGATGTTTGATGCCAAGTGAGTTGAATGAATTGTAAAGCCATGGGAATTTAAACCACAGAGAAATCATTGCTAGCATTTAGAAAAGACTTAGCAAAAGGAGATGGAGCATAAGTTAAGCCTTAAATAATGGTAAGAATTGGATGGACAGGAGGGAAGGTGTCCCAGGTAGGGGAAATAGTGAACAGAGGACCCAAAAAAGGAAAAAGACAAGATGTATGAAAGCAAGTGGGAAGGCTTATCTGAGCAGATGTAGGCTATTGACGAGAGATAGAAACTGAGGCCAGGCTCTTACATACCAGGCAGAAGAGCTCACCCTTACTCTCTCATTGCCTGCTGATACTAACAAAATATTTACAAACAGCGCTCGATGGCAGATGCCTTATCTCCTCGCCCTCAGAAACCCAGGGATGACAAATACCTTTTCTGATCCATACAACATGCATCATTGGTAGAAGATACAAGGAGAACTCTGTTGTGAAAGATTCTAAGGTCACACCTGAGCTCACCATGAAGGTTACAATTTATAATTAGCAACTGTCAAGGATAAAATGGGAGAATTGCAGTAAGAATAGCAGTGCAGATGCTTTGTATTTGCCAACCGTGCTTTACCCAACAGGGATGGCTATCATGATGAGAAATTCACTCATCCAGTTGCTTAATGGGGAAAGTACCGTAGAGTAGGGAAGGTCTTACAATTTCTGCTAGTTAAGTGAACTACCATCCCTATCTATGCTTAAGACCAAGCCCCAAAGAATGTTCTGCCCCAGACAATAAGTGAGAACATTTAGGCTGACATCGGGCCTCAGCCGTACAGACAGCAATAATTGATTAGTGATGTCTGCCATGGGCTCAGAAGTAAGAAGGAATGCTATGAAAGCTGCATATTTACTATACCTACATTTACCAAAAGGACCACACTAAAAGTATTTCAGGCATCAGAACCAGCTGATACAAGGAGTTAGGTATTCATGTTTGGTTTGGTTTGATTTAGTCTGGGGTTGGGAAAGATATGTTTTTCAAATTATATAACCAAGTTGGCCGGTACTCCTATGTATCTATGTAATTACTAAGATCTGCTCCAAATGGGTGTTGTTCCCTGGAATAAACTCAAAGCAGGAACACAGGGCCCACTCATAAGAGAGCTGACGGATTTTAAAACCTTTAAGCATGCAGTTGTGTTTATCTTAACCCGTTTCTTTCTTGAGACCTGCCCAGCACTTGAAAATTTGCAGCCCACACCTACAAATGATTCCTGCAGTTCAGCCCTCACTGGCATCTTCTCATCCTGATCTTTGATCTTCCTGCTTCTAATTCTCTGTCCTGTTAGAAGCCCTTGTCGCCTTCCCCACCACACTCCTAGGGACGACGGAGTTTGTTGTCAGAGAGAACAATTTTTTCTTCTTCTTTTTATTCTTCCTGTAAATGCAAACAAGAGACCAGCATTAGGAAAACTTTCATATGTGCAAACACCTCAGAGTGTTTCACAGAAATCAATCTAACCAAAACCCATAAAATATAAATTTACCTGATACAAGCACAGGATAACTAAAGAGATTTCTCCCCCTACCTCCGCATTACACAGCGTCCATACAAATGACTCTGGCAACTGCACCAATAACTAGAGCCACCGGATAAATACCAAGGTCAAGAGAATTTGCAGGGGGGAAAAAAGGAAATGAAATGCATCTTTAAAGAGGTGCCTTTGCATAGCAGAGGCCGCTCTGAAGCACATTCAAACATGAGTAGATGGTTTGGGCAAGAAACTTTCCACCTTCCCTTTGTGATACTGCAGCTGAGAGTCACAGCCTCCCCATCCCTTCCCACAGGCCTTTCCTAATCTGCAGTCTAGGTGATGTGCTTCTGTTGTGGAGGTAGAAATGAGGATTGCATGAGGCATGGGGGAAGGCAGAATGGAGGGGCATAGCTGCTGAATATTCAATATCAAATGTTTACGTTTTTCTAATTATAAAAAAATATTCTTACTTACTGTAGAAACTCTACAAAGCACAAGAAAAAAAAAAATTAAAGTCACTCCTCATCCTTCTCCCACCACTACTTAGTGGTAGATCCACCAAGGACAGTCTCCCAAGACTTGCAAAAGAATCTCCTGGTGCCTATACAAAACAAAGACTGCTCGGCCTACTGCCACCTCTGCAGAACCCAGATTTCTGGGAATGGATGTGTCCCCATCTGCATTTTCTAAAGGCACCCCCAGCAAGTCTCATGAGGACTCCCTCTCTGACACATAGGAGTTTCTCAATAAATAAGTGTTCAATAAATAAATAGATTCTAACCTTTTCTTCATTGCATAGATACGTTTTCTTCTCTTTCCTTCCTCGTTTTTTTTTCTGAAAAACGTCCTCAGTTTTCACTTAACAATAGATAAGGCACTTACCATGTGCTTATCACTGTCCTATGAGTTGTGCAAACATTATCTTACTTACAACAAACCGATAAAGTAATTATTATTTATAACCCCTATTTTCCAATGAAAAGTCCTAGGTGCACAGAAGTCATGTAATGGGTCCAATGTCACACAGCTAGAAAGTGTTAGAAGCAGGTTTCTGCTCTGAGAGTATAAATCCAGAGTCTTCACACTTCACATCTGCGTCCATCTTGAACCTCTTCTCGGGGTTTCAATATTATTCTACTTTTTTTTTTAATGGTAACGTGATATTCTACTATACAGAGTCATCAGAATGTAAGAAAGTATTGGACAGGTCCTCTCTACTTTTGCAATGCTGTACCAGGGGGTAAAGAATTACCAGACAGACACATCTCTTCCCCATACCTCTGGGAAACCCCCCAGGTACTTCTCCCCAACACGTTTTAGGTTTTGGTTTGTGTTTTCACTTTGATCTTAACCTCTGTACCTTTACATATATTACACCCCCGGGAGTTCAGGATGTTTTCATTTCTATGCATTCCACAAATTCACTTCCTCATTGGTCCAGCCCTTGATGATCATGTTCCTCAGAAGATTGATGAAAGGCCTGCTAAGTGCCAACAGCAGCTTATCTACTGTGACTACCCACCTAGTCCTGATAAAGAAATCTCGGCTCAGCCAGGCTGAGTAACTTGCCCAAGGTCACATAGCATGTAAAGAGGCAGAGTCTGGATCTCAGAGCTGGAGCTCTTAACTACCACCCTCCATGACTTCTCCTTTGCCAGAACTTGCGACCCGTGAGTGAAAACCTGAGATTTGAATCCACCATTCCCAGAGCTGGCCAACCTAACACCCTTACAGCCAAAAAAAAGAGCTTACTTCTCCCTGTGCAGAGAAGGAAAGAAGGAAAGAGCCTCTAGCCTCTGCCACAGCACTCTGAAAAACACCACTCCTTCAAACACTTTACCTCTGGTGTAACTGAAATCATTATCAATCCAGTGTTCTCTCAATGAACTCACAACCGACGACAGCCTGCAGACCGGCCAGGCTCCTAGGAGCAGCGGCTTTCTTGATCAGCTCTTCCTGGCTCATATTTACCCGGATAAATTAGAAGTTAAAAGCAAAGGAAATAAGATGGAATTTAATTATACTGGGAAAGACACAGCAGAAAAGACATGCTGTTCTTCTCTCTGATAAGCAAAAGAGAATGGTCGCGTTGGTACCCAGGCATTGGCTGAGCTGCCAACTCTGTTCTGTTCCCTTCCCAGATGTCTGCCATGCATTGATTGCATGTAAGCTCCATGGGGGCAGGGACTGTGTCCTGTCACTCACCATACGGGTATCTGTTAGGACTGATAAAGAGATTAAGAGTATCTTAAACCATTCTGCATTGATTGTTGTCTAATGAGAAAGCCAGAGGAAGACAGCCTCAGGTTGGTCTGACAGCTCAACCAAGCCAACAGGATCCGGTGCTCCTAGATTTCTGCTCTGCCATCCACAGGTTGGCTCCTCCTACCCAAACTTATGGCTCCAGGCTCTCAGGCTCCAGTGATCAACTTCCCACTCAAGGCAAGAAAACAGGAAAGGGGAAGGCACTCCCAGGTCCCCTTTCATGTCTGCTCTTTTAATCAGGATGGCAAATTCCTCCCCAGAAGCAGCCATCCTTCCTCTTACATCTTATCTAGTTTAGGATGCCCACTAGATTGAGGGTGGAGGATGGATATTATCCTGATCAATTTAGAACAATCATTGAGTCATCACTGGAATCGGACAAATGCTTGCTCCCACCTCCCCCCCCACCCACCCACCCACCCTAAAAAACGAAGTTCTATGAGAAAGGAAGCAAAGAAGGTTTGGCAAAGATAACAATGTCTGTCACAACTGTATAGTCAGCACATAGCAGAGGGCTGGCACACAGCAAGTGCTCAGTGAAAGCATATTCAATGAATCAATGACAACCTTTGTTCTGTGACTGAGGATGGAGAGGGGAGTGCGAAGTGCGCAGCAAAGTTTGAAGAGGAAGACAGCGCAGGGTGGAAGGAATGGGAAACATCTGCTTCCCATCTGTTCCTGGAATAGGTGATGGTTGGGGGAGTAAAGGCCCGAAACTGATGGGACCATAGCTATGAGAATCTTGGTGATATTTCAGATAAGGGATGATGGCCAGGGGCTCACGGCCCTGTTCACAGGAGCCCAGTGACAATAAGCATAAGGCTGGGAAGGGGTCCTTCTCTGAGCCACCACCTAAACCCAGCAAAGCTCTGCCCATGAGAAATTGGAAGCTTTGGGAGCACCCAGAGATACCCCAAAAAGGGCACTGGGGAGGATTCAGCAGGCGGCTTCCCAGGCATTGAATTCGATCCGGTGAGAGGAGAAAGGAGGGGTGGGCATGCCGACACTGCAGCTGACAGACTGGCTCTGGGAACACTCGAGTGAGGCCTTGGTGATCCCAGAAATCACCAGGGAATACTTAGAGGGAGCAAATGCTATCAGCCACGCAGGTGGGGGCTGGTGCCAACAGAATTTGTATTTCCAGGCTGGTGACATTTGGGTTGCACATGGGCAAGACAGAGATAGCTACAGGTTCCCATACAGAGGAATGTGGCCTATGTAGATTCTCAGAGCAAATGACACCACCCGTGAGACACCTACCCAGAAAGCCAAAGTTCTACTTCTCTGTTAGGCTTTGAGACCATGTACACAGAGCAGGAATGAGGAGAAACTTTGGCAGTCAGGATTCCCACTGATCTAGGCTGTGCATAGAACAAGATTCACTACTCTCTCCCGGGTTCAGACTGCCCATGCTCCTCCCCTGGGCCTCAGTTTCCTCATTTATAAGATGAAGGTGTCACATAACATCTCTAAGGTCCTTTCAACACTGGGGTTCTAGTTTGTTAGCTCAAGAATCTAGAAACAAGAAAAAGGTTAAACAAATCAGAAGGACGGGGCTGAGGATATGAATAAAGAGAAGCCCCGACCAAACAGGCAGTAAGACACAGTGGTTGAGAATTCAGGCTCTGGACTCGGCCAGACCTGGGCTGAGATCTGGGTCGAGCAAAGCAAAAAACCTGAGTCGAGATCTGTTGCTTACTATATGATCTCATGTTTGGAAGCCTGAGATGAGTTTTCCTTGTCTATAAAATGAAAATAATAACAGCAATCTCTTGAACGGGTGTTGAGAGTTACATAACATGCTCATGCTGCCTAGTAAAGTTCCAGGCAAATGTGAGGTGCTTAATAATATGCACTTTCAACCAACCAAAAAGATGAATCCTGAAGTGGCTGTCTTCCTTTAGGACTTCAGGAATCTCAGTAGCCTGGTGTTGGCTTCCAAGCCTTGGTCCCAAAAGGACTATCCATTTTCTGACTACCAATTTTGGTTCAAGGAGGGAGCCAGAACCATCACACGTTCCTGAAAGGTGGATAACTGTGTGTCTGACGTCGGGAATTGCCAGGATTAACTCGAGACTCCGGGAGGTGTGTGGAGGCTGTTCTGGGAAGGGCCCACCCTTTTCCCCTTCATGGGCCTTGTTGGGTAGCCTAATGAAAGGCTCTGCCCACTCACATTCAAGTATCTATTCATTAATGGGATGCAATTCACATTATGTGCTACTAATTACCCTAGTAAGGCAGTAAAAATTAATAAGGAACTACAGTTTAATTGTTTGATAATGACAGGGAGTTCCAAAATGCCCTCTTGAGTAATAAAATTAACATTGAAACTAGTTCAGTCAAAGAACCTTCCTTTAAAGATAACTCTTCCCTACTGGCGTAGGAGTGTATTTATTTGTTTTCTCTTTGGGTAGCCCTGAAATACCACAAATCGATACTGAAGTTTGAGACTCTGCCCAGTGTTCCAGGCCAGTGACTAGAGTATCTGCCATGTGAGGTAGAGAAGCTTCTCAGAAGCCAGTGCCTCTCCCTCATGGGAGAGGGAAGCTGGGGCCAAACACACGCCTACAAGATTTCAGAACTGAAAGGTTTGTGATAAGGCCATTCTTTTACATTTGAGCACAGATCTCTATTCCACGCTCCTCTCTGGGCTTTTCTTTAAGGGAATGTGGTGGTTTTAAAATATGCCTGTAAAACGTGTTGTCTAATTTCCTTTACCTTGAACCTGGGGAGGATTTAATGATTCTCTTCTAACAAATAAAGTGTGGCAGAAGTGACACTGTGGGGCTTCCAAAACTAGGTTCCAAAATGGCTTCAGCTTCCACCTGGCTCTCTCTCTCTCTTTGGAGACACTTGCCCTTGGAATCCAGCCACCATGTTGTGAGGAAGCCCAGGCGCACGGAGAAAACACACTTGGGTGTCCCAGCCAACAGACCCATCTGGGCCCCCAGCCAACAACAGCCGTCAGCCACCAGACTGGTAAGTGAGTGAGGCTTTAGGTGATTCCAGCACCCAGCTTTTGGCCCAGCCCAGCTGAGGCCCGGACATGGGGAACAGACACAAGCCATATCCCCTGTGCTCTGAATTCCTGGCCCACAGAGACCATGAGAGACATTAAGTCATAATCATTATTTTAAGCTATGAAATTTGGAGATAAGCTGTTACCCAACAAAAGCTGACTCATACAGGAAAGCTTAGGGACATTGGGCCTGCTGGTTCTTGAACACAAACCCTAAGACCAACAAGGGCCCATCCACCCCAGACAGAGGTAATTACAGAGGAAGAGCTCAGCTGTGCCTGAGCACTGCCCCAGCCACCAGCCTTCCCACACACCGATCACCCCACACAACGACGTGCCCCAAAAGAAGCTCTTCAGCCCTGAGCAATTTTAAGGTCGAAGTGTTTTCTTGTAACTCAGAGATGCGACTGAGCACAGTTTATTCACCTGGGATGATTGCTTTCCCTAAAGAGATAAGGATTGGCATTGATAATCCTGTGAAATTGGCCTCTCAGAGAGTCCCATCATGTTGTGGCTCATTTCACACATGCTTGAGAGAGAAAAAAAGCCAACAGAGAGGAAATAGCTGTGTTCTGGGACAGGTCGTGCCCACTCCTCCTCGCTCAGCCCCAACTCCACAACACACGTCCACTGTCTCTCTCACCAGCGCTGCTGTCCTCCCAGTCAAGCCAGCTATCTTTCATTCATTCATTCATTCATCCATTCATTCAATAGGCACTCAGTGCTTACTGCATCAGAGGAAACAGACATTCAACAACTGATTGTACAAATAAAGAATTCCACAAATAAAGAATTCCACTTGTCCTAAGCACCAGGAAGGAGAAACACAGCGTCCTCTGGGGAGCCAGGGATATTTAAGGAGAGACCTGAAAAATTAGAAAATTAGTGAGGCAGACAGGGTCGGGGTAGGAGGCATAGGGAAAGCATCCCAAACAGAAGGCCGCATAATAGGAACAAAGTGTGTGGTATCTGGGGATCTAAAGAAAGACGGGTAAAGATGCTGGGAGTGAAGAAAGCAAGAAAGAGAATGCCTTAGAAGAGTCCAAGGAGAGCGAGAGCAACTGGATCATGTGGGGCCACATGAAAAGATTTTGTCTGTATCCTCAGAAATACAAAAGTTTACAGCAGGAGAGAGACAGGGTCAAATTTCATCTGTCAAATCATCCAGTCTCCAAACCCGATCATTTCCCATCTGTGTGTACATCTCCATATAACCCAGATCACATTGTATTATAGCTAGTTGCTTAAGTATCTCTCTCTCCCCCACCAGGCTGATGGCTTCTTGAGAGCACAGACCAGGTCCTAACCATATTTGTAACTCCATCAGGCTCCCAACTGCTCTTGGGATCATGTGCAAACTCCTTTTGCAACCTTCAAGACCTTGTGCCATCTGTCCCTTGGCCACCTCTCCAGAATCATCTCAAGTTGTCTCCTTTGCTCTCCTGCCATCCATCATGGTCCAGCCACGCAGGCAGACACACCACTTCCTTGGGAGGCTTCCAAGATGCCCTGGCTAGCACAGCACAACTGCTAAGTATTCTCAGAGCAACAGTGCTTCCCGACAGAGAAACTACCAGGATGTTTATCACTACTTTTACACGTTATTGACTTGTAAATTGCGTGTATGGCATTTGGGAACCTGAAACCACTGGCCCTTCATTGCTTTGATTCTTTCTTCTTTCAAATTCTCCATTCCTATGGCTCACCTGCTTTTATTCCAAGTTGTCACAAGGGCTCATTCACAGTGGGTTGTGTTTTACTTTTCACAACCCTCTTTGTCAAAACAGGGAAAGTTGTCTTTCCTCCCATGGCCAATCTTTTCCCAAGCAAGATTAAAACCCCTCAGCCCTTCTCAGCCTTCTCATTGAGAGGCCAAAGAAGCAGTCACAAGGGGGAGAGAATTGATTTGTTATCTGTGGACTTTAAAACTGAAACCCACTCAAGAGAAAGACAACTTTCACTCAGAACCTTTTATCTCTGCTTTGCCTGTAAAGTTCCCTTTGAAATGCTTTTGCAACTTCTTGGTCCCTGCAAGCCACACAATCACAAGCTGTTAAAGCTAGAATGGGCCTTAAAGAGCACCTGGCTAATCCAAAGCCCTCTTTTGACAAGGGAGGTGTGTGACGGGGACAATGAGATTTGTCTGAGGAGCCAGAAGACTGGAACCCTCTCACTAACCAGCTGCATGACCTCAGAAGAGCAAATTCATCTGTCTGAGACTGTTTGCACAGAAAATAGATAAGATCCCTAAAACGGAGTGATTGTGACCTGCACACAGAGCTAGTGGAGAATTAAATGAGAAGATCTGAACAAAAGTGCTTAGAAAACCAGAGCACTATATGAAAGTTGGAATTTTAACTGTCCCTCTCAAAGTATCACCATCACTAGAAGCCAATGTCGGAGGAGAAGCACTGAGAGTAGAAAGAGGGCAATGGACAATCCAATATGCCTTTTGACAAAGACATTTTTGACTACTTGGGGGCTGGAAAGAAAAGAATTAGGGGGGGTTAGCCTATTTGTAGTCCAAGCAAGAGATGGTGTAGCTTGAACTACAATGGTAGTGGTGAAAGGAAAAAGTGTGGACAGATTCTTATGAGGTAAAATCATCAGGGCTGGATGATGGATTGGATATGGGAAGAGAGAGGGAGGGGACATGCTCAGGGTGACATTTCTGCTTATTTAACTAGATGGTGCTATTGTACAACCAGATAAGAAACAAGAGAGGAGATCCAGGTTGGTGGGGCACTGATGGGACATCACAGGCTCAATTTCAAACATGTTGAGTTTGAGGTGCCTTTGAGACATCCAAAGAGAGACGTCAAATAAGCCATGTGTGGCTCAAGATATAAAATGTTAAATGAATCCATATAGGTGGGAATCAAAGTAATTGTCTAGGATGAGATCACCTAGGGAGAAAATACAGGGTGGGAGGAGAAGGGGGCCTAGAATGAGTCTCGAGAAACCATACTATTTAATGGCAGAGGAAGACAAATCTCAAGAGAAACTAAGGAGAGACTAGAGGGACAGAAGGAAAAGCAAAACGGTGTTTTTAGCCGAGGGAAGAGCATAATTCAAGAAGGAAGACATGACCAGTAGCATCAAGGGCTGATAAGCATTCACTTCAGATTAAGACTGATAAAAATCCATCAGATTAGTAATGGAGGTCATCAGTGCCCTTTCATGATAGAGATCAAACTCTAGGTCCCTTCCAAATACAGGTTCTTTCCTGTTCCCTGCCTCTGTTACCATACATGGTTCATAATGAACCTCAAATCTCTGGGAAAACCAATCATCTTTAGGGTCCTGAACACTATGGCTGTTTCAACATGACAGTTTGGGGCTTCAGTTAAGTGTGTAATTTTTTGGAGGCCCTGCTCCACTGTACGTACTAAGAAATCCCAAAACTGAGACGGGTTTCCTCTAGATCACAGATGGCTAACATGCAGCGCACCTACTATCACCCACCAAACCTGGGTCCACATCAGACATCACTAATCGATGAGAAGTCCCCACCTCAAAACATGGGCCTCTGCAGGTCACTGTCTCCACATGCTGTATTCCAGGATGGCTATACAGCCCAGAACCCCAGATCCCCCGCCTGCCTCATTTTCCCCCACTGCCCATCCTCCCCTGAGGCAGGTAAGATGAAGGAGGAGACAGAATGAGGCACATTCCATGCCACACCACGTCTTGTCGCTGGTGCCATGTCCCTGGCTGGCTGGCTGCACTCAGCCTTCCGCCAGGCTGTTGCATCTGTTCCCAATATTGATGTGATTCACAGTGATTTGCTTTGGAAATCAAAGCCTGAGGATTGTCGGCTTTATCTGAAAAGCAGGCCCTGCTCCACTGCAGAAGGGGAAATGACTCGGCTCACAGCAGAGCTGTGTTTGCTGGGCACGAGGTGCTGCGCAGCATGGACACTGCGCGTGCCTCCTCACCAGTCTGATTTGGGAGGATAACAAGCTAAACCAAGGAGCAGACGATCGTGGAGGCTTGTGTGCAGTCTGCACCGTTTATACTTAGCCATACTGTGACGGGGGGGTCGGGGGGGGGAGGGCAGGCTGTGTGATGATCGCCCATTGGGAAATTCAATCCTGGGGGACGCAGAGGCGGGGCAGACCTGGGAGAGGGCACGGAGGCCTTCGGCATGCCGCTTCGGGGACACAGGCCATCAGCTGGGGACAGTCCTTTGAACACAACTTGTAGAAATATGGAAGAGAATATAAAAATGGGCAAGGGGGCATTTTTCTTAATAATCTGTACATATCCAAACATAGGAGTGTGTAGCCCCTTCCTCATCTCTTCATGGCCCCTCTGACAGCAGCTGGGGACTCAGAAAACCTGAATTCTAGCCCTAGTCTGCCATCAGGTAGAAGCCATTTCCCTGCGCTGTGACATAAAAGCACCCGAGAGGATGATCCCCAAAAATGCTGTGATTACACCTATGACAAGTTAAACCCAGGTGACCTGCAGGATGTGAGGAGTGAGGGAGGGGGCGCAGCTGCTGGTTAAAACCATGGAGCAGTCAGAATGGAATATTCTGTAATCCTTAAAAATTGTGATGCTGATGCCACCCTCCAAAAAAAAAAAAAGATCTTCCATTAAAATGTGTCTCAAAATGAAGATAATTTTTAGGGGAAAAAAGGATGGTGCTAATCTATATTGGTTGAGACCAAAGGTATTTATAATATTTTCGGAGTGAGCCTATGATAAGTGAGCAGGAAGCAGACATTTATTGTGAAGCAGGCGGCAGTGACATGGGAGTGAGCATCAAAGGCAGAAGTGGTTCCCAGAAGGTTGTCGAGAGGATGGAGAACCCAAGCGGAACAGAGCCTCTGCTGACCCTTCCTACTCTGTATTTTGGGGCTCGGTTGTCTGGGAATGTGCATCCGAGAAACTGATACTGCCAGAGAAAAGAGGTTTTTAGACAGGGTTTTTGTTTGGGTTTGCTTGTTTGGGTTTGTTTCAGGGTTTTTGGTCTCAGGGATGTTTCACGCAGAGTACATGGAGGGAGAGCCCCACCCACCATCTCCCCCCAGCCTGAGGCAGCAAGGGGAGTTGGAGAGAGGAACATGGATCCTTAGCGACCCAGTCCCATGGGGGCCCCTCTTAGAAGAAGACTGGCCATAAATCTTCTAATTCTAGAAAGACAAGAGAGAAAGGGGCCTTAAAGATCATTGCTCATTCCCAGGGCAGCCCTGCTCCATGCTATTCTCCAGCTGGCAGCCTCATGAGCTAGTTCAATAAAGCTCCAGATTCCAGGATAATGGAGGGTTTACAGAGTTTCAGCGAGAGATTTGCTTCTGGCAGATATCCGCCCCATCAGTCCCATATCAGATCCCAATGTCTCATCCCATCAGAGGCAAAGAGGATTCTGACGGTCATGGTGGGATTTGAAAGAGCCAAGAGTATCTCTTCTTACCACTTGCCTAAACCACCCATAGCTCTTCATTCCTTTGTGTTAAATATATTCATCTGCTAAAATGAAAGGAGGTATGAGTCAGGAAAACAAAACTCCCTCATATGAAAGAGCCCCCCCAAATTAGAAATCACACTAGTAGGTATCAAAGGGGACAGTGCTCCAGTCTCAACTATCTTCACTACTTGGATTCTTTGAATCAGAAGGGACTTTTCGCATCTTCTCATCCTTTTGAAAAGGCCCAGAGAGGTTACGGCTCTTGAGCAAGGTCACATAGCAAACTGGGAACCAGGATGGGGCACTCTGTCTCCTATGTACATTTTAAAGGACTCTTAGAGGTTAAATTCTAATCCAAGACCCCATTCCTTTGTTTTACAGGAAATAGGAGCCTCCCCCACCAAACTGCCCGCTCCCCCCCTTTTTTTCAAAACCCCTTTTACAAGTTCTCTTCTGGCACCAGCATCTGTAGCCATCAGTAGTGTGCAGAACGAAATCATCATTGTTAGTACATCTGGTGTATCCGAATCAAGATACACAGAGCTTGGGCTTGGGCATTTGACTTGTCCCACACTTCAGCACAAACCCTGACGGACTGTCATCTGCGTGTTACCTGCGGGCTTCATTTGCCTTCTTCCCGGGCCCTAGTCCTTTGCCTTGGTGCTCCTGCCCCCTAGTGGCAGAAAACTTTACTGCATCCATTCATCTGCAGACAAAAATGAAAGAGAAATGGGAAGAGAAAAGACTCCTGAGGGAGGGAGGAATAGAGAGGCAAACAGCATCCTTCTCTACAAAGGCAGGCTGGTTATGATGGGAATTTTTTTAACCTCACACACAAAAATGCGACCACCTAGACATTAGCCCGCAGCAGATTTGAACCTGCGGAGAGGTGAGGCTAGAGCCCCAAGGATCCTGGGTTGAAAATAAATTCTATAACTGGCTCAGGGACTTGTAGGACTGATAGGGCTCCAAGAATCTGATGGGGCCAGGAACAGAAGAATCTAAAACAGCCAAAGAGGAGAACATTGGCATATGGTACCCCAACAAACACTGGCATCAATGATTTCAAAGTCCTGCCCCCTCACTTAGCACAGGCTGTGCCCAATGTCCCCACCCTTTCCTCCGCTAACTCCTGCTCCTTCTGCTCAGAGCTTACCTCACCTCAGCAGACAAGATGGGCCCTCATCATTTGCTCTCATGAACCCATCATAAGACTTTCACAGTCCCTAATTCTACGTTTCTCTGATTGTTTTCATGCCCACAATAAAGTGTAAGTTCCACGAGAACAAGGCACTGAGGCTGCCACGCTGACTACTGAATCTGTGTCCCTAATACAGTTATTATTGAGGGCACATAAGAGGTCTTCAATTAATCCTTTTCAATGGAATGAATAAAATCAGCAGTGTTGGCTGAATGACTGAATCACATCTGTTTAGAGAATTAGAAAAACAAATCTCATCTCACAGGAGAGACAGCAGGTAAACTGCCTCTTGGGGCTTCAGGGCTATGAAGCACTGACTGTGTGATCAGTGCATTTTTGGCTGTGTCTTGCGATCCCTCCTAGCCTGTAAAAGGCACAAAAATCTTCACAGGGTGGAGACCTCCCTTGAATACCACCCCAAATGCGCAGCATGGCCCTTGGGGTGGGATAGCTGGGTGGGTGTCTTTACCATAATCGCGCTTTTTGACAGTCAGCTTCCAGAGGCTCGGCTCTCATTCCCTCGTGGTAGGAAAATCTGCCTGAGAGCAAGGAGAAGCAGATTGTCAGGCTGTGAGGACATCAGGAGACCTGACCTTGGGGCTGTCTCTCTGTGTGGCCTTGGGTGGTGCCTCCCTGCACGAGCTCTCCTTTGTCCCGTTTGTAAAATAAGATTTGGGGTATGTACCATCCAAGTCACTGGTTTTCAGGGCCCAGCTTAAACGGCTTAAGGAACAAAAGGGGGTATATATAATATATATATGAAGAAAGAGAGAGAGATACATAGATAGAGATAGAGATACAGATAGGTAGATAGATATATAGATACAGATATGAAACTGAAAAGCCATGGATTCATGATTAACTCAATCCAGGATAGTACGCAGTGTCATCCGAGCCTGGTTTCTCTTCTCCATCCTTCAGCTCTTCTTCCTACTCTGTCGGTCCCCTTGCAGGTTCCTTGTGTATAGCAGCTCCAAGCTTTCATCCCCACAGCAGAAAAATAGCAGGATCGGACAAAAGTCCCAGGACTGCCCTACTGGTACCGTTGGGCCCCAAGCTCATCCATGAGCCAGTCGCTGGAGTCAAGGAAAATTCTGGGATCCGCCTAACTCACATGGATCGACACGATGAGAGGCCAAGCACCCCAGAGAGCGATCAAGAAAGCATTTTCAGAATGTGGGGGGAAACAAAAGTGGCACTCTGGAGACGAAGTGACCTTGAAGGACTCTCCCAGCTTTGAATACCCTAAGGTGACTCTGATATGTGATACCAGGGAAATGGAAAGGAGAATAAAGCCATGGACACGCTTTAGAGTTAGCCCAACCCCAAACCCATTCAAAAAGCCCAAATGCCAAGTAAGACCCCTCACCCATTCTGAAGATAGAGAAGAGGGGACATTGGAAGCTCTAGAAAGCCAGCAGGGACATTGACACTCCAGAAGCCAAAGGGGATAAATGAATGGTGTTTTGATAACGCCACTAAAATGGAACATTTCTATTTCCCAAAAAGATGGATGCTGTCAGTAAGATTCATGAAAAAAATCTTATTAAACTTTCCCTTTCACTGCTTCTTTGTATCTCTGGTTGAAATGGAGCAGGATGCCGGTTGCCATGGTGACAGCTGAATTTTAAATAACAGGGCTCAGGAGCTCTGGCTGCTGGCTATACCCGCCCCAGGCAGGAAACTGTGGGGAGAAGGAGAGACACAAAGTGAGAAAGGGAAGAAAACTGCTGGGCTCATCCCAGGACACTGTAACTTCACCAACTTGTTTTCCTTGCTCTGAGGATAAAATCGCAGACTCTGGCTTCTTCATAGAATAAGAGAGCGTGGAGCCCAAATGCATAAGGACAGGACCTTGGAAGTCGCTTTGCCCAACCCTACCTGATTCTCTCTTGTGATGGATGGCTGGATTTCTCCTACACTTCCACTCCTTCCCACTAACAATGGGCCGAGTCCACCCAAGTTCTACATGGTCTACTGGAAACCTGGCCCTAAAAGAAATGTTCAAAGACCTAGAGACCCTGAGAGCAAAAGCCCACAGGACTTTTAAGTGAAAGAGGAATTTGAGGTTAAGAGCACAGTAGCTATCTATTCAAACAGCCCTAGCCACAAATTCCAGTTCTGCTCTTCTCTCTAGAACCATCTAAGAATGAAATGGAGAGATTCAGGAAGTGGTGAGTTCCCCATGACTGGACATACTCGAGCCAGCATAGGCCAGCGAGGAGCTGACTGAGGAATGTTTTTAAATAGTTCCGGGTATCAGAGAGGCCGGATCCTGCCGAGGGAGGCTCAGAGAGGCAACACACCAAGGCCTTCATCCAGAACTCTTCTAAACTCCAGGCCAGGAAAAGCGGAAGCTGGAGGCTGTGGCTGGAGAGAACCAGCAACCAGAAAGCACGGAAGTCTGCTCTGATACCTAAACGCTTGTGGGAACTGGCTTTGGCAGGGGGTGGCATCGGCTCAGCAGCCTTTCCCTGCTAGCCCAGTAGACCCCAGAAAGGACCTGCATTCTCAGCTGGCCCCATCCCTTGGCTCCTGACCAAAATGGCAGGTAGCCAAGGCCATTCTGTATTTGTCAGAGAATGGCTTCTAGAAGTTAAAACTAATAGTAATAATAATAATAATAATAATAATAATAATAATAATAAACACGACGAATGTTCCTCTAAGTGGAGAAAAGGGCAGGATTGCCAAAGCTGACTGAGTCTGACATTTCCTCCAGAAGCTGGGTGAGCAGAGGCCCCGGGAGAAAGAAGTAGAGCCAAGGAGATGACGCCCCTGGGTCTGTGACCTGCGCCTCCAGGACCTGCATCCCACCCCTGTCCTGTGCCCTAGGCCTGACGATCTAGCAGCTGGTGGCTCGGGGTTCCCCATCAGCATTGCCCAGGCAGACAGGGATGAGCAGGGAGAATTGTAGCACCTTAAGAAAGAGATAAAAGCCAGACTCAGAGTGAGGGGAAGTGGGCCAGCATGCATACCACCATGTCACCTTCCTGTGCCTTCCTCAACAGCCTGAAAAGTCAAGAAAGCCAGGGCTCCCAGCCCAGAGAGAGGCAAAAGGTGGCCACCCAGCCCTGGCTTTGGCCTGTCAGTCATTGGTGCCACCTATGACCTACTGGCCTCTCTCCCAAAGCAAGCTTAGATCCCAAACCACCACTTCTGTCCGCATAGTCAGCCTTGCCTGCCGTCCACATGCGTACACACACACACACACACACACACACACACACACACAGGCCTGGAGCAGGGGGCAGGAGCAGCATGGGGCCTGCAAAGCGGTGCCCAGGCATCTCCATACACTAGGCTTGTACACACGTGAAACAGTTCCCGAAGGAGGTCCAGAATCCATCAATAGAAAGAGACCGGGAGACCAGGTTAAGGAGATAGGAAAAATTATTTTTCACCGCACGGCTTTTTTGGTAGAATTTTTCTCACATGTATATAGCGCTTTTTCAAAAAATAAATTATTTGTCTCTTTCCAGAACTCACATACTGAATCTGTCCTTTGTCCTTGGCCACTTGGCCTTGAAGTCAGGAAAAGTCCTCACTCCATTCCACCACAAATACTGAAGCAGCGTGATGCAGGTCTGGGTCTTAACCATCCTCGGACTCAGTTCCTGGAACTGTAAAATGGGGTTGATAAAATCTACCCCACCTTTCTTATAGGCACCTTAGTGGTTTAATGAGATACAATGATAATAGTTAAATATATTGAGTGCTTACCATGGCCTGGGCACAGTACTATTATCTCAGTCCTAAAACAATCCTATAAGATAGCAACTAGCATGAGCCTCATAGTGAGACAATAAATAAATAGATGATAGATAGATAGATAGATAGATAGATAGATAGATAGATAGATAGATAGGGCAGAGAGAATTACCTTTCTCAAGGTCACACAATTACATACCTGGCCTTCTGACTCCACAGCCAACACTCTTACCCACTAAACCCAATACGTCGGTTTGACATTAGTGTTCATTATTCTAGATGCAGTTTCCTGTCCCAAGAGGCTTGGGTGAGTGATCAAATTGCCTCCACCTGTTTGACCCCATATTGGAGTCTCTGACTTTGCGTGAGACAGTTTAATGAAAGGCTAGAATCCAGAGATAGGGATACAAGCAAATCCCACAGTGGGATCCTGGGACTAGATGTTAGGATTTGTTTCCAGACCAGGATGGTATTAATAGAGCTGCTTCAAACAGCGAGAAGCCCCACTTGAGGCTCCTATACACACAATTAGCTTGTTACCACCCCCAGCCTCACTGTCACCATGGCAACAAGGGACCTAGGATGCCAGTCCTCAATCATTGTTCCTGATTTACAGAGCCTTCCTAATTCACACTTCCCCTTTCAGGCTCGTCCTCTCTCTCCATGGACTTCACAGCCCTCTACAATACCCACCAACTGGGACAAGCAGTTCCTTATCCACCAGGCCCAAACCGTTCTCAAACCACTTTTAAGTGCTTGCAAAGTCTCCCTTCTCTTGCCCTGAAATCTGTCTCCCCAGTTTTGTCTAGTTCTAGTTCTACTGTCGCTCTCAGGGTCTCTGGGTCTTCTCTACACCAGTGGCTCTCAGACGTTAGCATGCAGCAGACGTGGGGAGCTTGCTATACCACCAGTGCTGGGCCCCACCCCCACAGTTTCAGATTTAGTCGGTCGGGGGTGGGCCCAGAAATGTACACCTTTAAGTGGCCACTGCCACTGGTGCTGCCTGGAGATCATACTTGAGAACCTCGGCTTTAGATAAACCCTCCTCATTTCTTTGAAAATGCCTTCTGTGGGACAGTTCCCAGGCTTCTTTACCTTCCTCGTCTCTCTCCTTGGGACGTGGTTGGGTTTCCCAATAGGGCTCCCAGAACTAAACAAGGAACCTTAAGTAGATGTGTTAGGTTACAAGGAACAAAGAGACCCTAGGGCTACCTCAAGTAATAGGCGGTGTTTGTTTTGGACGTAAGAAAAAGAAGAACTTCAATCATGGCCGGTCTGACTGGACCCAGGGCTGCTGAGGCCTCTTGAGAAAAGTAGAAATGACAATGAACTGAATCTCTGCCCAGAGGATAAGAGATGGTGTCAGTCTCTTAGCAGGAGTGTGACACTTACCTCAGCGTTCTCTGCCTCTTCTCCCACTATTTCCGCTGCCACCACCAATTCCTTATTCCCTCTCCCCTTGTTGATTTTCTTTACCTCATAGCTTCTTGCTTCCTCATTCTTGCTTCTGTTTTCTTATGTTCCTTATGCTTCCTCTTATCCTCTCCAGTAGCATGGCCTCTCTCCATGAACATTTCAGCTTCTGGGCCTGCCACCAACTACCTGATTTGCTCTTTTTTTCCAGTTTAAATTCCCAAAAGAGAGAATCAGAGTAAGCAAGTTTATTCCCGTTTGGATAAATCTCTTCAAAGCAGCCTATAGATTGGCAGCGCTTGGGTCTATATTCAGTCTGTTGTAACTGCTAAAAGGTTGAACCACACAACATAAGCATGGGCTGTTCCCTTAGAAGGAGGTCATAGGCATAGTCTGAAGACCATTGACTACTTATAGGTTTCAGCTTGCATGCCAATTCCATTCAAAAACACTTTGGCTGTGTGAGGGTTCAGAACGAGTCACCCCAAGATGTGCCTCTGTGGTATGCAGGCTATTTCAAGCTAAAGGCAACTTCAGCCACCGGCTCAAGAGAAACTTCTGCTCCTCCCTTTTACTACCTAGAAGAACTTGAATGAGGGGCCTTGTCCATAATAAGCTATTACTGGAGAAGAACCAAACAATAAATGCATGGTCTCACCTAAGACCAGAGGTGGGCTAGGACTTGGGTTGGTTCATTCAGTGCTTCAATGAATTATGGCGTCCCAAAGCATCTTTGCACTCTCCCATCCTCAGCATGAGACCTGGCTTCCTTTACATTATTACCTGGCTGTCACAGTTCTAGGCGTCACAAGCTGCTAGGATAATGTCCAGTGAAAGAAGAGAGAACTATTTCTTCCCAGGTGACTCTTTTTAGCAACAAGAAGAACCTATTCTCCAAACATAGGTTCAGACTCCTTAGATCTGAGGAGAGACTCCTCAGATCCTATTAGTCAGAAATGCATTCCACACCCTTAAAATTAACTCAAAACGGGTTAAAAACTTGAATGTAAGAACCCAAACCATAAAAATCCTAGAAGAAAACCTAGGTGGTAAGTTCCTTGGCATTGGTCTTAGCAATGATTTCTTGAATCTGACTCCACAGGCCAGGGCAAAAATAAATAAGTGGGACTACATTAAACAAAAAAGCTTTTGCACAGTGAAGGAAACCATCAATAAAATGAAAATTCAACCTACTGAATGGGAGAAAATATTTGGAAATCATATTTTCAATAAGGGGTTAGTAATTAAAATATATAAAGAACTCTTACTTCTCAATAACAAAAATACAAACAATCCAATTAAAAAACTGGATTGGGCAGACAATCTGAATAGACATTTTTCCAGAGAAGACGTACAGATGGGCAACAGGCTCATGAAACTATGCTCAACATCACAATTCATTAAAATTACAATGAGATATCACCACACACTAGTCAGAATGGCTAGTATCAAAGATAAGGAATAACAAGTGTTGTGAGGATGTAGAGAAAAAGGAACCCTTGTGCACTGTTGGTGGGAATGTAAAGTGGTGCAGCCACTATGGAAAAACAGTATGGAGGTTCCTCAAAATGTTTAGAATAATGTACCATATGATTCAGTAATCCCATTTCTGGGCATTTATCTGAAGAAAACAAAAACGCTAATTTGAAAAGATATACGCACCCCTATGTTCATTGCAGCATTATTTATAATAGTCAAAATGTGGAAACAACCTAACTTAAACATCAATGGATGGTGGATAAAGAAGATATGGTGCATGAATACAACGGAATACTACTCAGTCATTTAAAAAAAATGAAATCTTCACGTTTGCAACATATGAATGGACCTCACGGGTATTTTGCTAAGTGAAATAAGTCAAACAGGGAAAGACAAATGCCATATGATTTCATTTATATGTGGAATCTAAAACACAAAACAAAACTCACAGATACTGAAAACAGATTGGCGGTTGCCAGAAGGAGTGTGGAGGTGTGCAAAATAGGGGAAGAGGATCAAGAGGAGCAAACTTCTAGCTTTAAAATAAAAAAGTCATGGGGATGTAATGTGCAGCATGGTGACTATAGTCAATACTATTGTACTGCATATTTGAAAGTTGCTGAGTGAGTAAATCTCAAAAGTTTTCATCACAAGGAAAAAACTTTTTTTGTAACTTTCTATGGTGACAAATGGTAACTAGACTTATTGTGGTGATCATTTTGCCATGCACACAAGTATTGAATCATGACGTTGAAAACCTGAAACAAATATAATATTATATGTCAATGATACTTCAATTAAAAAGAAAAAACAGACAGACCTGTCTAGGATGTTTTAAGATATAACTTTCTATACATAGGGTTGAATGTGTTCTGTCACTCTTCTGAAAAAACTGCAAGTACCACCCCGCATATTTCAGCGTTTGCCCACTTGGGCACTCATCAAGAAAAGGTCTCAAGCCCCATGTTACATTCTTGAGGAATCTCTGATACGGAATTAATGATTTTTCTGGTAGACGAGGTGGCTGAACATGGATGCCTGGGAGAGAGAGTGAGGAAGAAGCGGAGATGCTACCGCAGCCCCATTAAAGCCGGACCTTGAATTCACCATTATCGTCACGGCTTCCCCTATCCATCATCATTACCTGTCCCCTGAAATGCCCTTGGCTTTGGCTTGCCTTCATTTGCTCCTCCTGAGGCAATCTCCATTCTTCTCCACCCTGCTTCATGTCCCCAGAACCCATAGGGATGTGTCAATGGGCTCCTGGCCCTGACTTCCAGTTGGGTTTGGCACCGCCAGGCGATCAATGGGAAGAAGTAGAGAGAACAGGGTGAGGCTGGGGTATTTATTCATTCTCCCAGTTCCCTCTCTTATGGGGGCCTCAGGGGCTGGCTGCATCCAGAGGTCTCCACACAAGTAAGGCAGCCCTCTCCACAGTCGTCTCTATCTCCCCAATTCCTGTAAAACCCACCCCCTCATCTGCCCCCAAAGGTCAAAGGAGTGGTCATGGAGCCCCACTATTACCAATCTGGGGTTCTGCACAATGCCTCACGGTTTCCCTACACTCTGCCCATGCCTTTGTAAATAGTTTCTTTATGAAACTGGGCTTGAGGATGCCCCCTACTGATACAACTCTCAGATTTGATTTTCTATGGGTTGAATGTTTTTGCTTGGTGATATTTCTGTGTTCCTGCCGCCTGAATCACAGCTCTGCACAGTGACGTAAATCTCAATTTCTGAAGTTGCATAAAACTGGGTTCATATCCCACTCCACCTTCTATAGCTAGAAGACGTCAGGCCAGCACTTTACTTATCTGAGCCTCAGTTTCTTCATCTGAAAAATGGTAGTAATAACAATAATAATGACAATGATAATAATAGTGTATCCACTCCATAGAGATCCCCTGAGGAGCAAATGAGACAAATGGAGTGATGGGCAGTGTAACGAACTACATAGCTCACCTGAAAATGGAGTCAGGGCGGCCAGATGGCTCAGTTGATTGGAGTGCGAGCTCTTGACAACAGGGTTGCCGGTTCGATTCCCACATGGGCCAGTGAGCTGCACCCTCCACAACTAGAATGAAGACAACGAGCTGCCACTGAGCTGCTGGAGGGGAAGCCGGATGGCTCAGTTGGTTACAGTGCGAGCTCTCAACAACAAGGTTGCTGGTTCAATTCCCGCATGGGATGGTGGGCTGTGCCCCCTGCAACTAAGAATGAAAACGGCCACTGGACTTGGAGCTGAGCTGAGCCCTCTACAACTAGATTGAAGGACAACAACTTGGAGCTGATGGGACCTGGAGAAACACACTATTCCCCAATAAAAATTTTTTTTAAATTAATAAAAATGGAGGCAATGGCTCCCCAGATCCAAGGGATGGCTGTTGTGAAGAAAAGCCAGCCCAGAGTTGCCAGTTCTTCTACTACTTCAAGAAGCTAGAAATCCAGACTTCTATATGAAATCTCGCCTTTACTAGAATGCCAGTCCCGTGAGGGCAGTAATGGCAATTTTATTCATTACTGTATCCCCAGTGACTTGAAACGTGTCCAACACATACAAGTGATCGAAAAGTCTTTGTTGAATAATTATTCCAATTTTTAAATATTCCAACTAATGAGGGCAAAACAAAATCAGGGCCATGCAAGAGCTGCACGACCATGAGTGAGCACCTCCTTAAATTTTGCATCCTCGGTAACCCCCTTACCTCACCCCAGTCCTGAACAAAACACTCCTATGTTACTTTAGGTTTCTGCTCTAGAAATAACCACACTTGAAAGATGCTAATAAGTGACGGATCCTTTCTGAGCTCCTACTAATTGGATAAAGCCATATTTTCATGAAGTGGGGTATAGCCATCATTTTCAGAATTTCCAGTGTGCAGCCCCTTGATCCACTCACCTGCAACCAGGCGTTTAATTAATGTGCTCACGGCTGAGAGAAGAGATGCAGCAACTTGTTTCAGCCCAAACAACTCACAGGTCCTCCTCTCCCTCTGCCACAGCCTGAGGTGCAAACCCAGTGAGCTGCAGACTTGTTACTCAGCTTATAAATGCCAAGGAAAGAGCTCTCCAGAAAAAGAATGACTTGGTGGACTCGTTGCAGATAAATAATGTATGAAACCACTTCTATTGTAACAGCACTTTGCGGTGACGCTAATATTGATGGAAAAATGTTCGCATGTGTTAGATGGTGTTATATTCAGTGAAAGATGAGGTTTGGCAGGCTCTGGGCCACTTCGAGTCTAGGCCAGAGATGTGAGAAACAGCAATTCCCAGCTGATGGGTGTTAGCCCCTGTATGAAATAGGCCAGTTGAGTCAAATAAGACCAACACTTGACCTTGGCAAGTATCTTGTGGTGGCCACTGTTAGGTGGATGACCCAACAGTCATTACCAAATCCCTCTCTTCTAGTCAACTTCCACTCCAGAGGTTGGAAAAGTTTCCCAGCCACTTCTGCAGTTGGCAGTGGTCATATAAAACAATAATCTATGAGTAGAATTCTGCTGAGGGGAGGAAGGGGTTGTGAAAAGAAACTGTACTTTCCAGATAAAAGAAGCAGAAGTGGTCAATCAGCACCATCTGTTTCATGCTCTTCCTACCCTGAATTTGGACGTGATGTCTAGAGCTATCACAGCCACTGGAAAACCAAGAGGCCTGGGAGAAGAGAACTGCAGTGACTCAAGTCTCCATGTCCCTGAGCCTCCAAACGAATACTAATGGGTGCCCATATTCAAAGTGGATGAGAAAAAAAACAAATACCTATTTACATGTCTACATGTACATGTACATTTACATAAACTAAATGTTTTGCTCGATACAAACAAATGCATTCTGACACTTAGCTTAACCTCTCTGTGCCCTTGTGGTCTCAATTGTATAATGAGAATGATAACAGCATCTTCTATTGTTGTGAGAGGTTGTGGCTTTAATGAAAATCTGTTCAGCTTTGAAATAGAGCTTGGCACATAGTAAATCCTGAGCACTAAAGTCATTATGTACTAATGAATAAGAAACTATTAGGCTTTTTTTTTAAGCACTCCTAAAGCTATCACAAATAATGCCTGAATCAACGTAAACAGAAGGCTAAAAGGACATAGAGACAGATGGGGAGCGGGGGTTGTGGGGGGAACAGTGGATTTAGAGTCAGATGATCCAGGTTCTAAATGTCCAATAAAAGGGGAATGATCATGCCAACAAAGCACATCACTCCATGAGCTGTATACACCCATTTAAAATGCATGAAAAAGGCCATGTAAGGATATGGGGCATGCTTATGAGAAAATGTTAAATAAACACACACACACACACACATTTAAAAGATAATCCCAATTACATTTTTTTTAATTGCGAAAATGAAAAAGCAATGGTAATCTATGAGCTTAGGGATAGCGTTTTCCTCCTCTACGATTTTCTGAATTTTCCAAGGAAATAAAATACATAACCATTGTATAATAAAAATGTTTTCATAATTTAAATTTTTGTCTCTTTTATGTTTCTGGATTTTCAAATTTCTTTGCAGTAAACTCATTTCACTTATAGAAGAAAAATAAGTTAGTTTTAAAACAAGAAAATGCATTTGTTGCCCAGAGACCAATGGACTCTAACCAGTCTTAGTAGCGTTGTAGGACCCAGAGCAAAAAACATTATGGTTTCTTAAAAGCTGCCAACAATGTAATGATAATATAAAGTATGACTAGTCCCCAGAAGGTGGATTTGGTTACATATAAGTGCTCACTCCTGCTTACGCAGAGGCAGAGGAATAAGTCAGAGAAAGTGGGCCTCAACGTTTATTTCTCTATTTTCAGTCACACTGGAGAAACTGAGGCAGGGGATTTTTTTTTTCTTTCCTTCCTTCTAATACATTCCCATGAATTTTTTATTATACAGATTTTGGGTTTGAAGTTCAGCATTACCAGTTATTAGCTATATGACACGGGACAGACAAGTTGCATAACCCTTAGAAAGCTTCATTTCCCATCTCTAAAATGATGGTCATACCATCTACTTCACTGGGGGATGCTTTGTTCAGCAAATACAATGACGTGTGTTAAAATGCTTTGTAAACTGTAAAGCCCCGTGCAAACCTGAGTGAAAAGGACAGGCTCTGATGGGACAGCCTTGAGTAACATCCTGGCTGTGACACTGAACAGTGCATGAAACTAAGGCAAGGTACACAACCTCCCTGAGCTTGGGTTTTCTCATCTAGAAAACGAAGATAATATCGTTCCTTATTTATTAGACACCTGGAGCCTTGTAAACACCTCATCTAGGAAAGTTGTAATTCTATTGTCTGCACTTCCCCAGAAATAACCAGTTAGCTTTTCTACTTGGATGAGCTGCCCCGAGAGAGAGGAGCAGGACTTGGCTTCGAAAACAGCTTCCCAGACCGTTAGTGCTGTGAAGAGCAATGAGGAATTGGGCGGGATGCCTGGTTCGCTGCTCACCGCCACCCCAGAGCATTTTTCCAGATTCTCTGCCAGCCAGACACCCAAACTCTGAGCTACCTCTCTGAAATACTATCCACAAAAACAAAAGAAAGAGCCTAGATGTGAAAAAATATGAAAAAGTAATTGTAAGGGTTCGTTTTAAGAGTTGACCTGACTGGGTCACAAGGTGCCCAGATAGTTGGTCAAACATTATTTTTGAGTGTGACTGTGAAGACATTTTTAGATGAGTTTAACATTTAAATCAATAGACCGAACAAAACAGAGTGCCCTCCCTAATGTGGGTGGGCCTGATCCAATCAGTCGAAGGCATGACTAGAACAAAACAGCTGACCACCTGCGGGTAAAAGGGAACTCCTCCTGCCTGATGGGTGAGCTGGGACATTGGTTTTTCCCTGCTTTTGGACTCGAAACCTCAGATCATTCTGGGTCTTGGGCCTGCTGGCCCGTGGACTGAAACTACACCTGGGTTCTCCTGGTTCTCAGGCCTTCAGACTTAGACTGGAACCCCACCCCAGCTCCTCAGGGTCTCCAGCTAGCAGATTCAGCCTGTGGATCTTGTGACTTGCCCAGTGGAAGTCAGTAATCACATAAGCCAATACCTTATAATAAATCTCTGTGTGTGTGTGTGTGTGTGTGTGTGTGTGTGTGTGTGTGTGTGTAGATATATATACTCCTACTGGTTCTGTTTCACAGAGAACCATAACACAAGAATCCTCACCCTAACAAAGGTTTGACAGCTAGGAGGACTTAGGAAGCCACGGTGTCCCTAAATCACTGACTCTCAGCAGCCCCGTAACAACCTCCCACCCTGTCCCATCACTGTGAGCTGATAAATCACGACGGTCCCATTATCTGAGGAGGGCAAATCAATACTTCCATCATCATCATTATCATCATCACCACTCCCAAGGCACCTCTCCAGGAGCATCTGAGCTGCTCTCTCCCAAGCTCAGCGCCGAAAGGATGATGAATCTTCTTCTGAGGCCCCATCAATCACAACCGGAAGGGAAAGGATGAGAAGGAAAGAAGAAATGTAAGGGGACACAGGGGACAGGGCGGAGGGAGTCTGAAAAAGCCTAAAACCATCGCTTAAAGTGTCCTAGAAATGAAATGGCAGGGCCCTGGCAACGACCCAAGTATTTGCCATCATTAGCAACCTCTTTAAGTGACTCTATGTACTTTAAAAAGTCAGCGAGGTACTAGTCACTGGTGGCAATGATCACTGGTAAGGATCTTGGGATTTGAGGGCCCTGTTACTCATCGACTGATCGGAGGGAAGTTTTATAGAATGCTTGCACGCGCGTCTGTGGGAGTGGGCCAGGGACGGTCATGCCAGCATCAGCAGCACTTCAGTTTAGTGGGGTGGGGATGTCCCTTGATTGACAACAGCAATTCTAAAACTGTAGTGCGCCGTAGTCAGCCGAAGGGTTTGTGGAAACAGAAATGGCTGGGCCCTAATGTTTCCTATGCAGTAGGTCTTGAGTGGAGGCCGAGAATTTACAGTTCTAACAAGTTCCCAGTTGGTACCTGCTGTTGCTCATCCAGGAAACACACTTTGAAACCACTGGTTCACACAGTGGATGTATTCTTGGAAAGTAGCATATACTCTGAGGTTCTTTCCCCCCCACTCCCTTATTTGGGCTGAAAAGCCTAACTAAGGGAGAGAGGGGGAAAAGTCACCTGCTCCCTTACCACCCGCTACCCAGTGGACACACACACACACACACACACACACACACACACTTCTCTTGCAAGAACAAGTCCCTCTATATAACTCCCTGTGCCTCCCTCGTCTCTTGCATGACACACTCTGCAACATAACCCTAACTAAGGCCCAGCACTAGCGCTATCTAGATTCATCACAATTGTGTGCGAAATTTCCTTCAATAACTTTATTGTTTCAAGTAAATATGCTCAGCATAAGAATCAAAGAATAGAGAAAAATACAAAGAAAGGAAAATGGATCTCAATTCCCACCACCCTAGAGACAATCCCTGGTAGTAAAGTGATGGACGTCCTTCAATGCACACAATCCCATTTACTTTTGTAATTTCATATCAATGGAATCATATAATCCAAACTATTTTGTAACCTGCTTCCACTTATAGAAAATAAGTTTTGATAAAGCAAACAGAACCTCAAAAATCCTCGGAAAATGTATTACTTAGTGGAATCTTAACACAAATCCTCTTAGGAAATGAACCATTCTTTTATATTGTGGATTTTTGCCTACTTCTCACAGATCCGCCAGGTTATTTTTTTTAAAAAGAGTGAGTGACTGAGTAAGTGAGTGAGTGAGTGACTGTGGGTGTGTGTGGTGCTCCATATTTCATTTATCACCTGCACTGAGGATGAGCCTTTGTAGTAAATCAGAGTTCTGGGTGTAAGTCAGTACAGATGGCCTGACCCAGAGCAGTGGCGCCTCTGGTGTAAATTCTGAATTGTCTTTCGTGGTCTAGGACTAATGACAGTGATGTCTGGTCTCCATTGAGGGTCACCGGTGCTCTGGTTCTAGAATGAGTCACACTGGCTAAGGGTCTAGTCAGCAAAGGGCGGAAGTGAGCAGAGTGAAAGGGCGGAAGGAGGCCCCTTGCTATGATCAGCACAGCCCAGAGAGCACACCCACATCCCACACCCATGTCAGATGGCTTTTGGAAGGACCAAGCACTCCTCTGCGTCCACAGAATGTAGTTACACTGCTTTCCAGGACATCCTTTTGTGGATTGTCCTCATTTCCCAGACGAGATTTGGTGTGAGAGTCATTGTGATAGTGCACGAAATGCCATGAGCACAATGTCCGGTACATAGTAGGTGCTCAATAAACATGTCCCTTAGACGAGAGAGAATTGCACGCTGTAGGGTCTCCCACCTTGTGCCAGCCTCCCCTCGCTGAGCCAGGCCACACTTTCCTTCTGTATACTACAATGAGACAAACATTTCCGGGCACCAAGAGACAGGGATGAACCTAATGAGTTGAAGCACACTCCTTCGTCCCCGTTGAATCTAAAGCCTAATGAAGTCCAGATGGTACTTACACAGCCCCAGCCCTGTGCCTAACGGTGGAAACTGTCATCATCGTAGCAAGCCCCAGCCTCAGAGCAGACCCAGCTGACCTGGTGACAGAGGAGGACAACAGAAGGGCGTGACCCACACCACACAGCTGATCGTGCCAGTTAATGGAGGGGGCTTCCCCACCTCTGCATCCCTTTGCACTGGGAGAAACGGGGGTGCATCATGGGAGAGTGGAATTACAGCCTCTTTTTGCCTTGTTTGGAATACAAAGACATGAGGTCGCGCTAATACATTTATAGAAGGCAAGAAAGTAGAGATTCAAACAAAGGGTGAGGGGGACCATAAAAGGGACGTACCCCTGTTTCTCATCTTAAACAGGAACCAGTAATCTCAGCAGTCTATGCTCAAGAATAGTTGTCACATTCCATTAATTCCGTCTGATTCCATGAAGAGGGGGGAAATCACCACATGGCAGTGCCGGGTGTCTCAGCTTCATTACAGTGATCTTTCCCAAGAGTCTCCTATAACAGCATGGAAAGCACTTAGTACAGTACCTGGGCTGCAGTAAGTACTCAATAAATGTAAACTGGTTGTAGCAGCAGCAAGAATGACTTGCCAAGAGCATTCGTTTAGCTAGTTGGAACCCTGCTCAGCAAAGAGTCAAATCTTCTTACAACTAAATGAGTGCTTTTCCCATGAACCCCGCCTCCTTCGCCCTTCTGCCTCCAGTCTTCCAAGTTCTTCAGCCGACCTTGGAGCTGCTCTCTCTCCAGTGTCCCTGGAGTTCACGATGACAGAGATATCCCAGCCGAAGAACTGAATTTCACAGGTCTGACGCTGACACAACCCATGGAATTCAGTTCTCAAAGCTGAGGATACACAGAGGCCTTCCAGAGTCAGCACAAAGCTCCCTCCTTGCCGTCCTGGCCCATCCCAGACCTGGAAAATACAAGAGAAAAGCCAGGTGAACCCGCAGCAGCTGCTTCCCGGTGTGGGGGCTAGTCCAAGGGACGTGCCCGGTACACACGTGCGTCACGAATCATTGGTCCTTCCTGCCTCATGGCCCTTGCACCTGCCATCCCCCTTGCCTGGAAAACCCCTCCCTCTCTAACACCAGCTCGTCCTTAGGTTCCCACCTTCAATGTCACTTCCTCAGAGAGGCCCTCTATGGTAGACACTGCTAACTATTCGCCCAACATCTGTCTGCCTCTCCTATAGTAATAGAACCCCCAAATTTTAATCTGAGCACATGGACACCTGGGACGTGACATCAGTTCCTAACCTCACATGACTGAGTTCAGGAAGTGAGTGGAAGTGGTACGCCTTCCACGGCCCCCTTTGCTGCTTCTCACCGCTCGGACTGTAAACAGGATGGGGAACCACCATGGCCCATGCAGTGAGGGCAGCCCCCCGCCCCCCAAGAGAAGGACAGAGCAACGTGCCAGAAGATGCCTGAAGGTGTAGGCTTCCAGATGCGTCCTACAATGCTGACACCTGCAGTACTGCATCAGCGAGTCTTGTTGTGGTTCTGATTGGCGTCTCCCTGATGATTAATGATGTTGAACATCTCTTCATGTGCTTACTGGCCATTTGGATGTCTTCTTTGGAGAAATGGCTATTCGTAACCTTTGCCAATTTCTTAATTGGGTTGTTTGTCTATTTTATTAAGTTGTTAGAGTTCTTTATACGTCTAGATACTATCCCCATATATATATATATATTTATGGGGATATATATATAAATTAGGTTGGTGCAAAAGTAATTGCAGTTTTTGCAATTTTTTTTAACCTTTTAAACCTCAATTACTTTTGCACCAACCTGATCATTTGCAAATGTTTCCTCCCATTTTATGGGTTATCTTTTAACTTTCTTGGGGTCTGTGTGTGCACGTGTGTGTTTGTGTGTGTGTGTGTGTGTGTGTGTTCTACAACATTATTTCCAGTTTCTAGCATAATGTCTGGATCATGACAGGCACTCCAGTGATTGGAAAGAAGGAAGGAAGGGAAAGAAGGAGAGGAGGGAGGGAGGGAGGGAGGGAGGGAGGGAGGGAGGGAGGGAGAAAGAGAGGGAAGGAGGGAAGGAAAGAAACTTTTAGAGACCATGTGGTTTAATTTCCTTATTATAGATGGAGAAACTGAAAGCCTAAAGTCATGAAGACGCCAGCATGATGAGATAATAGAAACAAAGAACTAGAAGTCAGAACTGGGATCTAGTACCAGCTTGTCCCCACCAGCTAAAAGCACTAGGCAGGTCACATAACCTCTCTGCACACCAGACACTTCCTCCTTCCGGTCGAGAATTAGAAGGAGCAAAGTGAACTAATGCATGAGAAAGCATTGTTTGACCATGCGTTCTAACTGAGGCCCGAGGTCAAATAGCGAAGTCCGTCAAGTCATTAAAAAGTGGCAGGTGGACCAGGGTCTGATCCAGGGTGCATGCTGAGGCATCACGAAGCGTTGTTCAGATTGTTGCTGGTTTCCATCATCAATTGGGATACCTTCTGGTTCAATAGAGGGAAGGCAGCAGTAACTTAGTCCAGCAATAACAAATCATACAAAGGCTGAGTCTTCTTACCCAGAGTACCAGACAAGACGTGATGCTTCTGCCAAGTGTCACCCCGAGCCGGGATGGTATCTTATCCACTATCGAATCCTGAGCACCTAACACTGTCCCTGGCACATGGCAGAGGCACAAAAGTATTGTTTAATTAGTAAACAAATAAATGAATGAATGAACAAATGGGCGTCAACTGCAATGTGAATCTGAATCCCACAATCTTAATAAGGCAGGCAGGAATGAATTTACCAGGTAGAAGGGTTCTGAGGTTGCCTGGGCATAGCAAGAGGCAGTAAGGCAGAGTGATCAGGGAACAGGCTCTGGAGTTTGGCTGCCTGCACAAGCTACTGACCTCACCGAGACTGTTTCCTCGTCTGTACTATAAGGGTACTAGTAGACTTACCTCACTGAGTCATCAGGAGTAAGCGAGAAGATGTTTATAGAATAGTGCCTGGCATGCGGTAAACACTCAATAAATGTGAGTTTTATATCAGAATCAGAAAGTGATGTAATAGATTAACGAAGTTTGCCACAAGTACAGAGGGAAAGGGACAGCCATGTTATTTTCACCTCTGCTTAAACTTACATCTGTTTCTACCTATCGCTGTGCTGCACCCATACCTTCCACTCCTGTCCCACGCCAGGCTTCATGCTCCGTTTATCCATAGCCCTAAGCCAAAGCTCCAGGCATTTTGTATTCTGATTGGATCCACATGATTTGGTGATTACTATTTAAACGGCTCATATTGCTTATGCTACAGCCTCGATTCCTCTTAATCAAAATGATCCATTAAGTAGGTACTCATTTCCCTCAGGTGGCACGTAATGGCTTCTCCATCACCCTCAACTCAATGTAATGTAAATGTAAATGCTCACATTTGCGGTTCTCCACTGTCTCATCTCTTCGGTAAGTCCTGCTTCCCTGCTTTATGTGAAGCAAAACCAAGACATGGAGGGGGAAAAAGTGACACACTTACTCCAAAGAGCCCCGACTTACACCCTGAGATATGAGAGCCAGCAACACAGAAATCTGATGGGAAAGGAGAGGCGGAGACACACAACATAAAAATCACCAAATGCCAAGTGCCTGTCAGACCCAAACAAGGCACTTTCCATGTCACTCTCACCTCACTGTCACAAAGCCCCAGGAAGCAGATACTGTGGCATCTCCACTTGACACAAAACAAACAAACAAAAAATATTAAATTTGATTAATTAAATTAAGAAGGGGGAGGAGAAAGGAGGAGGGGAGGATGAAGACAGAAGGGAAGTTAAAACACACACCCTAGCATGTACAACTAACAATTCTGCCCCCTTGCCTGCCTCTTGGAGAAGTTAAAAAAATAATGGTTTCTTCCCTAAATGAAGGTAAAGACTAGATAAGGTGGCAAAGCACACAGATGAAAAGTAAGTAACTGTAAATGATAACGGAAATGTACGCTAAGCCTGGTGTCAACAAGACACCAGGGGTCAGCAGCTGGTTGGAGGAAGACCTCAGCGAGGGTTGGCCCCTGGGAATGCGTGCTCCTCCCACACCGTCCTCTCAATCAATGCAACCCAGTGTCCCAGACTGAAACCTTGGCATATTGGACTCCTCTGTCTTCCATACCCTCCATCCAATCCCTCTGCAAGTCCTGTGAGCTCTACCTTCACAGCACAAGGGAGCCTAATCTCTCTGCCTCACTTAAGCCACCACCACTTCCCACCCAGACCCATCCCAGCAAGACCCTCCTTGCTGATCCCCAGATTCCACTCCTGCCTTTACAGTCCGCCCTCCAAACAGCAGCCCAAGGGATTTTATCAAAAGGTCCATCAGGTTATGTCCCTTATCTGAATAAAGCTTCCATCACACTCAGAGTGAAATCCAACCCCCTTAGCATGGTCAACAAGGCCCATGTGACTGGCCCCTTTCCTGTCTCCAGGCTCGTTCCCAACCATCAACCTTCCCTCACTCATCCACTCCTGCCCGAGTGGTCTTCTTGCTATACCAATTCCAGCACACTATTGTCTCTTCCTGAAATGCTCTTCCCCCAAATATTTGTCCCTCACTTCTTCGAGACTCTTCTCAAGTGTCACCTCATCAGTCACCTGACCCCCTTCCTAAAACAACCACTGACGTGCCCACACTTACCCCCATGCACTCTGTCCCCGTGCCCTGCTTTGCTTCTTCATAGAATTTCTTATTCTTTCACAGTGGTGGTTCCTTACTTACTGCCTATTCACCTCACAAAAATGAAAGCTCTTTGACCAGAACGGTGCCTGGCAAAGAGTAGGTCAGCTCTCAACCTTTTTGTCATTATCGTCCTCTGAAAGAGCCTTTCTAGACATATTTTCCTAATCACCCCCACGATGAAAATTTAATCCCATAAGTATACTACATATCTGTTTATGTACTAGATGTATATCTGTGCTTTACACATGTAAGATGTTTTTCACCCTCTCCTCCCGCCCAAGAGCAAATTTTCCTATCCTTTAATTTTATTCCCAACATTGGAAATTTATGGAATACTGCTTGATAAACACTTGTTGAATGGACAAAACTCCAGAGCTGAACAGCACTCTGTAAGACAGGCATATTCAAGACATTTAAGCTCAGCTGGGGAAATTCCAAGCGCCCTCCCCACCCTAACCCCTCCCATCTGTAGTGTGAGCACATCCTGTCAAGTTGGGTCTGGTGATTATCGGGTATTTTTCTAATTCAGGTTTTCAGCCTTTTTTTTTTTTTTCGCTTTTTTTTTAACCCTAATCTTATTTTGCAATCCCAACTCTTACTGCTATTTTAGACGCTTCAATTCACTTTTATTTCACCCTCATCCTCAAGCATGCTTTAAAACCCAGGTAAGTCCCCTTCTGTTCATTCTTCATCCCACAGACCTTCATGGAGTTTGCGTGGGAGTCAGACTCTGGAGATGGAAAGATGAGTATGACCTACTCCCTGCCCTCTAGAAGCGTATGGGCGTGTGAGGGTAAGCAAATAGGGTGGTTAGTGCAACATCCCGAGTGCCCTAGTAGAAGATGCTTTGAAAGGACAACTGCATCAACCCAGCAGAATCCCTCCTTCCACATCATCCATCTATTCATCCATCCACCCATCCATCTATTCATTCATGTATTCATTCACTCACAGAGCACCTGCTATGTGTCAGGCCCTGAAATAATGCTGGGGACACAGCAGGGAACAAGACAAACACAGCCCTTGCCCTCGGCCTCATTGAGATCACCAAACAACAGGAGAGCCTGAGAGCTCATTGATAATCACACCAAACAAGTAAGCTCAATCGTGAGAAGTGCTACCAGTGAAAAAGCGCACGATCCTGCGAAGCATGGCTGGTTAGGGGGAAGAGGCATTGAAGGAGAAATCCTGAAGGATAAATAGGCTGTGGTCTGGAGTGGTGAGGAGCAGGAAAAGGGAGTCCAGGCAGAGGAAACAGAATGTTCAAACACTCTGAGATAGGACGTGACTGGCCACACCAGTGGGGACTGACAGGCCAATGAGAAGACCGGGGATGGGGCAGAGAGAGGGAAGGCAGGCCCAGGCAGCCAACGGCCAGTTGGCATCAGTCTCGCTTAGGAATTTGTTGCTGATCTTGACAGAAGACAGAGAAAACAAAATGATCCTGACTGCATTTTTTAAAATATTCTGCTGGGGGAAGGCAAGACAGAGTCCCAAGTATCAATTATCTGACCATCAGTGTAACACTTGATGCTGAGGGTCCTTGAATCCATCAGAGCAAGTCTTGTGAGACTGTGAAATTTTCAATGGCAGCTATGATATGTTCAACCTCTTTACCCGCTCCCCACAACAGCACCTTGCACGTGGTAGACGATTAGAAAATGTTTCTTGAGTAATTGTTCTGTGAAAACAAATTCTATGCTTTTCTTGTGATTCACAACTCCTTCCCTCAGCCCTCTGAAGGATCCTCCTTGGTCCCCACTCTCCCACCCTCTGCGCGATGCTACATGCTGGTTCTGAGGATCACCATACAACCTCCTTACAAGTTCTCTGAGCAGTACCACAGTGCACGGATGGGGGCATCAGAGGCCGCGAGGATCTGAATGGCAGGCCGCTTCATCCATCGTGGTCCGCCTCCTACCTCTAATCCCCACCTACGCCAGGTTACCCAGTCCCTCCGACCCCCAGTTCCTCAGAGTCAGCATCTGCAATGAGGTCGTAGTTTTCTGCCGTGCTGCTGAAGCAGCCAGGTCAGGATGAACTTAAATAACTGCACATACAGAACCATTTCTCAGCCAGAATAGAGAACAGGACAGAGCAACTTAGCAAAGTAATTGCATCCTATTTGCCAGGACAAATTTGGTGCTATGAGCCATTTTGTAAACTTCATGAGATTAGCAGTCAGAAACCATGAAAACAAAAGAATACTACAAAGGTTCTTTTACATACTGATCATTTACATTTATCAACACTACTGTTCTGTCTATTATCATTTCCCCAGCGCGGAGCCCAGGAAAACTCACATTGCGTTAAATCAATTAAAAGCTGAGTTCTCATTCAAGAAAGAATTCTATTGTGTAATTCTGCTAGGTAAAGGTAAAATTTGTCCTTTGAAAAGAAATCCCAGTAGATGAGGATAAAAAGGATCAAATATATGGTGATGGAAGGAGAACTGACTCTGGGTGGTGAACTCACGTGATTTATAGATGATGTAATGCAGAATTGTATACCTAAATCTATGTAACTATACTAACAATTGTCACCCCAATAAACTTTAATTAAAAAAAGAGAGAAAGAAAGAAAAGAAATTCCACACCTGACTTGGTCTTGGTGCCTTATGACAGGGAAGCTATTTGTTTCTATTTCCAAGAATCCATCCCCTTCTCTTTTATGTGTTTTTTCCACTATTTAACAGAAAAATAAAAACTAACCCAAGAGTTGTTATAAATATCATTTTGTCCCCCCCCCCCAAAATTATTATTGTGGCACTTTGCTTTTACTATATTGAGTTAGAATAAAGGAGTATGTTTCCAGTATGCAAGGCTTTTAGGAAAGCTACTAATCTAGTATAACTTTACAAATCTAAAATCCTTTCAAAGCTAAATTAATCTGGTCTTCCAGTTCACTTCCAGTTTACAAAAGGTAAAGGAGATACACCCAAATTGCTTTATATGCTCACTGTAAAAAAAAAAAAAAAAAAAAAAAAAATCCCTTACACAGCACTTTATTTCTTTTTTAATTTTAAATAGTCTGCATAATTATCTCATTTAGATCTCTGCACATGGCCTTAGGAGGAAAGCTGGAGCAGACACAGCAATATTAAATAAACAGGGTGAACAAATCTTTGCCAGCAAGAAACAGCAGGGTTATCTCCAGTGTTGAACTTAACTAACCCTTTGTGTAAAACAAAATCCCCTTATAACCATGAGGAGAGTTCTCGGCTCTGGCTCTGGGGGCCAGTTGGCCACGATTCAGACAGAGCCTAACACAAAATACGTTCAAAGTCTGCAGAAACTGTGATGGCTGGATTCACTTAGCAGACGTGGGCCATACTTTTCTCTCTGTATCCCATCTGTCCACTTCAAACGTGGTAATTGTTTCCTATTTGGTGCGGAGGGGGTGGACAGGGAGGGAAAGGGCAGGGGGCAGGAGAGGATTCTAAGCTCCATACCCCTGTGTCCATGATCTTGATCAACCTTCCCTCTGTGTACAGGCTCTGCCCGTGCCTGGGGTCCACGCCCTTTGTGGTCACTAAGGAACCAATCTCTGAGGACTTCTCTAACTCTTCCCTACTTCTACTTGTCATAACGCTCTCCTTTCCAGGATATATTTCCCCTTGGAGACATGAAATGTCATATTTGACCTGAATGTATTCTCTGCCCTTAGCACACTGCCTGGCTCATGGAGGACACTCACGTATATAATAATTGTAACAATGATCAGAACAGCTAACCTGTACTGAGTACTTACTATGTACCAGCCACTGGGCTCAATAAATTAGCTCACTTAAATGTCACAACAAAACTGTGAGGTCGGTACTATCAGCAACATCACTTTATAGATGAGAAAGGTTAAGTGACTACCCCACGGCCACACAACCAGTAAGGGAAGGAACTGGGATTTCAACCTAATCATCCAACTCCAGAACCCAGGTTCCCAACCATCCAGCTGCACTGGCTAAATGAACCAACCAAGCCTCACCGAGGGCATCAAACCAGTGAGCCCCACCTAGTCTTCAGCCCCTCCAGCTCAGGCCAGGGCCTTCTCCTCTCCTCTTCAGACCAAGTCCTGGTTTCACTGGAGGAAGTGAGCCATTTGGACAAAGATGAAGACGGCCCACACCTCCCATGTCAGCCCACATCTTCTTATAATTTAATAATCTTCTTATTAAAAATCATCATTGCCACGAGAGGGAATCTCAAACAAGCTTAATAGCAAACACTGTGGTTTTACCAAAGGGAGAAAAATTTTCTAGGCAACTAAGTAACACGAATTGCTGGAAGACAAGTCTTCCATCCAACCCTCCCGCCCCCTGAACTGCAAGATGATGGTGTGTTTCCACGTTAAATGAATGCAGTGTCCCCAGAGCCATCAAGTGAATGAACCAAGTAAATGCTCAGTCTTCTCCTTATCCCAGATTTCTGTCTTCTCACTGTCATTACTGTTTTGCTTTGAAAATCATTTCTGGGCCTTTCTGTAGCTCCACGGAGCTGGGTTGTCACTTAACGTTCTGCTAACTAACTGGAATTGCTCTTCTGGAGCTGCAAAGAAAATTCTCACTCAGCTCAGATGAGTTTATCATGGGAGCTGATTAATTAACAGTTATAGAGCACCAAAAATAGAGTTCCACGGCATTACATGTAATTTTGTGGTGAGTATTGTTATGATTTAAACACAATTTGCTCTGTGGAAGATATAGAGGTAGTAAGAAAAAGGGAAATCGGTGTGTTTATTTGAAGTGAGATCAAATATAAAGAATTTTTAAAATAATAGTGATAGCTAACATTGAGCGAGGGCTGTCCAGGATGTGTTCTGAGTACTTCATGTGTATTTGCTCATTTGGTCTTCAGGACTGTTACAACAGGCCAAAATGGGGTCATTTTTGCTAAGCTATATCACCAAACCAAAACCTGGTAACTAACCTAACTGGAGTTTCAGCCTTTCCCTAGAGTGGAATTCTAAACCAATCAGTCTGGAATTTTCCTGATCCATACGTGTAAGGGAATCTGCTTGAGAAAGCCCCTGCCAGTCTCCCCAAAATAAAATGGAGTGGCCTAAAAATAAGCTTTTCTTTTCTTGTGCTAATAATTCCCCTCCCACATCCTTCTGCCTATAAAGACCTTCCATTATGTTCAACGGAAGCACCCTTCTAGTTACTACATAGAATGCTGCTGGATTCATGACTTGCTTAATAAAGCCAGTTCAGTCTTCAGATTTACTCAGTTGAATGTTCTTCTTTAACAGATCCATCCTAGGAGACGGGCACCCTTATTATTTGCATTTTACACAGGAGGAAATGGAGGTACACAGCTACTAAACAGTGAACCCAGGGATAAGCTCAGGGAGCTTGACTCCAGAGGTGGGGGGGAAGGTATCAGGTGGGGAGGGGAAATGACCCAAGAGACATTTGCAATGTCTGCAGATAATTTTGATGGTCGTGAGTAGGCATGCTAGTGGCATCTAGTAGGCAGAGGCCAGGGGTGCTGCTAAATATCTTACAATGCAAAGGACAGTCCCCACAGCAAAGAATTAGTCAGCCCCAAATGTCAACAGTGCTGTGGAGGAGAAGCCCCACTCCAAGCCTCATCCTTGCCATTGTGTCCCAGGCTTGTGCTCAGAGACCTCGGCATTCTGCATAAGAGGCAGGTCACCGATGCTGACCCCTTTCCGTATGGACTAGGGAGATACACGTATTTCTTCCTGGCCGGTCACCTCAGCAGCAGCAACGTCCACAAACAAGGTTAACAATGCTTTACTTGCCTGAAGTCTGGATGGCATCTCTTAAAAGTCCTGTGAGATCTCAGGTTCCCTATCGAAAACTGTGAACTCTGTACAAATAATTCATTAAACATGTGACGGGGGCAGAAATAGCAAACACGTCAGTAGAATAAAAGTGCGATTCTAGAGAAACATCTTTGTAAATGTGGGGATTTAGGCCCATGCAACGATGCCCTTTCAAATCAAACAGCCACTGAGAGGGGGCTACAGGAGCTCTTTGTACGGTCTGTGCAACTCTTCTATAAATCTAAAACTATCCTGAAGTTAAAAGCTTATTTTAAAAAAATAGCAGTGGGAAAAACCAGCACCTATAGAATAAAAACGTATAATCAGATATGTCTCACACCATGTAAAAAAATACACTGAACAAAAGAGCTAATTGCAAATAAACAATGTGATAACTAAACCTATCAAGATTTCATTAGTAAAAGTAAGAATAAATCTTTATGACCTTCACTTGAGAAAGGTCTTTCTAAACAACGCACAAAAGCCATTAAGGCAAAAAGGCTGACAGGTCTGAGACCACCTTGGTGGAGATACAATTGCATTTTGAAGAGGGAAGGAGTATCACCAGTTCAGGAAAGAAGTAATCAGAATTGTTTTCGCAGCTTTCCTCTGGGAGAAATTTCACAGCCAAAGCTTTGAATCTCCGGTCACAGAAGTCAAAGAGTTTTCCCTTTGGGCAGACCGCCGCTGGCATTCCTCTCTAATTACCTTTAGATTTAGGAGGGAAATCCTCCTTCCTTCCCTGTGTTCCTGGTGTGACAGGGTTGGAGGACGGCTCTGGCAAGCAGATGGAATGTTGTTATTGGTGCACAGGGACAACCTTAGAACCTGTTCTTTCTATTTTAATATCTGAACTGACCTGGTGACATTTCTCCAGCGGTGGGAGCAGCTAGTAACAACTGTTGTAGGCCAGACAACTGCTTGTCCCTGCACACCAGGCCTCCCGCCAAAGTGGTGGCACTGCATGACCCTCCCTGGTACCTCAAGAGACAAAACTAGATCAAAATATTCAGCACCACACCCCAAACTCTGGCATTAGCTTCCCTTGAGATCTGTGCAATTCTATGCCCAAACCTCCAAGAAATATTAAAAAGTCAAGACATTCATTTGTTTTCAGAATGAACTTGTGTTTCGATCTCCAATAAGGAATGCATCCAAAAAGTCCTTAAGGATATAAATTTCTTGCAGAGTAAGAAACCTAAGAAAAATCTATACAGAGGGGTAGGCAAGGCTCTCTGCCACCCCCTAGTAGTATATCTATCTGACGGCATTTTCCCAGTTTCTCTTTTTATAAAATGAAAGACACTTCCCTGGAGAAAAACAACAAAAACCATGTAAAACACTATATCAGAGCTGTTCTGAAGTGGAAAATGTCAGATCTGAGTTTGAGTCTCTCCTGGGAAGTGGTAGGTCGCTTGACCTCTTTACACCTCAATTTTCATTAGCAGTAAAATGGATATAATTCTTTCATTCAGCAACTATTTAATAAGCTTCCATTATATGCCAATTCTACTGTCTCTACCAACCTTACAAATTTTATGGAAGAATAACATGAAATGACCCATGAAAATGCTTTACAAAGTGTAAATCATAAAAAAAAAGACTTCATTAGTTATTGTTAAAAATAAAAACAATTTGCTACTGTTGTTGCTACTAAGATTGAGGCCAGGACCAAAATAAAGAACTTTTGCCAGATGGTAGCACTACCAGAGGAAGGAATCAACATTTGAATTCAAAAAGTGCCTAAAAGCTGGCTTTTAGGGACCACACCCAAGACTATAAATTGCTGACGGCCAGAGAAAACATATATTTCCTACAGATTCAGTCCAAAGGCTACACTGAGACGAGTACACTAAGTTTCTGGAGGGCCCTTGAAAAAAATGGGATGATAGGAATTCAGAGGTGAGAGGATGGCCAAGAAGCACCACCAACCTTCCAGGGAGCGCTGCGCCCCACCCCACGGCAGGGCATGGCGGATCCTGAAGACAAGACTCAGCCACCACCCACCCCACGCTAACAATCCAGGCAATTCCAAACCAAGTAAGCAAACCCCAAAGTCAAGACTTTACCCTCTTCTCCCTCTGGGAGCTCCACCCCTAAGGGCTTCTTGTACTGCTGCTCATCTGCTCTCAGAGGGCTATATGCACCAGGACAGCAAGGGGATTTTTATTAAAAACAAACAACTGAAGAGAAATCCATTCTGTTCAAAAACCCATACTTAACAACTTGGGGACAAATGTCAGCACACGCTGCAATGTGAAGAGTTTGGGCACAAACCCAGCAGAACCCCAAGCAAACCAATGGAATAATGGACACTCAACCAGGAAGATCCCGAATGACAAGAAAATGCAATTAACCCTTCAAGAAAGAAAAGCTACACTATTTGCCCAAATTCAGTATATAAAAAACGAAAACAGAAAAATTTCAAAAAAACGATTCATATCCAAAGACAAGATTGAATGAGATCAAGAATAGGAACGCAATAAACAAAATACAGCTGCTATAACCCCCCCACCTCCACCCCAGCCCCCAAATTACACCATATGGCCTGGGCAACATTTTCATACTATTGTCACTGCAAGAAAGTTTATGAATTGCTAAGTAGAGGCCACAGTCTACAACTCCTGGGTCTAAAGCACATTGTTTTAGCGTCCACACAGGTTTTATACCACTTCCTGACCCCACCCTACCCCACCCTGAAAACAACAAAAGTTTAAAAATATTTTCCTTTTGGAAATGGAGCCACCTCTTAACTAAGGCACTGGAAATATCTCCAAGTAACTTGATATTTATAGACCATGACAAGAGTCTCACCTACTTTAACTCTAACGTTATTCAATGTGCTTTAAACATCTTGATTATATCTTTAATGTGCCATTAATCTGCAATAATCCACTGTACAAAAGCCCGCTGCCTCTCAGACAGAAGATAAGTACATAATAAATCAGCTAGCAATGGTTATTTTTCCCAGCTCATACGTACGGAGAGCTCCTAAAATTTCATTTTACTTCATTTTTTCCAATTCCTCAGCCGTCCTCCCCTCCTCGTTTTGCTACTCCCTCCTGTCCATCCAGCCCACCCTTCTGGCAAGGCTTCCTGCCCGGGTTTTACCACCGCACTCGGCCGCTGTGCTATCCAGGGAAGGAGGAGAGCTGTCAAATGCCTGGAGCGAGAGCATCTTTCTGGAGAAAGGCTCTGGCTGGCTGGGGTAGAGGAAGGCACCCAAAGCATATTTGCATATGCTTTTATTCCATTTCCACACCCTGCACGCTAACGCTCTCTGGAAAGTCCCTTCTCGATTCCCTCCTGGGCGCCCAACGGGGGAAGAGGCTGGGCTGGAATGGAAGGTTCCAGCCTCACAGGGTTTGTCTCTCCCTGGCGGAGGCCTCAGCCTCCTCCCTCCTGCTGCCTGCCTGGTGGGAACCCAGGGGTGGGGGCCGGGGACCCTCTCCCAGCGCGCCCCTGGGAGCAGACGGCTGCTCTGGCCTGCACGCCCTGGAGAGCTGCGAGCAGGAGCCTCGCGCTGGGCTCCAGCCTCCCCCGGGGAAGTTCTGGTCAGGCGCTGGGTCCCGGCTTCCTGTCTGTACTCTCCGCAGCCCCGCGGGGAAATCCCCAGACCTTTATTCGCTGCCCAACGACCCTGTTGGCTTTTCAAGTGTGCGAAGGCTGAGTTTCGGTCAAAACCTCAATTTAACGTTAACCAAAAATAAATAAATAACATGTGTGCAGGAATATATATACATATATATATGTATATATATACACATATGTATGTATTTATGTATATATACACATATGCATGTATTTATGTATGTATATATATATATATATATATATATATATATATAACACACATACACACAAACATATTTTTTTTATTTTAAAAGAAAATAATAATCAGCCTTTGGAAAGGGTGAGGATGAGGCAGAAAATTATTTTTCTTGCTGTGGATCCAGGAGGCCTGGATTGGCTCAACATTCGAACAAACGGATGCTTTGAACTGGATGTAAACTGGCTGCCTGAAGTGAGCGCTCGCCGGCAGGCAGCAGAGCCAGACATCTCTTTCCCAGCGCTCTTCTCTGAAATGTGGATACACAAAGCAGCCATGTGTCTCACTCAGCGAACGATAACAATAATAGCTCAATTTTAATGGGCACTTATTCTGCACCAGGCACTCTGCTAAATGCTTCACACGCGAGATCTTTCCTAGTCCCACTGCAAGCATGTCAGACAGCCAGTATTATGATCCTCATTTTACTGATAAGGGAATTTTATCTCCCATAAGGCTGGGATGACGAGCGCCAGGTTGCACAATTAGTAACTGCTCCCATGAGTACCCTTTAAAGGCTGCTCTTTTCCCACACTGGAAAGGACTGAGGAGGCCCTTGGCACATGAAGATTCCCAGACAAGATAAATATTACCTATGCTGGACATGTACCCATGGACAGAAAAACGCAAGTCACAGGTTTTTGCTCCCAGTCACTTCCCTGATCTCCCCAGAAGGTGTTTTTTTGCTCACCTTGCTGGGCTCCAAAAGGTTTGTTTGAACTTCTATTATAGATAACTTTCTGAAAAGCAATTATTTATCGAGCACTTATTACATGCCAGACACTGTACATACAGTTCTTAGTCAATCGTCCCAACAACCCTAAAAAGTAGATACTACTATATACCCAGATTACAAATGAGGAAACTTGGCTCAGAGAGATTCAAAAACCTGCCCCAGGGCACGTAGCTAGAAATGTGTAGAGCCAGGGTTTAAACTGAAGTTTACTCTCCTCAAATTTCTGACTCCCATACCCTGCATTACTCTGCCTGTCAAAAGGCTCAACATCAAAACTGTTTGTTTATTTGAGATTTTGTCATGGGGAATGGAGCTCCTTGGGGATGCAGGTCACACCCCAAGCATCTGAGCCAGCTCTGAACAGACCTTCCAGTACTATTCAGCATGGGCTGAAACACTGGATGGATGGCACAAGGAATGATAAGGTGACCAGAAGAATTAAGGAGTAAATGACCTCTTTGTAAAGCTTTTATAAAAGGTTAAAAACTACACAACAACTAGTGACAATCATGTTTAAAAAACTCTAGATGATCATTTGGATCCATTAATCCCCAGGGCTAGATTCAAATGCAACAAACAAGGGGAACCCAAGCATGGCTGGTTTCCGCTAAGTTTTACTTCACTGCAGTCAGTTAGCTTGACTTCTGGATTCCTAGGGGCTCCTTCACAACCCCTGGGGCTCACTTGGTAGAATTTTCCAGAAGCAGGCAAGTGGAGGCACAACACCAGGATTTGAATAGCTGTATGCCGCCAGCTATATGAACCTCCATTGTCTGCCTATTGCCTGCGTAAGAACAGACCCTCAAACCTTCAGCCAGGTTTCCATGAATGACGTGGGGAATTAGCCTCATCTTTCTATAATCAAAAGTTATATTTTGTTGGGGGTGGAGGAGTAGGATGGAGGTGAGCATAAACACTATTTCTGGAACTCACATGCCAGGCAAAGTGCGAAGCCCTTTACCTACATTAGCTCATTTAATACCCATAAAATGTGTCGTGCCACCTCCGTCTTAAGGATGACTAAAGCTCAGAGAAGTTAGACAACTTCCCAGAGTTACAGAATCAGTAAGGCAAAGCTGGCAGGAGAGGAATTGTTAAATGACTATGAATCTTTCTGGGTAACAAGAACACTGCCTTTGCTGGTTGGGAGCCCCAATCCAACCAGATACCATGCTACATTCTTTCCAGGCCCTCACCAATGCCAAAATTAATAGGATTACTGGGTTGGAGCTACTTTCTACCCAGTTACTTGGGAGGCGGTGGGAACAACATCAGTATGAAAAAGTTTTGAGCTTTGCATTTTTTTATTTTAAATCCAAGCAGGACTACATTTCCTTTTGAGTAACTCCTTCGCTCCTCACCCCGCCACCCCCAGACCCTTTACCACTGTAATAAAACATTTCTAAATGCATCCATAGCCCACAGTAAATACGACATGCAGGAAATCCTTGATTTTGTACAGTGCTGTGTTAACTAATACTAATGTTGGTACATGAGCTGAGTTCAAGTTCACGAATGGATGCAAAGTTATTATGTTATGTTGAGGAGGCATTTAACTCAAAATTTATTAGCTTTGATTTTGTAGTTTTCTTTTTGAATTTTGGAGCCAGTCTGTTTTTCCCCCATGAGCCTTTGAGAAGCACATACACACAGCGTCCAGAGTCTCTGGCATGTTACCTGGTTCCGTGTTTAACAGATGGCTTTGTCCGTGTTTCCCAATGCACATACAGGAAGCTTGAGAATCTTGCCCCTCTCCTCCTTAAATATCACAGCGTGGGTTCAGGGGTACAAAAATGTCAAACTGGAAAGATGACCCTCCAGCGTGGCCTCTGGGGTACTACGGGGACATCTCCACCTGAGTTCTGTGACCCTCAGACTCTTTGATTCAGTACTAGGAAACTGTGACATAGATTCCTATGAAAAATACCCCCAAGTGTCATGATGATGCTTGTGTTTCCAGCCCACTCGGGAGCTGAGATGCTGGGGCTCTTGAACCCAGGAAATCCCCAAGCAGACAGCCTCTGTTGGGGTGAGGGTTAGAGCTGTAGCTTTGTCAGCTTACAATTCAGCTGGGGCCAAGAATCAGGATTCACCTCACCCTTGTCTCCTCAGATTAAAGTGAGGGTGAGCTGTGCCTGCTCGACCGACTCTCCCCATAGGAAAAGCCCATGAAACCACATACCCTTCTGCTCTGGGCTGCATGCAGGGCAGGATGAGCAGCACGACACCTCCAGGTGGCATAACCCCAGCTTCTTCCCTCCCTTCATCAATCACATATTGTCTGGCACGCATGCCTGGTCCAATGTTTTTACTTTTCATCTGTGCACATTTGGTCTCTCCAACTAATTTAACGCCTATAAAGGACAACAAAGAGCAATAGAAAGCCAGTCGTTAGACTCCAGCTGAGAAAAACTAACAACTTCTAATTAACTTCTAGTACAATGGGGGAAAATTCCTGCCTGACAAGGTTGCGTGAAAGCTTAAATTTATCTTGAAAAGCAGTAAATTGTCAAACATATTACATGGCCCATAGCCGGCCCCGACAATGACAGAACAGAAAGATCACCTATTAAATATCTTTGTATTTCTTGCATGGCCTTTTCCCAAGCTGGATGTTCACAGAGCTCTCTCAAACTTTGAGCCGGGGAAAGAGTTCATACTACCTGGTATACGAGTAGGCAAGAAGACAATCATGATGCCAACTGTGCCTGCATTCTGAGAGTCCGCTCCTGCAAATGAAAATGTGTAAGGGGAAAATAAGGCGTCTGTGGAGGTGGCAACAACACAAGAGGCAGAGAGCAACACCATGTCCAGAAGTGGGCAAATGCTGGAACACAAACTTTTTGGACCCAGCAAAGGAAGGTCATCAACACGGTATAACAGTAAAAATTGAGCCACACAGTTCTCCAGAGTAAAGCTGTTTTAAAATCAAAACACGGACAACAAATCTAATCTTGCAAAATAGGGACTTAGTTAAATGAAGTTTGGTGCATGTACCGAGTTAGCAAGTCCACTCTATTTAAAATGATGATGCTAAAGAATTCTTGATGACATGTTTTTTAAATCTTCTAGATATCTTTTCAATGGGAAAGAATACTATAAAATACTTGTTGTCATGTGATTTCTGTAAGAAAAAGTGAAAGCAACATACCAAAAAAGAGTAGTTTTTCACAGAAGGGAGATGGGACTACATGAGATCATTCTTACATTTTCTCATCTATGCGTCTACACTAAAAGAAAAACCCAAGTGCATTACTTTAATATAAAGGGGGTGGGGGTGTTTGAGAGAGAGAAAGGAAGAAAGAGGTAAAAGGAAAAAGGAAAGGAGGTCAGAAAGAAGGGGCACATCTTCCCACCAAACTGCTCCCCTCTGCAAACCTTTCTGCCCTCTTCCTTCAAAGCTTCTGGCTGAGGGAAATAACACTAGTCATGCTGCTGGTAAACGATCACAGATAAAAGACTAGGAACATGTATCCAATGCATTAACAGAGAATAAATATTTATAGATCAAAGGTAAGTGCAATTTATGGGTAATTTTAAGCAAAAATGACTTTGTCTTTCTCATGTACCTCTAAAAGCCTGAAAGGACCTTGAAACTACCCAAAGATGTTCAACTTAGTGGAATGAATGATCCAGAGCAATAGAGGAACATTGTCTTCTTCAAAAAGTGTCCAAGACAAAACACAGTGTACAGCAAATAGTATTAGGAGATTTATGGAGCAGAACTACTGTAGGTCCCAACCTGGGTCTGGTAAAAACCATCGTGCAATGTTCAAGCAGAGGGTCTAGAGGCCCACTCACTAGGCTGAATGCTTTTGCTTCTACTTACCAAATGGGCAACTTATGTGATCCCTTTCTCTTTCTGTTGCCTCAGCCTGGGGATAGAAAAAAATAGTAGTACCTCCCAGGGTTTCCATTAGCATTAAATGAGTTGGTGCATGTAAAATGTTTAGAACTATGGCCAACATATAGTAGATACTCCATATATAAATAATTGAATATTCTAGGAGACAGTTATTATATACTGGCAGCCTAGCGTCCATTTCCCTTCTGAACACTGTTGCAGGTCTACTTTATGAAATCACCACTCCCCTGTTCTCAACCCTGTTATTTTGAGTGGAATTGATCCTACACTTCCCAAAGGGTGGTCACCGATTGGCTTGAACCACTCTTCTGAACAATGAGGATTGGCTCAGGAAAAGGGCACATGACCCAATTCAAGTCGATGAGAAAGAAATGATACTGAGGCTTGCGAAGAGTCTCCAAAAGAGACCTTCTCTCCCCCTGGATGATGCAGTATATGAATGTGGGCTGCAGCTGCGATAGCCATTTGGCTGCCTTCAGAAGGAGTCTGGAGCTTCCAGAGAATCCCGTGTAAGAGCTGAAAAACAAAGCCATCACTAAAGGAAGCTCTTGGTGCTATCACTGGAGTCCCTGGGCCTCACCTGAGGCTAACTCCTCTGCTAAACAATTCAGTTATGAAGCAATAAACTATTATTTAAGCTGTTTGTTTTGGCCTCCTGTAATGTGTTTGCAAGAAGCTTCGATTAATTCACTTTCCTGAAATGAAATGAACATTTGCTTTTCTTTCTCTAGAACCTGACCATGTTCTAGGCATTCTGTACATAAGTGGAATCTGATTCTCAGACTTTCTTTCTATAAAGAAAATAAGATTTCAGCTGTCTTCATCCTTTCCTGCCTCAACTATTTCAATCCACCCCACTTCCCAAGGTACCCTCCAAAACAAACAACATGACTTGAAAAATGTTCCAGGTATTTGGACTAAGAAAAGCACAGACACAAAGTCAAATGCATAAAACTCTTATGTTGTGTGTATGTGTGTGTGTGTCTTTCAATGTGGTAACTACACGAAACAAGTAGTATGATTTGCAACAATATGTTTAACTATTTTGATGAAATTCCTCTATGAAATGGATGTTTCTGGGATTTTATGATGAGCTACAGGAAAGGCAGAGCACATTATCACACAGCTTTGAATCACCGCAGCACGTAGGCTAGTGTCTTCCATCGAACAGACACCAACCACCTGCCAAATTGAAATGCCCACCATTTAGGCTGCACCCTGCTCAAACACAACTGCAACCATTTATTGAGCACCTATTGTTCACTGGGCATTTTGTTAGGCAATTTACACATATTCATTTAGGTAATTTACCTCAAAGTACATCTGCATGGTAAATACTGAATGTTCTTTCCTATTTATAGAGGAGGAAACAGGGCCAGACAGTTTGCTCGGGGCCACACAGGTAGTAAATGATGGCACTAAGATTAGAACCCTGGCCTAATATGTAAAAGACACATTGACAGTGAAACACACATCACATGAGTATCAGTGGAAGAACAAAAGATCATGTGGTTACAAGATGTAAAGGTCAAGGGCAAAGATATTTAAGAGGCGGGAGGCAAAGTGATGTAGAGGAAAAAAAAAAAAACAAGAGTTCACACAACTCTGCTATGATTGAGCTTCATGACCTTAAACAAGACAAAGAACCCATTCATTCGTTTGTTCAATAAATACTCATCAAGGGTCTACCATGTGCTTAATACTCAGGAAACAACAGTAGTTAAAAAACACGGTTGCTCTCCTTGTGGAACTTGTAATTCTGTGAAGATCCTAGAAATGGAAAGGCCATTCAGGGTCACCAAGTCCCACTCTCCCTTTGACAGATGGAAAGACTGAGACCCAGACAGAGGGAGGGACTTGCTCAAAGTTACACAATGAGTTGGTTGGTGGGACAGCTAGACTAAACCAGCTCTTCATATGACCCACTACAATGCTTCACAAAAGGGAACAAGGTTAACGGCCTGCCCGCCCCCCCACAGGACTCCCAAAACAGCTGAGATGGAGTTTCTGAAAGCAGTTGAAAGGCATATGAAGATGTCCTTTGCAGCCCTGTCAGAAGCCGTGTACACAAGCATGTGCATGCACACACACACAGACACACACACACACACACATTCACACTGGAAACAACTTAAATGTGCTTGAAGTAGGAGACTGTTAAGTAAACCACCATGGCACATTCGTATAATGGATGCTTTTGCTACTAAAAGTAATAAAATAATAACAACAATAATAATAAATGTTAGTTTTATTGGCTTGGTCTGGAGAATGGCCATGGTGTTTTGTGAAGCATGAAGAAAGCAAGTTGTAGCCTAATGAATATAACATAATTCCATTTCTTGTTGGTTTTCTGGTTTTAAGAAGAAAATACAGATATGTTTATATGTTTTGTATATTCATGTTTAAACATAAAGAAAGATGTGAAAAGGATATACATCACTGGTTTTCTCAGGGTGGGGCTGTAAGGTAGAAGGGGCAATTGTTAACTTTTTCTTTATCTACAAATTATACCATCTGACTTGGTATAAGCGGGTATACTTCTTATTTTTCTTCATTCTTTTCTGAATAGGTAAGCTCTGTGTGTATAAAGACCCAGGAACCCCCAGGAGGGTCTTCGTCCCCAAGGACTCACATCAGTCACCAAAGCTGCCTTGCATGTTCTCTGGAAAGTTCTGACTTACAAGGTTCTTTCGACAGGAGGTGCTGCCAGCTCAGCTCTTACCTTGATCAGTGCCATGGCTGAGAGCTCTCGAAGCCACATCAATAGGGCATGAGATGAACACCAGGGCAGCCTTGAAATATTATCTAAGACGCAGCTGACGGTCATGCTCCAGACCACCAGAGTGTCTGAATGATGGGCAGTGTCAGCACAATTAGGCCCCTGAGAACCGCGGGCTGTTTCTCTCCAAGTCCCCTAACAGGACACTGTAAATCACAGTTCCATCTCAGGTGATGCCTCCTTTCGGGGCAGGGAACCGCTGACATTTAACATGCCATTGACCTAGAGCAGACTCAAGAGTGTCTTGATGCTGCCTGCTTGCACTTGGGAAATAAAAATGAAATATTAGGACTACATTTATTTATGGGTGGCTGCCTAGGGTTTCACCGACTTAAAAATGCCACCAGCCTGAGAATCAGGGGACCTGTGTTAAGATGGTACCAATTAGTTTCTGACAGTTGCATGACATTTCACTGGGTCTCAGTTTTTTCATCCATAGAAAAGGCACTGGGGACAAGGGCTGTGCATTCAGGCTCAGTTCCACTTTGACCACTGATCCTGGCCTATCTGAGGACCTGGGATCCACTGTTCCCTTGTGTCTCCCTTTCTCACTCCAGCCCGTGCCAGAGGCAGGCTGAGTCCATGCTTAGGGTCTCAGAAAAAGCCGGGGCACCACACAATGAATGTTTCAAAAGCAAGAGATACTTCAACAGAAACACTGAGGTGGTCCCTATGGGGAAACAGCTAAATTTTTTGTTATGAGTTTTACTAATGGGGGTGGGGGGCTCAGCATAATCTTTCCATATTTGTAGTAACCTTCCAATCCATTCCTGTTCTGAAAATGTAGAGGGCTCTGACCTCCTTCCTTCCTCCCTCCTTCATTTGAAAAGATCCCTAAAATCCTTTGTGCCTGGGTTTCCTAGTTTTAAAAAGGGAGCAATTGCCCAGAGCTCCCCCGTGATGGTACACATTTACATGGAAGGGGTGCAGGTCACCACCACGAGGGCAAAGACCTGGGTGCATGGGTATCCTCTGCAGCTTTGTTTGTAACAGCAAAATGGGAAGAACAACCTAAATGTCATGAACACAGCCCTCGCTACATCAGTCGGGCCACATCCATCCTACAAAACACGAGGGCCCTTTAAACTGACCTCTACGTGCGAAATGGAACATTCTCCAGAACCCACTTCTGGGGGAGAGAAGCGAGATGTAGAGCAATGCACGGTAGGCTCCCATTTGTGTGTGTTTTTTAAAGAAATCTATATTCACGTATGCTGCTTTATACAAGGATAATTTCCAGAAGGATAAACAAGAAACTGTCACCAGCAGTTGCCTCTGGGAATTAGAGTAGGTGGCCCGAGTGAGAGGGAATGACACCTCATTTTCATTCTCTATGCTCTTGTATTATTTATTTTTTTTCTCACTCACAGGCAGGACTTCTACTTAAATTAACAAACGGGCCACATTTATGTATCATATTGTTATCAATATTAATGAGAGAAGAAAATGAAAGATCATACTCTCAATACCAATTAGAAAGCTTTCATAAAAGTCTGACGCAGTGACTCATTACGTGCAGAGTGCCAAGCGGCGTGCAGTAGCTGTGCAGATACCTGAGACTTGCTCCTTCCTTGAGAAGGGCATAGCACTGACCAGCTCCAGTTCTGGAAGGAAGGGGAATAGGCTTGAGGAGGACCAAGGAACCACCACTTTCTTACTACTGTACGTGACTATGGGAAAATCAGGTCACCTCCCTGAACCTCTCTTGCTTTATCTGAAAAATGAGCCTATTTAGACAGCCTACTCCCCACACCCACCCCAAGAGCCCCAAAAGGATAAATGACATAAGGCAAGTGAAATGCTCGGCCTAGGTTCTTAGTAAACGGTGATGGCTGCAGGCCATTGTGGTGACAGGTATCTCTACTTGAACTCCAGCTATTTGCTCTCTCAAAACCAGGAACCTCTTCGTTTTTGATAAGCCACTATTTCCTCCTTACACGGACATGCTATATGAACTCAGGAACCAAATAGATTCGGAGAGTAAGGTATATCCTTCCTCTTGAGAAGCTTAGAAGAGGAATCTAAGCTAAGCTTTGTGAAATAAGTAGGCAGATCCAATCGGTAAGGGTTGGGGGAAGGGAAACAAGGGAAATCCTCGCTGAGGCAGCAGCATGAGTTAAGAGAACGAAGCCATAAAGATGTCTGAGGAAAAAAAAAAAAGATGTCTGAGGAATGGCCGAGAGCCCAGTGTGGGTACCTCCATCATGAGAGCCCAGTGGAACAGTCAGGGTAAAGTTCCAAATGCTGTGATGAGAAGCTTCTAGAACAAAGTAGACCCTGGAAAGCTGAGGAGCAATGGAACTTCTTGACCCAACAAGGCGGTGATCAGGGCAACAGCAGGGGCAGTGGAAATGAGAAGACGGAAGCTGAGACAAACAAGCTACTTGGATGTTTAGCTGGGGAGGGTGAGGAAAAAGCTGAAGACAAACTCCAGATTTCTAGTTAACACCATAAATCTGAGCTTTCCATAACAGATGAAATAGGGGTACCTGTGATTATGTACGACGTTGCCAAACACAATGCATCTTTTTGTTTTAATTTGCCAACTGTCAGAAGATCTGAGCAAGCTTCTCTTGAATTCACCCATTAAATATTTACTGAGCACTGGTTGTGCACTATGTACCATGCCATGAGCCAGAAATACTTATGGTGAAGAAAATGCAGAGCTTGATCTCCTTAAAATCTGCTGTGGAGTCCAGGCAGGTGAACAGTCAATCGCAGTGTGGGGAGCCATGATTTCTTGTTTCTCAGGAGTCTTGTGGTCTGGCTTCTAAAACATTATCTCTGCAGAACACCTGGGGAGCTTGCAAGTTGCAGAGAAATGAGGTGGGAGTGACCGGTTTTCCAGGACACAGAAAACTGATGGCTATCAGGGCAAATGGTAGTCTCTTTCGTATGTTAATTACTTTGGGGAGTCTTGTAGTGACTCTGTAGTTTCTTTGAAGTTAGAAATTTACCTTCTGTGAGGTAATGCATACATGTGATTGTTAAACTGCACGTACCCAAAGGGTATATATTGGTGAAGGAAAAATAAATCCGCGCTCCAGCATCCCTGGAGACCGGCCGCATCATCATTTGTGTGTGCCTCTTTCTTTCATTTCCACTCCCCCTCCCAGGTACCGTTTGATCCGTGGCGGCTGGCCCGCCACATGGCAGTCAGGAGGATTCATGGGATGTTGGGATTTCAAGCAGGGGCAGCTGTTCAAGCTTGGACGGCAGTGAAGGCTTACGAGGTGACTTCAAAGCTGAGGACAGAAAGAGAAGCAAGGTTTAAGAAGACAAAGTCAGGAAGATAGACAGCAACCGTAATGGCTGTCAGACCTGGAGGAGCTAAAGAGCTGTCATATGGCGGGACGGAGGTTGGGCGGTGGGCAGGGGGCAGAAAGGAGGCCACAGTGGGACCAGGTCATGATGTAAGGTGTTAGGACTTCATGCGCAGGCATCACTCCCTAGGTGTTTCTCAGCTCCCGGGACGTAGCACAGACCCTGCTCCTGCAGCCCCCATTTGCACACACGGGAGGACTGCCTCTGGGGACAAGAGCCCGGGAGCCTCCTCACCAAAGCCTGTGGCCGATGCACGAGTCAGGCCAGTGAGTCGGAACCAAGTTCAGATTTGAAAACGATGACTTTGCTTTTGTATCAGATTCTAAACAGGGACTTTTTCTCAGCCCCATTCATGTCATGTGCCCTGACTTCCTCCTTTCACTCCCTCTTTAAAAACAAAAAACAAAGAAACAAACAAAAAAAAAACCATGTGAAATCCACGGGAAGGTGTGATGATGTGGAACCTTATCTGCAGAATTCTCCCATCCCTTCATTTGACAATGATAACCACTTCCAAGGCTCTTACAACCATTATCTCACTCTCAGGACCCAAAAAGTAAGAGCCAGTTTTATTTTGATGTTGGTTCTGGTGCTTGAAAATATTTTGTAACTTGCCCAATGTCATCTAGCAATTTGTGGGTCTAAGGGCAGGACAGCGTGGTTTGTTCTATTTTTCCACTTATCTTTCCCACTCTCTTCCTCTCCATTTATTTTTCTCTTTCCTTCCTCACTCTCAGTTGCATATAACAGACCTACTGTTTGCTTTTAGCAATGGTGGGGGGGGGGGATGCAAGAGAATTAATTAGGCTGGTCATGTAGGAGAACCTAAAACCCACAGTGGGGCAGCAGGAAGAGCTGGAACAGGAAGACACTGGCCCTGGACCCTCGGTTCTCTGCCCTGCTGTGCCTGTGATTCCGCTGTTGGTAGGGAGTTTGATTCTCTCTCCTCCCACTCCCAATCAGCAGTGTTCCAGCAGTGTTCCTCAAAATTTGGTCCTTGAAACATTAAGGAAACAAACCAACTAAATGGAATTCATGACCCTAGGCAGGATCCTGGGCTGAATAAAGACCTAAGAAGGAGACAGATGAGACTGGATGTGGACCGAAGATTAGGTAATAGTATTGCATCAATGTTAAATTTTCTGAATTTGATCCCTCTACTGTGCTAGCATTAGAGAATGGCCTTCCTCCTAGGAAATACCAGGGGTGCCAAAAAATATACAAGTGGACACTTTGGTCAACGTTGCTCAAGCAGTAGTTCGCCATAATCAGAAGTGTCTGGATGCTGATGGGAACCACTTTGAGCACCTCTTGTAATTACAGAAGTCAAACGTGACTTGTACTCGTCTTTTGTTATTGGTATATAGTGACTATCTCAATTTTAAGAGTTTTTTCCCTTTCTTAAAATGTGTATACATTTTTTTGGCACCCTCTGTATATGCTGAAGTATTTAGGAGTAAAGAGTCTTGATGTATGAAAACTACTCTCAAATAGTTGGGGTGAGGGGAAGTGTGTGTAGTGTGTGTTGTGTGTGTGTGTGTGTGTGTGTGCATGCGCGCGCGTGCGTAGAAAGAGAGAGAAAATGAGGCAAAATGTTTACAGATGGTGAATCTGGTTAAAGAGTGTACAAGCTCTTATAACTATTCTTACAGTTTTCTTTAAGTTTCAAAATGGTTTTCAAGTTAAGAAATAAAATTACAGGAAACAAAATGTTTAGAAAGACCAAAAATGTGGCCCTGGGACAGAAGCGTCAGAATGTCCCAGAGGCTGATTTAAAATACTGTCCCAGTTGCTCAGCCCCACCCAAGAGCAGTGGAATCTGCGTCTCTGGGACTGAGGCCAGGGGATAGGCATGTCACATAACCATCTCAAGTGACTCAAAGTGCACCAGAAAGCACAACATGCCCTGTCACATCAGCCCTTCCATGTATCCCTTAAATCAAAATTTTCAGTAAAGACGGACTCCAATGGCCCAGCCCACCTTGTCATGCCAGGCCTCGGCACAGGCTGCTACAAACCCATTAATTTGCTGCTTTGGGGTCAAGTGCCTGGTCCAACATTACCTGAGGATAGGGACACCATCATCCTCTTAGGAATACCTCTTCTGATTGGGCCAGACTTACCTTTAAAAAGGTGATGAGAGGAAAGGCCCTGTCACTGGCTCATCTCATATAACATTCTTTTTTTTTCTTTTTTTAAGGATTTTATTGGGGAAGGGGAACAGGACATTATTGGGGAACAGTGTGTACTTCCAGGACTTTTTTCCAAGTCAAGTTGTTGTCCTTTCAATCTTAGTTGTGGAGGGTGCCATTCAGCTTCAAGTTGTTGTCCTTTTAGTCTTAGTTGTGGAAGGCGAAGCTCAGCTCCAGATCCAGTTGCTGTTTTCTAGTTGCAGGGGGCACAGCCCACCATCCCTTGTGGGAGTCGAAACAGGCAACTCCAACAAACTGAGCCATCTGAGCGCTCAGCGGCAGCTCAGCTCAAGGTACTGTGTTCAATCTTAGTTGCAGGGGGTGGAGCCCACCATCCCTTGCGGGATTAGAGGAATTGAACTGGCAACCTTATGGTTGAGAGCCCACTGGCCCAGGTGGGAATTGAACCAGCAGCCTTCGGAGTTAGGAGTATGGAGCTCTAACCGCCTGAGCCACCGGGCCGGCCCCTCATATAACATTCTTAATAAAACCCCACAGCAAAGCCATTTGTAGTAGACACCATGTGTCAGGATCAAAAAATAATCACGATCCTGAAAAGTGGAGATCACAGGGAGGTTTTACCCAATCAAAAGGCAATCCTGGGAAAGCAGAAACTTGGAAAGTCTCTACATAACTTGAGGGCAGATATTTTTTCCAAGGACCGATGGTTTCATTCTCAAGTCACAGATGATATTACGCATTTTAGTGTGTGAGGCACAAACTAGCCAACCAGTTTATGAAGCCTTCATGAACATCCAAGCTTTCCAACGAGGAAATAGTACCTGGATGACACCATTTGCCTGTAGGAAGCATATTCTTGAAAACCCATATTGCTGGGTATTTTTAAATCAAGAGCTGAGTTTAAACCACAAGAGACAAGAGGTTGGGAAGGTGGGATGTGAAGACAGCCTTGATTCCTTCATTGCCTTCATACCAAGCCTCACTCCCAACCCTGCTCACCAAACCCACCAGCCAATCTTGTCAATTCTATTCCCAAAACAAATCTTCAAGGTACCTACTTTTCTCCAACATCGCCGCCACCAGCCAATTCCAAATCACCCATTTCTCTCCCTGGACCGTTTGTCTCCTGCTTTGATTCTTTCCCTACATACAGCAACTAGAATTATTATTCTTTTTTAACTTTTCAGTTTAAATAATATCAGACCTACAGAAAAACACCTATGTCTGGCCACGATGGAATAATCGGGACTGGATTTCTTCCCCCACTTGAAACAACTGGAAAACCAAATAAAATATATGAAACGGAAGTTTTCAAGACACTGGACACTAGGCCATGAAAATCAGTGACCCCTGAGAAAAAGGAAACGAATGAGGGTCCCACACTGGCCCCTGCTTACTGCCTTAGGAGACCTTCCAAACCATGGCACAGAGAGGGGCAGCCCAGGCAAGACCCTGGGAACAGCTAGAGTTGAGAAGACAGAGCTGAGGGTCTCTGAAGTCCACAGTGTCTGGGGGTCACAGGAGAGAAGACGGCACACTGAGAGAAAGCCCCCACTCATTTCAGGAGCATACTGATCATGGCACGCATGGGAGAAAGCCACCCAAGGCTGAGGGAAACAATTAGCCCTAGACCATGCCCTCGTTCTGTCTAACAAATCTTGAAAGATCTGAAAGGGGTACACTGTTTCCAAGTAACTTAACGGCATCCCAGAGCACAGCTCCAGCAATTTCCTGTAGGAAAAGAACACTATCCAGAACCCAAAAAGTTAAAATTCACAATGTCTGGCATCTAGCAACAAATTATCAGGCATTGCAAAGAAGCAGGAACGTAAGAGCCATATGAAGACAAAGATCAATAAAATTCAAAATGGCCGGGAACCCACACAGATGTTAGAATTAGCAGACAAAGACCTTAAAACATTTATTATAACTCTATCCTGTACATTCTGAGTTAAGTAAAGTCATAAAATATATTTTTTAAAGATTCAAATCAAACTTTCAGATGCAAAAATTACAATATCTAAAACGATGGGATTAAGGATGGGATGGGAGTAAGAGCAGATAAGAAACTGTAGAAGAAAATATTAGTGAAACTGAAGACAGAGTAATAGACACCATATAAAATGTTAACACAGAAAATAAAAGGCTGGAAAAAATGAAAAAAGCATCAGTGGGCTATGAGTCCCCCAAAAAGGGGGTGGGGACAGAAGCAAAAAACAAAACAATTTGAGGAAACAATGGATGAAAAAGTTACAAATTTGATAAAAACTAAACTCAGAAAACCAAGAAGCTTCACAAACCCCAAACACAAGAAACATTAAGAAAACTAAACAAAGGCACATCATAATCTAATTGTTCAAAATCAGTGATAAAAGGGAGGCATCTAGAAAAAAAAGGTACTATCCAAGGAGCAACAAACAAGGATAATAATGGATAACAGATAATAGATAATAGATTTCTTCTCAAAGAAAAAAATGCAAGAAGAGAAGCTTCTTTAAAGTACTAAAAGAAAAAAACTGTCAGCCTAGAATTCTACAATAAAAAGTTTTTCAGACACCCAAAAGCTAAAAGGATTCAACACCAGCAGACACATAGTGGAAGAAATGTTAAAGGAAGTTCTTCAGGAAGAAGGAAAAAGACTCCAGGTAGCAATCTGGATCTACGCAAAAGAACAAAGTCACCAAAAAATATAAAATAAAATAAAATAAAATAATAAAATAAAATAAGCTTTCGTATTATTTAAATCCCTTTAAAAGGTAATTCGTTGTTTAAACAAAAATAATGACAATGTAATATGGGGTTTATAATAGATGAGAAAGTACAACTGCATAACAACAACAACACAAAGTCTGGGAGGGGAGAAACGGTAGTATATTAAGGTTTTTACACAATATGTGAAGTGATAAGAGCAGCAGGTATCCTTTCTGAGTGTCCACGATGAAGGCAGAAAGGGGGCAGGAGTCACCCCTTATACTGAGTACCTCGCTTTCCCTCCTGGGAGGGGCCCTTACAGCTACGGGACGGGGCCTCCAAAGACCCCATTTTTACCACATGGTCTTACCCCTCTAGGCTGAAAAAATAAACTGTCAGAATGCAAAGAGAGAAAATGAAGGAAGAGCATGGAGAAGCAGAGATGAGAGCTAGAAAAAGAGTTCTGCTGATTGTCAAGTGTCTGCTTCCAGGCCATTCTGGTGGTCTGGTTTCCCTCCTGACCTTGGTTTCATGAAACACCCTATGGAAGAGTCTTCTTTACTGAAGTTGGCTGTGGCTGGTTTCTGCTCCTGAAAATGTCTGTGGAGTTTGCAGGGCTGCCCTTGAATGTTTGGGGGAAACTGCCTCCCGCTCCCCTCCACTCCATTTAAGAGTCTTGGTAGGAAGCAGAGAGCAGCTCCCATGATAGAAGTTGAAAATGTCAGTCACGGGCTTTCCCAGTGTCCCTTGCAGGTGGAACATTTGAGCACTCTACCCAGGTCCAACCAATTAGATGTGCAGATGCAATGAAACGAGGCCCTAGGGCGTGCATTTTACCTGTGCTGGTGAGAGCAACAGCTTCTATCAACACCACCTGGGTTTGTTTGATGGCAGTGGCATCAATGCCTGGAGCTGCGTCATCACAGTGCTGCTCTGGCTGAGGCCTGACCCTCCCCCCTTGTCACTGCCCTTTATCTCGTGACTATTCTGCATTTTTCCGGACATTTCTATGAACCATCTGACATGCTTTCAATAAATTTCTCTTCTGCTTTAGTCAGCTGAATTGGTTTCGTTGCCTGTAAAAACACCAGTGGTCCAGTTACTTTCCACAAGAGTCCTAATGAATTCAAGGAGCTGAGTCTTGCCGGAGTCTTCTTTCAGTGTATTTCTAGCCTCTTGATGACTGCTCTCCCCAGCCACTGTTTAATGCTATCTGTCTACTGAGCCTACAGAGGGCGAGCTCGGGTGGAGCATCTCCTGCTGGACCTTATATTCTGGTGTCCACGTGTCAAACGCAGCTGCTGGCCCACATCCCACCTTTGTGGGAGTTAGGGAAAGGCCTGGCCATCAGCTGGGGACACCTTGTGCAGGGAATAACCTGCACAGCCATGTGCAAGGGCTCTTCCACGGCCTTCTGGGCTGTCATTGACTGAGCTGGAGCACGAGGAGGAAGGTACTAAACACACCTTTGCAAATGGACAGACTCTTCTTTTGGTTTGGGTTCAGTAGGAAAGTCAACTTGGAAAGTATGAGCTTCGTAGAAGTTTATAAGCTGAACGAAGCACAGAGTAGGTGATTTGCAATCTATAATCCATGGATGGGTTTTCACAGGGCGGTGTGGGGGAGGTCTTGAAACAGCCTGAAATTTTACATAAATTTTCTGGAGAGTAGGTCTCTAACTCTCATCAGTTTGTCTAAAGGCCCTGTGATCTGCCTACCATTTCACTCACATTCACACACACACCAATAAATTGTCATTTCAAAGCCGCTATGATCCAATCTTTTCATTTTACAAATTATGAAAGGAAGGAACTAGATCACTAGTGGTCCAGTCAGGACGAACACCCCCCCCTGCAGCTCACATAACAGAACTCTGTGCTTAAGGCAGCAGTCACGTGATTGTGCCAACGTGGTATCTTCATCAAGAGAATTCTGCCTGGTGGGGAATGTCCTAGAAGTGGCAGTCATAGATAGATGTTCCCTCCGAGAAAGCAACGCAGCACTTCCAAACCAGAATGGACCCCCACTGCCCAGCCACCCTGACCAGCCCCACCTGGGCTAGAAGACCTGCCCTGGTGATGGAGCAGCTCAGGGGCCACCAGGGGTTAACTCTGTCCCTCCACTGTTCCCCCCACTCTCTTATCCCACGCACACATTTGCAGGCACCTGCACCTGGGGGCCAGACAGAGGACGCAGGAAACCTGTGGGCTAAAAAGCCACAAGTCACTCAGCTACTGCTTTAAAACAAAATTTTAAATTTTTTTAAAAAGTCCTAAAACCCACACAGAAATGCTCAGCCCTCACTTTACCACCAAGGCCATGTGTGGATGAGTCAGCCTTGTATTCACCTTTCTCAGACAAGGCCTCCCTTACTTGGGTGCCTATAATATTCATTTCATCAGTTTAAAAAATATTATTGGGGACAAGGCCACCAATCAGTGTCCCCCAATAGCTTACTTCCAGGATCTCCCAATTTCATTAAAAAAAAAAATGTTGGGGGCGGCCAGATGGCTCAGGTGGTTAGAGCAGGAGCTCTCAACAACAAGGTGGCTGGTTCAATTCCCACATGGGATGGTGGGCTGTGCTCCCTGCAACTAAGATTGAAAACGGTGACTGGACTTGGAGCTGAGCTGCGCCCTCCACAACTAGAGTGAAGGACAATGACTTGGAGCTGATGGGCCCTGGAGAAACACACTGTTCCCCAATATTCCCCAATAATATTTTTTTTTAATTTTTAAATGTTAGGAATTACCAGAACAGGAATAACTGCTGACATATGGGCCAGGCATTGCGTTGAGCACCTGACACGCATATTACCACTTCATGTCCACAGTAATTATAAACACTACAACTGTTCCTATTTTATAGATAGGGGACGGGGGCCACAGAGATGGAGTAACTTGCTCAAAATCACAAAACGAGGAGGCAGAGCAAAGATTTAAATCCGGGTCTCTTGGACTCTGGGGTCTCAGCTATTAACTGCTTGCCTTCAGGAGAGTGGGTGCTGGTTGGGATTTTGAGAATCCTTGGCTTTTTCTAGTCCCCGTCAATGGTTCTGATCACAAAACAGGACTGTATCCTACAAAGTCCTGGATCTTCCAGTAGGTATCAGGGCTTCAGAGAGTCTTAGCCTATTAGAGCCAGAAGAATGTTAAAGATCAATTCTTCCAACACCCTCATTTTACAGGTGAGGACAGAGAGGCCCAGAGAGGGCAAGTGACAGGTGAGGGACACACAGCTAGGAAGTGGTCCCTTGATCCCAGGTCCAGGAAGGCATCCGCTGAAGCAATGTCTCCAGCATAAGAGATGTTTTGTCTACTGTTGTAGGAGACATGATTTCAGGCATACACAGTCAAAGCTTTCAATAATGTGGATTCTCTTAATAAGAAAAATAGTCCCTTTCATTTCTCTTTTGGTCCTTCTGATTACTTCAAGGACAACCTGGGTTCAGCCCAAATACATCTAACATCTCTTTAGCACTTGTTAAACTCTGTTTTTATGGAGAGAGAATGAACCTTTGGTGGGAAACAGTATAAATAACAACATTGTTTTATTTTCTTTGGGTATTTTTTTAGGTTACCTTCTAATTATGCCAAGTGATATACAAGTTTGCCATTTATGTATTAATTTAAAGTTTCCACTTAAATATATGTATTTAGGTTAGATAAAAATTGAGTCAATTTAAAGACAATTATTAAATGTATACTTAACACTTACTATAATACAAAGTAACCGCAAAAATAATTTCAATGAAAATAAAACCAACATGCTACTTCATAATCACTTTTTAAGCAAATGACTCAATAAATAAAACTAAGACTAAAGCACGGGACTCTAATCATGGTGTTTATGTGACTAGAAATCTATCACCATGACTTGAGGATCAGCTCCTTATTCTGTGACTTCCTCTCTTTATACCGCACCCCCACCCTCTCCCTTACCATTCAAGGGACCTCAGGGAGACCATCATGCCTCCTTAGGAGGAGTCTAACCTGAGGCGATTACTACCAAGGAGGGAAACACCCCAATGTCGCCTGGTTGGACTGTGTGAGCTGTTCACAGTAGAAGAGGTATGCCGCCCCCTGGTGGACACTTCGGAAATTTGTGGAGGCGGCTTTTTGTGCGGGCGGATTTATATACACTACCTACTGTGTGGCCAGTGCCAAAAAAATGTATAATATTTTAAGAAAGGAAAAAACTGAATTAAAATTGTAATACTCAATATATACCAATAAAAAAGATGAATACAAGTCACGTTTGACTTATGCAATTACAAGAGGTGCTCAAAGTAGTTCCATCAGCATCCAGACACTTCTGATGATGGTGAACTACTGCTTGAGCAACACTGACCAAAGTGTCCACTTGTATTCATTTTTTGGCAGCCCCAGTATGTAACCCTGATACCCATTTTAGTATTTTCCTTTGTATTTTATGTAAGCATATATATAAATATAGATATATGCTGGCTTTGAATTTCACTTCGGGATAGTAAAGGGAGTATAATATTGCAAAAACTTACTACAGAAAGGGTTTTTTGTGTCTGCTAAGGTTGAGAACCACTATTCTAGAACAGTAAGAGCTGTTCCCTGCTTTAAGGGCTTACAGCCAGGGCCGGACGATCCCCTCTGGAGACCATTTCATAGTACAAAGTGTAATTCCCCGGCCTGACCAAACTCTCTCTGGTCTTCTTCTGTCCAAATCCTGCCTCCCACCAGGCCCAGGCTTCTTTCCCTCCAGCTCACAGCCATCTCACCCTCCTCTGCAATCAGCACACTTCTCCTGGATTTGAACCAGCCCCATCACCTTCCAGCTGGACTTTGTACTAGTTACTTAACCAATCAGAGCCCAGGTTTCCAACTATTAAAAATGAGTGCCCATGTACATCTGAAACTAATATAAAACAATACGGAATGTCAACTATAACTTTAAAAAAATACACAGTCACGGAATATAAAGTACACTGTAGGGACTATAGTCAATGGTATTGCAATATCTATGAATGGTGTCAGATGGGTTGTAGACTTGTTGGGGTTATCACTTTGTGAGGTGTGCGGATGTCTAATGGCTACGTTGCTTTTACACCTGAAACTAATGATAATAAAATGAGAGCCCATACCCACCCCTGTGGCATTTGCTCTGAGACTTCATGAAATGGTGCACAGGAAGCATTTAACACAATCCTGGCATGAAGTAGATGGTTGATAAATGTCAAGCAATGGTGGTGACAACCACAAGCTTCCTCCCACCAAGCCCTGCCCCCCAGTTTTATTTAAAGAGGTCTCTGTCAATGTGTATTGAATGATAAAAACAGAATCAGGATTCTCAGACAAAGCTGACCACACTCACCAAGCTGAGAGTGTCCTGAAGACACAAAAATCTGGACTTGCCACCCCTCTTAGCTGAAAGAACATTTCCAAATTAGAGAAAACAGCAAAAGAATGAAAAAGAAGGCCGGAGGTGCCCTCTAGTGGCCTGGTAACATTATCTTGGGATGAAAAGTGGATTCTGGAAATGGAAAGCCAAGGACTTAGCATAGTTTTCGAGGAGAAGGACAAAATCAAGTGTTACACTGAGGGCAAGAGGCAGTGATGCCTGAAAGATACAAGTGGGAACTCACGGTCTCCTCAGTGGACCACCATCATGGATGGCTTATTATCTAACTTCAGCCCACAGGAAGTGGCTCACTCAAGGTCAGGTTCTCAGTCCAGGATAGAGCTGGGAATTTGTCCCAAAGGTGCTAACCACAAATCCATAAATCTCTCCCCTGCAGAAAGCAAACCCTTTCAGTGTAAGAGCATTTTACATCCGTCACAGCACTTAGAACACATAATAGTTATATGCATTAATTATTTTATGAAATCGAACCACTATGTGATGAAATAATCATTTATGAAATGATCACTCTGTGCCCAGCACTGTGCAAAACGCTGGTAACATATTATTTCATTTGTTGTTCACAGTAACTGCATGAGATAGCCTATTTACAGATAAGGATATTAAGTCTCAGAGAGGTTTGGTAAGTTGCCTGGGTCTGCGCCCAAACACCCTGACTCCAAAGCCTGGCCTCTTATCCACTCAACCACAACTTCGCAGACTGTTTGGTCTCAGGATTCCTTTACACTCTTAAAGAAGGACCGCAAAAAGCTTTTGTTTAGAAAGATTATATTTATCAACATTTACACTATTAGAAACTCCAATGGGAATTTTCAAAATATTTACTGGTTTAAACATTGCAGTAACAACCCTCTTGATGTTCATTAACATATTTTCATGAAAGATAGTTCTATCTTCCTAAAACCAGAAAAATATTTAGTGAGAAGACTGATATTGTTTTACATTTTTGCAGTTTTCTGTAGTATCTGGCTTAAGACAGCTAGATTCTCCTCTCTACTTCTGCATTCGGTCTGCTGTGATATCACACTTCATATTGCTTCTGCAAAACTCCAGGATACACTTGCAAGAGAATGAGTGTGAAAACGGCAAATAACAGCTGAGTACTACTGTTGAAATAGTCTTGACCTCATGCACCCCCGAAACGGTCCTGAGGGAGCCCCGGGGTCTCTGGACACCCTTGCAGTACCACTGCTCTGTAACACGCTGTCTGCAGGGCCAAGGAACCCAGGGCCTGGCCTCCATGAGAGTCACTTCTCCAGGCAGTGAATGCCACCTGAAACTTTCCTATTAACTTCGCAAATGCCTTTTCTTCCTCCTTTTTTTCCTGGCAACTGCATGTCTTCTAAGTCACTATTTCCTTCCTCTATGCTCCGGATGTAACCTATCAGGGCAATGATGAACCTCAAGAAAGACTCCTACAAGCAATAAGAGAGTCTCTGTCTCAATCCTAGATGCCTCTCTGAAAAGACCAAGGAGCACAAACTATTAATTCCTAACTACTATTCCACTTCTCGGGAAAAGAACTTCTAAAAAATCTTCACTCGATTTCATCTAGGCTAAGAAACCTAGTATTAAGAAGTGACACTCCCATTTATATTTCATTAAAATAAATAAATCTGAGTCATTAATATCAGTACCCTAAAAGACAGTCATATTGCACACCTACAGGAAACCTTGGCTCCCTGACTGCCATCCCTGCTCCAATCATCAACCCTCCTCTGGCCTCCCAAAAGCATCAGTGAAGAGGGGGCCCCTGGTCCACCCTTACCCCCAACAGGGATTCTCATTGCTGCTCCAGGCCATGGTCCCTCTCTCTATCCTAAACCCCTCCCCTCTCCCTATGAAATCTCAGGTCATCAGATTGCACCATCCATTTCTTGTCTTACCGCAAACACCAGAGTCATCCATTCCCTTCCCTTCTTGAATTTTGGCTTCTAACTCACTGCCATGCTGTCTAACACTGCTCCTTCATGCTGTCGATTCCTTCCAAGACCCTGCTCTCAAACTTCCAATGAGCCCGTCTTCCACCTACCTCAGTCATTCAGGGCTGTGGTCATCTCTTCAACATCACTACCCATACCTTCCAACTCTCCAGAATCTGATCTGCAAGTACCCCATTCTCTATCTTCCCAACTCAACACCACCCTGTCTCCAACAACGTTTTGGCTCCCTAGGAACCTACACGTAAGATCCAAACTCATTCCCACGGCCTCCCAGATCCTACCTGAGTTGGCCCCTACCTATCTCTCTGGTGAGCTGACTCCCAACCCTCTCCTAATCAGGTACTGCTTTCCAGCCCTGCTGCCCTTTCTGCAATTCCTCAAGCATACCCAAGTCCATTCCTGCCTCAGGACCTTTACACTTGCTCTCCCCTCGGCCTGGATAATCCTAGCCCTGGATTTCCGCAGGGTTCTACCTTCAACTCCTTCCAATCTTTGTTCAACAGTACTTTCCCCAAGAGGCCCTCTATAACCTCTCTATTTAAAATTTCAACCCACTCCTCTATCCATTCACCCACTAGACATACCCTCTTCCTTACTTTTTTTTTTTTCATGGCACCTATCACTTTCTAGAACATGGTATAACTTACTATTATTTTGTAGACAGTCTGTTTCTTCTGGCTAGGGTAAAGGGCAGAGATTTTTATCTGTTTGGTTCAGTATTTACCACCTAGAACAGTGCCTGGCACATAGTGCCCACTCAGAAGATATTTTCTGCATAAATGAAGGGACTTGGACTATGCAGATTTGAAACAAGAAAAATAAAGAGGATTATTAAGTCATCTTCTAGATAAAATTTTAAATAACAAAGTGCCTACCACTTTTTCAGAATTTGTCAAGAATCATCTCTCAAAGTTTTAACAGGTTTAAAAAGTGAAGCGTACGTTGTTTTTGCCATTAGCACACCGCTTCACCTCTTTAGTGGAAACATGTGACACCTCTCATGGGCTGAGTAGTGTTTCCTGCCACCTAACAGCCCCAAAGTTTATGTGTTGAAGTCTTAACCCGCAGTGCTTAGAATGCAACTGCGTTTGGAGACAGAGCCTTAACAGAGGTAATTCATTTAAAATGAGGTCCTTAGGGTGGACATGCTGGTGTCCTTATGAGATGAAGACACAAACAACACAGAGGGAAGGTAGCCAATCAGCAAGCCAAGGAGAGAGGCCTCAGAAGCAACCAACCCTGCCCACACGTTGGTCTTGTACTTCTAGCCTCCAGAATTGTCAGAAAATAAAGTTTTATTCAAGTTCCTAGTGTGTGGTATTGTTACGGCAGCCCAAGCACACTAAACATTGCATCCATGTCAGGATGAGCCTTAGATTTTGTCAATTATTAATCGTGCAAGCAATACATTCCTCCCATAAAATTCAATAGTCTTGTGTGAGTACTTGCTAGGTGCCAAGCCCTGTGGTGTCGCCTGCTGCTTTCTTCGTTCCCAGTTCTTTCTGTCTCCCTTTCATGCCTGCTTTCCGCATCTCCCTTCAGCCAACTATCCCTTCAGCATCCCTCCACACCACCGTCACCCCTCTGCCTCTATGTACAAGTCAGGACTGAAAGATGATTTGTTTTCCTGCCCTAGTTACATGCCAGCTTTCAACCTAGGATTGCAGAACAGCGTGCTTAACTAGCTTAGGATCCTTCTGGGAGCTGAAAATGCTCTTTACTCTGAGCCTGCCCATGACTACTCCCCTGGGTGCCCCCAATGGGCTGTCCCTTCTAGTGTGCCAATGTATGCCTGCAGGAAGCCAGAAGCCAGCTGTGGCCTGGGCTCTGAGCAGCGTACCAATGGCAGTCAGCTCCTACCTCTGCAGTGGGGCTGCGCAATGGAGGGGAGGAACGGTGGGGAGGACCAGTGCGGTGCGTGCCATCGCCATGGAAACCCCTCCAACTCTGCAGCCTCCGGAGGAAGGCAGGGCCTGTGCAGCCTGTTCCACTGTGTACTCAGAGAAGTGGCTAGTCATCCGGGCTCCTCTAATGGGAAAGACAGGCCACTTTACAGGGCGTGTAGGCACAAATCCTTCTGGGAGCCTGTGCACATAGGGGCATGGACATGTGACTTTGCTGTCCTACTTCCTGCTATAGTTTAATTCCATAAACTCATTGTTTGTCTACCCCAGGCAAGGCTTTGGACTTGGAAACTCAAAGATAACCCCTGCACAGGCATTCACTCTAGCTGCAGCCAGGGTGGGAGATTTGCCATTTGTTGGAGCACAAATGTGGCTAATTGGCCCTCAAAAGCCACTAAATGCAGCACGTTCTAAAGTGAGGTTTGGGCTTGCCACGAGATGCCAGAACCAGCCCTGTGAGCATCAACCATCAGGACAGGAAAGGGTCTGAGAGAGGAGATGGTTCGCCTCTGGATGTCTGCAGGGAAAAGCCACGTCCATGGTGGGAGGGAGTGGTTCCTCCCCTTCCTGTAGGCAAGAGTTGCTCTAAATGAACCACACACGAAGACTTGGACCTGCAAGGGGAAAGTGGCATCTTAGAAATTGTAGGCCTACCTGGAGCCACCACGGAGCCAAGCGGGGTTAGAGGGCTTTTGGCGCAGTATTCTGGGAACTGGTGAATGTGGTATGTTTTTCAATTTTCTCACAGCACTAGGAGAAAGGGGGATCACTGGCATGTGGGAACTTGACCTTCAACACTGGTACCTGCTCCTGGTCGGGAGATGTCTCCCCTGCTGGAGTAGCAGACTGCCTGAAGATCCTCTGATGTGGTATGCCTGGGAACCTTGACCCCAACCCATTCTTTGTGGTCCTCAAAAGTGTATGGAAAGGAACCCAATGGCTATTAATGGATGGGCAGCGGCCGTGGATGGCCCCTGAACCAAGCAACAGGAGACCCCATTTGGGAAAAGCATGGGAAGAGGCATGGCTGCCATTCTCGGGAGGGATGGGGTCTGCAGACATAGAGAACTGAGTGGTCACACATGCCCTTACAGAGAGCAGAGATTACCAGCATCACCTTGAGCCCAACACCCAGAAGAAGCCTGGACACTCCCCATGACCAACATGTGGCCTGTCATACCAGCAGATTCTCTCCTCCCTCCAGCTGTCCTCCCTGGCACTGGGAGGACATTGGGGAGAAGGGAGGTGTGTGGAGAGCAGACCATGTACCACAGGTCTTCAGTCCCAGCTCAAGCCTGTCTGGGGACAGAGAGCTCACAGTGAGTTTGAGACTGAAGTTTTAAAGTGAACAGGACTGAGACATATTCCAAGCCAAAATTGAATTTTAACCAAAATAACTAGAAAGCTATGGAATCTGTTAAGATGCTGTTGACCTCTAGCAGGGCAGAGAGGTCAACAAAACACCATTGGTAGTTACTGAAGAAAGAAAACCAAGTTCACGTTTCCACCCTGAGGACCTGGACCGGCTCAGTCAACAGGTGGGCGGGGCTGTGAGAAAACACAAAGAGGATGGAGTTGTGTGGCAGGGAAGGGGATGAGGGCTGCCCAAGAGACAGCCGGACAAACGGGCAGACACAGCTCAGTGTGGGAAGTGCTAGAAGTTTACGTGTCTGGGATGAATTGGGCAAATAGGAGGATACCTAGCCGAATCTTGGGTTATCAGAAAGGCTCCTGAAAGGGAAGTGGCTCAGTGGAGAGCTAAAAGATGGATAGGTAGAAGCCCCGCAAATGGGAAGAGCTCTCCAGGAGAGGAATAACACATCTCCCACATGGCCTTGGGAGCCACTTTATCCCAAGGGCAGTGGGGCATCATTAAAACTTAAATGAAATGGGTAATGACTGCCTAATAACGGGTTTCTCTTTTGTGGTGATGAAATGTTCTGGCATTAGATAGTGGTGATGGTGGCACAACATTGTGAATGTACTAAAAGCTACTGAACTGTACATTTTAAAATGGTTAAAATGGTGAATTTTATGTTCTGTGAATTTTACCTCAGTTAAAAAAAAAAGTAAATGACACCTGGAAGGAGCTTTCTATCCCACCAAGACCAATTTACCCTCTGGCCTGAAACAACAAACAGGACAAATATAGGAAACAACGGTTTCTAAGAAAATAGGCATCAGGCAACAAAGGACAGCGATCCCTGAGGAATGGGAAATAAAGGATCTGTGTCCTATGATTGCCACAGAGTGGGGGAAAAACAGGGACCCAGGCAGAGCGAAGCCAACCCCACGAGTTGAGAGACAGCAGAGTCAGGGGAGACCAAGGCAGCTAGAGTTTGCAGGGCAGGGCGCTGGAGGAGAGAGCTGCACAGAGAAAACCCTGGAAATGTGCAGAGGGTCTCCCTCCAGTACTCAGAAGAGCACAGCTCATGGCCTGCACGGGCGAAAACGACCTAAAAGGATTAGAGGGAAAAACACCTGGAGCCCACACATGGCTAGGATGTGTCCATTCCTAACAGCCAGACTGGAAAACTTCATAATTCATGGAACAGTGGATATAGCACTAAGAGTCTTTGCTCATTGCTCAAAAAATTAAAATTAGAACTACCAAATGATCCAGTGATCTCACTTCTGGGTATATGTCCAAAGGTAATAAAAACAGGATCTCCAAGAGCTATCTGCACTCGCATATTCATTGCATTATTCACAATAATCACGTGTCCATCAACAGAGATTAGATAAAAATGTGGTTTATATAGACAATGGAATATATGCAATGGAACATTATTCCGCCGTGAGGAAGGAAGTTATGCCATCATTTGCAACAACATGAATGGATCTTGAAGGCATTATGCAAAGTCAGACAGAGAAAATGCTGTAGGATATCACTTATATTTGGATTCTAAAAACGTTGAACTCAGAAAGAGTGGAATGGTGGTTACCAGGGGCTGGGAGGGTGGGTAAGGGGCATGGGGAAATGTTGGTCAAAAGGTAGGAACTTCCAGTTATGAGTTCCGGGGATCTAACGCACCACATGGCGATTACAGTTCATAATACTGTATTACTGTATTTCCCGAAAATAAGACCTAACCAGGAAAGAAGCCGTAGCATGAATTTTCAGGATGCTCGTAATATAAAATAAGCCCTAATGGATCTTTTGGAGCAAAAATTAATATAAGACCCAGTCTCATTTTGAGGGAAATATGGTAGGGCTTATTTTATATTACGAGCATCCTGAAAAATCATGCTAGGGCTTCTTTTCTGGTTAGGTCTTATTTCCGGGGAAACACATTATGTACTTGAAAGTTGCTAAAAGATCTTAAATGTTCTTACCACAAAAAATAATCGTAATTATGTGACGTTATGTTAGCTAATGCTATGGTGGTTAATCATTTTGCAATATCAAATCCACATATTGCATACCTTAAACTTACACAATGTTGTATGTCAACTATATCTCAAAGAAGCTGGGGGTAGGAGGGAAAAGCCTGGATATTGGGGCCAGTTTTTATTCTAGGCACCAACAACCTACCAGCTGTGTCTCTTATACTTCAGTGACCAGAACACAGGTGGAGAGAGTTGTCCTTCATAGCAAGAGGGACACTTCTGTTGCAAGGTGCTGAAATCTTCTAGAATAAATGATAGCAATTTGAAGACGTTCCTAACTGGTGGCTCCTACATCCTCTACCAGGGAGGGACAGTTCCTGAGAGGCAGAGTGGTAGGGAAAAGGTGTAAGTTTAAAGAGTGGAGAAGGTATGAAAACTGCTGACTCCAAGTGGGAGAATGAGTATTAGTGTACAATTGTCAGACAATGCTGCATGCCCAAGTCAGCTCACAAAGTTGGTCGATCTTGAATCCTTAGGGATGCAGGTTACCTCCCTTGGGTGATGTTCTCCAGGCTCCAGGAACGATCTTCAGTTCTCAAAAGGCACTAACACCCAAAGTACCACAGCCCACCCCTAGCCTCCTTGAAGGCTGTTTCAGAATCAGCAACCCCAACCCCAACTCAAGTCACAAACCGGGTGTTCAGCTATCCCAGAACCTTAGGGGCAGTTATCAAGGTAAGGCTAAAACCTGCTGCCCCTAACCCCACAGGGAGGTCTGCGGGAAATCAGCAAGAGGAAGGCTCTCTCTCCAGACTCCAGCTTCTCAAGGTTGCAGAGGGAAGGGCGGTGTCTCTTTCTTTAAATGGTATAATCCTATTAACATACACACTTTTATAAATTTAAACTATGTGAATATGCCATATGCACACACGAGCTCGCCCTGTTAAGAGATAAGAAGACAGCTTTAAAGGTATTTTTACACTCAGAAATAAACTAGACAGTAATAGGACCTAAAACTCACAGAAGGCTTACTGCACATCAAGCCCGCATTGAGTGTTCGTGTATTAGTTCATAGAATCCTTCTAACAAGCTTTCAAGACAGATTTTATTATGAGTCTCACAGATGAAAAAACAAGTTCAGAGAGGTTCAACAATGTGCCCAAGATCACACCACAACTAAGTTGCTGAGCTAGGACCCCATTCTTGAGGCTGTACATCTCCCCATGGTGCATTTCTGTGTCACATAACTAGCATTTATTTAAAGTAAAAGTGCTCCTAAATACAGAGGGTGCCCAAAAAAGTGTATACACATTTTAAGAAAGGAAAAAACTGTATCAAAATGACGCTGATGGTAACCACTTTGAGCACCTCTTGTCATTGCAGAAGTCAAACGCAACTTGTATGTATCTTTTGTTATCAGTTTATATTGAGTATTACGATTTTAATTGTTTTTTCCTTTCTTAAAATGTGTATACATTTTTTGGGCACCCTCTGTCCTGTTCTATAACCCATTTTTTTACACTGAAAACATTCTGTATGTCTTTCCATGTCCACATGTGTAGATCTACTTTGTCTTTTCCATGAATACATTTTATTCCACTGTAGTACCTGTATCATGTTTTCCCCCATGATAAACTGTGCAGCAAACATCTTTATAAACACATCTGAGGACACTCAGATGAGTGTTTTTCCCATGCATCGTTGACTTTTTCCTATGTCTTCTACCCACCATTTGCCCCCTGCCAATTCTAGAATAAATGACTCTACCTCCTGGATCTCTCTTGAAGCCTTACTCTTTTCTCCACTGTCACCTGCTCAAGGTTGTTTCATCATCATCTGCAGCAACCGGCAAATTGGTTTCCAAGCCTCCAGAGTGAGGTTCTGAAACACAAACCTGATGATGTCACTTCCCCCACTCTTTTCATAATAACATTATAAGGTTTTCTTCATGGCAAAAGATTAAAACAAACATTTCCCCAAAGAGGACAAACAACAGCAAATAAGCATATGAAAAGATAGCATCATTAGCCACCAGGGAAATGCAAATTAAAACCACATGGAACTACTACTACACACCTATTAGAATAGCTAGAATAAAAAATACTGACATACCAAGTGCTGACAACAATAAAGAGCAACCGGAACTCTCAGACATTATTGGTTGGAATACAAACTAGTAGAGCCACTCTGAAAGTTTGGTGGTGTTGTATCAAGTTAAACATACACTTACCATGTGCCCCAGCAATCTCATTGCCAGGCAATCGCCCCAGAGGAACAAAAATGTATATTCACCCAAAAATCTGTACCTGAATGTTCGCAACAGCTCCATTCATAAATGCCCCCAACTGGAGACAACCCAAACGTCCCCCAACAGGCAAATGAACAAACAATGGTGGCACATCCATACAATGGAAAATACACAGATGAACTCCAAAGGGATTGCTCTCCAGTCTCAAAAGGCTACATACTGCATGCTGCCACCGTGCGTACAACATGCTCCACAAGGCAAAACCAATGACAAAGACTAGTGGTTTCCACGGGTTAGGCGTGGGGCCAGGGCATGACTGTAAAGCAGAGGGTCAGCAAATGTTTCCTGCAGAGGGCCAGATAGTAAGTTATGTTAGGCTTTGTGGGCTGTATATGGCTTCTGTTGCCTATTCTTATATTTTTGCTTGTTGATTTTGTTCTTTTGACACTTTACAAATATAAAAACCATGCGTAGCATCTGGACCCTAAGAGACCACTGGTCAGATTTAACTCAGGTGTCCTTTGCCGACCCAGCTACATGGACACAGGAAGGAGGAGTCGGCGTGGGATGTGTGACATAATTGTTCTGCATCCTAACTGTGGGGTGGTTACACAAATCTCTAGATGGAATCTCTAGATGCATTGGAATCCATACATCACTTCCCTTCTTAAAATCTTTCCATGGCACCCAACACTCCTCAGGCAGACTCTAAACCCTTTCCACAGTTTACAAAGCCATCTGGCCCCTGCTTAATACTTTAGACTCATTTGTTCCCAACCACACTCCTCGCCCAAACCTAACGAAGAAAATAAAAAGGCAGCTTTCACTTAACAAGCTGTGTTCTCCTGCCTCCTGGCACGTGTACACTGTTCCCTCCTTGCACAATGCTTCCCTTCCGTCAGGTCTCCACTCACATGTTCCTGCCCAAGGAAGCTTATCCCACCCTTCCCTAGATTGGGCTGGGCTGCGCTCCCTGCATACCCAGCAGGTCCTGGCCCTGCACTCAAGCCCCTGTATCATGATAGTGTTTGGTACCATCTTCCCCACTGGACCACAGGCACCTAAGGATCGGGGTGGTGTATTACGTAACCATCATAGGACTCTAGCACAGTGAGGTCTCAGTACATGATTTATGAGTAAGCTCATGGAAAGAACAAAGTAAACTTAGGAATTTCTACTGTAGTACTGACCCTTTCGTGAGTTAGTATTGTGGCTCCAAAACTGTGACTCCAAATTCATCTGACAGAGAATATTAACATTAATATATTGAAAAAGCTTTGGGTTCTCCTGTTGAAAGTTAACTGGAATTTGAAGCCCGAAAAATACCAACAGGTGAGCTAGCTGGGGGTGGGTGAACCTCCTATAGATAAGGGCACCCTTAAGGTCCAGTGTTGTGCAATTGTCTGCCTTGAAGAAAACTTTAATCCTAGAGTATTACCAGCTGGACAGACCTTTAGACTTCCAGAGTTTCGGATAAGTAATGAAGCCAAACGCATTTAGTAAATTGTATACAAACAGCAACGATCCCCACAGAATGAAAATCATCTGTTAACAGAAAATCATCTGTTTAAAGTTGATTTAAAATCATGTTTATAGTTCTCAATTAAAGACTCAAACATTAAGCACTTTGTAATCTGACTAGCAGCAGACGGAGATTACTCCTGCTCGTGTCTGCCCGAGGGCAGTAACGAATCCGTGAAGAACTGACGAGTCACCTCTTCGTTCGCTCCACAAGAGATCATCTTCCCAAGTTTCCAAATTTACTGTAAAGTATGAAAGCCATTCAAAATGATGCTTTGCTTTTCAAAGTGGCCCTATTATACCCGAGAATGCTAGATCTAATACTCTCCCCTAAAGCCAACCACCCCAAGTAGAAGACTTTCTACTAATTCCAGAAATTCAGACTGATTCAGTTCTATTTCGAGGGTAAAAGTTCTAAAATCAGGATCAATATCAGTATGTGTTCCTAGTATTTCATGCCTAGTCTCTTGCGGATTCCTCAGAAAACCATGGAAAAGAAAGGGTTCGCCTTCTAGCTTGACCATTGATGCTACAGATGTTTCAGCGGAAATGCTTCCTACCCTGTTTCCCCAGATCAGCTCTAATGCATCTTTTAGAGCAAAAATTAATATAAAACCCGGTCTTATTTTACTATAAGACCAGGTCTTATATAATAATAATATAATACAGCGTCTTATTTTACTATAATAAAAGACCAGGTCTTATATTAATTTTTGCTTCAAAAGATGCATTAGAGCTGATTGTCCGGATAGGTCTTATTTTCGGGGAAACGGTATTAAGCAAGGGTCAAATTCAGTTGAATACATGACCCAAGAAAGCAAAGGGAGTTAAGCAGGCTAGGTCAGAGAAGACAAAGAGTAAAAGGAACACTTCAGTTCTCCCTTTAAGCCATCATGCATGGGGCCTTATTGGACCAAAAACCCACACTCCACCTAAAAGGCAGCCAGCATTCCACGGCCAGTCCATCAAGTGTTAAAAACAAGGGCCTACTACTGCCAGATCTGCTTTTCCAAAGGAAGTTCCAAAATCAAAGATATATGAAACTAAAATTTTAAATGACAATTTTTTTCTAAATAGCCCCAACCCCCCCCCCACCCCCCCAAAAAAAGCCACTCTGGGCAATCATTTTCACTCTCTGATATTCTGGTTCCAATCTAAGATTTGGAATCAAAACCAGCTCTATCAATTTCTAGCTCTTGGCATCTTAGGCCTGTCAATGAAATTGAGCTTCACTGCCCTCATCTGAAAAATAGGGTCATAAACATGAAACACAATAATGCTTAACACTTAAAACAATTTCTAACACAGGGTAAGCAAAATAGTTTCCTATAAGAGTAGATCTTACCATCAATTATCTGCTGGGATCTTCAAAAAACCTAACTGAAAATCCCAAGGAGGTGAAGTTCTTAGGCGATTTAGAGCCTTTCAATTCTGATTGCTGAGTCCTGAGTTTTAAAGTCATTAGAAACTAAATAGAACCAACAATACAGAACGCCTAGCAACAGATATTTAATGAGCCAGGAGAGGCTCTTCTCATTAAGAGATCCAGTAACTGTCACTAGTTAATGGCCACAAACAGGCAATAAAGTACAAATTGAGGGGTATATGTTTCAGGAAAAACGGTGCCAGCTTCTAAAATAAGCTGTTAAACCAAAGGGTTTTTTTGTTTTTGTTTTTTATTGGGAAAGGGGAACAGGACTTTATTGGGGAACAGTGTGTACTTCCAGGACTTTTGTCCAAGTCAAGTTGTTGTCCTTTCAATCTTAGTTGTGGAGGGCGCAGCTCAGCTCCAGGTCCAGATGCCGTTACTAGTTGCAGGGGGCACAGCCCACCATCCCTTGCGGGAATCGAACCAGCAACCCTGTGGTTGAGAGGACACATTCCAACCAACTGAGCCATCCAGGAGCTCAGTGGCAGCTCAGCTCAAGGTGTTGTGTTCAATCTTAGTTGCAGGAGGTGGAGCCCACCATCCCTTGCTGGAGTCGAGGAATTGTACTGGCAACCTTGTGGTTGAGAGCCCACTGGCTCATGTGGGAATCGAACCGGCAGCCTTCGGAGTTAGGAGCATGGAGCTCTAACAGCCTGAGCCACCGGGCCGGCCCAAACCAAAGGGTTTTAAGGTAAATTTTTCCAAATCAGATAAAATGTCTATTGTCAGATTATAGACTCTCATCCGTTAACACTTCCACTAGTTTTTACACTGTTTTAAGCAAATTACAAATAGCAACCACAATATTAAGAGTCTGTTAAGAATTGTTTTATTAATACATACACACAAACTGTAAAGCACTAAGAAACTTAAACATCTAAGTCGTAACAAACAGGTGGCAATTCAACATCCAGAGTTGACAGAATGCTTGAGGGAGACTGCAACGGATCTAGAAAACAGGAATTTCTTATTCAATATCTGCAAATACTCTGCAAATACATTGTCCATCTCAACACAGACATTAGTTGTCACTTTTAATGATCAATTATTTTCCCTTTGTTTATTGAATCCATACCTCCCCACCTCACCCCTCCACCCGCCCACACACACTCCCTTTTTGGAATGTGGTACCACATTCCAGTGGTACCACAATTAACCTCTATTTGGAAATAGATCTTAGTAGTACCTGAAACTTTACTGTTCTTAGAGAACAAGAAAGAGCCAACAATATCGCTCATGTAAATTTATAAAATAGTATAAGATGTCCCATCAGAACAAATAGAAAACACAATGATGATGGCTTCTGACCACCAGTTTGAACCAAGACCTCAAATCTTGTGCAGTGAGAAGGTTTTGTCATTCTAGGCTATTGCACAGGTATTAGCTTTGGATGCAACTTGGAATTCTCATTCCAAGCAAGTTTATCATACTTCAATTTATAATCGAAGGAGCTACATGCTAAATTCAATCTTGCTTTGCTGTATCTAAGACTGTACAGATTCCAGAACGACTTGATTTTACCTGGGTATTTGGAACTAAAAAGAAATACAACTGAGGACAGTTTCCATTATTCTGAAACCGCATCCTGAAGTGTGAAGGATAGAAATTACTTGTAGGGCCACCCTTCTGCACCACTCCGTCCCCATGGGAATGGAAGTGTAATGACACAAACTGTTTGCAGCCCTTGTAGAAGGGCACTTGTTCACTTACTGGACTCCCACGGTGGAGGGGGCATCTTCAGAGGTGAAGGGGGGCCTACGTGTAACAGCTTTTCAAATTCCCTGTCCTCATCAAGGAGTATGAGGGGCACTCCATTCAAGGGGAGCTGTGCAATCTGGTGCTCTTCAGGCAGGTCGAAACTCTCAAAATCTGCCACAAAGGGAAAGGATTTTGTCAGGGCAACAGTTCTCAGTGTGGTCAGTGGACTCCTGGGGGTCCAAGACCCTCTCAGCAGGTCCATGAGGTCAAAACTATTTTTCTCATAATATTAATACCTTTTCCCATGGTGTTGACATCTGCAATGACGGTACAAAAGCAATAGTGGATAACACTGCTGTGCCTTAGCACAAATCGGGTCAGGGCAAAAAACTGTCTTCAGTAGTTACTATGTTCCTTACTACCATTCAGCTGTGCAGTTAGAGAAGAGGGAGGAGGCAGGCATCTCATCCTTCAGTAATTTATGCTCCTATTTTAAAGGGCAACTTGGCAATATCTCCTCCGTGAAAGAGCATACTGCTTGTTTTCTTTCCTGGTCAATATGCATAAATCTACCCCTTTTCATTAATAGCTGAGTGGTAATCATTAGTATGGAGGCACAACATTGTACCAAAATGTCATCACACACCCTTTGAGACTCAGCAATCCTTAGTGTACTCTCCAGATATACTCACAAATGCACAACAATATGATTTCCATAATACTAATTGCAGAATTGTCTGTAATGTATAAAAGTCAGAAACATCCTGGATGTGACTCAGAGAATGACTAAATGCCCGGTGGATGAAAGGGCAAAAAAAAATCCAGCTAAGAAATCTCCAAGGCCCTACATGACCTGCCCCCACTGCTTAACCTATATCATCCTTCACTCTGCCGTTCATTTTCCCAGACCCACTCCAGTCCTGCATCTATCTCAGGATCTTTGCACACACTTCTGTGAACAATTCCCTTGCATTGCCCACCCCTTGTCACCTAGCTATCTCCGTATACTTTCCACTTTGTTGTCACATCCTGAGAAAAAGCTTTCCTGCTGTGATAGGCTAGGTTCAGTTCCCCTTAGCAGGCCTGTCATCTCCTTGCTCACACTCAGTGAGATGCTTTGCTGTGTTTGACTTTCCCTCCAAGTTGTGGGCTCCCCTCAGGGTGAGACCCATGTTGTAACCAAAGCCCACCCCTGCTTGGCAGACAGTAAGCTCTCCTCACATGTAAGTAAATTAAAGCTTGAAAAGCTGGTTCTATCATAGAAAATATTTCAGATACATGTAGCAGGTTGCAGGAGTAATAAAAAGCATATGTCGTCAATGGCTATATGGATTTTTCAGGCATTGTTCCGGCTTTTATATAGTCCCCTTTCTAAAAGCTTGCTAGAATTGTCCACTTTAAACTGAGTTCAAGGTTATTGAACTCATCTTCTCTCCCTTTTAGGTGGTAAGTTTTTTAGGACAGGAACATTGTTCTCCACATCTTTGCTCCAATTTCCCTTCTAAGATGATACTTACAAATAAATACACCAAGTCTATTTGTTCAAAGCAACCCAGGTTCAGACAGTCTCGTTGTAGTTCTAGGTCATGTGTCATATTCATATCCATATCAAGTTACAGCTGAATTGAATTCTAAGAGAAACTCAAGGCTACAGCATTTTTGTAATACCAAAAGATACTACCTAGAGGATTGAAGGGAAAGAATTTCTCTATTTCTGGATAGGTGTCATCCGAGGCAGGAACCGAGCTTTTTGCTTTAACAGTCTTCTCCGTCACCTAAAACAACCCAAGAAAATGAGTGAGAGTGGAAGTCTTGCCAACTGATTAGTACCAGAGACCATAGTAGGGTTTCTTCGAGACAGGTGAAGGCTTCACCACATTTTGAATTTTTTTCAATTTCATGCTGACTTCTAAGAAATCATAATCCTTAGTTCTCATGACTACACACAAATACAATTCAGCAAGCAATTCTAGCAGCATGACTCAAGAGTTAAGTGTGAAATTGAAGTATTAGCACCTGTTAGCATAAGGCATCAAGAACGCAGAGTGCAGGTAATCAACTCAATCAATCAACCCAACAGAGGAAGAAAGGGGAATGAGTCACTCAGGAGAGCCCAGAAGCCATTTTTGAATTTTGGAAGTGTGATTTTTTTTTCCATCACTGTTACCTTAATTATTTGCTTCATTAATATTAAAAACAAGTTTATGTTCCTCAAATACACACTGAGTAAGAAGGAGGTAGCAAAAGACAGCGAAGGATTTTAGAAGCCCAGCATGGATAGATAACTCCCTGGATTGACAGATACGTCTGGATTGACAGGGAGGTCAAAATGGAAGCCTGCATGTTCTTGATTTAATCTTACAGCAAATGTGCATACCTAGAGGGCAGTTTCCCACAATTTTCTTCTATGCAATATTCTCATTATTTTTGCCATATCCTTCCAATACTTGCATTTCACATTTCTCTCTTACTTAATTCAGTTTTTTAAAAAGACATCCTTGTCCTAAACCGCGCTACGTGTAAGTCTCAGTTTGATGCAAAGTACTAGTTGTTTTTTCCTGATACACATTAAACAAAACAATTGTTCAAATAAAGTGTTAATCCACATGCTGAAGTCCTCTTTCTCAGTCTGGGATGCACTGACCTATAGCTCATGCAAACACAAAGGTCAGTGTGCCAGCAAATTATCACCTAATAAGCTGGTGCTTGCTCTGGGAGGTAGGGAGCAGGATGGCAGCACCTGAGCTATTATATCAGCAACGTGACCTCTTGCAAAGTACCTTCCTTCTCAATAAGTTATATATGTGTAAGTAGAGGCATGCACACCACATTTTATCAGCCTTCGCTTTATTGTACTTCATAGGCCTTGCTTTTTTTTTTTTTTTTACAAATTGAAGGCAAGACCCTCTGCCAGCAAAAAGATGACTCATTTTATTGCTACATTTGCTTTATTATGATGTCCTGGAACCCAACTGAAATATGTCTGAGACATGCCTACCAATCAATCGGCTTCAAGACATTAGTTAAGGGCAGGTGAGGCAAAAATATTCACCAGCTGATCTCCAGGGACAGAGGAAGTCCAAAGATAGTATGATTCTTCTCTGCTAATCTCTGTTTGCTGGCCAATATTTGCCCTACTCAAAGGAAAGAAAGCCAGATAGGATACCAATAGTCATTTTGAGAGTCAAAAGTGCTGAAGTGTTTAAACAGTGTCTTTATAGCCAACCCTTACCTTTTTGGCAGAGAAGGTTGTCTGTTTCTGTTTGAGAGGTCCATTCGTCTTTACTGACTTTTCTGTAGCTCTGTTGACAGTTCCCAAAGCCTTTCTGGCAGCTTTAGGTAAGGCTGGTGGAGCACCAAACATTTTGCCAACACGTGGTGTTGAATCCTGAGATCTCCCATCTAAAGCTTTGACTGCTAAAGAAAAATAGCGTAATTCCGGCAGTAAACAGCTGAGCAACTTGAAGGCTGACTGTGTATATAAACTTGGCCTAATTCTCACCCCCAAACTCAACCCCCATTTTTGACAGTGTACCCTCTTAATCTCATTCAGATATTGAATATAAAAAAAGAGACTCATAACAAGCATGTTGCAACAGCAGTACAGGCATACCCCGGAGGTATTGCAGGTTCCGTGCAGACCAAAGCCATAAAGTGAGTATCATAATAATGCGAGTAATAATCCTTTTGTTGGTGGAGGGTCTTGCCTTCCGTTTGTAAAAACTACAACATCTTACGAGGCGCAATAAAAGGAGGTATGCCTGTCTTCTGTAAACGTGACTCCAATTGCGGACAAAGAACATAAAATGCCCGCCTAGGCCACAGGCCACACCCACTATTGGCTCCCAATACCTGTGTATCTGACTGCAGCCCGTATACTTACAAGGCGCAGACCCCAGCTTCAGCCGGTCCTTGGGAGCCACACGGGTGCCTGGTTCTCCATTTTCCTTATCAACAAAGATCACAGTAGCCATTCTGGATTAACTAGGGGTGTGAAATACACATTAGACCCTGGGGGTTATGGAAGACGATTGAACCTAAGGTGTAGCACAGACCAAACCTCCCACCCTGGGCACGTCCACGCAAAAAACAAGGGCTGAGCAGAGGGAGCAAAGCCCGATCTTGAGCCAACAGGCACATAATCCAGCTCTTAACTCTTGAAGCCTGCGTCAGGGGCTCTAAATTCCAGAAGAGTTAGCGGTTAAGGGCTGCAGAGGCCCTGGCATTCAAGAGAACCGAACCGTCGTGGGTCACGGATGAAGTCCAAGGGCGCGGCTCCTCCCGGCTCGGAGCTCATCGACTACGAGGGCAGGACCGAAGCCCCCAGGGCCGCTATCCCCGGCCCCCTGAATCCGGCTCCCGGTCCCCAGCCCACTTCCTTCCTCGCCAGACCCCTACCCCCAACCCTCCCAACCACCCGCGACCTTTCCACTCACCGTCGTTAGGATCAACAGCCAAAACCATCCACTATTCAGCCTCCAGCGGTTGCGCCACGCTCGGCATTTGAACCACACATCACGTTGCTATTGGCTCATCCACTCAGGAGGCAGGACCGGAATGGGGCGGAGACTCCCAGGAAGAACCAATGGGAGGAACCTAAGCTCCTTGGGCGACGCCCCGAAAGCTTTTCGCCTAGAACTTGACAGCTTGCTTGCCGGGAAGAAAAAAAAGCAAAACTCCTGACACCAAAATCATGGACTACTAGGTGATTTTTAAACCCGTTCCCCACATAGATAGAAAGGGAGTGAATACGGTCTCCAATTCCAAGACATAAATGATTATTATGATTCTTATGATATCAAGATAACAGAGTTTTGTTTTGTTTTCTTGAGACACTTGGGTGGACAAGACGTTGTGAAAAGATTGTGAGGTTCCAAAAGTTAAAGAGAAGTCAGAACTATTTTCCTAAAGTCTTCAGCTAATCAACTATTCAGCCAGAGAGTATATAGATCAGATCAAATAATAAAGAAGAGACATCCTGAAGGAAAGCCATTGTAGTCTTCAGAAAAATAACCGAGGGAAAATGGATACATAATAGTTGTATTTCGATTAGAGATATGAAAAAATACATATAACCTTACTGGTCAGGTGGAGGCAGACAACCCATATTAGGGCTAAAGAACACTAGCAGAGCAGAATTAAACATTAAGAAATGCAATTACAGATAGATCAAACAGCAATATCTGAGTCATTCTGTTATGCTATAATTAAGAATGGATTAATTATTAATTGCAGGGCTCCCCTTAACATTTCAGGCTAAGATGCTGCTGTTTCTATCACAGCGACAGGATTCTCTGGCTTAGGGAAAAAATGATGATCCTAATAATACCTAATTCAGGCTTTCTTAAAAATTCTATCATTTAATAGGAACAGGGCTAGACAATATATTCTCAATATTGTTCTCAATATATGGCAGCTTATTGGCCATTCTTCCCTGGTAGTATTTAAGGACCAAAGTTGATGGAACATTCAATCAACAAATACTCGGACAACAAATATTCAAACATTACATCAACAAATATTCAAACAACAAATACTGAATGCTGGACACTGTGCCAGCATCAAGAAGATCCTAATTCAAGGTGAAGAAAAGGACAAAAATCCATGCATACCTTTATTGCCCCTTCCCTGTCCTTTTTCTATTTTTCCCCACCGCTCCCCTTATTTTCTCCCTGCATCTCCTTCTACGTATCTCAACTCCACATTACATCATTGGCACACAAAAGTGCTCACTTTGAAACTAAATCTGAACAACACCTACAACTTCCAAGTGACAATTCTCTATCTCCTAAAGTCTTTGGCTGCAAGGTTTCTGTCTCCCCAGGATAAGCCTTCCCCTTACAACAGAAAGCACTGCACTGTCTCAAGGTCATGCAGTAACTGTAAAATGTCACAACCACTGCAGACTTGAGTGATTACTGTTTTCTTACTAATGACTCCTCTAACCCACCTTGTTATTCCAAACTATTAGTGGAGATACCAATTGCTAAACTACCCTCACTTAGATCCTAATCAATCCCAGTGTACCCTAATCTGGATTTACAAACAGTGACCCATCCATATCTGATCCCTGCTTCCTTAGACACTCCTCAGAATCAATCCTCCAAGGGGGAACCCAAACCTTACAAAAGATTCTTCCCACTCGTCCAGTTTTTGCCTGGTGGTTTTAACTTAACAGGCCTCAACACTTCCAAGCAAATTTCGGTAATTGTTTTAAGGAGATAAAAACCAACTGTGGTTGATTCACTGACTACTCACTTTCAGGCTATTCTCTGACACCTTCTATTTCTCCATCTATTGCCCTGTAAAATCAAAGTTAGTATCTATGTTCCTAAATTCTAGGCACTGCAAATTTTTAATAAGGAAAAAAATAAATTATACTCCAACGGACTATCTTATTGAGGCAAGAATGTTAGCTAGTTTCACTTTTATCTTTGAAAGGAATACATGTTATTTTTTAAAAGAAAAATTTGTTTAAAGACCAGAACAGAGGGTGGGGCAAGGGAGATATTAACAAAAGAATTATTTTTGGGCCCGGACAGTTTTGTTTTGTTTTTTGCAGGGGGGCCAGGGGAGAGAAGAATGGGAATGGTTTTCATCATGCAGATGGCCTCTTCTTTAGGAGGGGAGGGATGGAGAGAACCCACATAACAGATAACCTTACTGGTCCTTGAGAAAGGAAAGGGTGTCTAAGCTGCTGCTCCAACTTGATCAATAATCAAGGGAATGCAATAAATTCCTAACCAAGGCTTTCCAGTGGGGCTAGCCAATATACCTTCCAACAACTCCAATTAAAAAGATAAATGATTATAGAAGGCAGTGCCTGTTCTTTCTACATCCTGAGAAAATTATAAAAATAATTGCTCTGGACCCCTTCTCAAGACATCTAACTCCAGGGGCTTGAGGACCCTACCTTATCTGTATATTCTCTCCACTTGATGTAAAACTGTTAATCTTTGAGTGTATGTAACTAGAACTGCTAATGCATAGCTATTTTTCTTTGTCCTCCACCCTACATAAACATCCTCTCACTTTATGCTAAAGTTGGAGCACTGTTTCAAGGCTTCTTGGAACTCGGCTCTCAGGCAATGTCCACAGATGGGTCAAATAAATCTCTTTTCTTAAACCTACCAAGGTTCAAGTTTTCTTTTCCTTGACATGCCTGACCAGAAAATTCCACACTTGTTGATTAAATTACATTTCTGGGAGACAATGAAACCAATTAAATCAGGTATGAAATCTAGGGAACAAGGAGGGAAGGGGTTTGGGGGAAAGGAAGTGAAGCTGGAAACCCCTGGAAAAATGCGCAGAAAGGTTCTAATTCTTAGATATGTCCTCAGGAGGGTGATGGACCCCAGGTTGAGAAGGGAACAGGGACAAGAAGGAAGGCGCTGTCCTAGGCCTTGGACATGGCACTTGGGCCCAGTCAGAGCAGGACTGTGTCTTCAACAGTTTTTAGAGTAAAAATTGCAGGATGTCATTGGAGCAGCACTGGCCAGTATGAAAGCTATTAGCTACTTGTGGCTCTTAAACAGTTGAAATGTGGCTAGTCTGAGTAAGTTTACCGTTTATGTCAGATTTTAAAGACTTAGTTTATTTTTTCCTTGTGGCAAAATGATAATATGTTGGACATACTGGATTAAATATTGCGAAAGTAACCGTATCTGTTTATATTGTCTTAATATGGCGACTGGAACATTGAAAATGACATCTAGGATTGGCATTAGATTTCTCTTAGACGGCGATTCACTCGAGGGTTTTAAGCGTGGGTAGTGGGACACGACAGGATCAAACGTGGACTTTGAAAAAAAGATCACCGCAGTGCGGACAATTGATGGGAAGGAACCACAAGAACAGCGAAGCTCAAGATCTCGCGAGACCAAAGACGCACGGGAGCCGAAGACCCAAAGAGTTGTGAATGCGCATGTGTCCCGCGGTGGCTGCCGGGAAGGGCTGAAAACAGGAAGTAAACATTGGCGGATCGGCTTTGTTTCTGTCCAAGGGATTTGGGGTCGGCGGCGACAGGACTGGGTGAGGAGTTATTTTGAGAAGATAGGTGGGAACGGCGGGCTGGCGGGCGCCGTGACGGTCGGGGACGAGCGGGCACTGGGGCGGGGTGGGGGTCGGTACTAGGGGAGGCAGGGGAAGCTAGAGATCCCCGGAAAATGGGCCGAAAGCTTCTGGTTCCTAAGTTACGTCCCAAGCGGGGGTGATGAACACCGGGTTGAGGAAGGAGCAGGGAACGCGGGACCGAGGAGGAAGCCGCCGTCCTAAGCCTCGGGTGTGGTGCTTTGGGCCCATCACACAGTGGGTTTTAGAATAAAATCTGTGAGATGCCAGTGGCGCAGCACTGCCCAGTGTGACAGCTGTTAGCTGCTGGTGGCTCTTACGCAGTTGACATGTGGCTCGTCTACGTAAGTGTAACATCCAGATCAGATTTTAAAGACTCGGTTTATTTTTTTCTTGTGGCAAAGGAACGTATTGGACATACTGGGTTAAATAAAATATTGCAAAAGTAACCTTACCTGTTTCTTTCTGTTATCTTCTTATGGCTACTGGGATTTTTAAAGTGACGTCTAGGGCTGGCATCAGATTTAGTAAGTAGGAAAAAGGAATAACAGTAAGGGGGTAGGATTGAGAACAGAGAGAAGTAGATGAATTTGAAGGATACGCAGAAAGTGAAAATGACAATTCTTAATGATGAAATGGGGATTAACTGGAACGCTTAGGTAAAGGGATGGATGGTGATATTCAGTAAAAGGGGAAACTGTGGAAGGAGACTAGATTTCACATAGAGAAGATGGTGAGTTTGAATTAAGATGTGTTGAGTTTAGGGGTGTCTGAGACCCGTAAGTGAAGATGCTGTGAAGGAAAGCCATTGGAATATATGTAGCTGAAGCTCAGATAAAAGGTCTGGAGTAGAGAAATAAATCGGAGAGCCTCTGGCAGTATATTGTGGCTACTGAAGCCTTAGAAATAGCTGAGTTTGTCTACTAGTGGAGTGAAGAAAGAAGCTCCAAGACTGAGCCTTGCAGAATCCAACATTAAATAACTAGGCAAAAATGGGTAAACCTGCAAAGGAGACAGGAGGAGAAGTGAAAGGGGTACAAGAAAATCCAGAACAGTATAGTGTCCCGTAAACCGAAAGATAAGAATATATCAAAGAGAGAGAACAGAACTGAAAAAATGTCCAATGTATGTAGCACATTGATCACTTATAACTTAGTGGCAACCAACTCTTCAGAGTGGTAAGGGGTGAAAACTAAATTAGAGTGAGGAGGGAAGCAGAAGATGAGGAAATAGAGGCAATAACTATAGATAACTCTTACGGCATTCATTCTTTAAGGGGAACAGAGATCAGACTCTGTTTACCCAGTAAGGGTTAGTGTGGTAGAACAGTTTGACCCATACATAGTAAGAGAGGAATTCAGGAATGTATATGAGAGAAAATCTTATGAAATTTTAAATACATGTGTGCTTGTCTCTCCATTTGTAAATTAGAGTTGAGGGAGTAACTACAACAATAGAGACTTGTTTAGCAGAAAGAGAACAGAGAACGTTCCCTTACAAATGCTATGAAAGAATAAGCACATAGGAAACATTTACAACCCACCATGTGTGTTATTAGAATGTACTTTTGATAGTTTCATTGATGAACTCATGAAGGCCTAGTTTATATTAATACAGATTCCTTCCTTTTCATAGAGGAGGCCAGATAACCATGTCGGCTGCAGCTGTAGATGCAGTTAATACTGCCCCCCTGTCGGGGTCCAAAGAATTGAGTTTGGAGGAACCAAAGAAGATGACCAGAGAGGACTGGAGAAAGAAGAAGGAACTAGAAGAACAGCGAAAACTGGGTAATGCTCCTGCAGAAGTTGATGAAGAAGGAAAGTAAGTAATTTTTTTGCATGATCTGTTCATTCAGAATTCAAATTCATGTCTACTTAGTTTATCAATTCCTCATCCTTTGACAGGAAGCTACCACTTACATCATGTGTGTGTTTTTTATTACTTATATTTTATCAAACTCATATTTGTAAGGTTTATTAATTAAATCATGCTAAAGAACTTATAATGAACAGCTATAAACCTTTTCAACCCTTCCCACTCCCTGTCCCACTCTACAAAGTGACTGCTTTTAAATCTTTCTATTTTTGAGTTTTTTCTGGCTGATCCCTCCACATCTCTAAATAATATACCTAAACCATTATTTTAATCAACTCTAAGACATTATCAGTTTATCTCTTGCTCTGATACAAGATTTAGCTCACTAATATACATCCCTGTATTTTTTTATCTTTCCTCCTCCTTCAGTTATATCACTATTCTTAATTTGTTGGAAATTTTTAACTCTAATTTAAATATCTTTAATTTTTCTTATTATAGAGATATCAAGCATATCCTCTCTCCCCTACCGCACTGCAATATTAGATTCTGTGTAGACTACCTTTAGTAATATAATATCATTTATTTTAAAACTTTATTCTTTAAAAATCTTTTCTGTTTTATTACAGAGACATCAACCCTCATATTCCTCAGTATATTTCTTCAGTGCCATGGTATATTGATCCGTCAAAAAGACCTACTTTAAAGCACCAGAGACCACAACCAGAAAAACAAAGGCAATTCAGTTCCTCTGGAGAATGGTACAAGAGGGGTGTCAAAGAGGTATGTAAGCAACCTGTATATACGTCCGTGTGGAAATGGAGATTTTATTTTAAGAACTTAATGTAAGAACCTTTAATACAATACTATATGAAATAGAAACAGATTACATAGCCTTTTATCTGGTATTAAAATTCACAATGCATATTACATTAGATTCTGCATTTTCTTTTATACGTTTTATTTTGCCGAAGTCCTTAAACTTTCTCATTTATAAAACTGTAGAGACTAACTGGTTATCCTCTTAATGAATAAATCATTTCACTAGACAATATAATAATGAGAGCCAGGTAAATAAAAGATTTTCCTTATTTTTCTTTATATCCATTTATAGAATTCCGTAACTACTAAGTACCGCAAAGGAGCATGTGAAAATTGTGGGGCCATGACACACAAAAAGAAAGACTGCTTTGAGGTAAATTCACCTTTGAGAATTTTGGAAACTGTTGTCAGGGAGTCTTTCTGTCTTCATTTCTTGTCAGAAAACTTAATCCTATTTTCTAAAATTATCTGTACTTAGGTATAAGTTAAATTAAAATTGGTTTGAGTGAAATTAGTTCAACATCTCCAAATTTTTCTGCTGGAAGACGAACTGATAATTTTATTGAATAGACCATAAAGTCCTATGGTATGTGCACACCTGCTCTGTAAAGATTATATGAAATTTTCCTCTGGGTTACAGATACTTAGGAAAAGATTTAATGTGTTTTCCAGAGACCCAGACGAGTTGGAGCAAAATTTACAGGAACGAATATAGCTCCGGACGAGCATGTCCAGCCTCAGCTGACATTTGACTATGATGGGAAGAGGGACCGGTGGAATGGCTACAATCCAGAAGAACACATGAAAATTGTAGAAGAATATGCCAAAGTTGATCTGGTGAGCGAAATTCCCTGCTTTCCTACTATCCTGAAAGAATGGACATTTTGCTCTATGTCTAATGCAATAACTCTATTTTCTGAGTCTTCCAGCAGTTTAAAACTGGCATTTTTCTTGTAGTACCAGTAGTAATCCTAATTGAATAGTGAAAATAACCAGAGTGCTAGCCCTATTTGGCAGCATTTTTTTAAATTGATTCTTGTATTGTCCTTTACTCTTTGATTTAGGTTGCAAAAATTACTAGAAGCATGAGAACAGGTTAGTGTCCAAACCCCTGGCTTTCTGAGGTTATAAACTTGATTCCCAGACTGTATCTTGCCCATGAGCCTATTTGACAGTTGTCTCAGAGCATGTTAGGGTGGTAGAAGGGGACAAGGATAACTTGTTTCAGAAAAATAGAATGGTATCTTAATTCTGCCTCAACATTTTTCTGTTACGATTTTACCTGCTCACTCCATTCCTTAAAAACCAGTCACACTGCCTTTTTTTTTCTAAAGGGAAGTTAACATTTAAAATTCATTGGATTCCACTTAATCTGAATTTCATCTTTTCTTAAACAGTGAAATATATTGTAATCCTGGGCCTGCCTGGCAAGCGTCAGTCATCTGGAGTCAGATGGCAACGGCCCCTTTTACACAGCGCTTGCTCTCTACAGTTTTTCACCAGTGCTGTCTGACTCATTTTCCATTAATGCCTGGTTCAAACAAGAGTTTGTAACTACTTTTTTTTTAGATAACCATAGGTCTAGAGTTACAAGAAACCGCAAAGAGATGACCTTGTCCAGTGACCTTTTCTGAAAACAAATTTAGTCTTTTTTTTCCTAGTTTTTTATTGGGGAATATTGGGGAACAGTGTGTTTCTCCAGGGCCCATCAGCTCCAAGTCATTGTCATTCAGTCTAGTTGTGGAGGGTGCAGCTCAGCTCCAAGTCCAGTTGCAGTTTTCAGTCTTTAATCTTTAATTGCAGGGGGCGCAGCCCACCATCCCATGCGGGATTGAACCGGCAACCTTGTTGTTGAGAGCTCGCACTCTAACCAACCGAGCCATCCGGCCACCCCTCCGGAAGCTCAGCAGCAGCTCATTGTCTTCAATCTAGTTGTCTTCGATCTCAGTCTAGTTGTAGAAGGCGCAGCCCACCAACCCATGTGGGAATTGAACCAGCAACCCTGTTGTTCAGAGCTCATGTTCTAAACGACTGAGCCACCCAGCTGCCCCAAACTTAGTCATTTTAAATGCACTACAATAATTAAATGTTTATTTGAATGTTGTTAATAAATCTCAAATGTATCTTTTTTGTTAGGCAAAACGAACACTGAAAGCCCAGAAACTCCAAGAAGAATTAGCGTCAGGAAAATTAGTGGAACAGGCTGTAAGTAATAGAATGATCAGTTTTAAAATTTCAAATCTTAGTAAACAAAAACTAAAAACTGAAACAAGAATTCATTTTTTATATTTTCTGTTATATCTTTTTTTTTCTGGTATATGTTTGGACTTTAGAAAACTAGTGAGGGTTAATGAAAATGGTATGTCTAAGATGAACATATATGAAATGAACATTTGTTGGGTACATTGGTCATTTAATCTTTCTATTACCTTTATGTGATTATGATCCTATATCTAAAAATTCTCTAGAAATTTTCTGGCTTCTAACAAAATTAACTATCTAACAGTGACATACTTGTATTCAGAACTTATTTGCTCATTATAAGAGAACTATGAGAATTTGTTCAGTTAGATTTGGTACATTATCTTAACTATGTTTTTAAAGTGTTAAATAATCAGTAGATGTAGTAGAATAAAATGACAATCTTTTTTTTTCCTTTTGTCATGATGCAGAATTCTCCTAAACACCAGTGGGGAGAAGAGGAACCAAATTCTCAGATGGTAATAAATATTTGCCTTATCTGGGTATACATTAAAATTTCCAACTTCTGACTGCTAATATAATAATAATTACGTCATATTATTATTTTATTATTATATTATTTTATATAATATATATTTTATTATTTTATATTTTTATTACTAATTATATTAATAAATAATAACAATAGCTTTAAATAATACAAGTGAATGAGGGCATGATTAAAGGGGAATGAAAGAAAAAGAAAAACTAGATGTTCTTTTTTTCTTGCCCATTTTTTCTCTCTTCCTCTTTCAGGAAAAAGATCACAATAGTGAAGATGAGGATGAAGATAAGTATGCAGATGATATTGACATGCCTGGACAGAACTTTGACTCTAAGAGACGGATTACTGTTCGGAATCTCAGGATTCGAGAAGATATTGCAAAAGTAAGCCTGGCCAACCTAACGTACACATTCAAAAAATAATTGTCTTCCCAACCTAAATTTCACCTAGTTGTTTAGTGTCTGGGCAGTATGTGGGTAACATAGTCATTCCAAAATTAGGTATCATTCTGGTTTTTTTCTCTTCATCTGTATCCCAGAATGCATTCACACATTAAATTGATTATGGTCAACTTCTAGTCTGCTGAAACTTTTTTAGATGGAAATAACATTAATGCAGTCCTTAAACATTTTTCTGTTCTAGTATTTGAGGAATTTAGATCCAAATTCTGCTTACTATGATCCGAAAACGAGAGCGATGAGAGAAAATCCCTATGCCAATGCAGGAAAGAATCCAGATGAGTAAGTATTGAGTACCAATTTCAAGATTGGCGGGGGTGGGGGGAGCTTTTAATTGTAAAACTGAATCTGAATTAAAATACACATCATCTATGGCTGGGTCAGAGAAGAATTAACTATCCTTAAAAAAAAAAATCAACCTCTGAAACAATTCTTTTTTCAATTTGTGTTTACAGAGTGAGCTACGCAGGAGATAACTTTGTTAGATACACAGGTGATACCATTTCGATGGCTCAGACGCAGTGTAAGTGTTTGCTGTATTGTCAAGGCATTTTATATCAACTCATAAGAAATTTGGGGGGGGGAGCAATTTGGGGGCATTGTTTAAAAACTAGAGCAGTAAATGTAGCTGACTGCTCATGCAGATGTTTTTCCTTGCCATAGTGTTCGCATGGGAAGCCTACGACAAGGGATCTGAAGTACACCTACAGGCCGATCCTACAAAACTAGAGCTATTGTATAAGTCCTTCAAAGTCAAAAAGGAAGACTTCAAGGAACAGCAGAAAGAAAGCATCTTGGAAAAGGTAATTTTGACCAAAATGCTAAAGAGGAACATTTCTTACAGTTGAAATACAACATACACCAAGTCCCTTTTACTCCTTTAGGAATAGTCCTTTTATTGACTTAATCCATTGGCAAACAATAATAATATAGCTGTATTTCTAAGCTTTTGCAGCAAAACAATCCACCCCAAAACTTAACTTAAACATTTCTTTTTACTCATTATTCTGTTTGTCGCTTGGGTCTCCTGATCTAGGCCTGCTTACCTGAGGCCGGAGGATCTAAGATGGCCTCACTCTGGTCTAACAGTTACTAGGCTGATTGTCCAACGAGGGCGTCCTCTGGAACAGCTCATGGCTTCCCATGCTGGGCTCCCATCCTCTAGTAGGCTCGCCCAGCTTCTTTCCATGGCATTCTCGGGATACCAGAGACTAGTAACAAAAAGTATGCCCCAGGAAAAAGGCCCGCAAGTGCTTTCCGGGCCTTTGCTGGGGTCACATTTGCCAGTATCCCATAGGCCAGCACCAGTAACATGGACAACCCCAGATTCAAGGAATGGAGACACAGACTTGCTCTTGAGGGGAGGAGCAGCAAAGTCATGTGGCAAATGGGCACATGTACAAGGATAAGAGGAATGTATGGCCACATTCAACAGATTAGTGGCAACTGAGACATCTTTTATTTGGTGGCATTTTTTTTTCAGTGTCTTACATAACAAGATCCATAAAGAATATTTCTTTAATGTTTTGATTGGAAATAAATCCTTCAGTAGAGGTTTGAGTAAAATGGATTTAATAACGTTCACTGTCTTTTTATAATAGTATGGGGGCCAGGAACATTTGGATGCCCCTCCAGCCGAACTGCTTCTAGCTCAGACAGAAGATTATGTGGAGTACTCCAGACATGGCACTGTCATTAAAGGGCAGGAGCGGGCGGTCGCCTGCTCCAAGTATGAGGAAGACGTGAAGATCCACAACCACACGGTAGGTGCTGCATCAGAGCCATTTTGCTCCGTATTGCACTTTTATGTTATGAGTCATTATTGAGTCATGGCTGTGCTTGTCTTTTCTCTTACCTTTTAAGTTTGTTTTATGAAATGTTTCCAAAAATAAGAAAAATGTAAAAGAATGTTCACCCACATACCCAACACGTAGATTTAGAAATTTTTTACGTTGCCGTGGATGCTTTATCTAGATATGTGTGCACGTATGCATGCTGAAATACATATTTCTGTGTATACATACTTTTTACATTTATTTTTTTTTATTGAAACATTTGGAAATGACAGATATCATGACGTTTCACCAGTAAGCACTGTATCATGTATTTCCTAAAATGAAGGATATTCTCTTGTACCTACATTGCGTTTATCACACTTCAGAAAATTGATGGTAACTCCTTAGCATCACCTAATCTCTAGTCCTTAATCACATTTTCCAAAATATATCCCCAAATGCCTTTAAATAGCTATTTGGAGTTTTATTTTTTGTTTTTGAGTCAGAATCCAATCAAAGTTTATTTTGATTGTTATGTCTCTTTTATTTAGAGTGTATCTCCCTTGTTTAATGACAGTGACTATTTAATAAATAGATCAGGCCAGTTATCTTGTAAACTGGCTCATGTTCTGTAGTTGACTGGTTTCTAGAGCTATCATATAACTTATTCTTCTTTCCCTTGTATTTTGATAAACAGGAATTCAGATCCAAAGGATCTAAAGGCTTAATTGTTAAATATTTTGTTAATTTGCACACACAAATATTTTGACAGCACTTCAAAGGTGATGCAGAGTACTTCATATTATATCACATCATAAAGCATATAATGTCACTCACTGTGTTATTGAAGTAACCAGTTGTCTCTCTAAGTTAGGGGTTAAAAGCATAACTACGTGTAGGAGCCAGGCCAGTAAACATACGTGAGTGAAGTGATCCAGGAAAATTGTACAAACTATAGAACAAAACCCCTGTCTTGCCAAGTGGGAAAATGAGCACAGAATTTCCTAGTCCTTAATTTTTCAAGAGAAGTCACGTATCTAAATTATTTTATACATGTTAGGAATAGAATATAAGATCACTGTAACTGTAATGCCTGCTTCTTATACTTGAGGTCGGGCCGGCCTTTCCCTATTTGCTAGCCCTTCAATTACCGTAATTTTCTTCCCAAATTGCCTTTAAAAGAGCTGTAGTATTTTATACTCCTATCAACAGTATATAAGAGGCCCTAGTTTAGGTTGCATTTTAAATAATATCTCTCTCTCTCTTTCTCTTTCTCTCTCACTCTCTCTCTCTCTTTCTCCAGCATATCTGGGGATCTTACTGGAAAGAAGGCCGATGGGGATACAAATGCTGTCACTCTTTTATCAAGTATTCCTATTGTACTGGAGAAGCTGGGAAGGAGATTGTTGTAAGTAATTGTTTTCTAGCTCTTAGACCTATAAAACAAAGCTCTTAACTCAAAATCTGTATGAAACATGCTTTCTCATGTTTCAAATTTTAACGTTTTCTTAGATGGTTGGTAACTATGATACTCAAGTCGAGTTACATGTTTTCCTACAGAATTCAGAGGAATGTACTGTAAATGAAATAACTGGAGAAGAATCTGTGAAAAAACCTCAGACCCTCCTGGAGGTAAATCTATAATCATTTGTCCTGAATTTTTAAATCCCAGAGGAAGGACTTTAAAACTTGCACTAGAGCATTGTTTTCACATTAATAACACTATGTTTCAATCCTCCCTGTCAGATACATCAGGAGAAACTAAAAGAGGATAAAAAGAAAAAGAAGAAGAAGAAGAAGAAACATCACAAGAGCAGTTCAGAAAGTGATGACGAGGAAAAGAAACATGAAAAACTGAAAAAGGTACTTTGTGGAGTCTAAATAGTGAAAGTGACAACAGTATTCTTTATCGGTGGAGGACCTTAGGAAATTATCTCGTCCTTGCTCCAAGCTCATTTTGAAAACGAGGAAACAAGGCCCCATGCTGGGTCATTTGCTCAGGTCACCTTGTATCACATCTGGAATGCAAAGGGAGATTTTATGTGTCTCAGTATTGCCTGCTTCGTAGAATATTTGACAGATACCATGAATGCACAGAAGAAATGCGCTTTGTAAAGCTGTAATTTCAGAGTTATTGAAATTATGTTGTCCAGAAAGAATTGCCTTCTAGCTCTATAGTCTGTAAGTTTCAGCAAATCCTTAGGAAAAGTCAGAATTCCGGTCTCTACCAGAAGCATCACTTGTGGGCTTCTGTCAGTAAAATGACCATCATTCAATTTTTGCAATTAAGCAAAAGTTCTTTAACATTGAAAATGTCATAGAATGTTTTGTGCTCTGTAAAAATAATCATATGAGCCAAATAGTAGTTGCCGTTTGGCAGGTGTAAGGGCTGACTCCCAAGCTCTTTCAGGCAGTCTAGAATTTTGATGTGGCAGTTCCTATTCAGTAGAGTCTTTTGATATTCTGCCCCTTTGGAATAAAAGTGAACTGATGGAGAGCCACGGTTTTCCTGTTTTTCCTCTCTCTGTAGGCACTGAATGCGGAGGAGGCCCGCCTTCTTCATGTCAAGGAGCTCTTGCAGATTGATGAGAGGAAGCGACCTTACAATAGCATATATGAAACTCGAGAACCCACCGAGGAGGAAATGGAGGCCTATAGAATGAAACGTCAGAGGCCCGATGACCCAATGGCCTCTTTCCTTGGACAGTAGTAACTAGTCACAGACGGTCACCCAAGATAAAAACAGCTGATGTGATTTTTTTTAGCTTCTTGCTGGTTATAGGTGGAAAAATCAGTGTCCGCAAACAGATTTTAATAAAGCTTCCAGAAGTCTCATAGTAAATTCATTCCTTTCTACACTGAAGAAACAGAAGAAAAAGAGGAGGCACATTAAGTACAGAAGAAGGTTTTATTTCCAATTTTATATTCGTGATAGGGAAAGAGGCCCTGACTTGCTTGCGCGTTTTCTCTCTCTCTCTCTCTCTCTCTCTCTCTCTCTCTCTCTCTCTCTCTCTCTCTCCCCCTCTCTCTCCCCCCCTCGCTCCCTCTCTCTCTCCCTCTCTCCCTCCCTCCCTCTCTCTCTCCCTCTCTCCCCTCCCTCTCGCCCTCTCCCTCCCCCTCCGTCTCTCCCTCCCTCCCTCCCTTCCCCTCCCTTACTCCCTCCCACCATCCCACCCTTTCTCCCTCCCCCTCCCCCCCACTCAACAATTAAATCTCAAATTGCATTTCTTTAATTTCTATGTCCCTTTATCTAGTGTTTGCACCTATTTTAAAGGGAGATTAACTATTCTTTCTCAAAACCAGGGCTTCATTTTTTTCTAATTAGTAGTAACGATAATTGTAGTTATTTTATAGTCATTCGTTTTTGCGTTTTAAGGTTGTCCTGATCTGCAGCTAAAAAAATTCAATCTGAAAGGAAATTTGTAGAACACATGAATAACTGTCTTGTGTGGTGGTAATTTTGTTTTTCACTTATTTATAAACTTTTGATTTGTAAAATATTTCCTCATATTTTACACCCAGAACTAAATTGTTAGCCTTTGAGTGGAAAAATAACTATTTTGTCATTCATGAATCAGTGTTTACCTATCAGTACTGTCTTTTACCATTCTGGCCATGAGCCTTTAGACACAAATCCTTTATTCTAGAGGATATGATTAGTGATACTATTTTTTTGTTTCAGTTGTGATTGCCTTTCTGTAATAATCGCGAATATTAAATTTGATTTTAAAAATTTGTAGGATATCCCTTGTACCTAATCTTTGTAGCCAGCAGGTGTCACTTTATATAATGTGCAAAAAGCAAAACCTGGAGTTGAAGGTTTCTTCGAAGAATTATAAGGATAGCTTGTAGGGCTACCAGGAACTGAGACTGCCATGATTCTCAGGCCTCTTCTGAGAACGGTGTGAAAATAACACTGACAGTGAGAGCGGGATCTGTGTAAACAACCAGTTAAAAAGCTCTGACATGAGTACATTGTCGGTTGATAGCTCATTGAATTTTCTGAGCTACCAAAAACCGTTAGAATGCTACATTAAGTTAGCATCTCAAAAATAGTTCTGGTGGGAGAGTAACTGAATCAAATTGTCAAGTACTATGGGTATACGTGGTATCTAGATTCAGACTGGTATGAAATTAAAACAACAATGTAAATCTCACCCACTTGAAGATTGTCAAAAGTTTGTTTTCATATTCCTACTTTAACATAGGATGATTCTACATAATGTCTGCAATTGGTGTTTGTTTTGTATCTTATTTATCTTTTGTTAATAAAGATATATAATTGAGAAAACTATGCATGGTTTGTAGCATTATTTCAAATATTTGGCAGAAAATGGAGCTAGGATTAGTTTGTGTGAGTTTGAATCAGAAATTTTCAGGGTCTTTTAACTCAAAAAATGTGTCACCTATCCTTTCTGGGCCTCTGCTCCCTCTTCTGTAAAACCTAATTTATTCTGATTTTAGGAAGAATTCTGTAATGCCTGAAATCACGTCTTATTTCTGTTTCAATTTGGAAGAAAGGTAGTACCCAGAACATTACTCCAGACAGTGTGCTTTGATTTTATTTACCAATAATAATAGCTGCCTTTTGAGTGCTGGAACTATGTGCTGTAATTTTCATGTTACCTCCTCAAAAGAACTCCATGGGGTGAGTAATGGATGATAACCCCATTTTATAATGAACGTGGGCATAATGAGCTCAAGTACTTTGCTCAAGGCTTAACAGTTCAAAGTGTTGGGGCCAGGACACAACGCCAAGTATCTCTGACTTTAAAGCCTATACTCCTTTCTCTAGTATTTAAGGCCCTGGTTCCTGGGCCAGGAAGTCTGGTCTTCTGCAATTTCTTCCATTGACAGAAACCTTAAGCAGACCCTCAATCTTTACCAAGGTCACCTTCAATCTTTACCGAAGTCACCTTCAACAACAGAAAATGATTCACCTGTCTCACATTCTTGAACACTTCCTCCTCCCCCAGGCTTGTGGCATGATTCTGACAAGATTGACTATTCAAAAATGAATAGCATTTCCTTAAGTGTCTATTTTGGAAGAAAATACCCCCCAAATAGGAAAGAGGGCTATATATGGGCTTGTTTTTTCCAACAATATTTTCTAGTTTCTCCTTTGGGGTTTCTCTCTCTACTCTGGGTTTATTACTATAAGATCCCGTTAAAAAAAAATTTTTTTTTAAATAAAAATCTTTAAGATGGATGATGCTTCTCAGGAAATTCATCCACATGCTCTACTTTATGGGAGGGGGTGACCTAAACAGGCAACAGGACGCAAGCCCTGGAAGCACATCTTCCACTGCACCTTACAGACTGTACCATTTGCCTCAGTGTTTAAGGTGCGAGTGCCATCATCTTCCATTTGCTCGCTGATACCACAGAGAAAATGGTACATTTATTACAGCTTGACCACCTTCAACCTTAAAGCCGGACACAATGTAAAATCTTATTTCCAGTGCTTTTAAGAACTATGTCGACTTTACAATGCCTTCTATGCCTTAGATTCTATTTTTCCACCATTCTTTCTGGCAGACACAATAAAAAAAATCTCAACCACGTACACAATCTAAAACTAATTGTAGAGGGCCAGCACGCATGCCCCCTTCTCCAGCCAGCCGCCCCGCCCCCGGCCCCGCCCCCGCAGCCTCCGCTAATGCGCCTGCGTGCCGGGAGACGCCTCGCCCAGTCTGCGGGCGGGAAGCCCCTGGGAGGACCCGGATGGAAGGCCGGCGGGGCTGGGGTGGCGGTGGCTGCGGGCGCTCCTGTGTCACCGCTCTCCGCAGGTTCCTGCTCCGGGGTCGCACTTGAGTAACCACTGCCTAGACGGGTTCCGGCGTCCAAAAGCTAAGCCCCAACCTGAGCGGAGAGTGAACTGGAGCCTGAAACGGGCGCCTACCAGAAGGCCGAGCATCCTTCGGGCCTGCGCCGTGGGCTCGGAGACGGGAGGCTGGAGACCGAGTGGAGGCTTTCTTTCCTCGCCGCCGGCGACCTTTGCTCGCCCGGGCCGCCTCCTACACGTCCTTAATAATACACCAACAGGGCCTTCCTACCAGTTACGAGCTGCGTGTTCTTTACGTGCATGCTCATAATTAAACCTCCCAACAACCCTATAAGGTAGGTACGATTGTCGTCCCCATTTGAGGAATTGAGGCTGGGAAAGGTCCCAGCCTCTAAGGGACAAAGCCACGATCGCAGGCTTTTGCCGCTGGAGCATTTCCTCAGCCACTGCGTTCCCGTCCCTTTCTCCTGACGGTTGCTTTTGACGGTAAAAGGTAATGATGCGATGCTCTGCCTCCCCGGACACCTGCCCCTGCCGTGGACTGGCCTCGACGGTGGCGCGCGGTCCAAGTGGCGTTGTGTTCGGTGGGGGTCTTAGGTGTGGCGACTGCCCTTTGGTGTTGTCACTGCTAAAATGTAGGTGGTAGCGGTCCCCCAATAGTGGTTATGTAAACGTTCACCTTGAACTTCTCTCAACCGTGATACTTTTTCCGATCTGCCCTTATACTTCATAAATTTGCAAAAACGTTTTACTTTGTTAGATCTTTTATTCTGCATCGTACCAATCTTCAGGTGATGCTTTTTGTTGGCTCGTCTTACTGTTTTATTACGGGAAATGTCCAGCATGCAGAAATCGCGTGGTGTAGTGATGAGTGCCCATCCTTTCCTCTTCAACAGGCAACATCTCAGAGCCAGTCTTACTTCTTCTGTCTCCGCCCCACTCTGTGTGTAGTTGCGTGTGTGAAGTATACAGTGTTTCCAAGGAAATCCCAACATTTTACCATGTCACTTATAGTGAAGTCTGTATGTCTAATAAATGAGGACTTAAAAAAAACACAGCCATACCATTATCATACCTTTTTAAATTAACGACGATGCCTTACTGTGATGATGCGTGTCTAATGTTGACATATTTTTGAATACTGTGATCACTACATACCACAAAGCAGAACAGTGAAAATTGTGAGGTTCTAAAACACAAGAAAGCCTCTTGGTAGATAAGTTCATCTTTGACGACCTTGAAAATTCTTGCTACCTGTTCATCCTCTGAGGGCGATGGAGAAAGATACTATAAATGAATTTTTCTAAAAATTATTTGGTTGAGAACAGGTAAATCTTCAGTCAAAATATATTTAAGTAGCATAGTCGGGGTGGCTAGGAATGGACTCTTAACTGATCCTATAATTTCTAATGAAACTCAAGGAAAAAGCTCTGTTCCCCAAAACATACATGGTAAATATACATAACGGACTAAGAAAGATAAGCATTTTTTATGTTGATGTCATAATTTTATTGTTATCAATTAGAAGACGTTCCAAACACTGCTGGTCCCCTAGTCTCATCATTTGACAAAAGAAGGCTTGAGCTCAACTTTTAAACTTTAAATCATCTTTCTTGACTGGCAAACATCTAATTTTTACTTGGCTCATAACAAACAACCATATGGCAGGTCAACTGACTAGTTATATAGAAGAATATTTTACAGTTTGTTAATCTTGGCAGAGCCACTAGAAATCTAGTGCTTTAAGTAAATATGGCTTACTTGGCTTACTTACTGTGATTTTTTTTTTCCTGGCCAAAGTGGGCATTTGGATTTTAATGTGTCCCTGTTATTTCAACCACATTCTGTGTCATAGAACTTTGGAAACTTTGGAGATCACTTATTTCTTTATCTGGGAGATAGCATTGTTTTCTCAGGTATATTTGAGCCTACTTTAGGATTATACCGTTGCTCATTGCTAAGGAGGAAGAAAAAGAGGAAAGGCATAGCTTTCTTTTGAGGCCCCTCAACTTTCCTAGGAGGTTGTCATCAACTCAGAAAACTTAAATGCCTATTAAAGCATTTAGACTATTAGCAACCTAGAATATCTGCAAGATAGGAATTGGCCTGAAGGATATGTTGTCATTCCACTCAATCTGACTACCTACTACGATGTGTATCAGAATCACCCGGACAACTTTGTTTCAGATTCTTTTGTCCTACTGGCGATAAATTATTAGTTCTACAGTAGTACAGGGGCATGTATACTTTCAAAGGGGTACCCAGTGATTGTGATGGGCATCTCTTGTTAAAGATTACTGTTCTAGTTACTAGTCATAAGAATTATCTAAAATGCTTATTTAGAATACAGCTTCTGGGCCCCTGCTCCAGAGCTAGGGAATCAGAATCTCTGGGGATAGGACCCAGGAATATGCATTTTAGCAAGAGACTTAGATGATTCCTCCATTTACTAAACTAAAAAACCACTGCCATCTATTATACATCCTGTTATTGGATTAAGCCAAATCTTAGGAACGCTGCTTAATTTTCATTTTGTTGTTTCGGCTTCTCCCGTGACTGCTTTTACTGAGGGGTAGCTATATGAGAAAGCATCATGAAATTTCTGTTGTAATTAAGGTGTCCTCTATGAGAGAAAATTTCCTGAAATCTCAGTAACAAGAATAGTTGTTTCTCCTGAGCAACTGGTTTTTCCTTTTCTATATGGACAGTATGAATCATGGACTGATAGTGGCAGGAAGCTTTGAGCCAAATTTGTGTCCAACTTCTATGTTCTTAATCAAACCTGTTTGAAATTCCCTGCTTAAGTTGGAGTCAAAGCCACTCTAGGATCAAATAGTTTTACAGACCTATTTAATTCTTAACTATTAAAAAGGACTGGCCACCCTATCAAACTATCTGCCCTTCCTTAGAGTATGTAGTGAAGTATTCCTTTCTCTGTTCAGTGCTTCATAACAAGCGGTATGTATACATTATTGGCACAGGATGGAAGGAGGGAGTGGTACTGAGATGCCCTTTCTGGGGATACAAAATGTACCAGATCTGTTTGGAACGTACATCTTTGAAAACAAATTAAGCCGTAACTGTAATTCACCAGTAGAGGACTTAAGGGTATTCACAACTTGCATAAGACCAAATCTTCCCTATGTAACTTGCTGGCAAACCATGTATTACAGGGCATAAAAAGCAGTGAGTTGCTGGCTTTAAGTTAGACTGTCACGCTGTCATAGCTTTCTTTGAACAGACATCTTACAGGATATTTCTTGACATGAACACAGATGACAGGATGGCATGTGATGTGGCTTTGTTTTAATTTGGTTAGCCACTGATTTTTAATGTGTGGGTTATATTTTACTCCCAAAGCAAAATTCTGCGGCATCTCTGGAATACTGCTGAGAATTTTGGGGTGCCATGTCGAAGAAACGCAAATGGGATGATGACTATGTTCGTTACTGGTTCACCTGTACAACAGAGGTTGATGGAACTCAGCGCCCACAATGTGTATTGTGTAACTCGATATTTTCAAATGCTGACCTCAGACCATCAAAACTGTCTGACCATTTTAACAGACAGCACGGTGGTATAGGTGGGCATGATCTCAATAGCCTGAAGCAGGTGCCAACACCATCTGATCAGAGTGAAAGCTTGAAAGCATTTGGAGTTGCATCTCAAGAGGATACCTTATTACAAGCATCATATCAATTTGCATATTTATGTGCCAAGGAGAAGAATCCTCATACGATAGCTGAAAAATTAGTAAAACCTTGTGCATTGGAAATAGCACAGATAGTTTTGGGACCAGATGCACAAAAGAAACTTCAGCAGGTACCCTTATCAGATGATGTGATCCATTCTAGAATTGATGAAATGAGCAAGGATATCTTACAGCAAATTCTAGAAGATATCAGAGCCAGTCCTCTTCAAGTGGGTATTCAGCTTGCTGAGACAACTGACATGGATGACGGCAGTCAGCTCATGGCATTTGTGCGATACATAAAAGAAAGAGAGATCGTAGAAGAATTCCTATTCTGTGAACCATTGCAGCCAACAATGAAAGGAAAAGATGTGTTCAATCTCTTCAGAGACTTCTTTCTGAAGCATCAGATAGCACTAGATGTATGTGGCTCTGTTTGTACCGATGGTGCCTCTTCTATGCTGGGAGAAAATTCAGAATTTGTTGCTTGTGTGAAAAAAGAGGTACCACATATTGTGATCACACATTGTTTGTTGAACCCTCACGAACTTGTCACAAAGACATTGCCTCCAGAGCTAAGGGATGCTCTGTTTACTGTCATCAGGGTAATAAATTTCGTCAAAGGGCGAGCTCCAAATCATCGCCTGTTTCAGGCTTTTTTTGAAGAAATCGGAATAGAGTATAGTGTCCTCCTTTTCCATACTGAAATGAGATGGCTTTCCCGGGGCCAAATACTTACTCATGTTTTTGAAATGTACGAAGAAATAAATCAGTTTCTTCACCACCAAAGCAGTAATTTAGTTGATGGCTTTGAAAATAAAGAGTTTAAAATTCACCTAGCATACCTTGCAGACTTATTCAAACACCTAAATGAACTTAGCGCGTCTATGCAAAGGACTGGGATGAACACCGTATCCGCTAGAGAGAAGTTATCTGCTTTTGTTAGGAAGTTTCCATTTTGGCTAAAGCGAATTGAGAAAAGAAATTTTACCAACTTTCCTTTTCTTGAAGAAATCATTGTTTCCGATAATGAAGCAGGAAACATTGCAGCTGAAATAACACTGCATTTGCAACAACTGAGCAACTTCTTCCATGGCTATTTTTCCGTTGGAGATCTTGATGAGGCAAGTAAATGGATACTGGATCCATTTCTTTTTAATCTGGATTTTGTTGATGATGGTTATTTAATGAAAAATGATCTTGCTGAATTACGAGCTAGTGGCCAAATTTTAATGGAGTTTGAGACAATGAAACTTGAGGATTTCTGGTGTGTCCAATTCACAGTGTTTCCAAACCTGGCAAAGACAGCTCTGGAAATCCTTATACCATTTGCAACAACATACCTTTGTGAATTGGGATTTTCATCACTTTTACATTTTAAAACAAAGTCCAGAAGCTGCTTTAATATGAGTGATGACATCCGTGTGGCTATTTCAAAAAAAATTCCTCGTTTCTCAGACATCATTGAACAAAAGCTACAGCTACAGCAGAAGTCACTGTAAGCTGATACTCTTTTGTAATGTATAGTTTTTAATAGTCTCAATTTCTTCCATTGTAAAGCTAAGCTATTATTCTGTCTCTTTCCTTTTATATTTATGGTATACTAAATCCTGTGTTTCAAAAATTTAGCATCTTTAACTTTTAATTTTCTCATGAATCATGTGAAAACATATTTTAAGAATAAGAGCACAAGCAGCAGAACAGATTGTGTACCACTGCCTAGTTAATACATAGGATTCTTCTAAGTATCTGTTTAACCTGTTGATGTGATACATCAAAAAGACACCCAGGCACTAGAATATACAGCTAAATGGTGCAGTAGGCTAGGAATGGAGCCAAGAAAAAAAGAGAAGACCTCCCAAGAACATGGATCTTCATGTTAAGAGTATAAGTCAAAAGACTGAATTTTCCCATTTCTGTGAGTGTTGTTATGGGTAGGTTAATGAAATCAGAAGAGGATTACGAAATGTTCTAGTGGGAGAAGGGATGATTCTAGTTTATATCAGATTTATTTTTAAATGTATTCTTTGGAGTTAGTCTCACAATATCCATTCTAGATACCATGCTCTAAGTACCATGACAATAAATATCCTAATAACCTATTAGTCACTCTTTGTCTTCTTTTAAATTACATCACCACTTCAAGTCATCAAGGCTGCTAAAAAGGAGATCCCAGAGCCTTACCCGAGAGATTCTGATGTAGCAGGTTTGGGATAAAATCAAGGATCCTCATTCTTAACCAGCTTTCCATATGGTTCTGATGAAGTTGCTGGTCCTCTGGCCTCATCTTATTTCTCCTACACTTATTTTTTTCTTTACCCCAGTTTCCTCTCTTGTTTTACATCTGATACTATATGTATTTTTCTAACATGGAATATAAATAGTAAATTGACATGAAGTCACTGTAGTAATTAAGGGCCATCAGAAAAGCTTCCCATGGGAATTTAAATTAATGTATTCTTTTTGTATGATAATTTGGCAAAATATTTTTAAATTGAAATAAATTTACATTTTTATTTCAAAACTTTAATGTTTTATCAAAGTACTGTATGCTCAAGGCTCAGGGGGAAAATGAGCCCTATAATGAAAAGCCGCAGTCCTCTTCCTGCCCATTTCTTAACCATTTCTGCTTTAACTTTTTGTGGTTCCACCCATATATGTAAGTAGCACGTTTATACCAAACACATATGCCAGCTTTGCTTTACCAGCTTTAGAAGTTATATATTGACTTCTACTCCATTTCCACGAAAATAAGATGTAGCCGGATAATCAGCTCTAATTGTCTTTTGGAGCAAAAAAATTAATATAAGACCTAGTCTTATTTTACTATAACATAAGACCAGGTATAATATAATATAATATAATGTAATGTAATATAATATATAATATAATACTGGGTCTCATTAATTTTTGCTCCAAAAGATGCATTACAGCTGAATTGTCCAGCTAGGATTATGGTACTAATTTTAATTCCTCTATTGATATTCATAGCCCTTTGATTAAGGATTTTTCCCTCTAGTAATTTACCACATGAAAAGAACCAGGGATGTCCACAAAGTTATTTATAAAGTGGGTGATCACAGCATTTTATAATAGTGAAAAATTGAAAAGAAAAAAACCTGAAGTTAAATGGCATCTAACTACCAAATTTAGATACCTCTTGAATATTGCAAACTGAAATTTATATTTTCTACACAAAGCTGACCTTATCACCATCCATCAAAACATCTTTATCAGTAACTATAAATACATGCTTGCTTTCATTTAAAAATGTAATTATAAAATATAAGACCTAATTTTTCCTAGTACAATCTAATATCAAGACCAGTTGGAAAATCTTCCAAAGCTAGTAAAGGAATAAATCTGGGTGAGTATGTATAATGTGTAATATGTGTACATATCTAAAGATAGGAAGGATGGGAGCAAGTGCGTGTATGAAGCCTGGAACCTAACAGTAGAATAGCAGAATGAGGATAAAATGCCAGAAGCATTTGAGAGACAGTCTTTTAGTAAGTACACTAGACTACTGCCTTAGACTAAATTTTTTAATTTCTGCTGTAAAACAAAACACGAAAGGACATTCTAAAGGAAATAGCTAAGTGAGTCTTTGATTAATTTTAAAATTCTACAACAGGTTATTTTCTCCTGATCAAAGGAAAGACTGCAGTGTCTGCTAAAATAAAGAAACTTAATTTTTTTTTAGTTTAAAAAATATCTCACAATGTACATACACTGGCACATATCGGTCATATGTGTTGGTTTCTTTTTCTCCCAAAGAGGAGATAATTTTCCTGTATTTTTACTATATAATTAAGGTCATTGATAAATTGCAAAGAGGAGTCAGACAGGATAAAGACATAATCTTTATGACTGCAGATGTCACTCTGTGCATGATTGGTTGAAAGCAAACTCATCCACACTACAGCTTTTGCCAAATACCTGATTTTAAACATCTTTAGAAAACAATTAGTAGCTCAAATTTAAAATGCCCCATCTGAGCTTCTGCTGGCTCAAAATTAGCAGACAGAATTCTGGTGGAGCCAAGTAACCACCAGACTGCAGGAAATTGGAAAACCGGGGTGGAAAAGAAAAGGTATAAACGGCTTTTTCTCTAACACTCAGTTGACCAGGTGGGTTTTTGACATCTTGTCTGCTTTTCTAAGTCACCAAAAGCTTCTTGAAGTGGGTAAATAGGTCAGCATTTTCAAACATTCAACAGGAATTAAAACCAAATAAAGGCTAAATTTTATATGCTAATTATACCTCAATTTAAAAAAAAATAGCCTCTTGAAACTTATAGAATCTTTTAGCGCTGAATTCTATCAAAATATAGTAAGCTTGGCTTTAATATCGACCAAACATTTGGAAAAATCAAACGTGAAGCTTTTAATCTGCCTTGATTGAAAAAGTCAGTATAAGGAAATTCTCCAATTCATTGTATTTTGTACTTTATCTTCTGAGAAGAAAGAGACCTAAGGTATTCTCCTGGTGTTTTACATTTTTGCTCTCTTACTCTAATACTGAAATAGATTTCAGTCCTGGCTTAGCTACTTACTAGCTGGGTAAACTCTATAGCCCTCAGCATATAAGAATCAAGGTCTGGCAGACCAGTCATCTCTTATTTTGCCCTGCTCAGCAGTCATTCATTCATTCACTTTTAATAACAGCACCCTTACTTTTCTTTGAGGAACTTTCCTTACCACCCTGCCATTCTATCTGGTCCCATCCTTGCTAGGTCTGGAAACTGGAGAAGAGGCTATGACTTTAGTCAGATTTCTGAGCACCAGACCTACTAGAGTTTTTCCTGTTGTATAAATCAAGTAATATTTCAGTAGACTAGCCATCTGTTTCATTCCTAAGTCCACGGTACCAATTAGTTACTGTATTAGGGTTCTCCAGAGAAACAGAACCAATTGGAGATTAGATGATAGATACTGCCCTCACCCACTACCCCCACTACTATTGGTTCGAGGCCCCAGAGGACACTCCTTCACTGAGGTATTGAGCAACACATTAATGAGGAGATCGCCAGTATCCTTTAAAATCTCTGTAGGCAGGTATGATGGTTGAAGATGCTGCCATTAGATAAATTCATTGATTCCAGTGATGTTGATGGAATCCTAGAGCAGAGACCAAGTGGCAGTGTTTAGTCACTAGAGATAAGGTGGATGCATTTAACATAATGCAAAGCAGGGACAAAATGGTAATTGGAATGTTTTGGACCACAGGGATCGTTGATAGTAGCTGTGACGGTTAATTTTATATATCAACTTACTGGGTCACCAGGTGCCCAGCTATTTAATCAGAGATTATTCTGGATGTTTCTGTGAGCGTGTTTTAGGACGAGATTAACTTTTAAATTTGCAGACTTTGAGTAAATCAGATTACCTTCCAAAACTTGGGTGGGCCTCATCCAACCAGTTGAAAGCCTTAATAGAAAAAGATTAATCTTCCCCAAGCAAGAGAGAATTTTCTAGCAGACTGTCATCAGACTGAAACTGATTGGCTCTCCTGGCTCTCTGGCCTACCCTGAAGATTTTGTCCTCTGGGGCCTCGAACCAATAGTAGTGGGGGTAGTGGGTGAGGGCAGTTTGAAAGTCACACATAAGGTTACCCCAACATTTCTATCTCCCTAAGTCTTTGAGATCCCTTCTCTACATTACGCTGGGGGAGTTCTGGGATCTCAAAATCATTATGTGTAGGTCACTGTTGCATCCAAGTAAGTAAATTCTTAATGCAAGTTCACATTAAATCCAGAATCCCTGCTAAGTACAGCCATATCAGTAACCTTGACCTGTCATAGTCTGTTTTCTTCGATCTAACACTCGTAGAATCCCATTCCCACACATACCAAGTTTCCACCTGTATACTCATACATTAGAAAAATCCTGCAATTTTTTGGATTATAAAATCTTTCCTTCAGGATCAGACTTCGTACTTGTTTCCTTGGAATATGCTGAATCATCTGATCCTAGTTGTGGGTCTAGTGGCAACAAGAAGTAGTTGGGGTCGGTCTTGGAAAGTATAGGCATCCCTTTGAAAGGCACCTGCCTCAGATGAGGTTATTACAGGGACCTCAAGCAAAGGAAGCCTAATCTCAGACATGGAAGGTGAAGGCCAGGAAGGCTCAGAGTAATTTAGGGGCTAAGATTTTCAGCTTCGTCAGAGTTCATGCAGATGTCTTCATTCCAAGTCTCAGAGACTCGCAACCCTTATCCTTTCACTGAAAGCTGTAGGCTGTGAATTCAATTTATATTTAATTCTGCAACCTTCACAATTAAATATTATGTCTGAATTTGCAGCTACAAGACATTTGAGACGCTCTAGGAATGCCACAGAATCTCTCTAGTTCTCTGACTGGAACTTGAGCGGAGATTTTGAAGAACTGAGTGTGTCCTTTTCATTTTGTGTGCACTCTGGGGCCCTAATAAGAAGGCACCCATCCCCCAGCTCAACACTGCATTCAAGTCTAAAGACAAACCCAAACACCTAAGAAAATCCCACCTTTAAGGGTCTGTTTCCTGCAGCTCCTGGTACAAATGTCTGTAGTAGTCAAGGTTCAGGCGGGAGACAAACTCCTCCAGTTACTTTTGCAGAGAGAATTTAATATAAAGAATTGTTAACCGGGTATTGGAGAAATGAGAAGGCAAAAGGAATACTGTAGTAAATGCAGAAAGTGGTTGCCATTCCTAGGGCTAGGAGAACAAGGGGAAGAGCTTGGGGTTCATGAAATTTAGAAGCTTAGATAAAGGGTCTGATGGAGCTGTGACAGAAGGCATGTACCTGCTGATGCCGGTATGTCTGAAGCAGCATATGAGGGTCGTTCTGAGACTGTGGAAACAATGTGAACTTGAACCAGCTGCTCCTACAGGAAATAACTCTGTCACTGCCAGGGTAAGGAACTGTTACTTGGGTGACACTGACAGTAATAGGAAGCAAAACAGAAAGGAGCAGTTCCTTGCCTCTTCTAGATTTCCAGTCTCCTTCTCGTGCCGCCTATTGGCAGACTAACAGAAGGGCAGCTGGCCAAGGAGAAGTGATTTGCGAAGTCTCAGCCCTGGCATCACAGAGCCGAGTTTAAAGCTAAGAGACTACAGTTTAATAACCAACTGTGAGTGTGTGTGTGTGTGTGTGTGTGTGTGTGTGCGCGCGCTGAGCTATTTTATCTTTATTTTTTATTGTATGATCCCATTTATTTTTTAAATAATGTTTTATTTTTCAATTATAGTTGATACACAACATTATATTAGTTTCAGGTGTACAACAGTGATTAAACCTTCTATAACTTATGAAGTTATAAATAAATCTAGTACCCATCTGACACCCTACATAGCTATTATAATATTGACAACATTCCCTATGCTGTACTTCCCATCCCCATGACTATTTTGCAGCTACCAACTTGTATTTTTTAATCCCCCTTCTTCACACATCCCCCAACCTCCCTCCTATTTGGCAGCCTTCAAAATGTTCTAAGTATCTATGGTTTTGTTTCTGTTTTGTTTGTTTATTTTGTTTTTATATTCCACATATAGGTTAAATCATATGGTATTTGTCTTCCTCTGTCTGACTTGCTTCACTTCACATAACACCCTCCAGGTCCATCCATGCTGCTGCACATGGCAAGATTTCATTCTTCTTTATGGCTGCGTAATATTCCATTGTATATATGCACCACTTCTACTTTATCCATTCATCTTTTGATGGACACCCAGGTTGCTTCCATATCCTGGCCATTGTAAATAATATTGCAGTGAACATACGGATGCACACGTGTTTTTGAAATAGTGTTTTGATTTCCTTCACATAAATACCCAAAAGTGGAATTACTGGACGCTTCTTTGTCTCGTTATAGCCTTCGTTTTAAAAACTATTTTGTCTGGTATAAGTGTTACTACCCCAGTTTTTTTTTTTTTTTCATTTCCATATTCATGAGATATCTTTTTCCATCCCTTTACTTTCAGCCTGTGTGCGTCATTTTGATCTGAAGTGAATCTCTTATAGGCAGCATATGTAAGGGTTTTGTTTTCTTATCCATTCAGCCACCCTATGTCTTTTGATTGGAGCTTTTAATCCATTTACATTGAAAGTAATTTTTGATAGATATGTAGTTATTGCCATTTTATTATTAAATATATTTTTATCTTTCTTCTTTTTCTGCTTCTTAAAGAATTCCCTTTGACATTTCTTGTAATACTGGTTTGGTCGTGGTGAACTCCTTTAGCTTTTTTTTTGTCTGGGACTGAGCCATTTTAAAGTGAGTTTCCAACATTGTGTCTCTTTGCCCCTCCATACTTCAGCATGTATCTTCTAAGAATAAGGACATCATCCTATATAACCACAAAAGCATTATTCACCCTGGAAAACTAACAGTAATTCTTTAAGATTGTCTAATACTCAGACAATATTCAAAATTCCTCCAACTGCCCCCAAAATATATTTTATTACTAATTTTTTGAACCACCTTTTAATTTTTGTATGGCAATAACATTTTGAAAAAAATGTCTCACTCTCTGAATTGTTTTCTCGTATGTCATTTAACTAGTTCCTGTCTTCTGTATGTTTTCTGCTAATCAGAGGTTAGATCAGAAGGCTTGATTATATTCAGGTTAAAACCCTTAATGCATCATGTAATGTCAGGTTGTTATACCCTCGGTAATGCTAAATTTCCTTATTTGGTTAATAGACTGGCCACCAAATCTCTCCAATACGAAGGTATGTTTTCCCCTTTGAGCTTTTTTAAGAGTATGTTTTATTTTTAACATGTAATATAGGCATATGGTAAATCAAAACGGTACCGTGGTGGCTACATCTCCCCCCTTATCTCTGAGCTCCACAGTTCTCCCCAGAGGCAGCCACTGTTACCAGGTTATGTATTTTTAAAGAGATTGTTACACATAAACATTCGTGTGTTTTGTGTAACCTTTTTTTCATAAGTGGTAGCACATTAGCACTAGTTTGCTTTAAGATCTTTAATTTTTTATTGTATATATTTTAAATCAAGTGGATGAGATACGTAGAACTAAGTGTCATCTGGGTGTTATTTAAAAGAAATCTGTAGACGTCTTTTGAAATACAAGATTTAGAGAAATAAGTTTCCTTCCACCTCTCAACAGCCACCAGAGAAAACATTTCTTTCCAGCCACTAGCTGAATTTCATGGATGCAGTTTAATCACACCTCATTTCTTTAATCTGGGATCTCTGCTTTTCTTCCCATCCAAAAGGCAGGGATAGACCCTTTATTTCTTATATGTTCTCCCAAAATTATGCTGGCTAAACATGGCAAAGCCCTGCTATACTCATTAATGGACTTCTCTCCCCAAGCTTGATTCTATAAAGCAGAAACCTCTAGACCTTCTTTGCAGGGCATTTCCCTCCCATCAAACGTCTGTTCATTTCTGATCCCCACACAGAGTTGAGAAACCTCAAGAACTTATTGCATCAGATTCTCCAATGTAGTCTTTCTAACTGAGGCCCTTCAAGTTACATCTGGAAACTGGCTGGATCTTTTCTGGGTCATTTCCCGTTGAACATAAGTGGTGTCTATTTTAATCTGACTTCATCTGTGCTGGGGCTCGAGCTGGCTCAGGCAGGGCTTTAACTCTCCTTAAACCTGAGGCCAGAAGAACCTCTCAGAACTCTTTTCCTTCCCATGAAAACCACTCTGCTTGTTGAAGGCCTCTGCCCAGCTAAATATGGTCTCGTGGAAGGGGCGTATGACGGGGCGAGATCTGAGGTCTCCCATCCCAACTCTGCCCTTACTCCCTGTATAACCTTGGGAAGATGGCCTGCTTCTGGGCCTCAGTTCTTGCGGCTGTATAATGGGGAAATACTTGTCCCAAACTTGGAAGAGTGGACAGACTGCTCTTTGTAGTGCTATTGTTTTTAAAAAGTATATAATTGTCAGGAGTTTACTACTATTAACTCTCTAAACTCTCTGCCCCTTCCCAGATCCAGCTCATCCATAAGAGCAAAGAAAGAATTTCCAGGAACTGCAACATAGCATATACTTAAGAATATATATATATATATTGAGGGGATGGGTGTTAATAAGTAATAGATTCCCACGGTTTTAAAAATCAAATTGTTCCAAAAGACATACAGTGAAAAATAAGTCTCCCTCTTACCACTGTTTTCCAGTTCCCCTCTGCAGAGACGTCTTGTGTTATAATTTTTTGTATATCTTTCTAAAGATATATTATGCTCATATATCCATGTGTTTGTGTGTTTTCCTCACCTCTTCTTTTTTTAACTCAAGTGGTAGAAAACTATATACACTGTTCTGCTCCTATTTTCCTCACTAAACAATGTGTTTTGGGGAGATAATTCCATAATACATAGCACATAGAGTTCTGCCTCTCTGTATGTATAATAACTAATTAGTCCCCTATTGCTAGGCATTTAGATTGTTTCCCGTCTTATTAATTCAAACAAGGTTGCAATGAATATCCTTATACTCACTTCCAGGATGTTACAGGAAATAGAACAGCTATGTCAAAAAATAAATTGTGTATTTTTCATTTTTATAAATCTGCAAGCTTTCCTTGCAGTTCAGCTGCCATCTTGTTTCATTCTCAGTGACATAATACACAGATCGGCCAACATTCTCTCCGATATCGCCATCTTTCTGTGGAATGGCAGCAAGTCCTGTCTGTCCACAGCTGTTCCCCCGGTGCTGCCACGGTCATGAGACCCCATCTGGAATGACGTAATCCTGGAGAAGTCTCAGCCCCAAAGCCCCTGATGGAAAGTAAACATCGACATCTTGGGTCTTGGCCATTAGCTGTTTGGGATGATTCAACAGTCATTTTTAAACCCTCTTTTGTAACAAAATTGGAGAAGAAAAAAAAAGGTTGAAAAAAGGCAAACAGGAAGGCCTACATTTTGATAACAGATGTAAGACAAAAGATATTGGACTTTCTTTGCCTCCCCAGTCACTGAAGGCCTCTGGACCGCTTTGTCCTCTTGTGAAATGACAATGATGGACCAAATTATTTCTTAGGACCCTTCCTCCTTTGAAATGCTGAAGATTCAGATGCAGTGTGGGTCAGGGCACTTTTCCTCCCAACTTCACCATATTCAAAAACCTGGGGATGTCACCAATCAGCACATTACTAATATCCAAATGGGTGTTACAATTGAAAGGGGGTTTAGACAGTGATGTCCTGGTAAACAGGCTAGGGGCTGGTTTGGGGGAAAGACAGCCTTGATTTCTAGCATCTACTGATTTCCATACTCTAATTAGTCCCACTATGATGATTTCAAACTGCTAATGTGACATCATTAAAATCAGAGTTAGGAAGAGAGTCACAGAATTGGCTGCTGGCTCCAACACACCACCAGTTGGGAATTCAAAGAAAGCATTTTCTTTATACTGTTCTGTGTTGAGAGGACTTCGCGGAAGAGGAACGATTTGAACCAGGCATTGAAGGACACTGCATTAGGATATCTTTCCATGGTAACTGAGAGAAATAACTCAAACCAGCTTACAGAAAGAGAAGGAATATGAGAATGCGAATGTTTTAGCCCAAGTATCTGAACAAAGGACCCTGATAATGTAGTCATAGCACTTGCTCTGCACCTTTCAGTTTTCCTGAATCTGCCTCTATTTGGTGTCATTATCTCCTGCCATAAGCAGCCTTTCTCCAAGTGGCAGGAAATAGGCTAGTAGCAACCCAGGGCCATTTCCTTACCATTAACAATTCAGAAGAAAAGTAGTGCCCTCCATGGAGATCACATGGAAAGATTCTGATTGGCTTTGCTTGGGTCTCTTGCCCAGTTTGGACTCTTCACTGGGCATAAAAGGAAAGGGTACCTGGTCCACATGCCCCTGCCCCTGCAGCCAGAGGGCAGGCAGAGCGCTGGGATGGACCACTCTTTCCCTACCACCTAGTACACCTGAGAATCACCCATACAGACTTTCCCAATGGACAGAGGGGTACTGGGCAGATAAAAGCCATGCATTTCTAGTAGACATATGGGTAAGGCTTTGTGGAGAAGCACAAGAGTGGGCACTGGTTAGAGAGAACTGCATCAGTGGAGGTGTAGAAACATAAAAGTTGAAAGTTCATGTAGGATCCAGCAAGGAGGATACCCTGACCAAAGCAAGGCTACCCATAGGGCAGGGGTTCTTAATCAAGGGTGATTTGGCCCCTCTTAGGACATTTGGCAATGTCTAGACATATTTCTGGTTGTCACACGGGTGGGGTGTGGATAGGGCTTGTCTATTCTCATCTAGAGAGTAGAGGCCAGAGATTCTGTTCAACACCCTACGATACACAGGACAGTCCCCACAACTAAGATTTATCCAGCCCCAAACGTCTATAGTTCCGGGGCTGAGAAACCCTGACATACAGGAAAACTCAGAGAAGAGGCTGGAAAGATGTCAAATCATAGAGGCCTTTCAGTTAGTGAAAGGCTACAGAAAGGCTACGGTGCTTAGGCTTTATTCTATAACTATTACACAGGGAGGCATTAGAAAGATGTGAAGCAAGGCTAACGCTTCCCACACTCTGCTCCTTCTGCCTGACCCCTCCCGATGCCTCCTTTGCCACCTTTGCATGGCTGGCCCTTTTCTGTCCTTTGTGACTCGGCTTAAATGTTACCTACTTAAGAGGTCTTCCCAGACCTTCCAATCAAAATAAATTGTCTCACAAACTCTGCACCATCATTAGTTTGTTCATATGTGGAAAAGAGAAGTTTGGACAGATGTGGAGCAAGTCAAATCTACCACATCTGTCACATGGCTGCCCCTGCCAGCTTGTAAACTCTGGGGCCATCAATGTCACAGTGTCATTCATCTTATCTTGTTTGATGCTGGGCATATTCTCTAGGCGTGAACAGATATTAAATGCATTGAATTGAATCAAAGGGGAAAGGCCTCCTCGTTTCTTACAACACTTTGTACCTTTCTTATGGCACTATTGCATTTTGCCCCTTAGAGTAATTTGTGTTTGCATTCATTTTCCTTGTAGAGCAGACTGTCATCTCTATATCGCCACACTCATAATTGGTAATAAATGTTTGTGGACTGAATCAAAGACAGAAATAGGCTAGAGGAAGAAAGTTCTGAGCCCCATTTTAGCTTGAGGCAGCTCCTGGCACAGCCGTTTCATGAGTATTTTGAATTTCCTGCTATGTGACGCATCACCAACACAAGAACCCACAGACAAAGCCCCAAGGACTCTGCTGGGCTTCAGGAGACCTAGGTTCCAGGGCTCCTCCAAAAGTTGGAAAAACATCCATCCATTCAGCCCATGAACATTTATCAAATGCTTGTGGTGTGCCAAGGGTGGCAACAATGCCTTTTCCTAGTCTTCTCATTAACCATTCAGCAAGAACACGCTGTGATTTCAACCTCTATTGCAGTGGAGCCCCGAGGGTAATACACAGAGATGCCTCGTCTACCCTGGGAAAGGTGCTTTCATGAGCCGTTTGGATTCTAAAGGGCCTCCAGGCATTCTAAGCCAGCTTTCCTCACTTTTTCAACTCTTGACACTTACCAGAGCGGGTGGTGGAAAAAGGCCCCCTTTCCAGCCATCTATGAATCAACACACTACACTCTACTTCACCTCATCCTTCATTCATGTCTAGAGCTCGCACCTCCCCTACACCCAGACCAGTCTTAGTGCCCCCTCAGGGCTCGACTGAACCTCACTTCCCTAGGCCTTCCCCTGACCACCCAGTTCTATACTCAAATTTTTTTCTCTCTCTGTAACACTCATGTCACATGAAACCACTTGCATCGTCCTCACTAGACTCTTAAGTTCCTTGAGAGCAGACACCAAGCCTATTCAGTTTCCCGCTATATCCCCAGCACCTACCTTGGGGGCTGACACATAATAGATGCTCATTAAATGTTTGCTGAATGAATGTTCGTTGAGCCCAACTAATTTTTATCCTCAAATTCTATTTATGTAACATAAGTCTCTACGTGGTTCAATGGCTTACCAAACACCTTTATGAGTGAGAGTCTCAACTTTGGGGGTAAAGACAGTGCAGTCATATTATTATTCTCCCAACTTTTCAAAAAATGGAACACCATCTATGGGGTAACTGACTTGTCTAAGGTGCTGGAACTGGCATTAGAGTTCAAATATGTACCCGCATTAAAATTCTGACTGTGAATCCTGGATCCTATACCCTCCTTTAACCAGATGCTCTGGCAGCTGAGTGAAGTACTGGTACCTAGCCAAAGAGAGCAGTGGAACAAAGAGGGAAAAGCAAAAGCCAGGCATATGATGACCTTTCTTTCCCCTAGTGTGTGCTTGCTACCTAAACAGGATCACTCTGCCTGTTCTGGGATCTGGGAACTCCAGCAGGGCTGGGCCAGAAAGAAAGGCTAGCGAGCCTCCACTTCTGGGGAGGAGGAAGGTGAAGGCTGCCACACAGGGCACCTATCCACACTGTTACATGTCTGCACACTCACATCTGGACAAAATCCACAGCAAGACTTGCATGCATAAAAGCATCCCCAGAATGAGCCCCTGTACAAACAGGTGTCACACAGACATTATGCACGTACCCTCAAATCCACAGTGGATGAATGCTCACATGCATGCAACCCAGGTGGCTCTTCAGACACAAGCAGACGCGCCCACACCTTTGCAAACTCCTGGATAACAATCACTCTCATGCATGGAAACCTCCAAACACACTGACGGGTTCTACACACAGAGAGATGCATCCGGACACCCAAACTGTAACCTGCGCTGGAAGTTTTTCCAAACCGACTCCGAGGGGAGCGCGCCGCGCTGCAGGCCTGCCCACGTGACCGGGAGGAAGGCGCTCCGGCTAGTGACGGGATGGAAAAAGGACGCCTGGGGCCGGCGCCGAGCGGGAGGCGGAGACGCGCAGCACAGCCGACCGCTCGCTCAGTCGCTCCGGACGCTCCTGGACGTGGCCCGCGGCAGCGAGGGTGAGTGTCGGCCCCCGGCCCGCGGAACGTGCGGGCGGGGAGGGGAGGATACGCGGTGCCGTGGGGGTGGGAGGGGGACGCCCGCGAGCGCTCTCCCTTCGCAGGCCAGGTAGCCCGCGGATTCCTAGCTCTCGACCCCCGCCTTCTGACTTACAACATGAATTAACATTTATTGAGCCCTCGCCAGGCTCTGTGCTCAGCGGTTTACGTGTTGATCGCTACAGCTCTGCCATTAATTGAGCGCCTGTTTTGTGCCAGGCCCTGCCAGCCCTCTGCGTGTGCTGTTTCATTTCCATGACTACAGGTTATACCTGTCTGCAGACGAGGAACCAGGCTCAGAGTTGTTAATGACTTGCTCAGGGTTGCACAGCTACTAACCGGTGGTAAAGGGGCTTGAACCCTGGTAAGTCTGAGTCCAGTACCTGAGCTAACAATCACAGTTAACATTTATCCAGTGCATTATCTCATTGACTCTCCACAATATTTGTTTAATTAACACATTATACAGATGGGCAAACTGAGCTCCAAAGGTACTGAACGGCAAACTGAGATTTGCACCCAGTTCTTCGCAACTCTCTTCACTCTCCCTCCTTCTCCAAACTGCTTGTCTGCAAGCGTTGTCTTCTGTTTTTTCTTTGTTCATAGTTCTCCATCCCCACTGCCACCGCCCATTCTCTGCGATCTTCTTCTGTTCTTTTACCACGAAATTCTCTTGCCTAAGACCCTTCAAGAGTCACCCCCTCAGACTGGCCATCTCCCAGAGACCCTGCGTCCCTGCCATGTGAACCAGCAGCTGTGCAACCGCAATGTCTGAAGACGGATGCTCAGGTAGCATTGTTTGAAGGCTGTCCCCTCCCATCCCCATTTCTGCCCTCCCGTCTGCACAGTTCTCCTCTGACTTATCCTCTTACCCGGTCACCATATCCATTATGCCCACTTCCCACCGCCAACTTGTCAGACCCTCCACCCTGTCAGAGAATCACTACTGCCCTCCCTTCTAACACCTCAAGTGCACCGCAGAGCCTGTTTCTTCCCAAATGTCTGACTTCTCCCCATCCCTTCACAGGGACACCAACCTTGTCTGTCTTCTAATCCTTAAACATTAGTGTTACCTTTTGTTTCAAATGACCTAAAACTAACAATACTCATGGCAAGACAGTTCAGGAAGGTAGAAAGTGAAAAGTAAACGCCCACACACCCCTCCCTAATTCTGAAAGGTAACCTCTTCGACAAGATGCTGTGTCCTTTCGGAAACTTCATATATATTTGTGTGAATCTATCTTTTTTTTAACTCAAGGAGAATCATACTTTACATTCCACGCTGCAACTTGCTTTTTTCACATTGTGTATCTTGGCCATCTTTCCACATCTACATATATAGACCTGCTTTGCTCTTACAATGGTGTCGTAGTCTGTCCTTGTACCGATGATTCGAGATTTCTTTCACAAATCTGGGATCATCATTGAAGCTACTCTGCCTCCATCAAATTTTCAGCAAAGTCCCCAAGAAGTTACTTCCTTCTCTGTAAATGCCTCCATTCTGCCCTACCATGCTATACCTTCTCTCATCGTCGTCCGCTGAGTGGACATAGACAACTGAACCTTCTTTCCCAAAGGCCCTGCTCTGCTGCCACTTACTCCCAAATGTCCTCATCAGGTAACAGAGTCCCTGCAGACATTCACAGTGTCCCACACTCCCTCATCCAGGGCCAAGGCCTCTGGCCTGGCTTTGCCTCCAGGAGATGCACTCCTGCACGAACAGGAGTCCTATTCATCAAGTTCTAGTCCAGGCTCACTTCTGAAAGGAGTTCGATGCCGAATCTTTTTTCAAGGAAATAATCCTTCCTGGGATTTGTGCATTTCCGTAAATGGCTTATTTCTACCACATACACACACGCACACGTGCGCACACACACATACATGCACAGTTGTCATGTTAAGGCTTTGTGGACATGAGCCCTGGGCCCTGAGTTAACAGGCCTGGGTTCCATCCCAGCTTTGACCTGGGAAAAATGACTTCACTTTTCTGAGCTCTGTTTTCTCTCCTGCCACATGGGGATGATAATATCTTTTGACTTCTCCCATCATATCGCTTCTTGTTTTCACATATTATTGTTATATCAGGATAACGTTACTGTTACTGAGCGCTTTCTGAGGGCCGGTTCTGCATTATCTCATTTAATACTCATAGTTACTTTAAAAGGGAGGTACAGGCAACCAAGTTACTCAGGGTGACATTCCTAAAGACCTCAAATCATTCAAGCTGGTATCATTCAAAACTCACCTCCCGAAGGATGGCAGTATTTCTGTTCACCTGTTAGAATAGAGCTGTCTCGTGTGGCTATAGCATAAATACGGTTTACAATTTATTCATACTGCCTTGCAAGGTCCTTGACAAATTTTCACACATAAAGTGAAACCATAAATATTTTTGTATCATGCGATTTCAAATTCAAATGATTCAAATATCACCATACAGTATTGTTTTTTCTCATTTTACAGACAAGGAAACTGAGGCTCAGAGAGGTTCAATAATTTGACCAAGGTCAAACAGCTAGAAAATGATTCTTATCCATTTCTTAACCACCACACCATCTCTGTGCTTCTTAAAGGCCTATCTTGTGTCAGATCTTTAGAGTTACCCCAAATGTCTGTCAGGGTCTGATCAGAAGTGCCTCCATGAAGACCAGCAAGCCCAGGGAAGTCAAGGAAACGCTAGCCTTTTCTCTCCAGCCCGACAGAGTTCAGACTTTGTTCCTCTCTCTCAGTTCCTGGATCCCTTCTATACCATTCCAAGGGATCATCTAACCCCCAAATTTCCTTTCCCTGCCTTCAGCGTGGTCCTGGCTGCTCTTTGAGAGACAGCCTGGTACAAAGAGAAAGGAGGAGCGAGGTGTGCTTTCTCTCCCAGTCACACAGTGTGCCAGGCTGGAGCCTCAGTATAACCAGATGCTGTACCCTGTAAGAGTGGCAACCACACATTTTCATTTCAGATCCCCAGTGTCTGGCCTCAAAGGTAACATGAATAAGCAGCACCATTTGTTGGGCATCCTCGTGAAGCCATGGTGCCAAGCACCGGCACACATGATGTCCCATTTGGCCTCCTGTCACTTGCCGAGCTAAGCACTGTCCCATCGGACTCACGTGTCTTTGTATTATGGAGCATGAACACGCCAGGTGGCTCACAGGTGTGGGGCCTCGGTAGGACTCCCTTTTGGTAGCAACTGACAGAGACACAACTCAAACTAGCTTACGTGAAAAGGGAGAATTGATTAAAAGACGACAGAGGCCTCTACCTGAAACGCACGGGACGCACGGAGGGCGCTCAGAACTGTTTTTCATGAGCTCAACTGCAGTTGGTGACAATTACAATTTTAAACAGGGTCTAAATTTTTGCATCATGTTTTACTTCCAACATCCATTGTCTTGCTTGATTCTAAGGACAAGAAAATAATGAAATAATGCATAATAATAGGTAGTGCTTTTTATACCTCTTACGGTATGCCAAACCTTCTTCCAGGAACGTTATGTATTGTTGTAACCACCTTCTCAGATGGATACTGTCCCTGTCGTCCCCATTTTGGAGAGGACAAAGCTGAGGGAGAGAGAGTAAGTAATTTGTAAAAGGCCCCACAGATAGTTGGTGGAATTTCAAGTCAAGCAGCTATGCTTAGAGCTCGTACAATAGCTGCCACGTGAAATGAGCCCTTGAAATGTGGCCGGCCTGAAGTAACACATGCTTCCAGTGGTACATACACACCAGGCTTCGAAGACTTAGTACTAATTAAAGAATGTAAAGTGTCTCTCATTAATCATTTTTACATTGATTACGTGTTGTGATGATGCTGTTTGAGACCTAGTAGGCTAAACAACATACCTTAGTAAAATTCATTTCACCTGCTTTTCTTTCTAACCTTGTGCACATGACAATAAGGCCATTTAAAATAACGTATGTGGCCTCACATCATATGCCGGTTGGATAGCGCTGTTCAAACGTGCTCCCCAGCCCTCTGATCTGCCACTTGGAGGCTGGCTGTCAGGAGAAGCTGGATACCTGGCTCTGAATACCTTCGGGCCTCGTCCCTCCCCTCATGCCCCCTGCATCCTTCTCTCTCGCTGCAGTGCTGGGCAGGTCCGAAGCTTGATGGCTTTGGCCTCAACCACCCCAAAGCCTGACTGTGGCCCTCTCAGCTGAGGTCCAATGAGAAGCAGCCCAGGGCCCAGATGATACGTTTGCTGGCTTCTAAGGATCTGGGATGTTAATACCATGACCACCAGGCTGACTTCTGGGTGCTTTCAGCAGCGCCATTGAGACAAACCCCACAAGGTCCTGGCGTCTGAGGCCTCATTAGGTCATGGTTTGGCCTTGGATCTCTTTTTCTAGACTGAGCCAGAAATAGAGGGTGGAAGAGAGAAAACAGTAGATCAGATATTTCCTGGAGCCTGTTGGCAGATGTGCCCAATGACTTCTAATGCTCTGTATTTAGACTCTGGAGTGTTTCCAAATAGGCATCAATCTGGAGTTCCCAGCAAAGGGGACCGTTGGGCGAGCCACAAGTGAGTCGCTGCAGCCAGCCCCTCTCTCCTGCAGTTGGTCTCTCTCGGCTCTTCAGAGAAGCCGGAGAGGGCTGTTCCCAATTTTCTTCCTGGAATTCAAGGAGGGTGTGGAGTGTTTTTCATTATAGAATTTGCACTCCCGTCAAAGCCAATTTTTAGCAAGGTTCATCTACAAGCAAGCCCTGCCCCATTCCAACCACCAGCCCTTCCCTTTTAACTCCAAACACCCAGAGAATCGCCCAGTTGGGTCAGATTTTTGTGTCCTCCCCTACCCAGAACGAGGCCTCCGGTGAAACGTTCCAGGGGCACGGAGTATGAGGGCAGGACTGCGTGCTGTTAGTAGTTCCGCTGCAGTTGGCGGCAATTACGATTGTAAACAAGGCTCTAGCTTGTGTATCACGCTTTGCTTTCAACATCCATTATCTTGTTTGATTCTCAGAACAACTCTGTGAGGCAGGTGGGGTGAGTGTTACCTCCATCTTATAAGTGAGGAGTGAGGAAACCGACACCCAGATAAGAGGAAATGACTTTTCTACAGTCACATGACCAGTAAGTTACAAAAATAGGACAGGGTCCACATCTTCTGAATCCAAGTCCAGTCACCTCACTAGGTTTCCCTCAGTAGCCACGTGTGGCTTTGTCATCCACACACTTGCTGAAATCCTTTTGATCCCATTGCTCTTTTATCATGAACAACCATTTCATTTAAGGCTGGAACAACCACTGGCATGAGCTGAGCACGTGCTGCATGCAGGGCAGGCGCTGTGCTAGGCTCTGGTGACATACCAGGGAGCCACACCGGTAGGACCTCTGCTTTCCCGGACCTTCCACTTCAGGACAAGGACACGGTTCACGACTCAAGAAAGAAATAAATATATAACCACAACTTGGGCCAAGTGCTTTGAAAGGAAGACCAGGGTGGTCTGAGCCTTTCAACAGGGGTGGGTGGGTTATTTGATATCCTGTCCTGGGCCAGGCCTCTCTGAGGAGAGGATATTAGACCTGAGACTAGAAGGATGAGGAAGGAGCCAATTAGCATTCGGGGGCGTTTTAGGCAGAGTTCTGTCCCATTGCTGAGCGTTTACTGTGTCACACACTGGGCTAGACGCTTTGAATACATTATGTCATTATTCCTACACAAACTCCACGAAGTAGGTATACTATTATTTCCATTGGATAGCTGAGGAACGTAAGTGGCTGGGTGTCTCATGTTTCTTCATCACTGAGTTAAACAACAGGCCCTACCTATCAGTGTATCACAGCCAGATAACCAACCGGTCAGATTTATTTGAGCATAATTCACATCTTCTAATCTACAAGGAGAGATTGTGCAGAACTCAGTCTCAGCAGCCTTGCTCAAGGTGCAGGCAAGCGTCTCCAGAGTTTCTACCGACAGGCCATGTTCAGGTAGAGTCAGTGAGAGACCGATGTCCCGCTTCGGGCCCCTCTCACGTCACAGTCTGGGTGGAAGGCCCTTGGGAAAGAACGTGGGGGCCACGTCCTCAGAGCCAGGGGCAGAGGGAGGAGGAAGAGGGAGTCTCCTTCCTCGACAGTGGACTTCAGGCTGGGCCCTTTAGCTCCCAGCGTTTTCCTGGAACATGTGTATTTTTGAATCATTAGCTGCTTAACTGAGAGATGAGGCCCAGGGGTTGGGCAAATTAAAACCAGACTACAGAACTTCATCCAAGTTTGGCACCTCATGATTCCATTTTGGGGGTTTAACCAACTAACATTTTTTTTCCCCTTCCGCAGGGAGACTTCCCATTTCAACTCACATCAGAAAGGACAATTTAGGAACTAAGGTGTTTTTAAAAGGTGAAAAAGAACTAGAACTTTTTTTGTCTGATCAGTTAGACAGATATCTATGGAGCACCTGCTATATGTAAAATCCTCTGCAAAAGCCCTCCCAACCCCCGCCGAGTAGGGAGGTCAAAAGCAAGGAGGGGTTAGATCTGGTTTGGGTTAAGAAAAAAAAAACAGGAAGGGAGAAAACTTTTTTAAATCCAAGAGGATCCGGGCCTTTTTGGATTTAGGCCACTGCCTTGTCTTCCCTTTGCTGTAGATTTTCTTGAGGACAGACGCTGGGTCTCAAACACTCACTAATGAAGCAAGTGTTTCTTGAGCACCCACTGTGTGCAAGGAAGTTGGATGCCCTGGGGACAGAGCAGGGCAGTTGTGGTCCCTGCTCTCATGGGGCTTCCATTTTCGGGGGAGACAACTGGCAGAGGCAACAGGCCCAAGTAAGCAGGTGAGCAGGCAAATACGGTGAATACAGGTGAGCTTGCAAGGGCTGGAAAGACAGAAATAAGATGATGGGGTCCAAAGGGAGAGCTGTCTGAGAGGGTACGTCAGGGAAGTCCTTGGAAGAAGTGACATTTAAGCTGAAACAGCCAGCACGCCAAGAGGGTGGGGCCCCTGGGTTTCAGGCAGAGGCCAAGAAAGGAACTTAGCCTGAAGGAGAAGGGGGCGCTGGGCAGGAGAAGCTGGGGTTAGGGTGGTGCCAGGGGGCCAGGTCATTTAGTGCCTTGTGGACCATGTCAGGGGCTCTGAAATTTGCTATTTGCAGCCAGCAGCCACTGGAGTGAGATCCTCCGGGAAGTGACATGGCTGAGTTATGTTTTTAAAGGATCCCTCTGGCTTCAACGTGGAGAGCATGTTGGGCATGGAAGGCGGGGGAGCAAGAGATCAGGGAGGAGGCTCTTGCAGGATCCAAGCAAGGAATGAGCTGGTGGGGCTAGGGGTATGCTCTGTGCACCCGGTATTTTGGTTGAGCCCCTGGGAACACACTGTTAACACTCCAAAGGGACCTGCAGAGGAGAGTCAGGGTCCAGGAGGCTACCCCTCAGGGCCCCCCATCATCTTGGCTAAGCGAAGTACAGGCCTCTCAAAGAACAGGAGGTTTTCTTCAAGCAGCGGTTTACTCAAGTATCCTGAGGGGGAGAAAAAGCATCACTTGTACATTTTCAAAGTTGTGTGTGTGTAATGACAACACAGGATATCAAAGAAATCTCTCATGCTCTGTGCAGCTTTGCCACGTACTTCCAGGCCTCTTATGTAATTCGGGATATTTAGGAGGAAAAATCAAAGAAACGCTGACATAATGGAAAGCATTTGGGCATTAGGGTCAGCCAAACCCAACCAAGTTCAAATATAACTTCTGCAGCGAACTAGTTGTGTAAACATGAGGAAAGTAGCCTCTCTGAACTTCAGTTTCCTCTTCTACGAAAGAGGAAAAACTAGCAGGGGATGGGAGCAAGGTGCACTGGGTTACGTGTGGTCTGCAGAGCCCCTCAGACATGGGTTTGAACGCTATCCTCACCGCTTTGACTATGTGCCTTGTCGGTAAATCATTTGACTTCCTAGAGCTTCTGTTTCTTCCTCTGCAAAATGGAACAATTAAGTTGACTACCTTCCCAGGGTTTATTGTAAACTTCCAACAAAAGAATTCAGGGAAAGAGCAGCACACAGTGACCGGGATGGTGCAGGGGTTCAGTGCCTCGGTTTGCCTCTGCCACAGGGTCCCTGTCTATAACTGAAGGGGTTGGATTAGACCATTCCTTGCGGCCCTCCCCAGTTTGTGATTCTGAATTTATTTAAAAGACCTTGGAGGCATTAACCTATCTGGATTCCTTGGTGCCTTGGCACCCCACCCCCGGGTTTTCTCACCACCTTGGTGTAGAGAGTAGGCTGGGGGACCAAACCCGGGAGGGGTGGGTGCACAGGTTGGGAGCAGGGCTATTTAGAGCCTTGCTTTCCTTGGAGGTGCCTTGGGGGCAAGGAACTCTCCTCTCCCTCCCTCTAGGTTTGGAATCAGAATCTATGCTCCCTGCCTTTATTTCCAAAACAGTTCCTGGCTCGGGCTGCGGGAACTTCTCCACTCCAGCTCTGAGAAATCCCTTGCTCCCTGTGTGTTCCAGAGCCCTGCTACTCCACCCTTCCACTGGGGCCTGCCCTGGGCCAGCTGTCACTGAGCACGGTCCCTATTGTCCAAAGGGGCTGGTGCTAGGCAGACTTGGACTGAGAGCAGAGCCTCCTCCCTCTTGCCAGGCCTGTGTGGCTGACAGTGGAGCCCAGGGGAGGGCGTGGTAAACGGAAAGGGATAATCCCCTCTCTCCTTTCATCAAGCTGTCTCTCTTTCCTGCCTGTCTTCATCTAGCCGTTCACAGGACTTTCACCTGCCTTGGAGACTCGCTCCTGCTCCCTTCTTCCCTCTCTACATCGTCCAAAATGTTTGCAGATTGCAACTTTCCAATTTCAAACCTGCTTTAAGAATTTGGTTTCTTTTCTAGGGGCCCAGAGATGTCACAGCTCATAAGTCACACCAATCAGTTTTCCAAGACTCTCATCAAGTAGGCAAGGGAGGAGACCTCCATTCCCAGGGCCTCGGCTGTGTCTAAGGCACCATTTTCCAAAAGTACATCATGTGTGTAACACTTCCATGGAGAGCATATGTGACACCAGGGGCTGCAGCTTTAGTTTTGCCTCCCTCTGCCGCTTTATAATTTAGCCACTGGTAACCCACTCCCAGGTAATCTGTCTTCCTTGATCTTCATTTAAAGGTGAGAGTTACCTCTGTCCCCCAGTGAAGGAGCAGGTACAAAGCTGGCAGAGCCATCTGCTCCCTTTCTCAACTCACCTCTTTCCAAGTGGAAGGAAGGAGAGAAAGGCCAGGTAAGGGGACAGAGAGCAGGAGGGTTCTTCCATGTTTCACGACTGGGACAGAGACTAACCTGCGCTGCCTCTCTGTGCCTGGCTAATATTGAAGCTGCCTCTTTCATGGGGGCCTTTTGCTGGCTCCTTGGGAGTTCCCATATTGGCCCTATGACTGAATGGCCCTGGGGCCAGCCATGCACATTTTTTATCGCTGCCATGTCCAAGCCTCGTCATCAGTTTCTGGTTTTCAGGTGTCAACCCCTCAGGGTTATCATTGCTCACTCTCTGTCAGGATGCCTCTGTCCCAGGCCAGCTCCCACTGTGGAATGTCTGGCGCTCCCCATCTACCAAGCAGGGCCGGAAGGCTCACAGCCCCCTTCCCAGGCAGCAGCAGTGAGCTCTCTTTCCCCGTCCACCCAGGCAGACAGCCAGTCTCTTGCCTTCTCTCTTTCTCACACAGGCCTCAGGTGCATGTTCACTCTTCCTTCCCCTCCCCATGACAGGGGTTACATTTTTTAAATCCTTGATCTGACAAGAGTGCCAGGAGTCACACAAGGAACTCCTAAACAGTTCCTTTGTCAATCCTTCACTTTGGCCTGATTTTGGTCCTCAATTTGGTATGTAGCATCTCATGTGTCCTGGTACCCAGGCAGAAATTTTGATTTTAACCCCTTCTAACACTCACCCACTGTCTTTCCTTGCACCATCTCCCAAGGACCTGATCCCCGGAACTGTGCCTCCGTGCAAGTCTCTTTCCTCACGTGGTTCCACAGGCCTTCCTTACGTCTCCGCAGAGGCTCTGCCTCAGGGCCTTGCCGCTGTGTTCCTGTCTGGGGGTTTCCAAGGTCTGTGTGCATGTTTGTGGGGGCTTGACCAAGGTTCCTTTAGAATGCATGTGCAGTGACAAAGAGTGCTCCTCATTAAAAAGGGATACTAGAAATGGGTATGGAGACATTACAGGTACGCTGTCACCAGACTGGAACTGTTTGTTCTGGACTTAATCAGGATTGAAGAAACTGGAAAGAAAAGAACTTGGTTACTATATGATGTGATAATATATCGAGCAATAACTGGTACTGAATCATCTCTCTCTGTCTAGGGGCACCTCTAGGACACTTAGCTACAGAAACCCTCTGAGTTTTAGAGAAGGAGAGTGACTTGTCCAAAGTCACACTGTTGGTGAGCATCGGGGCTGAAAGTGGAACAGACCCCGCGTCCCGGGTCACTGCAGTGCTGCGACCCCCACCTCCCTGGCCCGAGAAGCCTGGTTTTTCCTCCTCTTCATTGGTTCCCAGGGTTAACAACTCTGGAGAGGCCGGAAGGAGAGCCTGTTTCCCGAAGTGACCCACAGGTCTGGACAGGCTCCCAGGCCCGAGGCAAAGCAGAGTGTGTTGGGAAGGGAGGCTGAGGACCCAGGAAGGAAATGTGAGCTGTCAGGGCCACCTCAGGAGCAGGGTTTCTGCCCTGCCCCCAGCATCGTAGATGGGGGTAGGTGCCCCTGTAGCCTAAGGCTGTGTGGGAAGAGTGACACCAGCAAAGCTTCATATCTGGAAAGAGGAAAGACGAGTGTGAAAGGCTCAGCCTCAGAGGGGAGGGCACGTTGGCCTTGGCGGCCATCTAGTCTAGTAGCTGTCAGAGAGGGTCCTGGACCACCCCCAGCAGCATCACTCGGATACTTAATAATAATGCAAATCCAAATCTATCGTATACTTGGGGGTGGGGGGTGGGACCCAGCAATCTGGGTTTGAACAAGTCCTCCAGGACAGTCTGATGCACGCACAAGTGTGGGAACCAACCCCTTATCGTGCAGGTAGGGAACCCGAGGCCCAGAGAGGGGGAAAGGGCTTGCCGAAAGTCACACAGCAAGTTACCACTGAGGAGCTCATCCCCGTGGCAGGAAGCCATACCTGAACGGTCCCCTTTCTGGCTTCATTCTCAGGGGAGAGGCTGTTGATTGCAAAGTGACTGAGTCAGTATGTTGAGAGACTTTGGGCAGGCCACTTATTCCTGGCTTCTGCGTCTGCACAGCGAGGGCCAGGGACTGGAGGCCTCCGGGCACGGAACACTAGTGTTGCTGCGAGCATGCTGTTGCTGCCACCAGCCTTAGGGACACAATGTCCAATTAAGACACACGGAGATTTGCAAAGTCTCCAAACTATTACTTCCCTACCTCTTTCCTAGGAAGCTATTACAGGACATATGTCACCAAAAGGAGGGAGTAAAAAAATAATAATTTTTTTTTTTTTTTAAGAAAAGAGAAAGACATGGGATTCGTAAAACAGATATAACAGAGAAGAGAGGCAAAGAGAATCACCACAGTGATTATAAAGGTGGATCCTGGGGGGGGGGGGCAGTGTTTGGCATGTTTAAGGATTGGAGGAGGAGAACGGAGGGTTCCAGACTTATGCCTTCAGGAAAATAAATGGAACTGATAGATTATTTGATATATTTGATACTATAGTTAATCGTGACATTTAACACTAAGCAAATGAAAGAATAAAAGTTATTAATACCTCCAGTAAGAAAAGTGTGTACAAAAAAGGAAGTATATATATAGGACAGTGCTTAGCTTAGCAGTAAACAATACTTTTATAATAGTTCGAAGAGTGAATTTTGATTAAGTCAAAAATTCTATTTGAACTCCATGAAGGAGATGAAATAGGGGCCGAGTGAGTGGTGGAAGAGACCTGAATCCTCATCTTTCGTAGTAAGATTCAAAATGTAATATCTAAAATCGATAAATCGAAAGAATGAGTAGGAGCATATTGTCTTTTAATGGAAGTAAATACCCAGAAAAATAGCCTAAAGAGTTTGGGGCAGGGGGTTGAGGTTAAGGATGGGTAGGAGATCACAGTTTTTTGTTATAAGCCTTATAGTATCATTTGACTTTGTAAATAATGTGAGTGTATTATTTCAATTAATACTTTTCACTTAAAAAAAAAAGGCGGGGGGTCGTTGCTCGGGTTTGGGGCACCGTCACTCAGAACAGAAGCTTCACTTCTCCTCACCTGCTGATGTGCTACCCCGTCACCTGGGAGAAGCAGCCTAGTTGCCAATCATCACCTGCAATTTGAAGTATTTCTGCCCTTGTAGCTTTCCACTGGCACCACATATTTGAGGAAAGCCATGGATCGTTTCTCTGTGTCCACAGCGCCCCCCAGTCCGCTGTCACTGGGCTGTAAGTCCTGCCACTCCAGAGGATGGCGGTGTGAGGATAGCTGCCTCACCCCCAAGGCCCCTCCAAAGTATACTCTGAGCCCACAACTCAGCTCATCCAAATATGTACCCAAGACACCACGGCACTGCCCAGCTACTTGTACGTGATGTAGGAGAAAGCAGGAGCCACAGCTAAAACTGAGTCTGTCTCAGCTGCCACCTCCTCCCCTGGCACCTCTCTGACTGACCACAGTCTGCTCAGTGATGGGACTCACTGCTCACAGCTCTCTTGCCTCCCACAGGTGAACGCCATGATCCCCTGGGTGCTCTTGGCCTGTGCACTCCCTTGTGCGGCGGACCCTCTGCTTGGTGCCTTCACCCACAGAGAAGGGCTCCAGAAGGGCTCCCCTCAGCTTGTCTGCAGCCTGCCTGGCCCCCAGGGGCCGCCCGGCCCCCCGGGAGTCCCAGGGCCCTCAGGAATGGTGGGAAGAATGGGCTTTCCCGGCAAAGATGGCCAGGATGGCCAGGACGGAGACCGGGGAGACATCGGAGAGGAAGGTAAGAGGCCCAGTCAGTGCCTGCCCCTTCTGTTTCTACCTGGGGGTGGCAGCATCTGCCCCAGAGGGGGCTTGTGAAGTTGTGAAAACTCATATTAATCCTATCTGATGATGAACCAAATTAACATGTTCTTCTGAAAGGAACGGTGGGTATCAAAGCTTATGTTCCTTCCCCAGCTGCAACATTGATTTACGTTGGGCAAGTTTCCTGAAATATTCTTCAGAACTCCTTTGGTTGCAAGTGACAGAAACCCAGTTTATAGCCCCAAATGGGATTCATTGGTGCATGCAAATGGAATTTATTGGCTTGAGCTTTAGGAGTGTCTGGGTCCAGGAGCTCAAATACTGTTGTCAAGGCCCTGCTTCTCTCTGTGTGTTGGTTTTGTTCTCACAACGTTCTCGCTGGAAGTTCTGAAATAGCTACTGGTGGGCACAAGCCTTCCTCCTCAGGACAATCCATAGAGCAAATCTCAGGATAACTTATCCTCCTTGATCAAATGTGCATTCTGGACCAGTCCCTTTGACCATGGAGGTGAGGTACCTCCATTTGCCAGGACTGGGTCATGTGCCCATCCCTGGGTGTGTGTGTGGGTGGGTGATAAGGACAGTTGGTCACTGATTGACAGCCTCACTGGGACCCCATAAAACAGCGAAGTGCTGCTCCCGGAAGAAGGGATGCGAGGCAGCCAGCAGATACGGAAGATGGCATACTCTCGGCAGGCTCTCTCAGCCTTGACACTCCTTATATCTCTGAATTCTCACCCCAGTAACCAGATACTTTCCAGTGTCACCAATATCCCAAAGTGTACACTTTAAGCAGTAGGGAAATCATCGTAACTTTTATTTGTATGGCATTTTAACACTGACAAAGCATGGTCCCATTTCCTGACCACAGTGGTAAACTCAGGTCTGGGCATGTGCTCCACGCAGGGCCAGCCAGAATTTTCCCTGACATTCACCTTAGGGGTCTCGGGGGGCGGGGGGAGGCAGGGTATCTCTGCTATTGTCTTTTACCCCTTGATCAAGAGTTATGAGGATGTAGACTTGGGCTGCTTTGGGCCACCTCTCGTGTCATGTATTGAGTCTCTGCTGAGCGTTCAGCCAATACCAAGGAAGGCAGAGTTGAGAGATAGAGAGTCCTGACATGTGTGACCCACATAAATAAAGCCTTGTCACCTTGAACCCAGTCATACTACATACAGGACAACCTCCAACCATCCACCCCTGACAGACACATACAAATCCATCTCCAGGAAGGTCTTGAAAAGTAGTCAGCTTTTCCTGAAGTTTCTCAGAAAAGTAATCAAGAAGGAAACACATCACATAACACATGGTAGAAGCTTCCCAATAAGCTTCCTTATTAGTCTTCCTCAAAAACTTAAATCCAAAACGTCTGTGTCTTTACTCCTCCTCATCTCTCAACCCCTTCTCCCACCTTTTGTTTATTTTCATTTTTTCAAGGAACAGCTTTGTGACCTTTCTTAGTTTTATTTTCCCCATTCCTTGTATTTGTTTTTCATTTTGTGAGTAATACACAAATACGTTTTCATTGTAATATACTCAAACAACACAAATAAAGCAACAGTCTTCCTTAACTCCTACCCCTTCTTGTCCTCCCCTCTTCCTCCAGTGGTAACCACTGATAACTGGTTAAATGTGTATTCTTCCTGGCCTTTTTCTATGTATTTACATATGGGTATAATAATGCCAGGCATTGCCAGGCACTTAGTGTAAGTATTCTGTTCCTGAAAATTAGATGTTCAGTGAGAAAATACTATTTGGGAATCTATTCCCCAATTACTTAACATAGGAAAAATTTAAATGCATTACATGTTAACCCAAACCTCTAAAGCACAGTCAAATGCCTACATATATGGAAGAGCAAAGTACCTTGTTGGGATGTAAAATGCTTACATTACTTTCTGATTACCCCGTTCACATGATGGCTAACAAAGAGTTGCCTTGTGTACAATGATGCTAAAATGTTTTTTAGTGGCCGGCCCGGTGGCGCAGGCGGTTAGAGCTCCGTGCTCCTAACTCAGAAGGCTGCCGGTTCGATTCCCACATGGGCCAGTGGGCTCTCAACAAAAAAAAAAAAAAAAAAAAAAATGTTTTTTAGCACCAGCAACCTTCAGAAGCAGGATCCTTGATTGACATTCAGCATGCTTTTCAAAACATCTACAGCCAATTTTACAGTCTATCAATTGTCCCAATTTTACAGTTGTGTTTGGATGTGACTCAGATCTTCACCTATACTATGTTTTGTTTAAAATATTGTACTGAGTTTAGGGGACATGAATGTAAATCTTTCCTATATAATCGTTGGCCAAAAATGTTGTATTGAGAGAAATGCTCATGAATTTTATGAAATATGGGTATCAAAAACCGAGAGGCATTGTTGTACAGGAAGTGTTCTGCAGGATATGCCGAGTGTATTTAGCCACTGTTTACTATGGGCCAGGCATTCTTCTATGCACTTAAATGGGGATAGAAATAGGTAGCATTGTGGTTTCCTTTAACAAAAATAGGTTCTGTCACCTGGTCGTTCCTCTTAACAGTGTATTTTAGAGAAGTTTTCCTACAGTGCCCATAAATCTGCCTCAGTTTTAAAAACTCTTGCATAGAATTGCACATCATAGATGGACCATAATTTATTCATCATTTCCCCTGGGATGGGCATTTAGTTCTGAGTGTTTGCTATTGTGAGCACCGCTGCACTAAACATCCTTCACATGTGGGCAGGAATTTGGGGCACTAGGCAGGGATTTCACTAAGATCAACGTTTTGAGATCAAGAGGCTTCTTCCAATTCTCTTCTCAACCCAATACCCATTGAAAGATTGGTCTGGCAAACAAACTAGACTCTTTCTTAGAAGGTAGGAAAAGGGGAGGGTGTAAATTGGTACAGGTTGGTTTTACCCTGATTCACAATGATTCTGGAAGGTAAGTATCACCATTCCCATTTTCTCAGTAAGACTGGAAGAAGTATCCCAGGTTATCCCATGAGGACTTGTACTCATTTTTGTGTGACTCCAAAGCCTCTGTTCTTCCCATTACCCGAAGGCTTGTGCTCCAAGAATGAAGAGCCAAGGCCCACTGCCTCTGCCTGGTTTTCTAAGGGCCCCTCCATAACAACAGCTGCTCTGTCTTCCAGGTCCACCTGGCCGGACAGGTAACCGGGGAAAGCCAGGACCAAAGGGCAAAGCCGGGGCCATTGGGCGGGCAGGCCCTCGAGGCCCCAAGGGGGTGAGTGGTGCCCCGGGGAAGCACGGCACACCAGGCAAGAAGGGGCCCAAGGGCAAGAAGGGGGAGCCGGGCCTCCCGGGCCCTTGCAGCTGCAGCAGTAGCCACGCCAGGTCGGCCTTCTCGGTGGCAGTGACCAAGAGCTACCCACGGGAGCGGCTGCCCATCAAGTTTGACAAGATCCTGATGAACGAGGGCGGCCACTACAATGCATCCAGCGGCAAGTTCGTCTGCAGCGTGCCAGGGATCTACTACTTCACGTACGACATCACGCTGGCCAACAAGCACCTGGCCATCGGCCTGGTTCACAATGGCCAGTACCGCATCCGGACCTTCGACGCCAACACAGGCAACCACGACGTGGCCTCGGGCTCCACAATCCTGGCTCTCAAGCAGGATGACGAGGTCTGGCTGCAGATCTTCTACTCAGAGCAGAACGGGCTCTTCTACGACCCTTACTGGACCGACAGCCTCTTCACAGGTTTCCTCATCTATGCCGACCAGGGCGACCCCAACGAGGTGTAGCCAGGCCAGCACTGGGTCTCCATGGAGGGAACAAGCTCCCGGACTTGTGCTTACAGACCACGACCCCCGAACTGTCTGCTGGGGGCTGGCTGGTGGGAGGTTCCACACGCAGGCCTACCTCCTCTACCCCTGTTTCCCCATCATTAAATCCAAGCTGTCTTTATTCATCCTGCCTTCTATCCATGCACTGATTTTCTTTTTCAGTATTTACTGTGTGACAGGCACTATGCTCCACACTGGAAGCTGCCACAGTGAATAAGACAGAGGCTCTGTCCTCGTGGGGCTGACATTCTAATGAGAGATACACGTCACAAGTAAACAAAGAAATGACGTAATTATTGTGCCAAGATGGAAATGCACATGCCATGGTCAAGAGTAATCCGAATAACAGGAGGCAGGGAAGAAAAGGTGGAATTTGCTTTTTTTAGATTCCATCTTTTTAGGTTTACTTACATACGGTGAAGTCCATGAATCTTAAATGGGCAGCTCAGTGAATTTTTACGTATGTGCACACCTTGTAACCACCATGTAGATCAAGAACAGAGTATTTTCTGAGAGCTCCCCAAAGCTCTCTTAAGTCCCCTCCAAGTCCGTACCAGGAAGAGGTTAATTTTTAAGCTGAGCACTGAAGCAGGAGAGAGATCGATGCAGAGGTCTGGGGGGAAGAGGTGTCCTGGCAGAAGGGGCTGCAAGTGTAAAGGCCTTGACTTTGGAAAGAGCTTGGCACATCTGAGAAACTGACCCAAAGGCCAGAGAGATGCAGTGAAGTGACAAAGGAGACAGGCGGCATAAGGCACGAGGCTGGAAGATTATACAGAACCTCACAGAGTTCATTCCTCACAGAGCTCAAGAAAGCTTATCAGAATGCAAGAGTGAGCATGACACGAATATAGGGGTAAGCTTGAATATGCTCCATGCATGAGTCAAGTCAGGCCTACACTTAAGCACTTTATTACTAGTATTTACAAAGCACCTGCAGGCCCACTTCGCAATCAGTGAGTTACACTAGGGTACCCACATGCCTGAGAACCACAGCTCTAAGACAGCAGAAATGGGTAGCATACAAATGAATCTTGCTGCCGCCTCAGGGATTTCCAATGTGCAGGGATCTGAGGGACATAAGAAACCACAGTACAAAGGGCTGGTGTAGAGGGCCCCACAGGTCAATTGCTGGAGAGAACTTTCTGATGGAGCCACAGTTCCCTGGTAGATTGCTCTCACTGAACTCTAGCTGGAAAGGAGAGGCCAGTGGGACCCTCAGAAACAGGGAACACTGCCTGGAGTGGTTCTGGAAGGGGTGGCACCTTTCATCAATAAGACGGGGTTTATTTAAAATAGCTACATTCTCATGGGGCCACAGAAGTATGGGGTTGGGCTGGGTCTGAGAAACCGAGGAAGGGGTCTGTGACCCAAACAGATTAATGTGTGGGTTGGGATCCTGCCTGGCACCCCTGTGGGAAGGGGTTAGCTTTTCAGCTTGAGTGGCACCTTCGTGAATAGTTTTATTTGTTTGTTTGTTTGTTTGTTTACCTTTTTAGGGTCACCTTTAATCACTTCCTTTTTCTTCCCACTGGGAAGGAGGCATTTGAAGGCAGTGGACTTAACTCTTTGTAGCCTGGATAATAAATCCAGCCTGAGCAAGATGGGCAGGACCCTGAAGCTCTGTGGTTGCCACTTCTGGGCCTGACCTAAACCCATGTCCCCTTGGCACCCTACCAGGGAAACCCCAGAGAGGGATAGGGCTGTTGGATGGGAGTACTCAGGACTCATTATGGGCTGTGGGGGGGGCAGATGGAGGCAGAGATTCTCCAGGACCTAGGGCTGGGGTCTTATCTTCTTTGGGTGTGGTCCTGGGCTGCTGGAGGTGGTGAGATGGGAGGGCTGGGTTTGTTGTCGGTGGGCGGAAGCAGGTGACACGGTTCAGGGGGTCTCTGGTAGCCAGTTGATGACAGAGAGGAAGGATAGTTTATCCGTGAACACTACCGAGGGTGGCTGCTTCCTTGGTGAACCACTGGAGTTTTCAGGCGGATGATGAAGGATGAAGGCCCAAAAAAGGAAGGTTGATCCAAGCCGGTGGCCTTCCCAGTAAGGGCACCAGCCGCTTACTATGGGCCTCAGCAAACAGGACCCGTCTTTAGGCCTTCACATGTGTAGGCCTTGATGGAAACCCAGAACCCAGTGCATCTTTGTGCAGTAAAACTGCCCTTGACCCCGGGGTCTTTTCTCATAAGTGATACACTTCGATAGGCAGTGTTATCAAAGATCAACAAAGCTAGACACTAGTTAAAGTGGTACGGTCAGATTGTAATCAGTAATGGACAATTGCAATAGTACATTGGGAATATATGACATACAAATATATATAAATTGCAATAATATATAAGGAAAAGAGTCCAACGTGAACTGAGCTCACCTCGTACAGAGGTGACTGAGTGTTTTAAAGGGAGCATGAGGGACTAAGGAAAGGAGGAGAGTGGGGGTTCTGGAAAGTTAGGGAAGTGAAAAAATTACAAAAAAACAAGAAGGGAGATTGGTTCGTGTGAAACCCAAGTGTGTTTGCTAAACGACACTTATCAACATTAGGCTCGTCCCCTCCCACAGAGACTGGGCCACTGGCACTATCTTCCGACATTTGCTGGAACAGATAATACATTCTTCTGATTGGCTTGAGTTTTTTTAGGCAGCCACTTTAAGGGGGGCTGAGGTCATCCTAAGGATGTTGAGCTGTTAGAAACTATGTTAGTGTTTGTTCAAGTCTTTATAAGCCAAGGTTGATGGGCCTAGCCAAGAAGACGGCTCAGAGGAGCCTGGCTAGAGTTTGAGCAAGGAGAGTCTTTGTCACCACCCCTTTCTGGAGAAAGCCTGGAGAATCTGCAGCTCTGATTATTATGGTGCACAGAGCACCCAGCCCTCTGTCCTAACACACCCACCTGGCCCTTGCTGGGCCTCATGGCTCATGACAAATGAGGGGCGGGAGATTGGGGAAGTGGGGGGTTGCATGACATGTATCTGAGGTGGGGGAGGTCTTCCAGTGCTGACTTCTGGATTAAAACTATGACCAGGGGGAGGAAAATGAGTCACTCACCTCAGGCACAAAATTTAGAGGGTACCAAAAACCTCAGTAATCAACATAAATAATATTGTAATGTATTATTTTAATAAATCAAAACTAATGCAAGAAAACACTGTGATTAACAAAATATCAAAATGTTAAATGAAGATGAGATCGGACAGTGCTGGGATTAGGGTGAGATGATGAGGAAGGCCTAATCAGCAGCATTGGACCGCAGGGCGGCCAGGCCCTAGAGATGGCAACTCTCTTTTCTTCACTTCCTGCCTGTCACCTTCACTCATTCCACCAGAGGGAGCATGTCTACTACACAAATCTCCAGTCCTGAGGCCTAGAGGCTGGAAGATCTACCCTGGTCTGCTTTTCGGGCTGTTTTATAGATTCAGAGCTAAAGATACAAAAAAAAGAGAGAGAGAGAGAGAGAAAGAGTCTGGTCCATCGTTTTATGTGACCATGACTTTCCACTGGGGAAAAGAAAAAATAAAAACACAAGGGCAGCACATCTTCCTAGCATTTTCAGTTAAAGGGATTTCGTGTGCATTCTAAATTGCAGAGGCAGCTGGTAATATTGCAGAAATATAGCAGTTGTCTGGGAAACAGGAAATCTGGGTTCCAATCCTAGCTCTGTCTTCAGATTCCTTGGATGGCTTTGGCCAAGTCATTTCATGTCTGGTGGCCTCAGTTTCCCCACCTATAAAATGAAGCGTTGGATCAGATGATCTCAGAATCCATTCTGGCACTCAACATTTTTGTTTCTGTCTCTAAAACAGAGCCAAGAAAAGAGCCTGAAATTCCTGGAACATAAATAAAACAGCTGGATGAATCAGGCCAGCATGTTCTGAAGCGTTGAACTTTGACATTTTGCCCTTTGCTTCCACTGAAGACAAATTGCTGTTATTAGGTTCCCTGAGCTGGAATAGAAATCATGACTCACTTCTACGGAGCATTAACCATATGCTGGGTTTTACAGGTATTGTCTCTTTTCAGCTTCTCAGCACCCCTGTGAGCAGCTACTATGATCATCACTCCCCACTCCCTGCTTTAGAGGCAGAAACCTAAAAAGAAATTCTCAGAAAGGGCCCAGAGATGGCTACGGGCAAATGGCTTTGCTTTTTAAAAGACGTTTTTCATCTACTTTATAATTTTGCCTCAAGTTGGCCCTGATTTAACACAAGAAGGAAGAGTTCAGTTTATTTTCGCTGATGCCCTTGTAAGCTTGCAATAGCCATGCATTCCCCTCCCTCCAGTGGTTTTCAAGCTGAGGCCAATCATTATCCAAAATGGCCTCCTAGTGTGAAAAGTCCGTATTCCACTTGGGACTCCCTCATCCCTTAAAACTCATTAATGTATGAGCTTAATTACATGGAGATCAAGGGCCTCGGAGGTGAAAGGCTAACTAGGGCATTAAATCCTGAACCTCTTCTCAGCTGCCCCATCACTTGGCAGAGCTGTATGGGCAAATTGCCCTTGAGAAGCTCCCCAGCCCCTAGTTTGAGTCCCATTCCAGCATCGTACAACCAGAACCGGTTTGGAGGAGAGTGGGGAGGATGTGAAGGGCCACCTTCAATAGGTAATGAAGAGGAGGGGAAAGTGGGAGTCCTGAGGTACCTGCCTACCCCTGCAGCATGGTCCTGGGGTGGAGGACGCCGTGGCTTTGGGATGCTCTAGAGAGCAGAACTTGAATGATTGGTTGACTTTATCAACAGGCCAATTTAGGGCAGTTTATTTATTCAATAAATATTTATTAAACCTCAACTATATGCCAAGCACTGAGTTAGGCATTGGGGATACTGGAATGAGCAAAACCTACATATGGTCTCTGTCCTCCGGGAGCTTAGAGTGGAGCACAGGTGACAGACATTGGACAAATAACCACACAAATAGATGTAAAATGTCAGCTGTGACGTGGTGCCATGGCAAGTTGAGGATTTGTCTTGGGAATAATGCACAAGTGGTAGAGTAGCAACAAAAGTGAGTACTGCAGGGTGAGTGAGCCCAGGAAGCAGGGTGGGGAAGGTGGGGAAGGGGGAGAGAACCCTATACAAGGCCCAGTGGTGGGACGAATATGACAGGTGAGGGGTTCGAAAAAGCCCCCTCTCCCACATCATGGGGGAAAAGAGTGCAAGATGAGAAGATGAGGGGCACAGCCCAGACCTTGAAGGTTGATAGGTCAAACTGAAGACACTGTCTTGACCCTGAGAATAGTGGAAAACCAGAGTGATTTTAAGTGGGCAGGTGACATAAGCAGATGGGTGCTGCGAAAAATCACTCTTACAGGGATAAGAACATTTCAACTCAACCTGAAGAAGTGCTTCCTGATACAATGCTTGCCCTTGAGAAAGTAATAACAGTAAACATTTATTGGCCTCTTGCTAGGTATAAAGCACTGTGCCATGTGCTTTTCATAGATTATTACATTTAGGCCTGAGAACAACATATCAGGTAGGTATATTTGCAATGATGCACTTTTTCCAGATGAGGGAACAGAGGCTCAGACAGGGTCAGAAAGCTGAGGGAGGTCACTGAGTTGGTGAAGTGGCAGAGAAGGAGCTCAAACCCTGGTCTCTCTGGCCCTGAAGGTCCCACTCGTAATGACTGCACCACCGGAAGCTACAAGGGAACGCAGCCCTGGTCCTCGGCCGTCACTGCACATTGGAATCACCTGGATTTGGTACTCAAATTTGAAATCTGCCCTCAACGAGATAGTGATGCAATGAGCCTAGAGTGCAGCCTGGGTCTTGGGAATTTTTGGAAACTCCCCGTGTGAGTCTATTGTGTAGCCAGGCTGAGACCCACTGGCCTGCAGCCTAGAAAACCACTAGGGAGGGCTGTTGTAGCAGAGAGGCATCTTTCTGGCTGGACTCAGTGACCTTGAGTTCCCTTCCTGCTTGGACAGTCAGTGATTTTATGATTCACCAATTCTGCTGCCAGAAGCCTTTCCCCCAAGGTCACTGGGTTTCTGGAATTGACAGATAGAGGCTGAGGGATCTGGGTAACAACACGTTGGCTCTAATGGCTGGGCCAGGAGAGCCAAGTCCCCAAGGCTGCATCTCCAGGCCCTGCCAGCCACCTTCCCACTGGCTCAGCCCCAGTCTGCAGACAGACTGAGAGGAGGAAGAGAAACGGTCGGCCAATCCCAGGTGGGCACTGCCAGAGCTGAGTGCTGCTGGCTCTTGCACTGTTACCAGGGAGTGATCCGCTCCTAGGAAAGCATCTGGAGCCTTGGAAGGTGGTGGTGGGGGGGGATCCCTCTAAGTGTCAAGTCCCCCCAGAGATCAGAGATGAGCATGTTTGAGGGCTGGGCAGTGAAAAGAACCAGGGAACATCCCTTGCCTGCCTCCTTGGGGCTCCTTGGCTTCTTGATGGTTCTGCTGCCTGGGGCAGGTTATGGATGTTTGACCTTTTCTCCTTCTTCTCTCTAGTCAGGCTGGTCTGCTGCCATTTGAACCTGCCAAATTCATCCTCTGCCTGCCCACCCCTTCCCTTGCACTTGTTGGTCCCTGGCTTGTAATGTCCTCCCCCAGCCATTCCCTTGGCTGCCTCTTTCTCCTCCTGCATGTGTCAGCTGAAAGGCCACCTCTTCAAGTGGCCTTCTCTCACCACACAAAAACACCCACTACCTCCCTTCGCCTGCCTTCACATTTGACCACATAACCTGTTTTATTATCTTCATAGCACCTCGTATATCTCAGTATGTGTTTTCTTTAATGTATGTCTTTTATCTCCTCCTGCTAGAATTTACAAAAGGCCTGAAAACAGGGCCTTTGTTATCACAGAGTCCAGAAGGAAGCCCGGCACACACTTCTGCCAAGTGTTTGTTGACTGGCTTGCTGACCCCCTGAGTAGCTTGGGTGCCAGGTGGACAGTAGAACTCGTGGTTACGAAAGAACTGGATCTCTGGAGTCAGGCAGGCTGGGTTTGAATCTAGGCTTCACCACACGTCAATTGTGTGACCTTAGGCCAGTGGCTTAATCTCTCAATTGTATAGTTTTCCATTCTGTAAAATGGGACTAAAATAACATCCATCAGCTGAGGTTGCTGTAAGAATTCAATGAGATACTATACGCCAGGCATATAGCATATCACAAGGGATCAGTCGAGTTTATTACCAGCATGAAGAGTGTGTTGCTTTGGAAGTCAATAAATACAAGACCCCTGGCTCTGCTTGTACTAATCATAGTAGCTAAAATTAATAGGCACTAAATTTGTGTCAGGATCTGTCCTTCACATGAGCCTCACACACAATCCTTATGAAGGGGTGTTTCCATTCCCATTTCTTAAGGGAGGAAACTAATGCTGAGGAAGATGAAACAGGCTGCTGGTGGGCACAAAGCTGGCCCAAGGGTGACTTGGGCCTGAGCCCAGGCCTGGCCACTTGGCAGGCAGAGCCCAGACAGAGCTCTGAGAAGACTATTGAGTTGAGGGGCCCAGAGGCCGTCTGTGCCCAAGCCCCCTGCTCCTCCCAGATGCCTTATCCGTGGTGTCTAGGGTGAGGCTTCATCTGCCCTCAGGGAGACCAATCCTACCTGAACCACCATCATGACTACAGTCCAAAAACTCAAGTCACAAATGCTGACATGACCCTCTTTGAGCCCAGTGGCTGCACAACCACAGGAAGTTGGAAAGAGTGCAGCAGAAAGTGAAGGACAATATACCTCATGTCTGTGGGCTACTTTCTGCCTTTTCCAGACCCTTCTGGAGATATTATCTCATTTGTAGACTCAGAATCTGACTATTACTACTCAGAATAGACTATTACTCTGGCTGATTTCCATGCACCTTTTCTCTCAGGATAGCTCTGCAGGACTGGCAGAGCAGTACCATCAGCCCATTTTACAGATGAGGAAACAGAGGTGCAGACATGAATCAATCTGTCCAACATCACACGGGAGCTCACTGACAAACAGAAACCAGAAGTCTGACCATTGGCCCTTCCCACCATTACACCACAGAACCTCACTTCTGAGAGGAGTAGAGAGAAGGCAGGTGGGGTGGAAATAATGCCAGTTGGCATGAGTTCTAAGGTGGAAATTTGCTTTTAGGACTGTGAGTTTGAGAACTCGAGTTTGCCACACAAGCTCAATCCCAGCCCAATTTTTTTCCTTGACCATTATGAGACTCAGTTTCATCATTTATTAAACGAGGATAGTCCTTACTTACATTCTAATAGAGAGCTAGGCAATGACCCTGGAAAGGAGGTAAAACAGTATGTTTGGATGGCCCTAACTACTATGGAGAGAAAATGAAGCAGGAGAGAGATTAGAGGACTGGTTAGGGATGAGTTACAACTTTAGTGAGGTGTTACCACAAAGGTGACATTTAAGTAAAGACCTTTTAGAAGGTGAGATAAGACTATCTGAGGGTGTTGTGGGGGAGAGGGAGCATTTCAAGCAGAGGGAACAGCCAATGCAAAGGCCTGAGACAGCAGCTTGCATGGTGTGTAGAGCCAGGAGGCCACCGTGGCTGGAGTTAGAAAGAATGGCGGGCGTTATGGGCTGTGTATGACATTATGGACTATTGACCTGATATTAGCTCTTACATGGCGATGGAGAGCCCCTGGAGCATTTTGAACTAAGGTTTAACATAAATAACCTACCTATAAACAAGAAATAAATAAAGGCTCCACGCCCCCCTGCAGAGGTGCTGATTGGGTGGGCCAAAGCTGACAGTATTCTGAATAGGTTTCATAGTGATTAACAAAATAAAGGGAGTGGGGCAGGAAACAGCTCCAGAAAAATGCATGTCCTTAAACCAAAGGACAACAAAGTATAGATAAGAAATAACCTCGCAGAGCAGGGTAGGGATGCTTCTCTCTTTTTTTTCCTGCCATGCTCTGCCAGGCTATAGGTCTGACAGGTGACATGGAAATTAGCTGCAGCTGCCCCTCTCCCTGCCACCTCAGCCCCAGGTCCAGACATTCTCTTAAAGGCTTTAGATACAACATCTCATTTTCACTCATCTAATCCCACAACCTTGGGATTGGGCCGCTGGGTCTTACCTGCTTCATTACATTTTCAATCAACACGGAGGAAAAGAAATCCCTCCCATTTTATACTTTTCCACTTAAAGACGAGCACTGTCTCTTCAAATGGGTTAATTTTAAGACACAGTCTCAATACCCGAAACGTTAAAAAGGGAATGATAGAATTGAGAAAATTCGGACTTATCGCATCCATTTTATAGATAAGGAAACTGAGGCTCTTGCAGTCAGAAATATAAAATTCGAGACTTGAACCCACAATCATTCCAGCCCTAGCTCCCTCATTTTAATAACTGGCAACCCAATCCAATTAGGTGCTCGGCTCAAAAATGTCAGGATCTTTCCCTCTCCCAGTGTTGACACAGAGGGTTTGTCATCATCCAAAATTAGCGGGACCTTGGCAGACAGAGGTTCCCACTACCACTCCCATCTGCTGGTTTTTTGCTCCATGGCCCAGCTCCTGAATTTTGCTGATATGTTTTCATCTTTAAAATATGTATGACTTTGACATTCTACTCATTAACATCTCTATTTGTAGAAACATAGAAATAAAATGTTTTTCAGAGCCAACTCTGAATAATTTTGAAGCCCAAAGGAAAATGGGCCATGGCCTTGGGTACCCAGCACACATTGATAAAGTTGATCCATTTGGGTGCATGTTTCCAATTAGTCAACCACAGTTTGCTACTTGGCAGATATGGGTAACAGATGAAAAGGCACTTTTTGTGTCAGCATTAATGTTATCACTGAAAGCAAGCCAGTGACAATTTGTAAGATGAGCCATACATCTAAGAGAAAAACCACCGTATCATTAGGCTGAAATATTTGGAGACACGAATATTTATGTATTTAAATCAAAGGATGTGTTTGGATGTGTTTTTTTTTTTTTTATGTGCTGCTCATTATAATTCTTAAAGCTCAAAAGCAGTTATGACTTTCCACTCTAGTGGTGGTGAACTCAAAAACATACTTTTTATTTATACCTAAGATTCATATGTATTTGTTAACTATTATCTTGTATTTTATTTCTCTGCCTTCAAAGCCATCTCTTATTTCAGTCGCAAGTGCTGGGGTAGAGTGTGGTACTACAGTTAATTTTACCAGGCCTTTTTTCAGGTTTAAGTGTACTTTTAGCCCACTTAGGATGAATGTTTGTGGTAATACCATGTTTCCCCAAAAATAAGACCGGGTCTTATATTAATTTTTGCTCCAAAAGACTCATGAGGGCGTATTTTCAGGGGATGTCTTATTTTTCCATGTACAACAATCTATGTTTATTCAAATACAGTCATGTTTTCTTCTCCTGGAACATCATCGTAATGTACTAAATGCATCTGTCCAATCTTAACTGGGGCTTATTTTCGGGGAAACACGGTAATAGCTCTTGCTTATTGAGCCTTTACAATGTGCCAGGCCCTGTAGTACTTTTATATAATACACTTTGTAAGTACTTTATATAATACATTACCTAACTTTATATAATACCTGACCTAACTGAACTCCTCCTTAATCAGCTTAGATTTCGTGGTCCAACTTTGTGATCACTCCCTTATAAAAATGGCCTTACTGCCCTTACTGCTCTCTTCCCATCATTCTTCCCCAGCAAAATCTTCATCTGGCCAAAACCCAACCCTCTTCTTTCTCCACTCACTCATTCCCAACTGAATGTTAAAGCGAACACACAACTGTGTCGATTGGTCTCACTTTAAATTCATGTCTACAAATCTCAAAGGGCACGAAACGCAGCCTGGTAATCCTACCAGCTCCCTCCCAAACTCCCAGCATTCTCAATGAAAAGTTCCTGAGGTGGGAACCAACATTGGTTCAAGGAGCTGAGTGACAGAGGGGGAGAGTAGAAGGAGATGACATCAGAGAGCTTGTAAGTGCCCAGAGCATGTAGACCTTTGTAGGACATTGTAAGGACTTAGCTTTTATGTTGAGCGAGACCGAGAACCCTTGGAGGATTTTGAGCAGAGGAGCGACACAGTCTGACTTAGGTTTTAACAGCATCACTCCAGCTATTATTTTAAGAATCGACAGTAAGATGCAAGGAGAAAATCAGGGAGACAGGAGATGATTGCAATAATCCAAGCAAGAGATGCTGGTGACTGGGACCAAGGGGGTTGCAGGGAAGGAGGTTAGAAGGGACCCAGTCTTTGAAGGCAGAGCCAATAGGATTTGCTGATGATTTGGATGTGGACTGTGAGAGAAAGTGAAGGGTCAATGATGACACCAAGATTTTGGCCTCAGCCACTTGTAAGGTTGGAATTACCCTTTACTGAGATGGGAAAGATTGTGGGAAGAGCATGTTTGGTGGGTAGAAGTGGGAGGTGAGTAAATGAAGTTTGTTTTGGGACATGGTGAGTTGGAGATGTCTGTTAGACATCTCTATTAGTTGCCTAGGGCTACTGTAACGAATTATCACAAACTTGGTGGCTTAAAACAATAGAAATGGATTCTCTCAGAGTTCTGGAGACCAGAAGGGTGACTTCTGAGTGTCAGCAGTTCCTAGACTGTGGAGTCGGGTGATCTTGGTTCAAATCTCCACTCTGTGTGACTTTAGGCAAATTACTAACTCTTTCTGTGTCTCCATTTATCCAACTGTAAAATGGGGCTAAGAATAGTACCCACCTCCAAGGGTTTCTGTGACTTTTAAGTGACTTAATTTATGGAGGGTGCTAGATGAATGCCTGGCATATAGTAGGCCTTATTTGTGTTTTCCAGTCTCCATAAAACACATCCCAAATCTTCTACTTCTTTCTGTCCCCATTATTCGGACACTAGTCCAACCCACCATCATCACCCACCATCAGTGCTGGGTGTTTTGTTTCCACCCCCGCTCTAACTCACTCTCACACTACAGCCAGGGTGATTATTTTGAAACTGCACATCAATCCATGTTAGTCCTTTGCTTAAAATCTCCCTACGAGCTCTCATCCTCGGCATTAAAACAAAGTCCCAAATCATTATTCCTGGATTACAACATCCTGCACCATCTGGCCTTCCTCTCCATCTGATTTCCTCACCCACTCAATTCCTGGGTCACTCACCTTTCTCTTTTTTAACATGCCAAGCACACTTCTGCGTTGGGCATTTGCACCAGCTGTTCCGCTGTCCCAGATTATGCTTTCCCCTAGTCCATGCATGGCTAGATGCCTCTTGTCCCTCTGCTGACAGGGATGTATTTTGGCAGAACCTCAGCTGAGGCCTTCCCTATCCCCATGTCCTGTCGCCTCTGCTCACTCACGTTGTTCCTGCCTATTTTAATTCCCCACATGGTACTCACTACTGTTTTGTATTTTCTTGATTTCGTTTGTTTATGTCTGTTCTACTTTGGATTTCCCTGAAAGGAAAGGCTGAGACAAGGATTTGGGTGCAAATGGTTTATTTAGAAGCTGTTGCCAGAAGGCGGGATAAGGATACAGGGAGGGTGAGACAGGGACGGTGAAAAGTCAATGTAAGGGTATTATCGACCTCACTACTGCAGGAAAGGGGCTTTCTCCCACCGGGACCTCTGGGAGGCACACAGAATACTTCCCAGAGTTGTCCTGCAGAGAGATGGGAGGCCAAAGCCTTTATCCACTGGCTCTCCCATCCCCCATTGGTGGAGGGCTGCCTTTGGGGAATTCATCCCCTGATTTCCAGGTTGTGCTTGTCTGCGGGCCACCTAGTTCCAGCTGTGAGGCTGCAATGGAGGAGGGTCTGGCAGCCAGAGGCCAGTCAGCACTTTCCACACAGCCACGGCTAAACTAAGAGGCGGGCTGTACCTCGACTAGTGGTGTCTGCTACTTGAGCCATTTATCCCACTAGAGTATAAGCTCTTCCTGAGTGGTGACTGTTGTTCCTGTTCATTGCGAGAGCCCAGCACAGAGCATGACAGATCATAGTATCAGCAAATATTAATAGAAGAAACTTAATCCTTTTATCAGTCCAGGGTAGGTACGTATGCTCATTTCTTAGATAAGGAAGTTAAGACTCAGTCTTGTTTACTGGGGTCACCCAACTCACTGGTGATACAGCTAGAGTAGCAACACAGGCCATCTGACTCTTTGCACTACACGGACTTACTTCACCAGTAGCTACAGTTACTGAGGAATATTATTAGGCTTGATCATCAAATTTAGTGTTGGCAGTATAATGTTTTTCGGTACTTTTTAGAGATTGGCTTACTTATACGGCATAATGGCTTTCATGTTGCATTAGAGTGTCATTTAGAGGATTAATAAGAATGAAAAATGCCAATGGCTCAAAGGCCTTGGAAGGTAAGATAAATACTTGCGGCTGGCCAGCTTTGATCTAAGGGCTGGGGAGTTTCCTGGAGGAAATTGGAGAGCACACACTCCATTTAAAAAGTGCCTCGATGGTGGCCCACAGTTGGTGCCTGTGGGTCAGCAAAGCTTTTCTGTAAAGGGCCCAACAGTAAATAGTCTTTGTGAGCCATATAATCTCTGTGGCAGCTACTCACCTCTACCATTGTAGCATGAAAGCAGCCACTGAGAATATGTAAACGAGACTGGCTGGATTCCAATAACACTTAATGTACAAAAACAGGTGACAGGCCAGACTTGGTCCATGGGCTGTAGTTTGTTGACCCCTGCCTTATAGGAAGGCAGTAGTGCAGATCTTCTGATTTTTCAAGGGAAGATGGAAATCAAGATTGTATGTGAAATTTCCTAATTCTGAAAATATTGTATAGGCTGCCAGTTTGCACTCACTAATTTAGTGGCTTGCCATATTGCCTCAGAGGTTTGTATACCTCTGTTCAGGAAATAAGACATAAATGTGAAAAACTATAATACATGTGGCATGTGGAAAATACTGTAGTTCAAAAGAGAGAACATTTCCTCTGAACTGGGAAATAGTTTCTAAAAGCTTTCGGAGGAGGTGGTGCTTAGCTGGTGTTTAAAACTGAATTAAGAGCTGGCCGGTGAGCTCAGTTGGTTAAAGCATGGTGCTGGTAACACCAAGGTTGCCAGTTTGATCCCCACATGTCCACTGTGAGCTGCGCCCTCCTTAAAAAAAAAAAAAAATTATAGTGTGGGAGCATTCTCAGGACAGGCAATGGTATGAGCAAAAATATTTGGGAAACCTCAAATGCTCATTTTGACAGAGAGCAGCAGGCAATAGGCTAGAAAGCAGGGAAGGAGGTCAAGGCCTGCCGAGGGGGCGGGGTCCAGGCTACAAACTCACAACTGCCCCTTAGGAAGGCTGATGTTAGCAATGTCCACAAAGATTGGAGCCTGTAGCAATCAAAAATGGGAGACCAGTTAAGACACAGCAATAGACTGAATGTTTGTCCCCCAACCCAAAATGTATGTGTTGAAGTCCTAATCCCCAGTGTGATGGTATGTAGAGGTGGGGCCTTTGGGAGGTGATTGGGTTTGAATGTGGTCATAGGGTGGAGCCGCCATGATGGGACTGGTGCCCTTAAAAGGTGATGAAGGCAACAGGGCTTTCTCTCTGCCATGTGAAGATATAACAAGAATGCTGCTGTGTGAAAACCAGGAAGAGGACCCTCTCCAAGAACCCAACCATGCTGGCATCCTGATCTCAGATTTCCAGCCACCAGAACTGTGAGAAATAAATGTTTACTGTCTAAATCACCCAGTCAATGGTAGTCTGTTATAGTGACCCAAGCTGAGACACAGACTGTTGTAGTGGGCAGTAGTAGTTTCTTGCAATGATCTCTGAGTTCAGAGCCAAATTTCTCACTCTAAAACTAGACCCACAGAAGGCCAGAGCTGGGAGGAAGCTCAGAGCTGGAAGAGATCTGCCCCCCGTGGACCAATGGGGAAGTTGTGATCCGAGAGGAGACAGTCACGTGCCTATGAGTGCACGTCAAACTAGGGCAGACATAGGCCCACAACCTGGTTCCCGGATGCCTTTGTGCATCACACAAAGAGCTTTGGAAGCACGTCGCTTACGCTCAGGAAGGGAAAAGAGGTGTGACTACATGGGTCTAGGAGGTCCAACAAAACCAACATAAAGTTTACAGACAGAAAAAAACATTTGCAACAAATTCAACAGACCAAATCTTGTTAGTTTTAATATAGAACTAGCTCTAATACACCAACAAAAAGATGAGTAAAGGACAATTAGAAGAAATATAGAGATAATTCCATTTTTCAAACCCCAGTTTTAGAGCAAAGAAATGTGAAAACAATGTATCCAACATCAGAATCATTTTGGGGGGAATTTTAGTGTATATATATATATATATATATATATATATATATATATATATATTATATTGTGTATTATATATTATATGAGTATATATAATATATAATACATATTTAGTAATGACTTAATCTTGGTGAGGATCCAGAGAAGCAGACTCTTTTTAACATTTGACAGGAATGTATTTTGGTAGAACCTTCCTGGCGGCCAATTTATACTCTGTTTTGGAAGCCTTAAAACCGTTTATACCCTTTGTCACCGCAATTTCACTTCCAGGAGAGGATCCTTAGGATATAATGGAGAAGTATAAAAAAAGTATGTTGTTAAGATTTTCATCTCAGTATTGTTTATGATGCACAGAGAAAAACCAGAAACAATGTGAGAGTTACCAACAGCTCTTGCTCATAGGGTATTTTAAAATATCCAACAATAAAAGACTGGTTAAATACATGATGATTTATTTATGCGATAGATTATTAGGCAGCCATTACAAATATTTTTGAATGATATTTTTAAGGTATCTCTTGAAAAATGCTCACAAGATAAATTTTGGGCTTAGAAGCAGCAGAGTCTAAAACTATGTATACACACAATTACAACTTGGTGATATAGTACTTTTCGCTCACACCTATGCGGTGCCTTGTATGCACTAGACATTATATCATTTGATCTTCACATAACTCTATAAAGAAAGTAGTACTGGTAATACCCCTACCTTTACAAATGAGGAACCGGGGTTAAATAACTTGCTAGGATCATTAACGAGGAAGGAACAAAGCCAAGATTGAAGTCTGAGCAGTATCCCTGAGAGCCCTGCTTTGACCACTGGGCTGGTGGGAAGTGGAGAGAGGCCAGGGTGGGGGAAGAGCAATACATCAGAAATGTTCTGGGTGATGGGATGAAGGTCCCTATCTCAGTACGGTCATCCACCACCTATGACATTTAGGTCACCCATGAACTGCTTATATGACAGGTGGTCCCATAAGATGTTAAGGGAGTTGAAAAATGCCTACTGCCTAGAGACATTGTAGCTGTCATGAGATTGTAGCACGATGCATTAGTCACGTGTTTGTGGTGATGCTGGGGTAAACAAACCTACAGCCCTGCCAGTCATATAAAAGTATAGCATGGGGGTGGCCGGTTAGCTCAGCTGGTTAGAGCGCGGTGCTCTTAACAACAAGGTTGCGGCCCATCCCCACATGGGCCACTGTGAGTTGCACCCTCCACAACTAGATTGAGACAACTGCTAGACTTGGAGCTGATGGGTCCTGGAAAAACACAAATTAATAAAAGTTAAAAAAATATATAGCACGTACAATTATGTACTGTACATAATAGTTGATAATGGTAATAAATGACTGTTACTGATTTATGATTTCTTCACTATACTTTTTATCATTATTTTGGACTGTACTCTTCCTAAATATTAAAAAAAAAGTTTGCTATAAAACAGTATGCCATATAACACAGGCAGCAGCCTCATATGTCTTGTGTTTATACGTTATCATCTCTTCATTGCATTATTTCCCCTTGTGCTTGATTTAATTTCATGTTCTTTCAGACAGTAAGATGTGCAGATTTGTAGCCCAGGAGCAATAGGCTATATCATATAGCCTAAGTGTATAGTAGGTTTGTGTAAGTGCACTCTGATGTTTGCTCAACAATGAAACTGCCTAATAATGCATTTCTCAGAATGTATCCCTACCATTAAGCGATTTATGACTGTAAGTGAGAACTTCAGTCTTCAGGTTCTCAGAACGAGAACCTCTGTGGTCTTCCTGGTCTCCCTCTTCCACACCCCACATCTGGTCCATCAGCAGAGCCTATCAGCTCTAACTGCAAAATATGCTCAGAATCTGGCCCCTTCTCAGCTCCAACACTTCCACCTGGAGCTTCTAGCTGGTCTCCCTTGCCACCCATTGTCTGTGCCCAGCCAAGGATACCATCACATTGATATCACATAGTTGCCTGGTAGTGACAGGAGGGTGGGGTTGTTCAGAGTCTTAGTATTTTAATCATGCTTTAATAGTGTTACAAGGAGAGTGATACTTGTGTAATGAAAACATTTTTAAATAGATGATGGCCCAGCACTCTCCCCCACAGCCCAGCCTCAGTCTCCCCAGGATAACAGCTGCTGCTTTAATCCTCATCTCTTCAACCTTGGGTCCCTACACATGTGGAAGCTTTGGAAGCCTTTCATAGAAGGTGAGCTCAAGGCATCCCATAGCCCAAGGAAAGCAGTGTCCTGTTGCTAAGTCAGTACCTCTTCAGCTGGAGAGTAAAATCCCATCTGCAGTCCCTGGCAGGATTGTCTGGTTGCTTTTTACTGTCCAGTCTCAGTTTCCTTCCTGTTCATTGTTTGTCAGAGGAGGGGAGCAGGCTCAGGGGCTTTGAAGTTAATGGCTGCTTTTATTTCCTCCTCCTGGAGTCTGGGGAGCTCTTAGGGTCTTGCTCCATTGTTCCTCACAGAATCCTAGTTGGACTGGAAGGCTGCTTATCACACACCTATTCCAGAGTTCATAAACTAAGGCTGGTGCTGGGCCTGGCCACATGGCGTTAAAATAAAAGGCAATACAGTATTTTAAAAATCGGGAGATGTCTTAATTTCTTTGGAAACTCTAGCAGTCTGGCAATAATGGGCCCACATTCTGGAGCCAGCACAATCAGATAGGTGCAGAAGGGGCTCCTCGCTTTGGATGCTCCATGAGCCCTCTGGCTGACTGCAGTCCTTACCACTCCCTGCTGTCCATGGCACCTTGGCTGGGGTGGGCATTGACCATTAAACTTGTGCTCACATGTGCATACGTATTTAGCTCACGTAATAACCATGCAAATGGTGCATAAAACTTACATTACACCTGGAACAAACCTATTTCCAAATAAAGTCACATTCTGACATACTAGGATATTATTATACATACTAGTACATATTAGGATTTCAATATAGCTTGTTGGAGGGACACAATTCAACACATAACAGAAGGCAATAGCATTCTAAGAAACATTTACTGTGAAGCATTAAACCAAGCATAGGCCCGACCACATATGTCATATACAACGAACTGACTCCCGGTAAAGGGAGATTTATTTTATTTATTTATTTATTTATTTATTTATTTATTTATTTATTTATTTATTTATTTATCTATTTATTTATTTAAGCTTATTGGGGTGACAATTGCTAGTAAAGTTACATAGGTTTCAGGTATACAATTCTGTATATTACATCATCTATAAATCCCATTGTGTGTTCACCACCCAGAGTTAGTTCTTCCATCACCATATATTTGATCCCCCTTAGCTCGTCTACCACTCCCCTCTCCCCTTACCCTCTGGGAGATTTATTTTTTACTGATTCTTTTTGTACCTTTCTGATCTTATACCTTTCTTTTTTAATTACATGTCCTAAGTTTTGAGTTCTGTTTGTAAAATGCTGCATTTTTTATTCTTCCAGCCTGGTCCTCAGGCCTAATCTGTGGAGTTGTATCTCAAGAATTTCTGGTGAGAGTCATAAAGAACTGGGCCAATGTTCCATTTAATGGGTTGGCTTGGTTTTTGGTTAAAGAACAGAGTGGTAAACAAGGCTCATGTCTCCATGTTTACGGCCCAGATGTCTTCCTTCTGTTCCTGTAAACAGAGGCAGCCTTCATGCTTTGGGTCCTAAATGGGGCAATACAAACCATTAAGACCCTAAGGAAACACTACTGAAAGCATATGCCTCAACTTCCCCTGAAAAACTGAGAGCTCGAAGAATCTGGATCACTGACCTCCCCTGCCAGCCAGGATATTCACTGCAGTGTGGTTATGGCAGCAAAAAGCCTAGAAACAACCTAAATGTCCAGGAAAACAATACTGGTTACCCATGTCATGATGGATCCATACTTGGGTCTATGGGATAACTGTGCAGCTCTGTGGGCACTGCCATGAAACAACCATTCATGTAAAAGGGGGAAAAGACATGAATGTCTGTGTTGGTAAATGCAGAGGTCACTTCTGCAAGGAAATACAAGTCCTGGTCATGGGGTGGGGGGGAGGGAGCAAGGCCTCGGACCAAGGGTGAGAACGTGTACATTTCACCGTATACATTTGTCATGTGAGAGCTTGTATCATATGAAAAAAAGAGAGAAAGGAGAGTTAAAGTGAGCAGTTGAAAATATTAGATTGATTTGTCCTCTGAGGAAGATTGGAAAGGTCAGAAAAAAATTTTTTTTTCTCATTTTATACTTGAAAATATTGTACTTAGGTAGGATGGTCTTGCTTTAAATTTTTGGTTTCCATCCTGTGAGTTTCAGACATTGAGGGTGGAAGAGTGGTAATTGACTCACAGCAAGCACTTGATAAAGGTTTAGTTTTTGACTGAATGAATGAACAAATGAACGAGTGAATACTTCCTGGTTTGGTTGGGGATGGAGAGGGAGAATTAACTCCAGTCGCACCGTTCCCCTGCTGTCCACCAGACGAAACCTGCCCTGCTAAGGACACCATTTCTACCTGTGGACAGAGACTGACCACCAAAAACATCAGCACAATGTATTTTTATTCTTCAGAGATACTGGGAAAAGGAGAGACTCCTGAGAATGACACACAAAGGACAGCAGATTACGAGTGATGTTTAGAATCCTTTGAAAATAGCCCCTGGTAAAAAGCCCCAAGTTTCTGCCTCCCTTTCTCACCTACCAGAACTCCTGGTAACTGAGAACTGAAGTTTAGGAAAAGAGGACTCCAAATCAATGAATAAGAAAGGCCTTTCTTCTTTTAGTGTGCCCTGTATAGAAAGATTATTGAGAGAAAAAAACAATATAGCAATGGAAAAACAAAAAACAAAACAATATTGCGAGTTGTGTGATTCAAAGGAATCTAGTAAGTACATCATGTGATTATTTTAAAGTAACACTCACTGCTTCTTTTTCTGATTATGAAAGTAATACGTTTCTTGCAGAAAAATTAGAAAGTACAGATATACTAGAATATAAAGTAAAATAACATTTCCTTCAATCCTACCGCTCTGATTACACAGTTAATAGCTTTATGGATATTCTTTAGTTTCGTGTGTGTGTGTGTGAATGTAGTATAATTGGAATCATACTCTAATCTCCTTTTTCACTTAATATATTGTGAACATTTTTCCAAGTTATTATTCATTCTCTCAAAAAATGTTTTTTAAGAGCCAAATTATTATTTAACCAGTCCCTGTTCTAATCGTTCACTATAACAAAAAAGCAGTGTGATGAAACCTCCTGTAAATAAATCTTTGTACTCATCTGCTCAATTTTTTAGAATAAATTTTCAGAAATGGAATAGTTGGAGCAAATGATACATTTTTCAATTTTCTGCATATTGCTTTTCAGAAAGATGCTATTTCTATTCCCAGCAACACTGTATATTTGTCAGCACTGCATATGATGTTTATAGAAATCCTTAACAAATATGTACCCCACTCTTCCTAAAAAAAAAAATTAATGTCTTTGCTAGTGAATATGAGCATTTAAAAAATATTTATCCATTTGAATTTCTTCTCTCACGGTGTTCCTGTTCATCCATTTCTGCATTTTGGGTGTTAGTGTTTATGTATTGATTTATAAGAGGTCCATATAGTAAGACCAATCTTTGACACATTTGTTAAAAACATGTTCTTCAACCTGTCATTTGCTTTTTTGCTGATATTTGATATGTCTAAGTCTTGCATATTTATTCAAATATATATATTCATCTTTGCCTTTTGTTTCTTCATATGTCTTAATAACTGGTCCTTCTTTGAAATAATTCACCTATATTTTCTTTTTTTTAATTAAAAAATTTTTATTGGGGAACAGTGTATTTTTCCAGGACCCATCAGCTCCCGGTCAAGTCATTGTTTTCAGTCTAGCTGTGGAGGGCGCAGCTCACTAGCCCGTGTGGGAATCGAACTGGCGACCTCGGTGTTATGAACACTGCGCTCCAACCGCTGAGCCAACCTGCCGCCCCTCACCTATATTTTCTTTTAACTCTTTTAATTTTTTTGTTTAGTTCTTTGAGTTT